>NC_090863.1:8755674-9355674 GCF_024217435.2 Syngnathus scovelli
TCAATGACTAAAAATACCCCAAAAGTTGGGGATTGCGGACGAGGAAAACCAAAAGGCACACATGCAATTTTCAGTGTTTGTAGTGAGATTATAGATCTCTAAAAATGGACACTTTGCTAAAATGTCGGAAACGTGTAATTTGGTATTAGATTAGAACCAACTGCATCTGCAGCTTGGAGAAAAGATTTACGGCAAAAGGCGACTGTTTAGATGTTCATGGGGGTTTCAAGTGGGTACATGAAAAGTCTCACATGGTAGCCTTCTCCCTCTCCACACACACTCGAGTGTGTTATTTCGGGGAGGTATTAAATGGCTTTTTCATGCTAAATGTCTACGCAGCTGTGGACAGCCACTTGGTCTCTTCTGTAGCCTCTGATGCCTTTGTCGTTTTCATCGAACACAACTGCATTCTGATGTGATCGATTCTTTTAAATATTTATTTTCATCGTAATATTTTGGGATTCACGAATCAGTCATGGAGAAAGAAGCCTGTGCACTGTTTTCTAGTACTGCTCTAATACTGCTAATACTGTTTTTTTTTTATATTAACATTAAGTATTTTGTCTTTTGTAATGTAATTTTTTTCCTTGAACTTTCTGTATAAATTTAATATTTTTTTAACAATATTCCAGCATTTTTAATGAACACACTCAAGTGTGTTATTTCGGCTTATTTTTGTTGTGCTATATTTTTGTTGTCATTCGTAGGTCGCTATTTGAAGAACACGTTCACAGTTAAATGTTCTTATCTTTAGCGATCTAGTGCTGTTTCGTATTGCACGGTGAAGACGTCATGTATTGGCTTAGTGTCGAGGCTCAATCTCGGGATGTATTGAATTCATCTCTGGCCCCGCGGGAAGATATTAAAGATGCGACATGACACACTCCTCGGTTTACATCTGACAATTGTCAAAAGCAGACAGTGACGTCTCTGAATTGACGTGTGGCTGTTAAATATCCGCAAGCAAGCAGATTTTTCTTATTAAAAGATTTTTCCTCAGAAGGCTTGTGAGGGATCACTACTGATGTGATTATCAGGAGTAGTGTGTCATGTCTGTGTAGCTATCACTTTTGAAAAAGCTAACCTCGGACTGTTGTGATCCAAACACGACCATTTTTTCCCCCCCCAGATATCCGTATAGACAAATCTGATTCCATAAGATGGTTCGACCAAATGTGGGCTGAGTTTGGCTTGTTCTGCCATTTGAAAGTGCAATTTAACACATTGATCATTATTAGCTTATTACAGTAGAAACACGTTGCACATGGAACAAAATTAACCTTAATCGCATGGCAATTAAATCATTTCCGCTAAACGATGCCGTTTATTTTGCCTCAGATCACCGATTAGCCCTTATTTCCACTGCCTTTTGGCGAATATCGACTACAGCTATGTAAGTAGCCCAACTTCAAAGCGTATAAGAAAGGCGGTTTGATTTTTCTAATTTGTTAATAACGCCGCCACGAGCTGGTAACCCTGCCATAAAAGAGCAAGGTCCATGGCTTTGTGGGCTAATGAGTCAACGGCTCCTCGGGGCATGACTAGCTATGGATGGATGGACTTTAGCAGAGGTCAGCGGGGGAGTCCTCCATGACCTGGCTAATGAGAGACTTCTCTCCCTGACCCTTTCTTCTTCTTACACACCAATCACTCCAGGAGCGCCCCTAAGCTTGAGCTTGTACGTCACCATGGACCACCGACAGCTTGGCTTTTTCTCAGAGGTGCAGGTTTTACCTGAGATAAAATCGCAGTTTGTGCTTGCATTGCGTCAATACTTGCTTGGCTGGCTGACTAAGCAAATACCGTATGATCTCATCGCAGTTTGACCTGCTTTCTAATACCTGTGGTGTCACACCTAATGCTTCTCTGTTTACTTATTTAGAAGATAAGGATGGTATTTTAAACGCTGCCACTCATGACTGAACCTGCCCTCCTTCCCATTTCATCTGTTAATATTGAGTCATATCAGGGAATCAAAATAGACAGTTGAAATCATTTTAAGAACCCCTGGTTTATACCCAAGTACGAAGAAGTATTAAAGTGAATTTATAATAACGCCATTGTCAATATACCAGAATGATGGACTCGTTTTGGACATGCATTTGAACACAGCCATGATAAGGCCCTGCCAAATGTAGAAAAGAGAAGAAAAAAAATGGATGGGAATCTGTTGCTGTCACAACTTGCCAAAGCTGTTATCACTCTTCTGTAGCCTGGATAGCCTTCTAATCACAGAAATGTGGGTGCATCTGACATATGTCGGAAAAAAAGAGCAGAAGACCAATGAAACCATCAGAATGAAGGCATGTTTACGTTTGGTGCAAAAAACATGTCCAGGTCTTGCCCGTAAGCCAGTTTCACCAAGAGACATGACATTTGGCAAGCCACATATACTAAGTGGACCTTTCCATTCGATTCCATTTCTACCAAATATACTCGGCACTGCTAAATTTTGAAAAATGTGAGTGTTTGTCAAAGCATGTGGGCAGAGATTGGCAGCAAGTTCAGTTAGCACGCTGTAAAACATTAAACTAACTGAATAATCACTCCCCCGTTGGAAAACATTTGAGCATCAGGCTCGCAAAACGCTGGGAGCACATAAAAATGTGGACGTGATCCGAGATCAAGATCAGGATTATTTCATGCAGCAATCGCTAGAGCTACAGGAACCAGATCTTTTTGTGGCGTTTGAGACTAAAGGCCATGTTTTCACTTTCCCTCTTAGCCACCTGAGCCGTTGCCGTTGCCGTGACCTCATACGGGGAACAGTTTGCAGGTTGTTTTTGAACCCTTCTGCTATAATAAAAGTTGACACCCTTGACATAGACTGCATATTATTCATTATGTCCGACCGAGGGAATCAATAAAGCCTGTCACGGGAACCGAACATTTTAATTAAGTCAACCCACCGCCATCCGCGCTCCCATACTCGTAAAAGTCACTCCTATCGGCCCATAATTGCACTTAGCGTGTCACGGCGAAGCTCCGCCGATGATTAATTTGAGACGTGAAGATGATTGATTCATTTGTTTGTTTACCAACTTGTTGCTCTGCTCCAGCAGAGCGTCACACTCTCCTCGTTTTTAGACCCTTGTCCTTCTTATCCAGCGACTCCAGGAGTGACAATCAAGTCTCATTTGCCACTCTGCGGTTTGTTTATTTCCCGTCTGCAAGGTGTAAATCATAATAACATCTCAATGGTCTTGAATTCAACAAACACCTCAAATTTAGCCAGATGTTGTTCCATTTTGATCATTCTTACACGAGTGTAAAAAAAGGGGGGGGGGGGGTAATGATATAGTTTCATTTTATGTATACTATGGGAGAAGGGTGTAAATATGGGAAACAAATCAAAAAATACCTTTGGCCTGCTTTTTAGGAAAATCTGTTTTCTATCTCCGTTTTTTTTTTTTTAAAATATTAAAAAATGCTGATTTCATTTTCATTTTATGTCCACTATGGGAGAAGGGTGTAAATATGGGAAACAAATCAAAAAATACTTCTGGCCTGTCGCCTAGGGTGGGTCCAAGTAAATTATGGGGGGGATTAGTGCCCCCTCGGCTCCCCCTCTAGCTCCGCCAGTGTCTCTGACCAAAGATAACAAACATTTGTTATACAAGATTGACCAATTATTAGCAAGCAAAATTTAAAAGTGCCTCAGGCAGCTGTGCTATTAGGCTGATAGTATAAAAGACCCCCTCCCCTCCCTGCCAGTTAGACGAACCACACAGAACTAGAATAATGTGGATGCATCGTGTTTGTCAACACAAGACAAGGTGACTCGGCCGACAGAAGCCAGCACATTTCGGAGAACCTCCCGTGGGCTCGTCGTGCAGGGTCGTAGGTCAGGGTTATGCGCAAAAAGAGTGCGCCCCGGCATAAATAAGAGACGCGTGCTTTCTGGCAGAGCCGTAGATCACGCTGATGGCAATGGAAGTATGATATCAGATCGCCCGGAAGAGAGAAATAGAAAAGTGGAAAAGATGAAGATGATAAAACGAAAACTGTGGGGTTGGCTTGGTGGGGGAATTAGATGACTGTTATTGATTATGTGCTCGCAAGCGGGGAAATAAGAGCAAATGTTCTGCTCAGCCAGACAAAAAAGTATTTTGTTTCAAAGGTCACACAAATGCATTACAGTCATTTTACTCCGGATAAACAAGCTAGTCATCGCCGGCGAGCTAAAAAGCAGGAGCGGCGGTGTTGTGTATTCTTTTAGCCATGACTTTGTTTTTGTGACGCTCCGTGTGTCATGGCGTGCACTGAGTGTTTGTTTTACGCGCCATAGCAACTCGCTCAACACCTGAAGATATCGTGCGAGGCTCCACGAGTTGCGCACGTCGTCTCTCCGTCTTGCGTTACATTCACTGACCCTCCTCCCTCCGCCACGGTCGTAAACACGCTTATCTGCTTTGTGGAAAGTGCTTGTGAATGCTTTCAAGCCAGGCCCTGCAAGGAATTTGTGCGTTTAAAAAAAAAAAAAAAAAAATTATTCAGGTCGCCTTTCTTCACAGATACTCACCATTTCACAAGTGTCTTACATCAGGAGACCTTGGGTGTTTCTTGAAATCCAATGAGGGGCTTGTTCACATGGTCATAACAGCAGTGCAGAGACCTGGGCGGAAATGCTAACCAATTAGCTTCAACGACTTTGTTTCTTCGCCATTTTGAGAGCTGTTACATGTCAGGACTGGTGTGCGAGAGTTGTAGTTAATTTGGTTTCAAATAGATTCAAGGTACCTGTATCTTGGCGTCGGGGTCCAACATCAAAACGGAAAATTCCATTTTGATGAGCGACTAATCAGCCAAGCAGCTTGTTCAGTCGAACTCGCTGAACTTTTTATTTGCATCCTCGTCCCCCACCTTCCCTGTTGATACCTCGCATGCAAATGCTTTTGCCTCTGCGACGCTCCCGTCGGAAAACAGCCGCGGGCCTTTCGCTTTATTTTTCTTCCCCCTCGAGATGACTCGTGTGCCTTTCACTGCCATATTGACTCAAGACCAATTGGAGCACAGACAACACCTTTAGTGCTATTTAGTTTTGTTTTTTTTTCTTTCCAGATGAATAATAAAAGGCTTTAGTGCGAGACCTGGTATTGATTAAAAAAAAAAGAGTGGGGCTAATACAACACATCAGACGTGAGGAAGTGGCTCTTTATTCTCAAGAGCTTGAAAGCTTTTTATCCTAATCGAACATGGCACTGATGAATGTTTACTATTCACGATGCAGCTGGCGCTTTCACAGTTTTTCTTAATCTCCTCTGTAAATGTCAGATGTACAGATGCCCCTTCTTCTTTGGAAGTCAAAGTTGCTGTTTTGTTACGCATTTACTTTGACAGTAAACGTCAATAAGCTGACAGAAAAATCCCGAGGCGAATGACCATCATTCGGCTCTTCCGTCGAAGCAAAGTTTCTACTATCCATTTCTTCACTTTTAATCGTGACTCCAAATCATGTTCAGGATGTTTCAGACACCCGGGAACGGTTTTAATTGGGGGGGGAAAAACTGCCATGTTAAGTCTCCTTTAACTACAGTATTGATGCACAATGTGTTTCCTCATGAATATTTGCGGGCATATGCTTGCTCCTCTTCCATGTTTCACAAGGATGTATTCTCCATAAGAGGCGTCTGTCTGTTCTTCTGCCCACACGTTAAACATTCATAGCAGCGCATTTGTCTGCAGATTGAAGAGAGTCATGAGAAAGCACAGCCACGTGAAAAGGAGACACAAGTGCGCTGCTATCTGCCATGTCTGGCCTACCTAGTTAACAGTTTTTCCCCCGACGAGATGTTTGGGGTTGGCGGGGGTTATCGAGGGAGACAGGCCCGGCTGACATTAGCGCTGCATCGCCATCCAGCGGCCCTCCCAGTGGGGCAGTAGGACGAGGACGGTTCTATTTCAGCGGGGCTCTGATTAGAGTCGTCGCCCTCGTCGCCACGCTCCGCTCGCACTGGTAATTGGAGCTGGCAGGAGGTTGGCATGCTAAGCCTCCCCAGTGCCCGCCCCCTTTTCTCCTTGCTCTCCTTCTTACTTATTTCCTCTTCCTTGCACCTGCATTACACCTCTTTGCCACGCTAGTTTAGGACCGCGTTAATTGGACTAATTACCGGATTAGGACTGTCATTGGCGACATCCCCCACCAGCCGTACCGTAGGGTCTTTGCTACGATCCCTCCACGAGTCAACTTGACATCGCCCGCTTGCGTCACGTTTCGATATTCACCGCTGTTTGTCGTTAATAAGCATCCGCTCTGCTTTGTTGGATCAATACCAATAACATGTGACTTTTTAATACTTAAGCCTAATAAAATGTCCTTTTCATTTCAACGAAACACAAAAATACCAACTAAAAATGTCTTGTGCATGTTTTCATCAAATAAATGGTTGAGTGGAACACCCCTAGTGCCCTTTTATGAATAATAAAAAAAAAATCAGGAGTGGATTAAAATGTTTTCCTTTTTAACTAAGGATAAAGAACCAAAAGAAAGATGGAAACATGTTAGAACACATATTTAAGAGTTTATAATTACGATTCGAAGAGGTTCAAAATTTAGGAGAATAAAGATTTGAGTTTCGGTGTTTATATCTTAAGGTTTTGAATTAAGGGTTCAAACTAGGGTTAGCATTTCAAAGTCGGGATTTAAACAAGAGCGAGCATTTCAAATTAGGATTCCAAGGTTTCAAGTCAGAATTTGGGTTCCAAGTCAGCGTCTCAAGCAAAGGTCAGGGTTTCAAGTCCGGGTTTTTGCTTAAAAGGTCGGCTTATCTTGAGAACCATCAAGCTGCGTGTTTGATTTGATTTACTGGCTTCCCTCCAAGCATCGCCTGCCTTCTCTGGCGTCTCAGGCAATAAAAGAGGATGTGCACAAAGGCTCGTCTTTGTCTTACCCGGAATGACAAGTTGCCAGCGCGGACCAGCTGCAGGAGTTGCTTGAGAAAACAGACAGGCCTCCACAATAGCTTGTCAACTACTCAAACTTTTTTTTTTTTTTATCAACCAAATGAGTGGGATATGCAAATTGCTTCTAGTGACAAAATGTGCATGATTTTTTATTGTAAATTTTGTAAATACTGCGGCTTCCTCAAAATTGGGTTTCAAGGCTCGGGCTAGAGTTTTACATTGGGATTTCAACGCACACATTAGATTTCACAGCCCACCTGCCAAGCAAAACGAGGTGAAAAAGCGTCCGGTTCATGTATAAGCCTTGATGATTTATTCCCTCCCTGTTTGCGCTCTCTTGATACCGCCTCGTGTAATATCTCCCTTTGCATTTTTCACCGGCCGGAAACATTCGCCAATAATCTTAATCATAAATATTATATGGGCGGCGGGTACAACATTGTTTGCTCTAAAATATCCCCTGTTGACGTCGAGAGCGAAAAGGGCTTAGCTCGCCAAAACGTTGCAGTGTGAATACAAATATTTCCATGTGTAAAGCAGATGCCAGGGCGCAGCATGTTGGAATCATTTCAATGGAGGAGGGAATGTACGTGTCCCTGCCATTATGTGTCAATATGTGCCACAACTACAAAGGTGTCCTTGACCGCCAGCACAAAATCAAATGTCACCACCTCCTGATGGTCTCTGAAAAGCGCCACTATGCAGAACTAAGGAGGATTCAAAATAATCCACAAGGTTGATGCCTATTGGATAAAAGGCATGAGCACATATGAATAGACTCCAAATACTTTTTCAACTTTTTAGTTTTCTTGCTCACCATACAAAGTCAAAATACTTGAAATAATCCCCAAATTCCAAAACGTTGGTGTATTCTGAAGCCATGCTTTTGTTGGCATCTCAATGCGGATACAGCTTTTTTTTTTTTGTATGCTGAAGATCTCTTCATCCTGCACTGAATACTTGCTAAGTTCTCGCGAGCCGGCATCCTTAAAGCTGTCGAAGCTGCTGAGAGGCCTCTCAACTTCAAATTTTTTTTTTTCTTTCTGCCTCTTCTAACAAAATCCCCTGGCGTATGTTCATCTGCAGAGAACCAGATCCCCCACGGCTTCCCCACCATCGACTTGGGCCCCCAGCTGAAGGTGGTGGAGCGGACCAGGACGGCCACCATGTTGTGCGCGGCCAGCGGAAACCCCGACCCGGAGATCACCTGGTTCAAGGACATGCTGCCTGTGGATATCAGCAGCACCAACGGTCGCATCAAACAGTTCCAATCAGGTACACACACATTTAATCATACGTGTTGATGTTTGCTTTTACCTGTTTGTGAATTTTTGCCATAACGTCAGAGCAGAAATTAACCAGTTATCGGTCTCATCGTATTAATTGGGCAATTTTACACACGGTGACTCTTGTAGCTGATTGCAAAAAAAAAAAAAAAGCTCCGTTTTTTTTAATTTGAATATCCCTTGGAAATTGTACCAGACTGTAACACAATACATGTCTAGTGAAAGAAAGGACAGTTTATTAAGAATAAACATTGGACTATTGTTATTGACTATTGAGTCGAGGCAGAGTGGTAAAACAAGCAAATACATGCAATACAATAAGTTGTAATGCACATTGTGCGCGAAGCCCATAAGCAAAGGCCACGTGAAACATTCCAGGAAATATAGTCACTAACTTGTATTAAAAACCAATCAGTCGGCCTCTTTTTTCTTCCTTCTCAAATAAACGCACCAGCATGCAAGTCAAGGTTAAAAACAACTGTCATATCATACGTTACTCCATTTAGTCTTGCAGCAAACTTTTAATTGCTTTTCTTTCTCTTGTGAGACAGTGAGGGGCCGCCTGGAAATACGCTGATATGCCCTCGGCCTAACAGCTCTTTTTATCCCCCCCCCCTCCCCTCTTCCTATTACTATGACCCAGACATCTGCTGACACATCAGGATTTACTGCTAGCCATACGACGAGATGTATAACAAAAACGGGAGACAGAGACAAAGCGACGCGCCAGCTTTCTGGCTGTTTATTAGCCCAAGCTCGACGTGTTTCACCGCACGGGTGTTTGGCGGCGGCGCACTTTATCACCTTGTTTCTAATCCGTTTATTTCTTATCTGTGGCCTGCCAGAAAGCCATGTGTTTTATTTGGTTGTTGTTTTCTTCTCTCCCACTGATGATTAAGTGGATTACTAACTAAATTTCTCAACCCCTGTTTGCCTCAATATGACTCCCACCTAGGCGGTACGCCAATTAGAGGTAAGGATGATGATGATGATTAAAAACAAAACAAAAATGTCTACCATCACATCTCATGCAAACAGACCCTTTGCATCAGTCTCCCCAACCCTACCCGACCCGACGTCACCGCCACTCCGGGTTCATCGACACCTCTTCCACTTTTCCCCCCTTCGTCTGACAAGCACATGGTCTGTCCGCTGTGGTTGCGTCTTACACACGATGTTCACCAGCCTTGCTGTCGGCACGTTTCAAGGTGTTACCAAATCGAACCCAAAGCAATCCGTTTCAGGATGCTGCTAGACCTTGCTCATACTCCCACAAGAAATGCGTATACCGAGTGTTTTCATATTATT
Organism: Syngnathus scovelli; assembly: GCF_024217435.2. Classification (NCBI taxonomy): domain Eukaryota; kingdom Metazoa; phylum Chordata; class Actinopteri; order Syngnathiformes; family Syngnathidae; genus Syngnathus; species Syngnathus scovelli. The sequence continues at coordinate 8,765,172 of NC_090863.1, forward strand.
ATTATTAATATTATTTTATCGTAGTTGTCCCAAGCTATATTGCAGTTCAGTTTTTGCAACTTCACTGGATGACCGTTTTTTACACACATGTACTTAATATCTATCTATCCATATCTTCTAGTTCTATCTATCTATCTATCTATCTATCTATCTATCTATCTATCTATCTATCTATCTATCTATCTATCTATCTATCTATCTATCTATCTATCTATCTATCTATCTATCTATCTATCTATCTATCTATCTATCTATCTATCTATCTATCTATCTATCTATCTATCTATATCATCTATGTCTATCTATCCGTCTATCTATGTGGGAACTTGGTAGCCTACTCTGAAAAGGAAACCCACTTTTGGGTCCTGACCCACGACTGTGTCACCGGTTTTGCCAGTTAGCAGCCAGCCATCTTTACATTCTCTTTTGCTGACTTCCTCAGCCTTCAGCAGGCTTGACCGGCTTTTCAAAGACGCACACAACCTCGACTTGAGCGATGTTGCTGTAAACGCCGACTTTGAGCCGACCACGTCTTGACCTGCTGGCATTGGGGCCAAGCGGCGAGGAGTTGCATTCTAAACTGAAGGTCGCATTCGCTAAGCGAGCTCGCCGCTGCCGCTACATGTCTTGAAATGTAAATTGACGCCGCATTAGCATACACATGCACTCTGCGAAGACTGTTGATTTAAACGCCGAGCTGTTTGCCTCTGTACTGTTAATTTGATTCTACAAAGCAGAGTTGACTTTGTGGGAGGTAAACTCTAAAGCAAAGGTTCGCAAACTTTATAGCGTTCCTAACAAGGAGCTGAATGGCATAATGATCAACAGGTTTTTGTCTCATAACTCAACCAACAAATGTACTCGAGTGCCCCCAGAGCCGAGTTCGGGACCCACTGTTTTGAAGAGTTAGAAATAACCCGACCGGAGGGCGGGGTGGGAAAGTTAGGGGGGGTAAGTGTCGCAGGTCTGACAACTTAAGCGCCTCGATTCCCGCAGGCGGCCGGCGCTATTTCCTCCCCAATGCGAGATTGACAGTTTGGTGACAGCGTGATTAGTATGCAGGTGCATGTCAGCACCGAGTCGCACGGCGGCAAGTTCACCACCTCGGAATAGAGGATGTGCTGTCGTGAGATCTGAGCGCACTGAGAAGCTTCACCTTGGTAGTCAGTTCGCCGAGTGGTGAGCCTTGTTTGTCGCATCCATCTCATGCTGCATGGTGTGGGGGGGGAGGAAAAAAAAAATTCCGACACATCATCTGACACCGACGTTTTTGTCTTGTTCCTAAGCGCGCGACTGGCTGGCTGACTTTCACGCTAGTTCTATGTTGTCATATTTGTTGTCACAAACACGTGTTCCACACATTGACAGATTTTACATGTATGTTGTCAGTCACCAGAGAGGTAAGTTTGCTGTTGTTTGTGAGCACCAATTCATTTGGATACTCCGATAACAAATTTGTTCACGTTTTTGTTAATCAGTTGCGCACCTCAGGTTTTCATAATAACACAAATATAAATAAAATAATAATTAGTAATATTTATGAATGAAGAGTTAGAGTCAGCTACAGGTGAATTTATTTAACAAAAATAAAAAATTTAGAGAAAAAAAATAGGAAACGTTTTTTAAATCAGCGTTTAAAATATGTTTAGAGACAGATGAAGCCATTTCTAATTAAAATTTGATGTTGACCAGTATAATTGCATAGTTTCGTGAGTCTCAAGTGTTTTACACGATGACCTCAAAGTACCATTTCCAAGCTCGGCTTTTTATCGTCACACCTAAATGTTTTGATGTCAACAATTGCTTCCAACCCAAAGGGGATATGGGCAGTGACTCTCGAGTGTTAGACATTGGCAAAGTAGCTTACACGCAGGTCAGCGATCCAGGAAAAAGCCGGCTTATATGTCCTGTGCGAAAGCTATGCGGCTCGTGTATGTCCGGATGATCGCGGCGAGTCTCTTCTTAGGCTTTGATGCCTTTGCAACATTTCGGAGCTGCTGGTAAAAGCCATCTGGCAGTGTCAGCGTCACCCTGTGGGGGAGCCATGTTGACACATGGTCAACACACCCAAAAAAAAAAGATCATTAAATATTTTAGACTCACAGTAAAGAACATTAATGCATACATGTGGCTTGGGATGGGTGTTGCTCGTTTGTCACTTTCAATTTTGAAGTCCTACACGACAGTCGACTAATCTACTATACTATTGCGCCCATCCCTAGTTGGTTTACTTGCGTCGTTATATTCATTCCGGATGCTAACGTCAACAAAAGGCAGCTTTGAGAGACGCATACATAGAATACCTAATTCATTTCATTTGGCCCTTTTATTCCCGCTAGTTATTTCACCTCACCTGAAAGCTTTGCAGGCATATCCACTTTTTACCTGACTAGATTGTTGCTGAGCTTTTATGCCCAGGTACATTTGCAGCTCCATTTTTTTTCTTCATCCTTCTTCTTCCAACCCGCAGGAGCTCTGCAAATTGAGAACAGCGACGAGTCCGACCAGGGCAAATACGAATGCATCGCCACCAACAGTGCCGGCACCCGTTACTCAGCTCCCGCCAACCTCTACGTACGAGGTAAAGTCAACCGAGTCCGCCCTTCCACCCCCCTGACTCACTTTCCATCTGCCTCGCTGTCTAATATTCGTGCCGCTATTTTCTGTCTTTGCGGCTTGTTTGTGCTTTCCTATCAGCCAACCTCCACCTGGAAGCAAACAACTGCATTCAAATCTGAATTCCCACACAGAAAGTACACACCGAGGGCCTGTCTCAAATTTCTTTTTTTTTTTTTTTTTTTTTGACAGCATTCCAAGGTTCTCCAAACAGGACCGGCGGGTTCTGTTTTGGCGCTTCCGTCGGCGGACATGGCGGGTTAAGGGCTACACTTGCAGCCCTGCTGCAGTAGGAGGGGAGAAAAAGACAACAAAGCCTCTAGAAAAAAACAAGCCGGTTAAAGTCGAGGGAGTAGCATGCGGGTCAACCCCGATGGATAACCCAGCGTGTGTGAAGTACATGAAACGGCATAGCGGCTTCACTTGTTAGTATGCGCGGCCAAAGAGGGATGAAGGGGAAGTGTGAGGCCCAAAAAAAAAGACACACTTTTGATATTTCATAACTTTGTAGCGAGCAAATATAGAAGTAGACTCTAATAGTACATGCATTGCATATGACCAACAAAATGGCATGCTGTTAGGAGTTTATTTCAGCCCCCATCTGTTTTATATTTCTCGTGTTTTTTTTTTTTGCGTCGCAATGGGAGGTATGCTAAGAATCACACAACCGATGCCGTTTAAAATGCGACTATAAATGATCCATTTAAGGAAGGAATATCACAGGACAATTTACTTTTACTAAACGTCTGTATATTTTTTTTATTTTTTTTTTATTGAGACTTCATAATGGCTTATGAGAAAAATGAAACGGTGACAACAAAATGTCCGCCCAGTAAGGGTTATCGTTTCAAGGGCAACAGTGCTCATCAAAGTTGCTGGATGGAGTAGCGCAAGCTCCGACAGGTTCTGCTCTTAAATCTTAACTCCGATGTGGAGGCGGGAAGGGGATACGTTAGTCTCATCTATTAATCAACTGTCACGGGTGCAGGTTCGGCCTTTGCCTCTTCTCGCAGGTAATTACAGTGATTGTGCGGCGTGGCGCCAGCGTAGCCCACCCTTCTGGCTCCGGGAGGTCTCAAACACCACCTATGTAGCCCCCCCCTCCTTACATAAAGATCGAAATCAAAGCGAGCGTAACCTTTTAAAAACCGCCGTTGTCTGCGGTGGCGGAAACGGGGCTTGTTTTCACTCTGTCATCGTTACCGCGGCGATGGGGAGCCGCAGACCCCCGGGCTGTGCTGTCGGTCGGTTTTGATTGGGTCCAAAACATGAGCGACGACACCAATCTCGTCTGTACTTTTATCCGGCGCACCAAAGGGGAGATTTAGCGGATTAGCATATCGAGCTTCCAAAGTGTCAACATTACAAGCTTTGGGATGTAAAACGGAGAGTTAAAAAGTGGAGCATGAGACCAGTAGCTCAGTAGTGATTGTGCTGAAATATGACAGATAAAATATAAATAATATATCAAAATAATTTATAAAATAAAAAATAGATATAAAAACTTGTTTCCCCCACAAAGAAAATCACGGCGATACTAAATTTTGCTGCATGATTTGAATGTGGACATAAAGTAGCGTCACCTGGTGGAATATAAAAGCAAATTATGTGAAATGAAAGTAGTGCCTGCCATCTTAATTATGCTTGGGATAAAAAAAAAAAATGAACATTTTCAGTTTTTTGCTATTTTAGACTTAATTGAGGAACAAACAATTATAAATCAACTCGCTCTATTCTTTCATCCTTGCCAAAACAGCTTGGAAAAAAAACAAAAATCAATGAATGACACAAAGTCTCTCTTGAATGTCTGCACATGTTTTTTTCTCGCCATCACTCGACAAACATAACCTGATCCTGTTCCTGGCTGAGGGTTTCTGCTACCCATACCAGTCGAGACATTTTATAGCTACTCCAGATTCATGTCTTCATGTTTCAGCACGATGATGGGAGGAAGGGGGGGGGGGGGGGGGGCGTCTTGTTTTTGCCGGCCGTAGGTGTTGCAGGTGCAGGTCGCTCCCGGTGCCTGGAAAAGGGAGGACTCGATCAGCGTGGGCGGAATGACAAGCGTCCTCATTTATCAAGCTCTTTGTCCGGCGCGTAAAATAGCTCCTGTCTGCACCTGCCCCTTTTTCATATATCCATGTGACACGTCCATATGTCACGTGGATAAAGCGCCGCGCTCTCGCTTTGTATGCCTTTTGACCAAAACGTCTTCATTCCGTGTCTCGCGAAGCGAGCCATTTTTACAAAAATGAGACCCTGAACACATTTTCAAAGGCACCAGCCGTTTTTGAATTATTTACGAGCGGCAGTCAAAGAGATGGAAGTGTGCTTGAGGGAAATGCATGCAAACAATATCACAAGGACGTGGAAGCAAGTCTTAGTTACAAGGATCAAGTCAGAGTCTGATCTATGGACAGACGGATGGACGGAACAAACTTAAACTGAACGAATTAAAATTAGAACCACACTTGTGCATTTGGAGCGAAGGGAAATTTATCATGGCTGAAAGAAGACCCCGCCGGTTTCGGGAGTTCGGGGAACCTTTGGGGTGAGCTCTACAGAGCTGCGACTTTTTATTCCAGGCGGCATATGAACCAAATGTTTCCTGTATTTTAAGTGAAAATTCCAATTCCTCTATGTACCTCCTGTGCATGACAGAATTCATCCATAATTCAAAACCTAAGCGTCCATATATGGGGGAGCCTTTCCCTCACCTGTATGCATTAGCATCTTTGCCATGTGACTTGTTCTCCATAACACTGTTGTCCTTCACCTATGTGTTGTCTTGCTCTCCACTTTTCATTCCCATTGCTCACCTCCATCCAAATCACTTCATCCGTGCACAGATCAACGCGAAGGTTGGTTCACTTTAACTTTTCAACCCCGCCCCGCTGCCCTCCTCTTTAATTTGACACACATTTTAGGTCACCTCGATGAGGAATCCCATCCATCCGTTCCCCAGAATTGCGACTCTCTTAATTTCCTCGCTTTTTCTATAGTGGCCCTTTCCTCCTCGCATGCTGTCCAATGTCACTCCCTTGCAAAGCAGGTTCTGTCAACATTGCCAAAACACACAAGGAGCTCTTGTGTAGTTTGCTTAAGGCATTATTAGATCTGTGTTGTATTGTTCCTCCTCAGCGGCCAATTCCTGTTAGCTCATCATGTGTGTTCCACCAACTGGTCAGTCAGGTTTTCCGGCAATGAGACCCAACGCCGCGACACTGCCGGTTTGATCGTCTGGACGGGTCGGATTGACGGAACACATTTGTCAATCCTCAGGTGCTTTAAAAGGCCGTTAAATTTATAGCTACTCGGAGCTGAGTGGAGACAGGGGTTTATTTTGCGGTTTTGATAGAGTCCCGCTGCCCGTCTAGGCACGCGGCTCTCGTCGGAGACTAGGCGGGGGAATCGATAACAATTACCTGCCCTCCAGTCGTTTAGTTCCGCAGCGCCTCTCCAAACTTAACCGCACGCCATGAATTATTCACGGCATTAAGTGTTCAAAATACGCAGGGCCCATTGACTGTCTCCTCTTAGCGCTGTTAAGTCTGCGCTATCGTGACACTTTGAGCGTAATGGTCTTGCATTAGGCCCACTTCTCCGCAGGCCTTCTTATTGGCGATTGCGTGTTGTGCAAACTCGCGTTGCGTTCAGGGAATGTGAACGGGAACGACACCAGTGGTCACGGGGCGACCAGTGGCCAAGAACCGGTTCGTCGTATATTAGTCATCCCGCAAATCAGTTGCCCGGGCGATGAGAAGCGAAAATCGGACCGAGGCGCTTCTCCATCCTCCTCCTCCCGCCCAGCGTACTTGTGAATCCTTCCTCCCTATCTATCTTTGCGCAGCTCCCATGCATGCCTTGCTTGAGAATGTCATCCTTGTCCTTTTCCCAGACTAGCAACAATTCTTTATCTTTGCATGTCCAAATCAGCTTTGTACCAAGGTTTTTTTTTTTTTTAAACCTTTACCAACCCCTTTAATGTTTTTGAATTTGTTGTATTTGAAAACTGTTATGGGTATTTCCATGAGGTGCCATTTTAAGATATGTTGATAGTATTTATATATTTAAAAACAAAAACAAATAAACAGTTCGTTAGAGTTTGGGTCATTTTTAGGGGCTAGGGAACAAAGCTATAATTCAACCGACATTTCACCACAGGTAAGTCTATTAATCATAAAAAAAAAAATGTCATGAAAATAAAATATGTGGTTGTAACAAGCTGTACCTTTCCAGAGTAGAATCTCAAAAGGTGCCTGTGATTTTTCAATTCCAGCTGATAAAATACAAAGCATGCGCGGTAATAACGTTCCAGTTGGAATTCGATCCGGCGGGAAGGAGTGCGCGACAGGTTTGGAAAAGGCAAGCTTCAGGCAGGACTCAAATTAGAAAATTGTATTTTGATGGAGACTTGTGCATACAAGAGTAAAGCAATTACGGTCAAGGTCTTTTTTTTTTTTTTTTCACAGAGCAAAACAGATTCTCCAGCATAGTAAAAATCTGCAGGGATAGCTTAATGCCGTATTGTTTTGAATCCATTCCACCTAGCAGGATTGCTTGGCTAGCTTTCATGGTATCCCGCTGGGGAGCTAAATGTTTGACTTAGTTTCCTTTTCTCCATAATCAAAAGAAGTCACAGCTCCTCCTCCCTTCATGCTGCGCTTGATTATCATCGATTGAAAAGTTTGATTTTTGCTACCGTGTCTGTTGTTTACCCACAAGTTAGCAAGAGTGTTGAAAACGCCAGGCAGCTCTTGTCCGTCTGGATTCAAACGGCGGCGTCGAGTCGTATGTAAATGCCGTTTGTCTGTTTATCCTCGGCTTGGCTCCTCAGAATGCTACACGGGAGCCTCGGCATCAGTGTTTGCCTTGTCCCTGGGCGACGTCAGCGGGCCTTCTCGTCTCCATGGGAACCCCTTTTTAATGTCAGACCATCTGCATATCACCACTGCACAAAGAGCGAGCCAGCCAGCCAGCCAAAGTGGGCAGTGAGAGAAAAGGCGAGAGGGAAGATAAATGAAACAATGCGATCACTGCAGGGTACCTCGGCGATGCAACTCTCACCAGTCCTTTTTTTTTTAAGTTTTAGAAGATCAACCCCCAAACCCAACCAATTTGGCTTTGTGGTGTCCCAGAGCATTTTTAAAAATTTTGCCTCAAGCCATTATGAATTTACAATTTGAACTGAAGTACTGTAGGTAGGAGCAGCCCTCACAAAAAAAGTCTCAGAAAAGCCACAGGTGGACATTTATTGACATTTTCAGGGCTAATTGGAAATGAACCTCAATGGAGATTCTTTTTTCCCCCAATTGCTACCAAATTCAAACCACGTACACAAAACAGATTGGACTATTTGAACGTTCGCCGATGCGCGTGGGCAGAGCATGGCAGGTCGAGTTTGACGACTTGCCATAAAGCGGGCTGATAATGGACATTTGGTAGCTGCCATCAAAACACGTCTCTATTGAGTTCTACCAAAATTGACGCAAGTGTGGGCGACACCAAACTACGCTGACTTTGAGCTTTCATGATGTAATGTGCGTTTGTTTTTAAGTTTGAACTTTGTACTACTCCTTTTCTGACCCGAAATGCAATGTTGCAGTATATTTATGATATTGCAGAATTTTTCTTTATTGTACAAGCTCCATCAATCAAGTTTTAAGACTCTCCAAATAACAAGAACCCCAAGGTCAAAGCATCATCGCACTTATCATATCCTAACTCCTCCCATCCTTTGTCCCGTCGTTTCTCTTCAGTACGCAGAGTCCCGCCCAGGTTCTCCATCCCGCCCACCAACCAGGAAGTGATGCCGGGCGGTAGCGTCAACCTAACGTGCGTAGCGGTGGGCTCGCCTATGCCTTACGTCAAGTGGATGATGGGCTTGAAGGAGCTGACTCGTGAGGAGGAGATGCCCTTGGGACGAAACGTGCACGAGGTCACCAACATCCGCGAGTCGGGCAACTACACCTGCGTGGCCATGTCCTCGCTGGGTATGATCGAAGCCACGGCGCAGGTCACCGTCAAAGGTTAGCGCTCGCTACTAAAGCTTTTCCAACTAGGACGCGGGATGATTGCTCAGTTGGGTTCTCCAAACTTACTTTCTTTGGTACCAATGTTTTTCCGTAGCTTTGCCAAAGCCCCCCGTTTCTCTCACGGTGACTGAGAGGACGGCCACCAGCGTGACGCTGACGTGGGACTCGGGAAATCCCGAACCCGTGTCCTACTACATGATCCAGTACCGCGCCAAGGCGTCGACCAATGGCTTTCAGGAGGTGGAAGGCGTCGCCACCACCCGCTACAGCATCGGCGGCCTCAGCCCCTACTCAGAATACGAGTTCCGCATCATGGCGGTCAACAACATCGGCCGCGGGGCACCTAGCGAGCCGGTGTCGACGCGCACGGGCGAGCAAGCCCCGTCGTCGCCCCCGCTGCGTGTCCAAGCCCGGATGCTGAGCGCCACCACGATGCTTGTCCAGTGGGACCCGCCCGAAGAACCCAACGGGCACATTCGGGGCTTCCGCATCTACTACAGCTCGGACCACACGGCGCCGCTCAGCGCCTGGCACAAGCACAACACGGACGACAGCAGCCTGACCACCATCTCCGGGCTGACGCCAGACATCACCTACAGCCTAAGGGTGCTGGGCTTCACCTCCGTGGGGGACGGCCCGCCCTCCGAGGTCCTTCAGGTCAAAACCCAGCAGGGAGGTGAGTGTCCAAAAATCCCTCCTGGGCTCTTTGGCCACATTTATTTATCATCTCTCTTTCCTCTCAGTCCCGTCCCAGCCGTCGGGCTTCACGGCTGAAACGGAGCTGGACACTTGCGTCTTGCTGTCGTGGTTGTGGCCCCTCCAAGACCCCATCATCAAGTACGAGCTGCAGTACTGGGAGGACGGCACGGACAACAAGGTTAGAAACACCGATGATCTACCAAGTAGGTCATGCAAAATGGGGATTTGCTGCTACATAATTCACGCAAGGGCCCTTTGGGTCATGCATATTCTAACTTAAACAGTTCCCACTTAATAAGATGTCACAACCTATTTCTGTTTTCCCGGCATTTAATTTGGGACTTCCCAAACTCACCAGATACACGTGACCTTCGATCCGGCCGGCTCTTACACCGTGGACGGCCTCAAGCCCGACACGGTCTACCGCTTCTCCCTGGCGGCCCGCTCCGAAATGGGCTTAGGCGTCTACACCCAGGCCATCGAGGCCCGCACCGCCCAGTCCAGTGAGTCTCATCTTGATTTTGTTTTATCATCTCGCTCCTGCCGCTAACCAAATAAAAGTCGCCCGCCCGCCGGTTCGAGGTCACCGCTTGCTTTCAACGAGCAAAGTTGAGTTAGTAAAATGGCAGACAGCGTGGGTTACCCCAATGTCAAAGTCAATTTCAGCACAGCATCAAATGTTGTGTGTGCGTCCGCCGTCCGTGTCCCCCAACACTAACGTCGTCCGCTTGTCGGAAGGCCGGGCTCTGTTGTTCGACGTCAAAGGTAGGTTTTATGTGTCCCCGCCACGTATCATCCCATCCCCTTCGTAAGACTCCCACCATGCATGTAGCGCATGAATCCCTTTATGTTTCGTACAAAACTCGCCCCAAAGAAGTCCTTGAATAATGCGCGTGTGAAAAATGTATTAGGCCTTTTTCCATTTGAATCTTTAATTTGATCTTGTTTTCATGCGTGGTCTTTTTCCAACACTCGCTTTTTTACGCCCCGGAGGCACGTGTATTTTCCGTGTTTTCTGATTCAACCTTTGTCGAGAGAATAATACGAGATGGATTTGAACGCCTAAATGTTATACAGAAGTTATTTCTGTTATGCTCAATTGACTCTAACACTTGAGAGGTACCAAAATTACTTTGCCAACATATGGTTAGCTTTAAGAAGTGTTTGATTATTACTATTATGTGGCAGCATTAAATTTAAGCATTCCTTTTTGGTTGTGGTAGATTTAATACAAAAAAAATTTACATGCAAAAAAAGATGGTGACATTTCCATATCAAATGTGAATTAGGTTTTGGTTGAACGAACACAGAGTGCACGCTTGGTGTCTTTCATGTGCGGCATCAAAGATTTAAAATCCCCAAAAAGACAATTCATATTTGATGGATATTGAGAAAAGCTGGCATTTGTACACGCTGTTTTCAAACATCAGCGGTGACACACTTTCGAATTGCGTTGCAAGACGGAGTAAAGCGTGACATGTCGCCGCACGTTTGAATGAGGTCAAAGTAGCAGCATCGGGGCAAGTGAGATACGTTTTAAAAGCAACATCAATGACGATGCAGCCTTGCTGAAAACAGGTGTGAAAATTTCAATGAGGCTAAATTAGATCAGGGCCAATTTAAGAGTGCAAAATTGAATCAACATGCCAAAATTGCAGAGGTGTATTTCAAGGAAAATGTCAATCAAAAAGCGGATTTATTCATTGGACCGTATTTTCCTCACTAGGACCGAACGTGCTTTCTGTCGCGTTGCCGTTTTAGGCTAATTTGAGGCACAAAAGACAAGCAAAATTTGATTCTGAAAGAATTTCCTTGGGCCTATTCAACCAGTTCTCATTCAACAGGGCCAAAATAGCTTGCCAAAAAAGGTGAACGGCACAACATGTCCCTCGGGGTTAATTAGTGTGTCAGCTTCTCATTTGGAGCTCGCTGTTCAGCGCGCCGCATCTTACCAAGGACATTTCATAGGCATGCTCGCTTTATATCCCATTTTATTTCCCCTTTGTGGTGTTCAACACGTGTTGCGATGAAGATAGAGATAGATGCATGCCGTTGTGTTACTATGCAAACCTCTGGACTTGGGACCATTGGCACCGTCTCACTCTGTTGCTGGTAATTAGCCCGAAAGACTGATGAGTCGCGGCTGAAAAAAAAATCCCCACCACCGCCACGCCGCTTCTCGGGCGACGACGTGCAAACATCGCTTGACACTTGTTCGCACCCCGGCGCCGTTGTTTGCTCACGTCGTCGTGGGAGCAGCGGGAGGGAGATAGCAATTCAGGGCAAATTACATCTTTATGAAAACACTGACCTGTAAAAATCTCTGGGATATTTTATATTCAGTTGTCATTGTTTCATGCTCCCGCATGTTTTATGAAGTGCCGCCACACACACCCGTTGGGAAAGTAGAGCAAAATTCTCAGTCCAGAGGTTGCATCTTAGTGTCAGAGGAAGCTCTTTGTATTTGTATTGCTTAAATTGCTCGGCGAACAATGGACAAATGTATTGGGACAGATCAGTTTCCTGATGTTTCGGGGCACCATTTTGGGGAAGGTTTCTTTCTCTTCCCAATGCTCCAGACAAAAGGGATGCGGGATGAGCTTGGTGCCGACGGGCCAGCAAAACAACATGACACTGATTGTGTTGAATTATTGATTTGTTGACTCGTACCCCCTTTCGGTTGAGGCTCAATATTTTCCCAGAAGTGTCCCAATACCTTTGTCAATTTCCAACTCAGATAACAAAAAGCTTCCATTTTTTGCCTTCAGTTTGCTTGTCTTTTAGTTTTTATTTTACGTCTGCTTGATCCACCCCTACCCCCCCATCCCCCTCCCTTGTGGTTGTGCTCCCCCCCCCCCACCCCACACAGCCCCCTCGGCTCCCCCCCAAGACGTGCACCTGGTCAGCCTCAGCTCCACCAGCCTCAAGGTGAGTTGGGCGGCCCCGCCGGCCGGCCGCCGCCACGGCGTCATCGTGAGCTACACGGTCAGCTACCAAGCGCTGAGCGGCGAGGACACAGAGCGCCACGAGGTGAGCGGCATCGGCGCCGCCGCCTCAATCTACGTCATCCAGGACCTGGAGCGCTGGACTGAGTATCAGGTGTGGGTGCGCGCTCACACCAAAGCGGGGCCGGGCCCCGAGAGCGCCCCGGTGAGGATGAAAACCCAACCGGATGGTAGGTTGACGCCAGAGATGGCAAACGTACTCACACACTGCGCTGTACATTTAAAAATAGAAAAAAGTGAGCTGAGCCGCTTTCCCTGTTTTGTCTGCCTTAGTATAAGAAAACCCAAAATCTAAATACTCAAGTACAGAAAAATCGACTGTGACAAAATTACGAGCGGTTGATGCAAATAAAATGCAAGACTTGTCTTCTGCTCCCCCTTTCTTCTGCTTTGTGTCTTGTTTGTTGATTAATAACAAATGAAAGCTTCTTTTTCTCTCTCTCCTTTTTCCTCCTTGTTTCAACTTTTTAGAATGTATTGCAGGTTATGTCTCAGACATCACCTCGGGACTTGCCTCTTTGTCACTTCCCTCTCTCACTGTTTGCACGCCCCATCCAGGTTCTTAAGTGGAGCACGGCACTCCCTTGCTCCCTCTTCTTCTTCGTTTGTTTGCTACTCCTCAGAGAAATCAGCCTGTAATGAATCTTTTTTGAAGTTCAGCTCATTTTCACGCCGTCACCGCACCCACACACTGGCCCACATTCTTGCCGGTCCAAAGTTGATCTTGATCCACCGCCAACGCTGCGTTTTTTTTTTTTTTTAATCAGTCGTTTCTTTCATCAAAGCTCCGTGCAAATCACCGACTCAGCATTTTCTCCACTTTGTTTTTGTATCCCAGTGCCAGGAGCGCCGCCCCGGAAGATGGAGGCCGAGGCGGTCAACTCCACCGCCATCCGCGTGACCTGGAAACCGCCGCTGCAGAGCAAGCAGCACGGCCAGATCCGAGGCTACCAGGTGGCCTACACGCTGGTGGAGAACGGCGAGCCGCGCGGGCAGCCCAACATCCTTGACGTGGTCTTGGCGGAGGAGCAGGTAGCTTATGTGTCATGTCTACCATGGTTAATTCTCTGCCTCTTTCACTCTCTACGAGTTCACGCTACTACTGAAGATACCTTTTTTTCCCCCTCCGTATCACATCTTACACCACGATCTTCCCTATTCACAGTGTGATGATTATCTCAAGAAGCCAATAAAATATCAACTCTGTTTGTCCTGCCGGCCGCAAACATTAATGGGAACACGCATTGGCGCGCCGCCCTCGCCCGCCTCTGAAAAAACATCTCATTTTTCACACTGTCTCTCGCTGGCCCGCGTTTCGGGTTAGCGGTCTGCTTGGGCGGCAAATACACACTGGCGCGCCCTTGAGCGAGGGGTCTATTAACCCTCATTAACAATCGTAAATATCCCGCCGTCTTCACCCCATCGCGCGGCGCCAAGGTCAGCCGAGTATGTCGGATCCTTTTTCACCATAGGACATCCTTTTGTCAAAGGCGGAATGAAAATTGTTGGTGTGGACAGATGTCGGCATAAAATTAGCATCATTAGTTGCAGGGCAGCTGGGGGTTAAGTGCAAAGGCTTTGTTTGCCTGGATAAATTGCAGGCTTAAGGAATCAGATAGGAACTTAATATTCTTCCTACAGTGAAGGTTTTATCATTTTTAGTTATGCAATATTTAATTTCAGTCTTTTTTTTATGGTGATATTTGAATACTGTAAGAGAAAAGACCTCACAATATCAATGTTTATACGTCACATTAAATGTTTCATGATAATCGTTCCATTCCATCAAACATGTTATTTTGATCATATCAATTCAATATCAATATTTTTTACACACAGAGAATACGATGACGACATTCAACTCGTACCATTTTTAATTTGAGCCGCGAATATGATGGTGTCTTCTTGCCTGTGCGTGAACTTGCCCGGTTGAACTCGACGTGACCTCGAGCTTTCGTGCCTGACAGCCGGGCTTTGTGCCAGCTCCGCACAATTAACACATCTCACAAATTGCCACTGGAGTCAGTCTTGACGACGCCTGTCTTAGTTACTTTCTCGCTCTCTCTAAAAACCTGTTGTTCCCGCCTCGGGCATTTCTCTATCTTGCCTTCCGTGTCCTTTTTTCTTTTGCGTCATTCCTTTGCGTGCAAGTCGGTTCCCCTCGATTTAGTCATTTAGAGCAGGCGACCTGCACGGGCCTGCCCCAGACGTCAATGGAAGGAAGGACCACACAGTCAGCCAAAAACTCCAACGGCCGTTTTCTCGCCCAAGCGTCTCGCCCCCATGTAGTTATTGCCCTCCCTAAATGCAACTGTGTTGACACATCACACAAGTAATCGTCTAGGACTAATTAAAAAAACACACTTTACAGGTCAAAGTGACTCATTTTATTGTGCATAATTAGTTTTTTATTTTGTCACAAAAAATATTGTTTTAATTGACACAATTTGCATGTTATATTTTGCATTCTTAAAATTCGGGTACTTTGCTTTCTTTTTATAATATATTTTCTGAGTAAATTGAAAATAATCATATTACTTTATCTTCAATAATTTACATGTATATTAATTTAAAGCATACAGCGACACTTGAGCGCAGGTCACATTGACCCGAGAACAGTTTTGGTGTACCAAAGAACCAAACATAAGAGACAAAACATTCTTTGCCTTGTCACCCAAACCATATTTTGATCGGATGGGCAATTCCGTCTGCGTCGCTATCACCTCTCCCTCTGCTCTTATCTTCGGCTGCCGCTCGCCTCCTCACGCTTAGCCGCAATGCTACAAGGACCGCCGTGTGCGTGTGTGGGTGCTGCAAGCACCTCTTTTCAATCCGCAGCCCACACGGCACCCTGATTTTCCGTGCTAATTTTAAACTAAGAGCCGAGCGCTTACCGCGCCGTGCTATCGACCTCTTTTTTCCGACCGTGACAGACATCTCCTTTGCACTTCTCGTGACCTTTAGGCAATTATTACCTGTGATAAAAGTCCCTTTTCCACCGTGCAGTGCCTACTTGGTTCTTCTCGCTAGCACTTTTTTTTATGAGCGGAAAGGCCAGGTCGTGTTCCGAGCGTGATAAAGCTAGAAATAAAAATACATGCTACCGTCAAGTGACTCTGTGATTCAACTCTGGAGGCACTATGTACTATGTTCCACAGTCACAACAAATGATAAAAATTAATCTGATGTGCTAATGTTAATGTCATTTTTTGTAGCGGCTGAAGAATTACATATTTGTGATTATTGTCTGTCTACATGTGTTGCGCCACCATTCATTCCAACAGTTCCTAACAAAAAAATCATTTTGCATTGTTGTTAGCATTAAGCTAACAAACTCATAAGTCGGGTCACGCAAACTATCTCAAGACTTTAAAGCAAAATACGGACGGACAAACACAATCTTGGAGGGAGAGTTTATCAAAGTGCTCTCAACCCGGGCGGTAAACTAAATTAGAATTGGCAGGCGCAGCATTACGCTTTATCATACGTTTATCAGTGACAGCCATCGGAAAGTGGCGCGCTTTGTGGATGAATGCGTCAGCCCGTCTGTTTCTCTACACTTACTGCCCATGTTTGCCTACATTCCGCGCCCGCCTTTTCAGCTCCATTTTGCTTGACCGTTCATGCGTTTGCGCACTTCACGCGTGTTTGTGCTGGCTCTTGCCCGTGTGCGCGTGATTGTGAGAGTGTGTTTCGCTTCGCTGCCTCAGATAGGAGTTGAATAGAAATAGAAGAAAGAAAAAAAAGAGCACCTCAGCCCGTTTCACTCCATCACTCATGACAGCTCCTTCTCTTCCACCTCACTCGTCACGCCGCCGCCGCCACCTCGTTCTCATTTTGATAGCCACGAATCTCAGCCCGTGTCATCACATTTGCATTCGTCCGCGACATTGACACTTATCGGCTCGTGTTGGAAATAGAAATGTGTGCTGGGGTAATTTATACGTCTTGCAAAGAGTTTAAGCAAGAAAAGATTCAAACACGTGACGGGAAGCTAAAAAGAAAAAAAATGAAGCAACTTAGAGTTGATATTTTCATTGCTTAAAGTGGGTACAGTAAATAGTATGAGTCACTTTGGGTTTGACAGTTAATACGCCAGCTTACATTCTGTTAATATTTCAATGACATCTCATTTAGTCAGCTAACCGGTTGGGCCGGTAATCTTTGGCTTCATCTCATTCTTTAGTCAGTTTTAGTCCAAATCGCACTGCTCCGCCATTTTACTCAGCAGCACTTTTGCTCTCGTTAAATCATGCCAGCAAGCACTCTTAATCCTTCGCCAAGTCCTTACCATGACCTACCCGACGGCGCCCATCGGTGAACTTGGCCCACGAGTTGTTGAACTACGCAGCCAGTTGCCGGTAAACGGCAAGCGTTTGCATTCCGCACGGAGGAGTTTTGATGTCGGGGCACAAGTACAGTGGCGCCGGTAATAAGATTTCACGCTCAGCGTCGGAGCCGGCGGCAGGAAATGGGCTTTCGCGTCCCCCCGGGAGCCTCCCGGGGTGAACAAAGGGGAACATTTGGGAAACGTATTGAAATGTAATGAATAAAAAAAAGGGTGTGAGGGAAACACTTTCCTCCATGAAACGTCCACTGTGGTTCCGGTTAATGGAGATGTGTGGGAAAATGTTGTCTTAAGATTGATAGGCAGATGGCGAAACAAGGCAGTGCATCATAACGCCAGAAAGTTTCACAATCATTCCCGACCTTGACGACACACGTTCAACTTTTTTTTTACTGCCTCTCCTCCATCACGCTCTCTCTCTCTCTCTCTCCGTGCCGCTTCCTCTGCACAACACCTACATTCATCTGTCTTGTGACGGAAAAAAAGTCCAAGTGCTTTTTTTCCTGTCTGTTGTGTTGCCTCTTGACTCATTCTCCTCCCCCTCCGTGCACCCCACCCCGTGTCCTGTGTGTCTTCTCTCCCATCAGTTCAATATTACGGAGTTCACCGAGCATGTGAGTAAGCCTCATGTGTGCTGGTGGGTTTTTTCTTTTTTTTTTGACAGGGTCCCAATCTGCAGTTTGGGGGTGTTTATTGTGTGTTTGGGTTAAATGTGTGATGGTGTGCGTGCCATGCCTTAAATACATTTGATTTGTGCTCTCACTTTATGCATTACAACCACAGCGAGAGATTTAGAACAGGCGCTTTCGGGAATTTGAGAGGAAATGAGTTTTCGGATGGCAGAAACGACTAAATGTTATTCAAAATGTCGTTCCCAAAAAATACCTGACTTATTTAAACAAAAGCACAGAAGTAATCAAAATAGCCTATTGACAATTAGCGCGGGCCCAACTCGTTTGCTGCCTAAAAGGGCTGTCATTGATGTCAAAACATCATTATTCAGTTCAGCCATTTAAATTGAAGCAAAAGATGAATTGCTCTATTACTTTATTTAGAGTTCAAAGGGAAACTATTCATGTTCATATACAATGACTGTAGTTCAGGCCCGTCTAGTTAGCTACATGACTAGACTGGCAGTGAAATTCAAGTCAATTAGTGTAACTATTGCTGTATATACACTTAGGGCCCAAATTTAATTCATTCAGGCCCAGCTGGTTTGCATTCTGTCTTTTCCATAAGACACTCCATTCAGGCAGCAAACTAGTTGGGCTGTTTTTGCAATTGGAAAAGAAGGCAAATTAGTGTCAATGTTATTATTATATGTTCAGGATAACCCCCAAAATGTAATGTTTTGATTCCAAAGACAGCATGTCCAGGCAGTTGGGTCCAAACCTGTATGCATAATTTTAGCCTTGAATATTTTGGTGGGAATATTTAGACCAACGGAGCATCCGTTTTGATTTCAAAGCCGGCAGCCCACGGCGAAAGCAAACTAGCATCTTTCTCCATTGCTCGCTAACTTCAATTGATTCCCAAGACGACGTAGCCGTGACATAACAAACCTAGCTTAATAAAAGCGTCAGATGATTTATTACTGTCAAATTGGATTTCTCACGGCTGTCATTGACGAGCCCCTCCCTCTCGTCTATATTTAGCGCAAGCTCAGATGCTCGCTGATGTCTGAACGGCCGTCTAATCACCAAGAGGCGGCTATTTCATGTCACGTTTGGCATGTGCTATTTTCCCGCCGTCGGAACACGTCACTAAAAAGCTAACCCGTTGTCCATCAGTGCGTTTTATCATCTCCGAAATCAGCAGTGGCCTTTCATGTCGATGACAGCTCGCTGTTCTATGCTGCTGTCACATGTCGACCTTTTCATGCCGTTAAATTACCTCGGCTCCATGCGTACCGTTCCCGTGTCGGAGAATTCATCGGAGCGCTGTCGCAATAACAAACAGCCGTCAAAGATGTTGTTTTGCAAGACATCACCGAGGACTCGTTAAAAGCGCTTATAATGCAAATGTATTTTGTGTGTTGTTGTTTTTCTTGGAGTGTAATTTTCCCGCCTGTTTGCTGTTCCACTGTTTTATACAAGCACGTCCGTGTTCTTGTGTACTCGTATAGGAAGACCACCGTCCACAAAACGTCCAAATTTCCACTTCAATTTTTTTGTCGGGCTGCGCATTTAACTACTGTTGTCAAGTCATTTTGATTACAAAAGCCCCAAGGACGTGAGACGCTTTACCAAGTGCTCACACCAGGTCATTCATGTCGATGCGTTGCCGAATTCTTAACATCAATCAATGGACTGCCCGTCCGTCCCTGTGTCTTAAATGAGTTCAGACTCTTGTGGTCTTCCTTGCAGCCGGCATGAACACGGACAAGCTGGTTGATGGGGTTTGGAGTGTGCCTTGTAATTGGACATGGGAGTTTTTCTTGCCCAAGAAAAGTTCCTAGTCCAACTTGTGTGCCTTTTGAAAGATTCCAAATGTTTTTTTGGACTTGGTTTGGTAACAGATCGGACCAGAACACCCAGTGGATGTCCATTTGTTTTTCTGGCCGAGCGTCTGAGAAGGCCTGTGTGTGCGTTTGTTTGTAATATGGGCTTTTGTAAATGTCGCCACATTGCAGGAGGCCGTCATTACCGGACTGAAATCTGAGACCACCTACTCCATCGCTGTGGCGGCGTACACCACCAGGGGAGACGGACCTCGTTGCAAACCCAAATTGGTCACCACCACTGGAGCAGGTGTGAGAGTGTTCCTCACGGATCGATTCTGATGTTATTTTAGGATACTTACTTGAATACCGCTTTAAGCAGTTCTAGCCAATAACGTAGCACTGTGCGTTAATGATTCCAGTGCCCGGCAAGCCCACCATGATGATCAGTGCCACCATGGGCAACACGGCGCTTGTCCAATGGCAGCCCCCTAAAGAGATGGTTGGCGAGCTGATGGGTTACCAGCTGCAGTATAAGCGCACCGACGACGACACGTACACGTCACGCGAGCTGCGCAGCGCCGACGACCACTACACGGTGACGGGGCTGCACAAGGGCGCCACCTACATCTTCCGCCTCAGCGCCCGCAATCGCGCCGGCGTTGGCGAAGCCTACACCAAGGAGATCGGCACCCCCGAGGACGTGCCCTCGGGCTTCCCGTTGAACCTGCAGGTGACGGGCCTGACCCAGTCCAGCACCCAGCTGACGTGGGACCCGCCGCTGTTGGCCGAGAGGAACGGCAAGATCGTTTACTACGTGGTGGTTTACCGGGACATCAACAGCCAGCAGAACAGCACCAATCGCACAGCCGACACGCGCATGACCATCGGGGGCCTGAACCCGGACACCACCTACGACATCCGCGTGCAGGCGTTCACCAGCAAGGGTGCGGGGCCCCTGAGCCCCAGCATCCAGAGCAGGACCATGTCCAACGGTAAGAATCCGAGCAATCAAAAGTCAACTTTGCAAACGTCACATGACCAAACCCAGGAAACAAGTGAAAGTTTAAATAAATATAGTCGACCCTACGACAGGTCTTTGATCAAAAGTTGAGTTGAATGTAAGCTGTGTTTGATCTTTCCCCGGAATACATACATTAGATTAATTGAACACGGTATCGTCTTTGATGTTCACCAAAACACAAGCTTGGGAAAATCAAAGCCTTAAACGAACGATCATTAGTGACAAAAAACCCGAGGTTCAGTATTCGCATGCACAACGTGTGAACATCACGTCCTCTGCTTGTCAGCTTGTCGTTCCTTTTTTTTCCCGTGCCCGTCTTTTTTTTTTTTTCCCTCCCACATCAGTAGCGTGCATTCCTCATCGAGACCGGTGTGTGTGTGGTGTGTGTATGTGTGTGTGTGTTTATTGATTTATGGCCTACTAATCTCATTACACGCTGCAGTCACACCATCCTCCCTGCTGTCACATACGCAGTACATCGTCGTGCTTTTTATCGTTATATAAAGTCATGCTAGACATTCTTATTTGGGCGCTACGCTCATGTGACTTTGCCCATCGAGAAGATTCTTCTTTTACATTGCGACTGGTGGACCAAACGTGTTAATCAAAGGGTTTCTTTGCCCGTAGATTTTCCCACCTTGAACTTCGGCGTCAAAGCAGTCATGAAGACGTCAGTGCTCCTCACCTGGGATTTGCCACCCAACTACAAGTCCCAAGTGCCTTTTAAGGTGAGTGTCCACCAGGTCATTTTGACGGCTAATTGATGGCGCAAAGAATTTTATTTTATTTTTGAAAATTGTGGATCATTACACTTATTTCAATGATATAAAAGTGACTGCTGTTATGAATTAGCTTGTGTTTACCCAACTAGCAGTCTTTAGCATTAGCGCTGTTTGTTAACTCTGCGTCCCCGCTTCAGATCCTGTACAACCAGCAGAGTGTGGAGGTGCAGGGCAACCTGAAGCGCAAGTTGATCACACAGCTGCAGCCCGACACCAACTACTCATTTGTGCTAATCAGCCGCGGCAACATTGCCGGTGGTCTGCAGCAGCAGGTGTCCATCCGCACCGCTCCCGACCTTATCAAGACCAAGCCCTCGTACACCGCCCATCAGGCGCAGGGTGGCAAAATGGCCATTAACTTGCCCAAAGTGCAGACCACCACGCGTGTCAGGTCAGTGGAATGAACGGATTGGCAAATCTTGTCTTTCAAGACGAGTTACTTTTTTTATTGTCTGATTGCAAGGTGCTATGTGGAAGCACTATGAAGGCACCCAGGAGCAGTGTTTGGTGGGAAAACATTCTCATTCATCCAGCTCATTTCATTCTCAAGGCACTGAATCGATTTCAACTGCACCGTCCTCGTCTGCGTGTAACAGAGGCTGTAGATATCGTAATGCATGGAAGATGTCTTCCTCCCCCAAAATATTGATTGATTGCAATTCCCAACTGTACCAAAAGCCTCACTTTTGTCTCAGTTTGAGGGCTTGCTAATGACAGCAATTAGAGCTTCCTCACACGGGGCGTCCGATTAACCTCTGGAGTCCTGTGGGCGTTCCGAAGCTCCAGGCTCGTCTGGCTGTGTGGGTGTTTTGTTTATTTGGGGCAGATTTTTAAGAAAATTCTAATCTGCTGATGTTCTACTCTTTTCCGGCCTTCAAGTTTGTTCGGAATGTGAATTTTCTTTTTTTTTTTTGCCAGATGGTACTACATTGTCGTTCTGCCCGTATCCCAGTCGGGCCGGCGCTGGAAGAATCCGGATGAGATGGACCTGGTTGAGGTGAACCTGGATGAGGTGAGTATCAGCCAGCCGGTGAGCGATTGGCACGTTACGTGGCGGGAGAAAGGTCACCATTAACTCCGACTGGGCGGGAAGTGTCCGCTTGTTACCAATTATCCCCACTGCTCTCCTGGGCTTGAGCACGGTGGAGGTGGTCCAGCGTAGGGGGGGCGTGACTAATTATTGCATGCCAGGTCTGCAGACAGTGCCCATCTGCTCAGTACAGTCAATAAATAAATGCATCCACACATTGGATTTTAAGATATGTTGTCATATAATTTTGAGCCAATCAGAGGTCTTAGATTTGATCAAAAGTGCTTTTAAAAAGGCTCGGTCGCCTTAAACCCACAGATATAGTCTTCATGATTTCTTTATCATTTCTTTTAATAAAGGTTTTCCTGTCCCACGCGGGAACTGAAGCCTAACAATGGCGCGAATATTAATAGCAGCATATTTAAATAAAGCACAAGGCTGGTAGAGAAAGAGAGCTGGCTCCTTGAGTCATTAAACAGAGAGCGAGCGGGCCCATTGTCTCCTCTCTGCGACATCATCATTTAATAACGTCGCATCTGGAGCAGCGCTTGACACTAAACAAAATGCCGCCGCTGCCGCCGCCGCCGCAGTGCTCTGCAGCTGGCTCACTCACCAAATGAGTGAGACAGCTTTTGAGGTTCATTTTCTAAAGCACTAACAACAACCACAACCATAAAACACAATGATTAAAATTCCAATAATAATAGCCCTACTATGAAAATATTACTACTAGTCATTTCACAGGTCAATAAATACCAGATTTAAAAAAAAATGTCACTCTGAACAGTTTGAAGAAGACTAATCAAATCCATCAGTCTATGGCCCGTTTTTCTTTCCCACTGAACAATACCGTTTTTTCCGCAGCTGCTGAAATCGAGCGAAGGCCCCGCACTGAGGCGGCGGCGTCACCTGGACTCGTCCAAACCGTACATTGCCGCCAAGCTGGCCGCGCTGCCGCCCACCTTCACGCTGGGTGACGAGAAGCGCTACAACGGCTTCTACAACAAACCGCTGACCAGCGGGCAGGAATATGTTTGCTTCGTGCTGGCCGTCCTGCGATACGAAGGCACTGACAGCGCCTCCAATTACGTAAGTCGCAGCCACACACACAATTAATATAGAATCCTAGCAGATTTAAAGATTACCATAGACTATTTGTGCATTCAAATGACTTGCTAAGGGTTGAGCACCGCCTGCTTCGATCAATACCCCGACAATAAATTTTAGATGCCAAAGACAACTTGTTGATGGCATTGTAAGTAGAAATAGTTTTTTTTTTTTCAATTTCAGACCGAAATCCCTCCTCCTCAACTCGCCAAATTAAAAAGGAGTCGACCCCGCTCGCGCTCGCCACATCTCGCGTCTGACAAACTATTTAAGTTTATCGCCCATCCCCAGGCTCTAAGTACGCCGCCGCTAAAGCGTGTCCAGAATAGGCAGCAATGGAGAGCCAAATCGCGCTTGTTTTTATTGCCACTTAGCCTTTAATACAGCCGCCTCTAAAAGTCATTGCGGCTTGTCCCTCTAAGTCCGCCCCGCCCCACCCCGCCGCGCAGCCCAGCCCCCATCTGGCCCCTTCCAGCCCTGAGAGATGTGGCTTTTCGCAAAGCTCCTTACAATACTGAGAAACAAGACGCTTTGGCTTTTTAAGTGGACACATCAAAAAGAGCGCCGGCGATTGCTTTGGGCTGCCGCTCGACTCCACGCATGCATATTTAGTAGTCGCCGCCGCCGCCGCCGCTCCTCTAAGGCAGTGAGTGCAAATCAGGGCTTGTTGCTGCATTTTCAGCCCGTGTAAAAAGTATTGTACGGTTGTCACGGAAAGCTAAAAGTCACGGTTCGGTACATAAAAGAACAAGCTGCGTTGTAGTTTGTCCGACTTTGCACACTTTGAGCTGCAAAGGCGATGAGAAAGCCAACAGAGCCCTGCAAATCGGCACGTCTTCACCTCCATCTCCTCTCTGCCTTTTCCGCGGGTCTCTTTCACCACCGTGACGAGAGCAGAAGAGATTGATTAGCACAGCTGGAGTTAAGAGGCAGATGAGGGCCCGGTCACAGGGGGCCTAAGGAGCCTGTAAAGCAGCCCAGATTCCCTTGAAACGCTGCTTTAAATATCCCCCCCCCCCCCCTCCCAGTCCACCTCCACTGTGAAAAGGGGGGAAAAAAAGAGTGGGCAAGGAGATGCTAGGCCGCTGAATTTTCTCACCTTGAAGACACAACACCATGGAAGATAGAGCAGGAGAATGTTGATTGAAATGTTAAATGTGAGGAATAAAAGCCTCCCTTGGTTCCTGCGTAGGAATAAAGGAAGAGCCAAGAAGGAAAAGCGAAAGGTGCGAGCGAGGCTGCGGCGCGATCCGCTTGACTTAAAGCGGGACGCCGGCCAGCTGTCCCCCACGCCGCTCGACGCCTGTCGGACACGCTCGGCCGCGTTTAATGGGATTCGATATTTGTGTCTTTCTCTGCCAACCACCCTCAAGCGTGCGGCGTGCCTCCACCTTTAATCGCCCGCTTCAGTCGCAGACATTTAGCTACGAAGCGCAGCGTGCTTATTGACAGCTCGGCTAATGTCTTCAACACACCCGGACGCGGGTTTTGTCACCTACGAATTCCATTTACGCTCAGTGTGAATGTGAATTTCATCAGCCTGTTGTTATTTTGTTCTAATTAACTCAACACAAATAATTCCTCAGTCCCATCCACATAAGACATTTCCATGCATTTTCGGCACTTATGCTTAATATGCAAAAAAAGTACCACAAAACTCACCCTTAAGTTCGCACGTGTGTTTATGTGCGTCACGCGGTTTGGGATTAGCAGAAGTCATTACTCATAGTGGATCTACACTTAATTATATTTGGAGTCGGACCGGAACTGGCATTGAAAATGAGATTATTTTTTCCCCGGCAGAACAGAAGCACAACTACAGAGCTTGTCCCCTCACTGAACCGTCAGTCCAAATCTTTGACAAAAAAAAACAAATCTGTGGGTTGCGGCATACTGCGTCAAAACTCACCCGGAATTTGTTTTTCATCGCCTTGAAAAGAATCTAATAACGGTATACGCTGTACTGTAAGCACAGTTACTTCTTGCGCTGGTCCTGGTGGTGATTACGAGGCGGCTCTCGCTGATTGCATCACAGAAGCCCCTCTGCGAGCGACTCAGCGGGAATTTGTTGACTGTAAAAACAATTCTTTACTGGACTACAATCGACGTCGCCGCTTTTTCCCCTGGATCAAAGGCCAGCGCCCGACTTTTAAGAAGCCTTCATCCATTTGCGGGTGCGAGCGGCCGAGCTCAGAGGCGACGGGAATGTAGGGAAGGAAGGAAGGAAGAGGGAGTAGCGCGTCGCCGCTGCCGCCTTAACGTCGCTCCAGAACCTGCGGCGGATAAACAAGCCTGGGGAAGTGTGAAATGGGATGATAGATGCTGCTGTGTATAAACAGTATCATTTAATACGAGAGGCGCGCGAGGGAGGGGAGCTAGCATGAAATACTGTGTGATGTGCCGCGGAGAAGGCGGGAAAGAAGAGGGAGGCCGCTCGTCCTAAGCAGCCTGTGATGAGCGCCGCGGGCACACCAGGCTGGAGTCAAATGTCTTGTACATTTGTGTATTATTTCAAAAATAGTAGAATGAATAATAAAGAACGCGAATTTTTTTTTTGTTTAAACCATACGTATAGCACATGCTAGGAACATTAAAACTAATCTTAGAACATTAGAAATAAAAGGCTTTAAGATTACAGAATATGCTTGCAACAAGATTGATTTTTTTTTTTTTTTTTTTTTTGTGTTGGAAGCAACCCATGCAACAAATTGTCCGAATGCGTTGAGTCGCAACTGCCGCGCGAAGGCGCACTCGGACGTTCGCCGCCTCTAATGTTTGGTTTGAAAGAGGCACACTATCATTCCCCAACTTCCATTTTGTGTCTCTTCAGCAACTTCCCCTCGCCTCTCTGGCGGCTGCCACGCTCTGCTGAGGAGCAGAGCGTGGGCTTCCCTTGGGGGAGGCAGCAAGAGACACATAATGGCCGTCTTTGCATGCATGTTTGTTTTCACCCCCCCTCCCCCTTGTCCTCCCCCCTTCGGCTTATTTAAGCCACTTTGGGAAAGACAAGAGGCTCGCGGGGTCAACAGCAAGTCGAAACAAATGTGTTGGTATTTTTCCCTGCGCACTGCGGATTGGGAGCTCCAGGGATGGCGGCGGTGGTGGAGGGGGGGGGGGGGGCGAGTGCGAGGTGGTTATGTAGCCCACGGGCCAGATCACAGACTGGATATAGTGCAAGTAGCAGAACATCTCTTACTCTCGATGTCTCCTTGCTCGCTGCCAGCTTTCGTCAGCTGCTAGTTCAGTGTAGGAGTTACTACTCGCCCGATGTTTCATGCATGCACATCCATAAATCACCAACAAGCTGCGTTTGCAGTTCTTCAAGTTCCTCTGAATAGACTCGGACACTTTGGTAGCGTCCACTCTGATAAAAACTTTTTACCCAGGTTATGGGTAGAATGCTAATGCACCGTTTATTAGCTAAAATGCTAATAACACAGTTTGTCATGTCAGGCCCTTTCACAAGTGACATTTTTCTCCCAATGTTGCTGTTCCG
The DNA here is from genome assembly GCF_024217435.2 of Syngnathus scovelli. Taxonomy (NCBI): domain Eukaryota; kingdom Metazoa; phylum Chordata; class Actinopteri; order Syngnathiformes; family Syngnathidae; genus Syngnathus; species Syngnathus scovelli. Next base: position 8,791,754 of record NC_090863.1, read on the forward strand.
TGTGAAAAGTACCGGCCACGATATGACTGAACGTCAAAGGCGACCCTCCAATTTGCCACCTTTTTGAAATAGTACCTGGCCAGATGACATGTGCGAAGTAGAAACAGGACTATTCGTCTTTGTTCCGCCACAAACAAAATCTTCCATACTCTTGAAGATAAGTTGTCACAAGTCCAGTAAAGCATGTTCCTTTTGAAGACCATTAGTCTTTGGCCTGATGTGAACAAATGCTTTCACGCGGGAAGATAACTTATCAAGTTCCAGATACGGCGAAGCTTTACAAAGTCTCTGGCGTGCAGCAAACAAGATTCAAACTGTTGAAAATTGTTTGTCAAGGTTCAGTTAAGCGATGATTGGCCTGTCACAGATGAAACTCAGTCTCATCATAAATAGCAGAAGAGCTACTAGACCTTTCGCATTAAGAGTGGTGTCCGGAGCTTCAGATTATCTCCACAAACGGGGAAGACGACTGAGGGCTTCCTGTTTCTACCGTAAGGCAGAATAATGTGGTCCTGGTAAAAAAGAAAAAAAAATACTACCCCGTGGCGTAACAAATGACTGCAGCTGTGTGGTGTTTTTTTGGGGGGGGGCATCTGACACAGCAGTGGACGATCCAATTGAACGGCGCTAAAATCTGATAAACACAGCAGCAGCTCACAATGAAATGACCATTGTGGAGTCAGTCAGGTTCCACTTCTTGGATTCTTGGAACTGACTGCCATAAAGACTTTTTCCATTTCAGCTCATTGATGTGTAGCTTGTAAACAAGAAGGCCATGGCGGCTCTGGTAAACCTTTCTGTGCGACTCCGTCATATAAATCCAATCAACGTTTCACAGCATTAAGTGTTGTGATCTAAGTCCCACTTTATGGTTCAACTTGCAAATGCCTCGCAGTAATTACGCTGCCACTCAAAAGCCTTAAAGCGCCTTCTCAGTCCAAAGCCACTGAATGTTTTCGTGTAAAATTGCACTTGCCCAACAAGGTACAGCAATTCTGCCGTTTAGGATTATTTTTCCCTTTAAAACAAAAGTAGACTTATTTATTTTTTTAATTTAGGCCTTAAGAACCTAAGAACTCATGCCAACAGTGGAAGTTTTGGTTTGAAACCGCCTTTTTACTTCTGCGACTTTGATGACTTGGTCCCACCCTGGAAAGATTTTTTTGGCACCCTCTATTGGCAGAAATATGTTATTGCAATAAGCGTTTTATAATTCAGCTGCATCCTTCCAGTGTTTTTGTCACCTTTTCACTTTCACACTCGACTTCTCGTGTGTGTGTGTCCACATTCTCCCTCACGCAGCTCACGCACCCGCTGCGCACATTTTCCTCCCTCAAGTTGCGATAACAGAAGTGTATATACGACTTTGAGCCCATTTCAGTTTATCTTTCCAATTAATATCTGCCTTTGTGCCGCAGAGCGGGCCGCTGTGCCACTAATGATGCGGATTACCGCCGCCTGCCGGTGCTACCGCACGCTGGGAGCGCCACTTCCCCCGCCAGGGCCCGCGATCTGTCACCCGCGGCCTTCCTCCCTTCCCAAACGGCGTCCCCGCGTCGCCGTTCAATGAGCAGCACGCTGGGCTCTAATGATGAGAAGCTTTGCCGCGCTCTCGTCTGTCGCGTCGCTCTCCCGCTGTACCTGCGGCTCACACCTTCGCCCCTCTGCCTCATCTTCCTTCTCCTTGCCGCCATTTGAAGACAAAGGACCGGGGAGTTGTCTCATTTACACGCCCACGTCAGCGTCTCCCCCCCCCCACACACACACACAATTTTCTCGCTCAAGCGTCACACCGCGCACACTAATGAAGGCGGGTTGATGCCCCCCATTTATCCTTAGCGGAACTCGGAGATAGGGGGGACATTTTTCCACCTCCCCTTGCTCGCCCTGCTCGAGTCTCATCAGGCTACCTTGGATCATTCTGATGTGAGGTGGCAGAAAAACTACCAAGAAAAGCTCCCGTTTGGGGTTAAGTTGAAAATTGCAATGTTTTTTTTAACCACGCTCAATCTGATCGTAACCATAAATCATGATAATCTTCTCCGCAGTGATGTCACACATTCACAAAGTCACACGACACCACCTGTAAAAACTCTTCCTGAATGTTTCGACTATGATGAGCCATAGAACGGCTTTGCTTCAACCTATCCAATGTCACATGATCCCTGATTCTCACTGATCTTTTTTTCCCCCCTCCGACAGATGACGTTTTCCGCCAGTCCTTATTCGGACCTCATCCAGGTCACATCGCAGTCGCTGGTTCAGGGGGCGGAGCAGACAGAAATGCTGTGGGTGCTGGGCCCTGTGTTTGCCGTGGTGCTCATCATCAGTATCGTCATAGCCATCCTGCTCTTTAAGAAGTAAGCGGCTCTCTTTGTGTTTGTGCATGTGACGTAATCACCACCCAGCGTCATCATTGTGATGCTCAATTCATTGGACAGTTGAAGAGTAACCGAACGCGGTTGCGTGATTTTCTAACAGAACTCAAATGTTTGTCGTTTTTTGCGTCATTCCTAAAAGTCATCATTTGAAATGAGTCATTCATCTGAACAACTTCAGCCTTAAGATACCCATCACATTTGATTTTATTTACCTTATCTGGTGGACAAATATAAGCCTACAAATGGAAAGCCCATAGTTCAAATCAAAATAATACAAATAATCGCCTTTGTTTAAGATAAATATGGAAAGTGGAAAGCCTTTTTTCTAGATTCATTTCGCAACTGTTGAACAATAATTCTACCCTGATGAGTCATCATATTTCAAAAGAACCGTATTGAAAACCCAACCTGCTCGCCAGTCAGACCCTGCGCCCCCCCCGCAGTCGTCTCAGAGACTCGCCTAGGTTTGATATCAGGCCTCGAGATAGCCCACCGCTGCGCCTCCGCCGGAGCCCTTTTCTCTGTGCCGACAGATTGACAGGAGGGAGTGTGGGCTGCAAGATGTGAGCCCTTTTTTTCTTGTTTCGGCTGCCAATAAAACACACAAAGCGATAATTGAGTTCTCGCCAGAGCGGTTGTTATTGCTACCTGCTCGTTTGCCAAACACAGAGCCTGCTATGGACTTGTTGGTGGAAAAGTGGCCTGCCGGAACATCTCATGCTTGACATTTTCAAAGAGCTGGATTAAAACAAGAGGATAATAATTGCCTATTAATCCCTTGCCTCCCTCTCCTTCCCCTTTCTTTATGAACGCAGCAAACAGGAGAGGTGGGTACTGTCACTCATCATCAGTGGTGTCTTCCATTCGTGTCGTGCGGACGTCGCTGAGAGTCTGCTTCCTCTCACGCCCAAAATTATGACAAAATGAAGGGAAAGCAGACTCGAAATTGGTGCGTCGAGTCATATTTGTTGGCTTTTAACAGACGTGAGATGCAACAGACTCCATCTTGGATAATCGGGTCAAAATATGTTTATAACAGCAAACTCTTAAGAAACTTTAATAGAGACAGAACATAGTAAATACTCCAAAATGTCGCTGGATGCTTTCAATGCCAATATGTTGGAGACAAATATTGATTGTCAGTTGTTTTAAAGCAGTTGCTGTGGCGCGCTAGCTAGCATACTGTTGGCTAAGAGCACTCGCCGGCTACTTAGTTACGATGCACATTGTCTGCGAATCACTTATTTACACCAACTTTGACTATGATTTGAATTTATGTGAAAAATTAAAATGGAGACCTTAAGTTGATTTTTGGAGAAATCTCAAAATTGGCATTTTTGATCAAGCGGTGTATTTTTAACAAAGGCCAACAAATGCAATTTTAGTGTTGACATTTTAACATCGGGCCGCTTTCCTTTGAAAACCAGGTTAAAGTGAGTCATGGGAGGTGTCCGATTTGAGCTTGGTGTGGCTTTACATGTGCATGTTCCACGTGTGTCGACCGTGTTCCTCATCACATCTGTCCTGTTCGCCCGTCTTGTGCTTCATTATTCATCCAACGCCGGCATGTGACCCCAGCGGTCCCTCCCGCCCATATGCGACTACGCCAAGGCAGCACTCGGCTGCAAAATGGCCCATTGTCAAGTAAATGCCAGGCCGTGGGGAAGTGCCGCAAAAAGAAATGTTCCCGTTTTTGAAGCTGACATTATCCGCAGAGACCTGGTCTTCCTGGCAGAAGTTTTAACAAAGGGCTTGTTCTGCTCTCATTAAGGAGGCCGCTTACTGCACAAACACTCGCACGTACGTGCACACAAACATTTAACATACTCCAACTCACAAGTAGACTGTCACACTCGCTTTGAATAACCTTATTGAAATGGCTCGAGGCCAGCGTTTAACCACCCTGTTGCATTTGTTTCCCTGGATTGGCAGTAATGGTCCGAGGTCACGTAGACACGGCACAGGTGTAATTATCCAAGTTTAAAAAAAAAAAAAAAAAAATAGGACTAATCTTTGCTTACCATCTTTCGGATGTGCAAAGGTAAAATATTTAGTTTTATTATATGTGGCTGGAAGGTCATGGAAATGAGAATGCGCACACAGTCTGTCTCTCAGGGATGTTTGTCTTAGATTACCCGTCACGCTGCTAGCATTAGCTTAAGACCCCGCCGTTTAACGTAACAGGTGGCGCGGGTTCAGGCAGCTGTACATCTTCTCAGCAGAAGGCCTAAAAACCTGCATTTTATGGGGTGTAGTGAGATGTGAAACTTCCACTGGGTGTCTCCATTTGCAGTCGGCGGGCCTGTGTGTATGTGCGCGCGCTTGTCAACAGATGCTAACCGTCTCAACTTTACAATACATATACACCCGATGGACAATGTTATGCTCGACTGAGCCGAGCGAAAGCGAGCTAAGTTTCACCAGGCGGCACAGGTGCTGCAAAACCGGTCTCAATTATCCGGCGTTGTGCCACCCAGCTGATGAGCTAATTACAGCAACCGCCTGTTTTCCGCTCACTCTGGAAAGACTGTAAACACAACGTGTTGTTGGCACACCCGCACACACATAACTGTGAAAATCTCACATATGCACATGGATGCATTCCCACACAGCAGCTGTCATATATTCAAACCGTGGCTAGACCACTCCAGGAAAATGATGCTTTTTCTATCTCCTTAACTGCGAGACTAATGAGGACATTATCTTGGGCCTTAGCTCTCTGCTTGGGCACATTGTCTGGCTAAGCTAGCTATGCTAGCAACCTTAGCCAAGCCCAGTTGGCCTTCCAGGAAATTCCGTCATGCCGTCCAAGCAGGAAGTTCAGTTGAGAACAAGATCATACCAGCAAGTTCAGCCAAACCATAACACGTTCAGGAACATCGTCCACAAACATAATACGGGAAGTTCAAGAATAATTTATGAAACTGATGAAACACACAACCAACAAGAAATAGAACCATGTCTTTAAGTTGAGAAGGGGGAAGTTGCCAGACCCAGTTTTCTAGTTCTCATTGCAAAGAGAAATAATCAGTGTCACTCTCAATCATCTCGTCATTTCCACTTAAGTGGATAAATCGCTGCCTCTTGGTGGGGCGTCCCTTTAATGCCGTATTGTTGTTGTTTGTTTCTCTCTCCAGGAAGCGAGCGTCGCCCCTGCCCAAGGACGAACACTCGGGCGGCGTGAAGGACTCCCTGCTGCCCAACACCTCCGACCCCGTGGAGATGAGACGGCTCAACTACCAGACGCCAGGTAGGAAACAACCCCCACGCCTCGCCGCATGTCGTCGACATATGGTTGCGTTCGCACGGCTCCGCAGGGATGGCTGTGTCAACTCAGTGGTTTTGATCAGTCACTCAGTGGATCCTTGCAAGTAAATGACTAGTCCAGATTTTCAAAAGGACATTTTTAGTCACATTTGCAACATATACAAAACTATTTTAATGAATGGACCACATCAGAGTGACAGAGTTGCTTTGTCCTGTTATCTACCAATGCTATCATTAAGATCATTAGCGCTAGAAGACGAGACGTCAGTTAATGGCAAAGTTCCGTTCCTTTGAACTCTGGGATGGTGAGTCAGAATTCTCCACAGATAATCATAGCCTATGCTAGCCCAGTAGTAAATTTGGGTGAAATCCTAAATATTGGGATGAAACACAATTAGAGTCCATCAACATTAAACAGTCAAAGTTTGATGCTAACCAAATGTGCCTTTTCGTGCTGTGTGGTCTTGAATTTGCTGGGCAAACTAGTTGACTGCCTGCCGTTTATGACCTTGAACGTAAGAACCATTGGGCCCCTGTACAGTAAATATTGACATGCTCATAAATCAACTCGAGTTTGATTCCAAACTAAATTAGCCCGACATTGTGGCTAAGGCTTCAGACAGGGAAAAGCCGTCTTTTCGCCATTGCTGTTAGAAACTGACACGATCCCGTCACGGTTGCTGACTGCTGAGCTTTAGGAATGCGTTTCAGCCTCCAGCCGGTCTTTTTCCTCTTTGTCGCCTTTTTGAAGAAGCGAAACTGAGATTTCAGCCGAGCATTTCCAGCTCTGTCACCGTCACTCGGTGCACACTAGCCCGGTGGGTGGGGGAGGCTTTTGTTGAGGTGTCCGACCTCAGCCTCCTTCCTTTTTCCTCCACCCCCTCATCAGCTGCTTTCATCCCCCCCAATTGGTAATGAGTTGTGCTGCCTCTGATGTCAAGGTGAGCTAGGTGGAGGGAACAATGGAGCTGAAAGGAAATGTCAACCCAGGAACAGACATGCGTGTGTGTGCATTCATGTGTACATTCCTTCTCACAGGTTATTAAAGACCACATTGACGTGCACACACACACACACACACACACACACACAGCCTCTTTGAGCCCCTGCAGAGGAATTAAGCATGGCTGCCGCTCGCTCTAAAGGATCCCTGTTCTCCCCTCCTCCCACTCCACCTCTCTTTCCCTTTTGTCTTCCATTTTCCCTCCTGTTGGATAATCTGCTTTTTTTCATCTGGCGTTCTCTGACGCCCCCTTCCTTTCCCGGGACGTCATCATCTATCTGCGTCTTTTTTTTTTTTCGGCGACAGAGGTGTTTCTTATGAAAGCTGTGCGAGCCTTCGGCCACCATTTCTTGCTCTCTTTGACTTGATTGTTCCACAGCGGGGGGGGGAACATTCCTGCCTTGATTGTAATTGTTGTTAATTGCTCTAGCAACATGTTGCTTTGTTTAACATAATTTTTTGTAATTGACAAATAATAATTTGAAAACATGTACCTCAACTCTTGTTGCGCCTTTGCTTCTTTCCTCCATGACTTTCCTTTCTCTCACAGGGCCCAGCTCTCACCGCAGCCCCAACACGCCAAGTTAGTCTACTATGTCATCCTAAGCGCCCCCCTCCCCTTCCTCCGTCCTCCACCACAGCAGTACAGTTCAGTAATATTTCATAGCCTGTATATTCATTTGATTCTCAATCAAACAATCAACCCTCGGCCTTCCGATGAAAGAACCGTACTGCTCAGGTGGTAACAGGTGTCAAGCGTGTTTCACTCGCTGCCATTCTATGTTCGCCACATCATAATCCCACCAGTCTCGCGCTCCATGCAAGCGGCGGACTTCACGGCTAGCCGAGCACGCGTGTTCTAAACGAGCTCGTCTATCTTTTGTCCTGACCCTCCATTACATCCGTCAAAGACTCGTCTGGCTGCGGAGAGGTTCATGTTCACGTGCCGCTTTTAATTGGATTCATCACTCAGGTGCCACGCCGTGTAATGAATGCGCTTTGGGCGGCTTGTTGCTTTGAGGACAAAAGCGCTTTCAAAAAGCGTATTACTCGACATGGCACCTGCTAGCCAGAGACATAGCATTTGTTTACCGATTTAACCTCTGGCAAATCGATGCGGGTTTTCAGGTTATGGAAATTTACCACAGCGGGTGTGTAGTCAGAGTACACTGCTTTTAATGAAGCAGCATGTGACTCGTCAACTGAGGTTGTTTTTGCAGAAACAACTGCACACAAACAATTGTTTGAGATTAGTTGTGGCTCGATGTTTGGTACATCTCGACCAACAGCTACCCACTGAGTCTGAGGACCTTGTGGGTGAAGCAGCATGATGTTGCATGAAGCAGATGATTTTGTATGACTGCAAATACTTGTTTTTTTATCGCAAGGTGACCCCAGCTTTCTAATATACAAGGGAAAAAAATATCACTGGAAATAATTGCATGTTTTTGATCACTCTTGATAAAATTGGGTCTGCTTCATGCAAACTCGTTTCTTGAGTGTTGTTTTATCTGGTGCTGTTTGCCAGTGTTTATTATTATGAAATCGAACATCTTCAATAGCTATATTGTTTGAGTGGTGTGAAGGTGACACATGAGACGGATGCTGAACTCCGCGCGATCTTGCTAGTTCCCGGCTATGTGTTTTAAGCCAAGATCAAAGGCGCATGGGGGAATTTGTGCTAACAGATTAGCAACAACTCGCCGCAATAACACTAGAAAAGAGCAGGAGATGATGGGGGGGGGGGGGGGAGTAATCCAGGCCAAGCGCTTCCAGGCTGCGCCAAAGGACGCTCTATTGTAAAAAGAGATATTTTCAAAGGAATGAGTTCTGGCAGTTGACCAGTCACTTTTTTCCCCTCTTCCTCCCGTGAAATAAGACTGATCCGCCGAGACTTAACGGAGTTCTCACTCTCTCCGGAGCCACATTTGTTTCCCATCCCCAAATCTCCAGAAGCATGCCTCTCATCCCCCGTGGGTGGGTCACCCACCTGTGTCGTCATTCGCCATCTGTCGTCACACACACGGACGCATCAACGCCACCTCATGGTCCCACATAGTCTTGTGACGTTCAGCGACATCTTACCCGTTCTTACCGTTTGGTTTTTTTCCCTCCTCGGTTCCTCTTTTAGGGATGAGAGAGCACCCGCCCATTCCCGTCGCCAGCCTGGCTGACCACATCGAGCTCCTCAAGGCCAATGACGGCCTGCGCTTCTCCCAGGAGTATGAGGTAAGATCAACACGAGCGAGGAGCCCTGCTGGGGATAGCAAAAATTCAAAACACACATTCAATGACCAACAAAAAAATAGGACATCTTAGACACAGACCAAAAAAAAAACCCCAAAAAACACCGTCAAAGGAGAACAAAATCAAGATGGCGTCAAAATAATACTTTTGTTGTTTTGGCCTGTCCCAAGAAGCGCATAACGAAGGATAATTTCCCCACCCAGGACATTTGTACCACTTTAATCCCATCCCGACACAGCTTAATTACACTAAAAGCCGCTAGTGTTTATTCTTTTTTTTTGTACACAAACTAGCTGGTGGAAACAACGCAAAAGCAATCAACGCGCGTCTCGATATGCACATCTTGTGATGCAACTCGGCGAGGGATTACCTCTCGTCCTCGATAAAAAGAAGCAAGTAAAATTAGCATTTAAAGTGGCGCATTGCTTTGGAGAGCGGCGAGATGTCCTCGTGTAAAGAAAAAAAAAATTATTTGTTCAGACATTTCAGTCCGTTTCGGGTTCCAGTGATTGACTGGCTGGATTGATTGAAGGATCATAGGGAGACGCCGTTCCGATTTGGAAACAGGTTTTTTTTTTTTTCCCTCCAGCGGTGAAATGGTAATACAAACAGTTGCAGGGTTGAACTGCAGACATTTGTCAACAGCTACACAATAGACATTATTATCAACTACTTCATAAGTGTGCTTTCACTTTCACTTCCACTTTTATAGCTTTGAGATACTCAGTGTTTTTTCTTGTCAATTATCATTGAGAAACAATTTACACATGAATAAAAAATAAACAGAATGACGAGTTAATCCAGAGACGTGTGTACGAAACACACCAGTAGGGTTGCCAGTGGTCGCATTAGCTGGAAATAAATAACCATGGCTCTGAAACCGCAATACGTGCGCCTCCAAACCGGCACGTTGCCCTTTCAACGTGTTGGGGCTGGCTAGGAAGCGGCCCGCTACAACGGCGGGCAGCCGGCCCGGCTCCGGCCGTGACTGGCAAACAAGGGATAGGGCGCCTCCGTGGGGCGGCAGATGGTGTGTGACATCGCTCCTGGCACGATGGTCACCTTTAGCCAATTCTGGTGTCGAGTCACATGTCGAGTCACAGGACCAATGGCCACCGCCCTCGCTTTCCTGACCCTCCCCGACCCCGTCCGTTCTTTTCCTTATTTGTCTCCTGACGGGGTCGGACCGCATACGTATTGATCGGCCGGGGATGTGCGACGGCGTCCTATACCGCGCATCGATAATGTCACCCGCTCTCATGTTATTTGCTATCGATCGTCCGCCAGCGGCTGTGCTGCAGAAGCGCCTTGGCTAATTTCCCCCACCGGAAGCTCGCACCTGGCAATTCCAACTGAGGGCAGTCTGCAAATGACATGCTCCAAAATGCCCACGCATGGCCTTGTGGTCACAGTTGGTTGATATTGTGAGTGAAAATGCACTTTTAAACTACTCTCGTGGGTCAAATTGACCCGTTTAAAAACTTAAAAGATATAAATATGAAAAAATTTGTGATTGATGAGGCTTGTTTTTTCATTTTTAAATATCTCTCGCTTCAAAATATATGTATGTAAAGCTGGAACTCATCTTGACTATCATATTGCAATGATGATACTATGCTAATGCTTGCAATTCCTCCCGCCCTAGTCCATCGATCCCAGCCAGCAGTTCACGTGGGAGAACTCCAACATGGAAGTGAACAAGCCAAAGAACCGCTACGCCAACGTTATCGCCTACGACCACTCCAGGGTGGTGCTCACGTCCGTTGACGGTAAGAGTCGAAACGTGACGCAAATTCAGCGAAGGGAATGCAGACTGAAACCCGCTTTTACTTCGCAGCAGTCCCAGGTAGCGACTACGTTAACGCCAATTACATTGACGGCTACCGGAAGCAGAACGCCTACATTGCCACGCAGGGACCGCTGCCCGAGACGCTCAGCGACTTCTGGAGGATGGTGTGGGAGCAGCGCTCCAGCACCATCGTCATGATGACGCGACTGGAAGAGAAGTCCAGGGTAAGGAGGGCCACCAACTCAGGAAAAACATTTAGGGCGAAGAAAAAAAAAAAACATCAGAGAAAGAAATACACAAGCATCAGAAAATAATTAATAATGAAATAAAATAAAAATTATTCAAAATATTCATTTGAGGATGTGAAAATATGATATGAAAATATTAGGTGGCACAATTACTTAAGTATAGGATAGAAAAAGAAATACAAATATTTAGAAATAATACAATAGTACAAAAAATTTTGTCACAGAAATAAGAAAAAAATACGCAATTATTAGGAAGAATACAACACGTTTGATGGTAGCCCAAAATAAACTGTCATAGTCATTAAAGCAAGAAGAAAAGCCGCCCAGAAAAAAAAGCAACAAAATACTTACAAATGTAACAAAGTTGCTGTTTGCGGCTAATCCTGCTTGATAATAAATGTGTTCCTTGTTCTTTGTAACGTAACCTCGGCAGGCCCTCTTAATGAAAACCTCAATTGTCAGATGATCCCCCCAACTATACACTGCACTCGTCGCGTCCGCAGACAGAGCTTCCTTTCTTTGCCGCCTGCTTGTGCTCAGCTGGATTTGTCAGCCTGATCAAAGTCAGTTTGCAGACGCCATCGTTCCCAAAGTTTCTCCAAATCTCCAAACCCTCCGCACCTGTCTGCCGGACGGATTTCCATAATAATGAGAATTACATTCCTCATTCATTACCACGACGCACACATAATACTAATATGTTTTTGCAGCCACCGTCGACTTTGCGGCTGGTGTTTATGCTCCCCGCCTGCGTTTGGCCCTTGAGACGACGGGAGCGGGAGGGAAAAAAAAAAAAAAACTCTTTTAAGTTGAAGTTAAGAGGATTGTCACCCAACATTTGCCCGCGTCTAAAAATATAGCCAAACTATACACACACACACAAAAAAATAATGTTGGGAAAGTTTTTAGAAACATAACCTTCACATAACAATCAGTTTACAAGTTACAAGGAAGCCTTGGAGGAAGGAAAAATAATTACCCGCTGTTCCGTTCCATCCATCAGCATAAATATAAATACGGCGAGTGCCTTTGTCAGGTAAGAGCTCGACGGCAGCATAACATGCTATGTTTTAATTTAGCGGCTCCCCGGGCCATCACTCATCTCGGCAAATTGGCCGACACGCTTATGAAAGCGGAGCCCGCTCCTTCATAGGTAAAAGCGTGTGTTTATCGTGCGTTCAATCACATCTCACCTTGCCCCTCCTGCGTTAAGACCGCCCCGCAGAGGAAGCGGAATGTAAAGTCAATTTGTCGCCGTCGTAAAACCTTTATTAGCAGTGTTTGAAGTGACTAACAAGTTGTTAATCGGAGTCATCATTTTGTGAGCTGTCGCACAACTTTAAAGGGGAGGTTGGCCACCATTTTCTTGCCCTACATTCCTGTGTAAAAATTTCTTTCACTCTGACCACTATTTTTTGAAATTTTCAGCCCGGTGCTGCGGTGTTTACACGGCTGACCGACCGACCAGTAGCTTCTCTCTCGGGTTAACCCGCTCGATAGCTGGAGTTGATGTCTCGTTTAGCTGTGCGGCCTCGCTAAGAGTTTATAGATTACGCTCAGATAGACAAAATGAGTCAATCCCAACTGAATTTGCGCATGACTAGACGCCACTAACAAGCATTTCTACTCGTAGTCATGTGACAGGAGCTAACATGCAGGTGCATGTGCGAGAGGGGAGACGCAAAGGCCGCAGTCTCACAACTGTGAAGCGGACATGTTGAGTGGCCCTCACCGACGTCCATGAGACAAATCATGTGGTCTTGAAACGCCCCCCCACCCGTCCTAAGCAGAGCCACCTGACAATTAGCTCATTGCAAATGATCACAGGCTGCTAAAAGACAAAGTGGCCTTTCGAAGTGCACTTCACACACATACACACACACACACACACAAGGTGAGAGGGTGCAGTCATGTTTGGGTGGATGCTGAGTCTTCAGCTTTTAATGAGACAGGCCACGTCGCCTCTGATCCGACCCTTCTAATGTTCTCGCCTTGTTAATCAGCACGGCTCGTTCGGCGCGCTCCTCTCGACGCCGCACTCTGTTCTAACCGTCCGCCTCCTCTTCCTTCCCTCTCGACCCGCCAGGTGAAGTGTGACCAGTACTGGCCGGCGCGAGGAACCGAGACCTACGGCATGATCCAGGTCACCATGTTGGACACGGTGGAATTGGCCACTTACAGCGTCCGCACTTTTGCACTCTACAAGGTACAGCACTGAACTTTTACATTTTGTCCAGGAAGCAAAATTCCGAGGTGGCCTTTTAGGTTTGAAGCTGTCATTTAGGGTCGTTTGAACCGACTCTGGGGCTCGTACAAAGGCAAACTTTTCCTGTCTGATTGCGCCAAAATTTGAAGCTCGTAAGACTGCACCGGCGGGACACCAAAAAGCTAATTCAATTAAACAGCGGGTGATTTTCAAATGAAACTTGCGTAATGTCATTAAAGCGCTTTGACCTTTCACTGGATTCCAGCACGACATGACAAGTTTTTGAACTTCATCCTCCCTTTTTGACAGAATGGTTCTAATGAGAAGAGAGAGCTGCGGCAGTTTCAGTTCATGGCCTGGCCTGACCACGGCGTGCCCGAGTATCCCACCCCCATCCTGGCCTTCCTGAGACGCGTCAAGGCCTCCAATCCTCTAGACGCGGGACCCATGGTGGTGCACTGCAGGTGCGAATGGCAACGCGCTAGCATGCCCGCCAATGTCAAGTTGGGCGAATTAAAACGGTCCCCGTGCCTTGCAGCGCGGGCGTGGGCCGGACCGGCTGCTTCATTGTGATCGACGCCATGCTGGAGCGCATGAAGCACGAGAAGTCGGTGGACATCTACGGCCACGTGACTTGCATGCGGGCCCAGCGCAACTACATGGTGCAGACCGAGGACCAGTACATCTTCATCCATGAGGCGCTGCTGGAGGCGGCCACCTGCGGGAACACCGAGGTGGCGGCGCGCAGCCTTTACATGCACATCCAGAAGCTGACGCAGCCGCCGCCCGGCGAGACGGTCACCGCCATGGAGCTGGAGTTCAAGGTAAGGACAAAATATACCAAAACCAAAAAAATCATTATTGCCTGTTCTATGGTTATCATCACCACACGTAGGTAAGTAATTGAGAAATGAACTCTGTGACTACATAGACACACCACATCAACACACAACGTTCAAGGTGACACACACACACCTGCTGTCAAGTGTGATGTCATTAGAGCGTTTTCGCCTCTCGGTGTTGCTGCTCTGCCATTTGCCCCGGTGCTAACCATGCCGCATTGTATTTAAAGTGATAATAGCACCGGCCAATGAGAGACGGCTGGAACCGTTGTGTGGTGTTTGTGTGTTGTGGGGTCACACAACGCTCACGCACACACTGCGTAAGCACCGCCGGTAGAGCGTGACAGTCCGTATACGCTCCTGCTGGTCCATCTGCCGCCTAAAGCGCTGCCAAATTGCTTGTGTCGCACTTCAACGCATGCTCTTTGTTCATATTACATTCCTTAAAATAGCACTTTGAAATGAAGATGCGGCCATTAAAGCATGAGAGCGGTGCTCATGTGCGTTCATTCACTCATAAATTTGGTCACCTTTCTTGTCACACGAGCAGCCACTTATTTGCAGAAATGATGCAGAAACAGAAATGATGGTATATTCGACAGAAACTGTCGAATTTGTTTTACAGATGTCTAATCGTGTAATTTTAGCACCATTAGCAAAAACTAAAGTGTAAAGTGCTAGTTTTCACATTTAAAAAGCATATTTTTTTGGAACCGATTATCGGCGTTTCCATTCATTTCAATGAGGAAAGATGATTTAAGTTTTTCACGATGCAATCTTATTAGCGTACGACTAAAGGCCAATTGTTTGTCGCTCAGCGGCTGGCCAACTCCAAGGCGCACACGTCGCGCTTCATCAGCGCCAACCTGCCGTGCAACAAGTTCAAGAACCGCCTGGTGAACATCATGCCTTTCGAGTCCACGCGCGTCTGCCTTCAGCCCATCCGCGGTGTGGAGGGCTCCGACTACATCAACGCCAGCTGCATCGACGGATACAGGTGCGTCATTTGTCTCCTCTCTTGTTCTTTGCTTCTTTCTTTCTCCCTCTCTTCTACTTTTTAGCCCTTACCTGTCATCTCTCCTTGTCCTTTTTCCTTCCTTTACTCTTCCTCCTTGTCACTCTTCTCTGTCCTCCTTTGAATTTCTTTCATGCACTTTTCATCCTCTCTCGTCTTTATTCCTCCTCTCATTTTTTCTGTTACCATTTCCTCTCGTCTGTCTTCTTTCCTCCCTTTAGTCCTCACCTGTTTTTTTTTTTCAATCTCTTCTGTTAATTTCCTCCCTTATCAATATGTCCTAAAGCAAAGTGGGTAATTGAATTAATGATTTTAATTACATGATTTAACAAAGTACATTATGTTTAAAATGATTAAATAAATTGTCCCAATGCAATATATTTCTTAATCTATTTTTTGCTTTCCAAATGAATTCAAAACAATTATGGTGGGATGCTTTGTCCGTGTTTGTGTAATTAATTGTTTTACACGACTATATTTAATATATGCCATGTAATGTGATAAAAAAATTAGCATTTTTACCGTTTGGCATACTATTTAAAAACATGTCCTTTATTTTTAATTCAATGTCCAGTTTTGCAGGGTTTTTTTTTTTTTTTTTTAGATAATTTTGTGTCATTTCCATTTGTCTTAAGGGAATATTTCATTAAATTATAGATTACAACTGCTGTCGCCTCCTCCTCCTCCTCTCATCTTTTTCTACTGCTCTCCTCCAGTCTGTCCTCTCCGTTCATCTCTTCAAATCTCCTCCCTCACCTCCTCCCCTTCAACATTCTCCCTCTCGGCGTCGTCTCTCCTCGCTCGGCTGTTTTCTCCCCTCTTGCTACAATCTGTTGTTTCTGTATTTGTGCAAAAAAAAAAAAGGCCCTCAGCACATTCTAATCTCCCGGTTCCACATTAGCGCATCGCCTGTGGTGCCTTTCTCAGCTGCTGTGCGTGTGCGCGTGTGTGTGTTGTCATGTTGCCTGCATGCACACATGTAAGGCTGCATGCACGAACACACACACACACACTTTGCACACGTGCACTGCATGGACATGTGAGCGTGTTAGCGTGCTCAGTCCGCTTGTTTCTTGAGCGGTGCGTTGCTGCCACCTGCTGCTAGCTGAGCAGGACTGCATGCCCGCAGCATGGTGGTCACGTAGCACAGCAGCAAATGAGCTCATCTCCAGCTGTGCCGTCAAGATAGATAAACGGGATTATGTCACTGCTGACAATTGTTTTTTATTTTTTTTATTTTGTTCTTTTGCCTTCCTCGTGCATATATTGTGCCACACTGCAACCTCCCTACTTGACTTGACACCCAACATTTGGTGGTCAGTGTCTAATTATGCATTAGAAATATATTTAATCATCTGGTTTGCTCATCCAATACAATCTAATTCAAATGAAGCATTTACAATGTTTTTTTTACATGGCAATGTTTGATTTCTCCATGTTCCTTGTGTTTGCGTGCGTATTTGCAGACAGCAGAAGGCCTACCTGGCCACGCAAGGTCCGCTGGCCGAGACCACAGAGGACTTCTGGAGAATGTTGTGGGAGCACAACTCCACCATTGTCGTCATGCTGACCAAGCTACGGGAAATGGGACGGGTGAGGAATAAACGCCACCCTGATCATAATCATATCAGATTGCTATGTTTAATACCATGGAGTGTTGGAGATGTACGCTGCATCATACTGACAAGTCAAACATTTTCTAAATCTACTGTGTACGGTTTGTGTCAACAGGAAAAGTGCCATCAGTACTGGCCGGCCGAGCGCTCGGCCCGCTACCAGTACTTTGTGGTGGACCCCATGGCCGAGTACAACATGCCGCAGTACATCCTGAGAGAATTCAAGGTGACGGACGCCCGCGACGGACAGTCCCGAACCATCCGCCAGTTCCAGTTCACCGACTGGCCCGAGCAAGGCGTGCCCAAGACCGGGGAGGGCTTCATCGACTTTATCGGGCAAGTGCACAAGACCAAGGAGCAGTTTGGACAGGACGGACCCATCACTGTGCACTGCAGGTAGGACCGGTGCAGCAAAAACAGAGTCCGAAGCGCGGAGAAAGATGACCCAACGCTTGTCCTCGTGTTCCTCAGCGCCGGCGTGGGCCGAACCGGAGTCTTCATCACTCTGAGCATCGTGCTGGAGAGGATGCGGTACGAGGGCGTGGTTGACCTTTTCCAGACCGTCAAGACCCTTCGCACCCAGCGGCCCGCCATGGTGCAGACCGAGGTGAGGCCCCTAAGACGGATTCTTTCAATTCCTGAAATAAGAGGCCTTTGTTTGATAGGAGACATTTAATCACCCCATTTTTTTTTTTATCATTGCTTTTCTTTTTGTCTTGAAAAGGGGGCGGGCAAAATGTATGTATTTGTGGTGACCCTGAAAGTGACCCCATGTGTATGTGACAGGACCAGTACCAGCTGTGCTACCGGGCCGCTCTGGAGTACTTGGGAAGCTTCGACCACTATGCAACGTAACCCCAGGCGCCAAGGTCCAAGTCCCTCAGGAGTCTGCCAAGTGTCCCATCTCAGCCACCAAACGCCCTGGGGGGGGGGAAATCAGCACCCAACCCTGTTGCTTTAGGGGTAGGTGCGAAGGACAGAACCTACCATGTGACTTTTTTTTTTTTTTTTTGTGCTTCAAAGTCTTGTACAGTCGACAGTGCTAACCGTCCCTCATCTAGCGGTACCGCCACTCATTTTTACATTGATTACATTTATTGTTTAGTGTACTTTTTTAATCATTTTCTTTTCTAACATTGTGTCTTAATGCGGCTCCGGTGCTTTGTTTTCATAATCGCTACTTTTAAAAATGTTTTTTTTTTTTTTGTATTGTTTTAAAAAAATAAGAAAAAAAGGGTACGTTATAGCACACCGATGCTATAGATGCTAATCTCTTCCGGGCCAGCTACTTATTTGCGTTGTTGCGTGCTCGGTATTTAGTCGATGACGACAACAACAAAGAAAACAAGACGACAAAAAAAAAAACTGCCTTTTATCCTGCTGTTTCCTCGAGGACGAGCACAAAGCAGCTGATGCTAAGCTACTGCTAAGCTAAGCCTGCAGCCGATGACGACAAAGTGTGTACAGGAAAGCGAAGCACATGACTTTTTTTGTGTTCTTTTGCAAAAAGGCCTTTGTACAGAATGGACCATTCCACCCGACGTGACAAACACAATTGATCTTATTTTATACAGAAATAGAACTATAAATATAAATATATATATATATGATTATATATATGTACAATGATGCATAGGTGTACACACAGCTTGTTCTTGAGAGACGCCGTTTGCCGTATGTACTGTACCATTGACCAAAAAAAAAAAAAAAAAAAAGGACATAACGCAGCACAAACCCTCGCCACCCCCCCTTGTTCTCACAGCGCACACACCTTTCCCCAAGATGGCCGCCACAAGTGCACACGCCTAAAGTGGTGGTGGCAGGTGTATTGACAGGTGGGTGGTAGGGAAGGCGGGGGGTTTACTTTATTCATTTTAAAATCTTGTGAATGCATCGTGCTGTCGGGATTCCACCTGTTGTACACACACATACACACTGTTTTTCTATTTGTTGATAAAGAACTGGAATTTCAAAAGAAAACCTGTTAACGAATGAACACTCGAGTTGTAAAAAAAAAAAAAAAAAGAGGGGGGGGAAAAACCTTGATGTTAATAAAGATACATAATTGGGTTTTTTGTACAAAGTCTTCCTGTTTGACTTAATTGCAGAATTTGTGCATCTTTGATTTTTTTGAGGGTAGGGGTTCGGGACAGGGTTTAGGCTTGGGGTTTAAAACTAGGGTCAAGGTTTCAGACTAGGGTTAGGGATTCAAACTAGGGTTTAAAATTAGGGTTTGGGTTTCCAAGTAGGGTTTCATACTAGGGTTAGGGTTTCAATCTAGGATTAGGGTTTAAAACTAGGGTTAGGGTTTCAAGGTAGTGTTTAAATTTTAAACTTTAAAACTAGGGTTAGGGTTTCAAACTAGGGTTTCATACTAAGGTTAGGGTTTCAAAGTAGGGTTTAAAGCTGGGGTTAGGGTCTTAAACTAGGGTTTGGGTTTCAAACTATGGTTAGGGTTTTCAAACGAGTTTCAAACTAGGGTTAAGGTTATGATAAGCGTTAGGGCTAGGTTTAGGTTAAGGGTTATAATGAGGGTGTTGGGATTTTTTAAGGAAGAAAAGCCTTACATGATCCTTTTTTAATCCATATTAAACATCTTTATTTTTGAGGCCTGTCATTTTCAAAATAACCCAAACCTCACATGCAAGAATACAAGGCTTTATTGTTCCTACCTGTTATCGCTTCTGTTTGGGCCAAGATGTGGAACTTGCAGAAACAGCATGCTGGTGCTTTGATTGCAGCCGCTAATGACACCTGGACTCCAGTGTTTATATGCACGCTGATTAAGGGCTTCCTTCAAATCACTACCAAGACCTAAAAAAAGGAACAGAATTCCAATCCTCTCGTTAGCATAATATTGACACGCTTTTCCTTATTGTTCTTTTCTCTCATTTTGTATCTGCAGTGTGTCACGCAGATGTAATCCAAGCTGCTGCCTCAAGTGTACGCATTTGAGCCTTTCACTCGTATTGTCTTCCTCAACTTGATTTAGGGATTGGGGCAGCTGCTCTTTTTTTTCTTCCTCTTCTATCTAACAAGCGAAGAAAGCCCTCGGACATCTGTGCGCAATATGGGAGACTCAAGCTCCTTCCCAACGATGTTTCCTTTTCAAGGCCTGAAAAGCAGCAGTTGACGGGCATCGCCGACCCACTGCAAGGAACTGGGCCTCGTGTCAAACATGGCCTTGTAATGTAAAGTTCACTTGTGTTTTGGGAGCTTCTCAGGCTGGTGCGAACTGAGGCTCAGAGCTAAATCTCAACTGTGTCAAATTGAAGTAAATCTAGCCTAGCAAGTGTGGTTGTAAAGCAAATGAGGATGTCATTATGTTTGGTTTGGAAATGTAAGGAATGCTAACTTGGGCCAACTGGGGAACCTCCCTCTTTGTTTTGTACTACAGTACATGGTTGCCAGATAAACAAAAAGAGGGGACCCATCGTTCCATAAAGGCCATTTTGATTCTCGTGATATAGAAAGAAGATTAACTGATTTGCTAACTTTGCAACTGGCTCAGAACTGAACCTCAACTCTAACATAAAAGATCTTTTGAGAGGTTGATTACGGCAAATCATTTGAAAAACACTGTTGTTGTTTATCAATTTAGAGTTGTACTACAGACCGTTGTGACCGAAAACTAGCTGAGTCTGAAAGTACAGCGCCCTCTGTTGGTTGCTACTGAGAGATCAACTCTTCTTTGCTTGTATTTCTTCAAGGTGTTTCTCTAGAGTGAGTGAGTGAGTGAGTGAGTGAGTGAGTGAGTGAGTGAGTGAGTGAGTGAGTGAGTGAGTGAGTGAGTGAGTGAGTGAGTGAGTGAGTGAGTGAGTGAGTGAGTGAGTGAGTGAGTACCAAATGTTTCTTTGTTAATCAAGTTTGAAATTGACCATTTATGTTGCCAATGGTTCAGACTTCTGAACTTTCCTGTAGTCTTCAAACCGATGTATCAATTGATTTATAAATTGTTGCTTTTTTAGAGGGCGTTGACCTGAATTATTGAGTCTCAACAGATTTATGGCTCTGGCTCTCAGCTGCAGGTTTGAAAGTCAAGACGAGGACCGCCACCGTGCACGCAGTGAAGACGAGTGGGGCCTCTTGTAAACTTTTGGTGTTGGGAGGAATTCCAACACCCCGATGCTGCTTGGCCACAGACGACGCATAGTGACTCATCGAGCAGTCACAAATGTTTAGGCCCGGAGATTGTTGTTTATCACATTTCCTGCCCACTTAGCTCCATGAAAACAACATCCAACCATCTGCACACACACACAAAATGTAAAGTGATTCTCTTTGACAATTACAACTACACAATCAACCAGGTGGGTGTTGTTCTTGACTTCTCTGCCCACTTTTTAGAGGCTATAAAGTTGAGTCCATCATAAATGACCAACCATCGCTATGCCCTTGCCTCCTTCTTCAGATGACTTGAAAATAAGTCTCATTGAAGAGTTGATGAAGTTGAATCCATTACAAAAAGTGCTATGTAAAAAAGAGAGCGGCTCCAGACCCGTCGATGCGTTTAACTCTGTTCTCTTCAGGTGCGAGGAAACATTTCCGAAAGGCTTAAGAGGAATTCCGACACCTCCATTCCACCGATCCCTGGAAGTTGATGGCTTGGCTGGAGGCCACGCAAGGTGACTCATCGGGCGGTCTGACGGCACATTACGAATGTTTAGACATGAAGATTGTTGTTTATCGGCTTCCCTGCCCACCTGTTTGCGGATCTTCTTTAACACTGTTAATTTTCTTACAGCCCTCGAACAAAACACCGACCATCTGTGCCCCCCCCCCAAAAAAGTGCGCTTTGAGGCGCTTTCGTTGGCAAATTCCATTATCACAGAATGCCACCGCTGTGATAATTTCATGTAAGTGGGTTTACTCTTGTCTTAGTGGCGTTAAAACCCATTGGGAACTTTCCTAATTCCCCTTAAAAGATTGCGGCGGACCCTGCAGACCCCTCCTACTCCCGGCCCAACTCTCTCGCCGAGCAGAAGGTGAACGTAAAGCCCTGGTTTGCGCCGGGCCAAAGCATCCTTTAGGAGCCACGGCCCCGAGGGAGATTATCATGTCGGGGGTAATCCGAGGAGGAGGAGGAGGAGCAACAGTTGGAGCGGTCGGGGGGAGGCGAGCTAAGGCAGGCAGAGAGGCTCGCCGCCCCACTTCAACCATCTCACAGCTGCGAAGGAGATGCTGATGCTCACGATCTTCCAAACTTTTCCTTCCCGTGCGAATCTGCTCGGAAAGCTATGAAAGTCCCAGGAATGCGGATTTGGATCTTTCCTGCAAAGGAGCACGAGTGATAAAAAAGAAAGACGCTCAAAGGGCCCAAATCAAGTCCGGACAGCTCCCTCTCCGGAGGGCGCAGCCGAGCCGAGTCGGGATGAGAGTTCCTCACCCGTCAACACGGTGATGGACTTTCCTGGTGGAGGTCAGCCCGAGACAAACGCCACACAGCTAAGTCTGGATTAGCCGGCCCGAACGGTAAGGACGCCGCATCTCATTTTGTCGGCTTTAAGCCGGCCGAGCTTATGGCCCGGGCGTTTATTAGGTGTCGCACCCCGGCGTGGCAGAGCGCATGCCGGGATTAATTCCAATCGCGGCAGCAAACCTGCATGCTCGGGCCGCCGCTTGTCACGGAATGCCAGTGACGCCATTCTCCCTTTTCTTGCATTCCGCTCGCATTTTCAAGACATTTTTGGCCAATCGTCATCATGATTAGCTTGTTAGCGAGGAACCTTTTTTGGCCTGTGGCACACGTGTGTGCAAGCGGCACAACCGTGTGACAGCCACTCAAGTGGAAGAATATAATTGTAATAATGCATCATTTAAAATGGATTGAAAATATGAAATTACATGTCGGTTTAGTGATCAAATAAAATTTGTTTAGTGATGAGGGTTAAACAACAACTTATAAAAACAAAAAAAGGAAAATTAAAAAAAGTCTTATGTTGGAATGAATTAAAAAAGTAAAGAAAAAGGGAATTATTTTAAACAGTATTAAATTAATTTATTAAATTAAAATTCAAGCTAAATAAATTTAATTCATGAAAGCCTTTTGCTTTAAGCATTTATTTCATAAACACATTAAAATAAGAGTTTTTTTCTTTGTGTTATGGCCCACAAACGGAAAACGGAACCTAAGTTATATTTAAAATTTGATTAACACAAAAAGATATTCTAAAAGCATTCAGCCCACATATATGAAAAAAATATATATATACAAGTAAAAACAAATAACTAACAAATCCGGCTCATGTAAATCAGCTAAATCAGCCAAATTTAAACCATGGAAAAATACAATGACATGAAATAGTATTTCTCCTTCTTGAATGTATATCATTAA
The DNA here is from genome assembly GCF_024217435.2 of Syngnathus scovelli. Lineage (NCBI taxonomy): Eukaryota > Metazoa > Chordata > Actinopteri > Syngnathiformes > Syngnathidae > Syngnathus > Syngnathus scovelli. Next base: position 8,814,702 of record NC_090863.1, read on the forward strand.
ATAAGAGCGATGAAGTGTTCTTGTTTCATTGAGTGTCATCGCACTCATCCACGACTAATTACACGTCATCCTCCCTCCGGTAAATCTCACAGCTGACAAGTTCAAGTGTGAGAAAAAGTGGAGCAAGGCAGCGGCAAGTTGTTTTTTTGGAAGCTAGCATGCAAGCAAAATGTCATCATATTTTCTACACTCGCACTTGCCCGTGCTTGCATATGTATTTGCGAACGCTGTTCGGCACGGCAGTCCAATCCGACAGGAATCAGTGTGCGGGACCTGCAATTCCTGAGCAGTTTTCCACGTTGGTTTTGCAATAAAAGCAACGTTTGCCCTCATTTGTGAGAAACTTTCGCTAACAAGCACCAGCCGTGTTCTGTTGATCTCGCTGACTCAAGCGCTCGGCTTAATTTAGAACAGCCAATCTAGCCTCGGAATATCGACTTTATTTGAGCGCCTTTATTTGTGGCTCCAGACACATCCAAGCGCTTGCTTGCTCATTCTCCAGACCTGCAAAGTCTTGAAGGGTTTCCTCGGTTTCCCTAGATTCTAGGGCCGAGAACATCAACTTTGACGACTCCGGACCCGTCATTGTGTTGCATCATTGTTTTCCATGCCAACTAGGAAGGTGAGGATTCAACTTGTTGGAAATTTAAAAAGTTGAATTCATCACAAACAGTGACTCGCCAAAGTGAGTTGCTCCAGACCAACCTTGGCGCTTGCTTCTTCATTCTCCTGACTTGAAAAACCTTATAGAAGGTGATTCTTGGGAGGTTCAAAGATTCAATCTGTAACAAATGACGATGCAGCAAAGCCAGTCGCTCCAGACCTGTCAAGGCACCACACCTCTTCATTAGCTAACTCGATTCAACTGTATTTAAAGGAGACTTCAAAACAACCACCATTGTAACCGAGTGCATTCTATGGAGCAAAACTAAGTCATACAACAAACACAGCCAATCCTGTCTCGGCATGTCCACTATGAGAGCTTCTCCAAACCCACTGAGGCAAGTTCTGAATCGAGGAATGGTCAGGGTTAGGGTTACAGCTAGCATTAGGGCGAGGGGTTCGGGTTAGGGCTAGGCTTGGATTAACACGTACACACACATGCAAAGTGTATTTAGTGTAAAGGAAAGGCCTGCTCCCTGCCTGCAGCCAGGTGTTCACCCACGTGACAGCAGATAAAGCCGACTGCAGGCATTAGTGCTAATCCCGCCCTGATCTTTGGAATATGTCCCTCTTACTTCTGCAAGTACTCCGATCCTGGCCCACCTGCTACTGACTCGGGAGGCCAAAGGCAAGACCACGCCTCCTGACGAACAATCCCCCCCCCCCTTTACTTTAAAAAAAAAAATTCACACGACGACACACAGTAGGTGACAATCTCCCGTTTTGTTTGTTTACGCCACTATCGCAATCTTCCGCATCTCGATTACAGGTCAAAGTGCACGCGGCGTTCAAAGCCGACACTTCGGCAGGTCTCATATCGAGAGCCATTATTGTAAAGTGGATTATCAGGTGTTATGCGACGGGGAGCGGGCAGCCTTTGACTTTGTGGTCACGTCACATGACCCGAGGAGGTCACCGTCGTAAAAATCAAAAAGCGGCTATCTCCTCCGCACAAAGAGACGCTTCATACAAGACCTTAAGAAGCGTTCTCATGTCACATTGGTGCCTCATCTTCCTTCAGGCGGCTCAGCGGTGGCACTGGTCCAATTATTTCTCATTTATTGTACACCCCACAAATAATGGCATCTTTGAGCACCCACAAGAGCCCTTTTTTGGCAGTGCCTCAACGCCTCATGCGACAGGAATGGCGGTAAAACGGCAAAAGAAAAGGACGGTCTCGGAAGTCGCGTGTGAGGGCTGACAGATGCTGTCGCTGAGCCAAAATACAGACCAAAGATATGAATTTGCAAGCTCGTTTCACGTTTTGGTGCATTTGTAAGCGACGTCCTCCAAATGGACGCCCACCGTGGGCTGGAGAAAAAAGTTGCTCTGTTACTGTAGTATGTATTTAAAAAAGTCAAAGTGATGTTTTGAAAATATTTTAGTAAATATTTGACATATTATTTCCCACTTCTTTACAATAAAATTATTGCTAAATTATGCTTATTCAAAACAACACAAATTGGAGCAGTTTGTGAGTTGCTAATTTGAACTTTTTGGGTAAAGCTGTCTGTCCCTTTTTAACCTAAATGTTTTTTTTAGTTGCGATTGGTCTTTGGCGGAAATGCTGCCTACTGCCCCCTGGTGGTTGTACGCGGCAACAGGGATTGAAGCAATCTGATTGGTTTGGCTAAATCAGTGCCTTTATCTTTGTGTGATCCTAGACCGTCATTATTTTAATGTCTACCATTTTGCCTTTGAATTCAGTGCGGAAAGAAAAGCACAGAACAAGACTTGTTTGTTGGTTTGACTAGGATGGTATTAGCATTCTGATAATTCTTGGCTGAGCTTTAACGGTCAGCCTCAAACATGCTAAACGATCCTTGGAGACTGTCGGTGGCTGCACACATGTGCTTCCCAGCTAAACACGCAGACGAAATGAGCTCTTTTCTCCACATTTGTTTTGTTTCGAGGGCCTCGTCGGACCCTTATTTGTATTTGCCGATGACTTTTCCTGCTGCTTCCTCTCCTTCTCCACCCGGGCCCTTCTCCTCTTTCTTTATCCTTCCTCATTCCCCCCTGGCCCGTTGGCGCGCTGGCAAACATCAGCAGCGGCGGTTTTCCGGAAGCCGGGTGCTCATCCGTGTCGTCTGTCAGCTCTCGCTCCGGGGAAAACACTTTTCGGTACACCTGCTCTCGGGTTAGCCGTGTAACTTCCAGCCATGGCCAACTGAATTGCGCAACACTCAGAACTGTTTCTAATATTATGATTTTCAGCATGCTAGCCAGCACTCGATTTCTTTGCCTTGACTTGCGAGCCCAATCTTGATATTTGAGTGTTGTATGCTGGCAGGGAATTCAACTCAACTCATTTCACTCACTTTCTGTTTGGCAAACAGGTCACTAAAAAGGTCATTCGGCCCATTTACTTTGACGCTAAGTTAATAAATAATACATTCTTTGAATATATTGTTGTATTTTTCTAAAAACGAATTTAATCGTTTAAATCCGAATATGGCTGCTACATTAGCATCAATGCTAGCTTAAACACAATGTGAAGTGTCCTGGCTGGTCCACCAATAACACAGACGGGCCAAAAATGATCCTCGGCAACAACAGCAATCCTATTTTCCTCGTAAACAGCAGTGTAGCATTAGCATGATTAGCAAGCTGTCGTATTATTTACATGCTGCTTTAAAGGAGACCCTCCGCATGTACGTATGTGTTAGTGTGCGCTACACAGACATATGTGAACACAAGCCAATCTGGTAAAACACTTTAAGGACCAGTCTGGATTTGCTGTTAGACACAGACAGAGAGTTACTTATTTCCGGCTGGAGGGAAATGATTTTTTTTTCAAGTGACATGATAAGAAAAATGTGAAGCCATAAGTGCATAAAAAGAACAAGCTCGGTGGCAATTGTGAAAGGTGAGCTAAACCAAAATTCGAACGTTTTTGGTTTCAAGCACATTTTTCTTGCAAAGCGAGTACAAAAAAAAAGGATTTTTTGCGTTTTTTACATGTTTATGAGTGTACATATATGACCTCTGGGCTTAATGGTTTTCAAAACATTCAACCAACCCACCTACACTTTTTTTCTTTACCTCCTCCTCTCTTTTCCTTCTTTTGCCAGAGTCTCAATGCTCCTCCACGCTCTAAGATGAAGTTATGGAAAAGTGCTACTTTTGCCTTCATGCTCTGTGGCGCCGCCCTGTCCATCATCCTCGTTAGAAACATGGCCACCACCGCCGGACACCCGAAAGCAAAAACTAAACACCAAGCCTCATCTTCCTCCTCATCCTCATTCTCCTCGCGACATACGTCATTCTCAGGAACTCCATCCTCATCGCCGACAGATACCTGGACCAGGGCTGGTCATCGGAGGACACGCTCAGCAGACAACATGAACTCCCTACTCTCAGAATGTAAGTTCCACCTTCATCATCATCATCATCAACAACCATTCATACTCACATTCACCTAGCCTAAACCCCGACACCAAATATAACGCAGTCAACAAGGTGCATTAACATGTAAACGATACGCTACATGACATCACGCTACAAGCAGTCGCCGCAGCACGTTCGAGCAGGTTTTAATGTCTTGCAATAATCTTCAGGCAATTAACGCCTCACATTTCTCGGCGTATGCTCCTTTCATCGAGTTATTTTGAGGAAGAAATCTTCCACACTGCAGGGTGAAAGTCAACGGGGAAAATGCGCTTGGAAGTGGCCCAACTTGTGCCACAGTCTAAAAAGTCCAAATTGAGGCATTCGGTTAGATTCTAAAACTTCGCTAGAAATTCCAGAAACCCAAAAGGTAAGCCAACTTTTAAATGGGATCAAACTCATTTAGAACATGCAGGACAGCAGTCTTGGAGGACCGGGTTTGGACCCCCCCCCCACCCCACCCCCCTTAAATCCAACAAGTTGTTGCAGACCATTCTGACAACTGCGCTTTGCTTCTGGCATCTTCTGTCCAGTGTCAATGATGTTCCAGAGCTTCACAGAAGGTGAGCTTCAGCACGTAGTGGGGACGCTACTGGACGGGAAGAGACGGAAAAACCGTGATCAAAGCCAGAGCCGAAGGACTAAAAGAGCCCGGCGGGCCAAGCCGTGCTCGGTGAGGGAACTGGAGCTGACGGTGAGCGAACTGGGTCTGGGCTACGACAGCGACGAGACGGTGATGCTGCGCTACTGCAGCGGCAAGTGCACGGCGCAAAGGCGCAACTACGACATCACCATGGAGCACATGATGAGGACAGGCTTCCGGAAGAAAGGTCGCAAAGACAAGGTGGGCAACGGCCCCTGTTGCCGGCCCACCGCCTTTGAGAAGGATTTCTCTTTCCTGGACAACCGCAGCCGCTACCACACCATACAGAACATTTCGGCCAAGAACTGCGGCTGCGTATGACCCCGCCCGGGCCGAGACTCACTTCTTCATGCTGCTCTAAGCTCTTCCGACATTGGAAAACTATGGAATATAAACTCAAGATCAGGAATCCGTTCAGAAGGATACCGAGACAACGGACAAGTGGGCGGATAGTGACTGCTATCCGCATTTGTTTTTTGTATTCTCTTTTCTATCTGTGTAGTAACACTGTAAGCAATGGTGTCACAGCTATGTAGCGACATTACGTGCGTGCTGTCTTGTCGTAGTACCGTGTGACCAACGCTGAGTCGCAGCCCGAGTAGTTGGACGCCGTCATGGCATTTCACGCTCCGAATAGCTTTTGCAACGTTGGCCCCTCCAAGCAGGCGGGAAACTGCCAGCAAAATTGGACCGTACACGAACATTGGCAGAAAACAGTTGATTGTTAAATGTCACAAAACTAACAGGGATATTTTGGATGAAGTCATTATCAAACCCAAGATGCCCATCAAGCTTAATCCTCGCAGCACCTCTAATGTTATCCCTAACCAAACCTAAACTCTAAAAACAGTTTTAGGCAAAGCCCAACACTGAACTTAAACTCACATTTTACATTCACATGACTTCACGTTGTAAACGCTACGTCAACATTATCTCATCGTACCTCATTTCTCAAGCTAGTTCTTTATCTGAACAATTGAGTCAGTATATGCTGGGTGGATACAAAGCATTTGTTTGCGTTCATCTCTCAAAGTGTTTACCGACTTTGAGTCATATCCGTTCTCAGGAAAAGTCATCTTTTATCTCGACGATGCTCGTTCCGCAAGCTATTGGATTCTCCTCATCTGAACAAGAATCTCTTCATATCGAGTCATATTGTGCTCTGTGTCACTCTTCATAATGAGTCAGAACCTAGTCAGTATACGCTGGGTTCAAAGGTAAAACCACATAACCACTTGTTAGTCAAACTAATTTATTCCTTTAGCTGAGCAAGAGGCAAGTGATGTTGAGTCAGAGCCATCGAAATTGGCTCGAAAGCAAAATCACGTATTTACCGCTTGTTCCGCAAACTATTTTGGTTCTTTGCTTTGGAACAATTTCTAATGTATACATACATGTGAAACCCAGCAAATGTTATTTGTATCTTATATACACAAGGAAAGGGAACAACTTGCTGGTACAAGCGAGTTGTGTGTTTTTGACACTTATCATCGAGGGAAAGCGCAAAGAGGATTTTGAAGTACAGATGACATCGAAGGAATGTGCCGCAGAAACAATTAAAACAATTCCAGCCTCCTCGTTACAAGTACGTGACTCACTCGCTTGGCAACAATTAAAAGAATAACACTAAAAAAACAAAAAGGAAGAGTGAAAGAAAGATGCTGTCTAGACACGTCCGTCTCGCCTCCACTGTTTGCTTTATGCTATCCCGGTGTGCCGCGCGTTCTCCCGAGCGCACACGAGCGTTGTCAGAAACTGTTGCGGCTTTTTTTTTTTAATTATTGACAGGAATTTTGTGGATGTTTCATTTGTGTCTGTGTCAGACCCACACAAACCACAGTCCTTCAGATTACGCAATCACAACACGGATGCTAAGTCACCTTTTAAGTGTAATTAAAGTTACTAATTAACTATTGAGCTCCCTGTATGATCTTCCGTGGGGAAATTAACGATGATGAATGATTTCTTTGCTTCGGGCATGTTACTGACTGCAGTGTTACAGGAAAGTCTATTATTGATGAATTCTATAGCTATATTCTATTGACTCCATTGTTATTTATTGTGTTTTGCGTAGATGACTAAGGCTCCGCCTTCCACCTCCACACGTTCTGTCTGAAGCAGGGATGGGGAACCTTTATTCACTTTTTCCACCGTTTTCCAATCCTAATCCCAAACCAAACTCAACCTGTAACCCAATCCAAACACAAACCTTAACGACGTTTTTATCCTCAATCCTAACCTTCATCCGAAACCCTGCCAATTGAGCCTCTCACAAAAATCTTGCCATGACGGGGAAAACTGCACTGGCAGTTGTTACAAGGGCTGAAGCTATGTTATAAAAACACAAAAAGAGAAAATGAAAGAGTGGAATCATTCAGAGTTTTGTTACTCTACCAACAGAGACTCGCCACACTTTGCTTTTTAGTCACAGAGAAAACGTTTGATACAAATTAGCTCGTTATTAGCGAAGAAACAAGACAAGCACATAATAATGAATCGAGTAAAATTTTGCAACAAGATGGTTCAACTTTAACCTCCATCACAAGTTATCAGAGGGCCATCTATGACTACAACAATCAAACAAATATTTGTCATTGTATAATAGCAACATTAGCGAGTTGGATGTTCTTCTGACATTCTGTAAGGTTTTCCCCCATCCCTGCGATAGAGTCACACCCAGGAAAAAAAAAAAACACCTTCTCCCCTAACCCAACACTTAAATTATCCTTCCGCGCACAATTGCCAAAACACTTGTAATGACAATTTCAAACAAAAACGTCTCAAGTATCCGGCTGATTGCAAACCCTCTGGATGTAATTTGCGGATGTTTACACCAGCGGATCTTTAAGGTAATCCAAACCGTTGGTTAATTGCACTCAACCCTAAAATTACCGCCGCCTTCCAAAGATCCATCACATCACTTTTTGCGGAAAAAAAGAAGCTATTGTCACGAACGATGAAACATCACTTTTGACAGTCTTGTGTTGGTTTTGTGTTTTGAAATGGGCAGTGCATCATTATTGTAGTTGACATTGTGTATTTATTTGGGAAGTAAATTATGGTTCTGCGTATTTATTTAGTTTACATACAAGCTTATTATCAGGAAGCAACTTTGTGCCAAAACAATGTTTGTGATCATTCTATACCGACTGCTGAATAAACATCATTTCACAGGTAGCCATGCTGTGCCGTGCTCATTTCTCCCAAACGTTACGTCTACAAGTATTATATTAAAATATGATTTTAAGCCTCAGGTTAGTTTTAGTGAGGCCCTGTCTGTTGTTGCTTTTATACACTTGCAGATTAGAGGTAACAGATAAGATCAGGTAACAAATGTCAAGACTCACTGTTTTCTTGGTTTGGTCATGTGACGTTGGCAAGATGAGCCCTTAGGCACTGGGATTTCATTTTCAGTGGCAGTATGAGGAAAAGCGTCCCCTGAGATAGATAAATACAGATGAAGATGAGCTTCTTTGGCTTGTTTCATATGCCACAAAGGCAGTTTTAATCAAAATGCCATGTTTAGATTCTTCAAATAATAACCAAAAATCATTTTCCCCCCCTAATTTTGTTATCGGAACAGAATAAACTGATTTCATCCATAGCAAGGTCATACAATTTCATCCAAAATGTTGTCATGCATTTTAGGCTTCATGCGTGAACTTGGGTTGAATTTTTGGGTGTGTTACTAAGCATGAAAATGTTGAGAGACGCTGGAGCGAGCGGCTCAGCAAACGCATCTCCCGTCTTGACTTTTCCTAGACTTGTCGTGACAGGAGGATGTAATTGCCATCAACGATTCCTGACACATTCCGAGAAAGCGTCAATGAAAGTGTATCATGATGAGTGACGTGCATGCGGATTGGTTGACGTGGCAACCCAATAGATGCCAGCGGCGGTGCCTCCGAGCTGTACTTCATGTTGCCGAGGCGACCAAATGACTTGTTTTTGTGTACCGTATTTTCCAGACTATAAGGCGCACCTAAAAACCTAAAATTTTCTCAAAAGCCGACAGTGCGCCTTATAGTCCGGTGCGTCTTATAAAAGGACAAAGTTTTAAAATGGGCCATTCATTGAAGGTGCGCCTCATAGTCCGGTGCACCTTATAGTCCGGAAAATACGGTATGTTTAAAACGAGATAGTGATATCAAGTGCATGAATAGGCAACGGCAGCTCACTCATGACCTAAATGATTGATGGTCATGAGTGAGGAAAAGAGAGAAAGCGGAGTCCACCTGTCGTCGCTGCTGCGGGCCACAAACTACATCAGTCAACGCATGTTCTCACATCCAACATGGAGTCCACGCCCCCCCCCCCCCCCCCCCCCTGTCATCACACCTCCGGACTTGCAATAAAATCAACTATGTCAGGAATCTACCCTCCTTCGACTTACAGGAAGTAAAGCGGCAAAGACGTATCAACTACATTTTTTGATGTCATTTCCAGACTGTATGTGGGTCTCAGCACACCCCCTGAAAAAAAAAAAAAAACATTAAAATGTTTTTAACAGCTGTGACTTTCTTTTGCCTCGGAGATAAACAGTTATTTCCGCTCACTGCCGACCGGTGCTGTCAGTGGGAAAACAACACGGACGATTTGGAGCCAAAAAAAAAAAAGAGTTGAGGTTTTAATATCAAAGCAAGTGTTTTATAAAAAAAAAAAAAAAATGAAGAAAGAAGCTATATATTTTCATGGGGAAAAAAACAATACTTACAAATACTCATATTTGTAAGGAAAAAATAACTTTTGAGAACCAAAAGTTCGATATTTTAAAGATTTTTTTTCTTTTAATGTTTTCTCAAAAAAAGTCAGCGTTTGTCAGGAAAAGTAATGCAACTGATATAAAATGATCCAGAAAGCCCTTTTTGTATTGAACACAAAGATCCTTTCCGCTCCACTTTTTAAAGTTTATTTGAGGCCGCAAATTCCGAGAGGAAGGTCTACTCACGACAGGAAGCGATGAAGTCAGCATAAGCAAGACATTTGTTATGAACTGCACTGGCAAGATGTACAATAAACACAGCAGGCACTCACACGCGCGCACACGCACACGCACACTCTCGTACAACTATTGTGGGGCCTACGCAGGCAGCCTCGAGATGACTTTGAAAAATCTGAAGAGTCAGAACAACAGCAGGTGTTTCTCCTCAGCACGAGTGTTGTAATATTAATAACAATATAGCATAATAATAATAACGAAGTGACTGCTTTACAGCCTTTCTGTGTGATTACATGTGTTGGATTTATAGCTGTGGCTTTTAGGGAGAAGGCGTCAGCGCGCAGACGCATCACTCGCGGGAGACATTTTACACAGATGTGTCGTCCCTCCCTCTCTCGAGCCCAGCACACATTTACCGACCGCTTTGCTCTTATCAACGACCAGCCGTTAACAACTGTAAGAAATCAGCCTCTGGCTCATAATGCAAAATGGGGGAAAGTTGTAAAGTGCTGTGGAGACAGGAAGAGAAGCCAGTTTTGTTAAGCGTCCTTTTTGGTAGGGGTGTCTAGTCACAAAAAAAAAAAGTCTCACCTGAAAAGGCACAGTAAGTCTGCCATTTTGGTTTGAAGGGGCCACTTTTGGTTCATCCTGGAAAAAAAAAAATATATATATATATATATATATACTCCCCAATTTTTTGGGATGATTCAGCTTTTAGTTTTAAAACCATTTATTTCACAACACGTCATTTGGAAGGAGTGTCTATTACACACAAGAGATTTAGCATTTTGGTTTGAAGTAGCCACTTCAAGTTCATTTTGGCGAGTGGATGTTTAGTAGCATCCTTGGAAGTTTTGGGGAGAAAAAAAGCCCTGGAATCTAGTTTCAAGAAAACCATTTTGGTCATACTGTATAAAGAAGAAAATCTATTATAGCTGATAATAGTGATATGAGATTTGAGTTTTAAAGGAAGCTAGCAGCTTTAACTGGCTAGCTTTTCAAATCCGTTTAGCTGCTAAGATGAGGTCTTCGCTAGAGGACATTGTTTAACTTAAAAAGAATGGCGACTATTCTGCGAGAGCATTGCGTGTCTTTGAGGGACAGAGGAAGCTCTGTGTTCTGGTTTTGATGTCTTGTCGTCTTTGAGGTGCTTCCAGCAAAAGACGCACGACTGCATCGACATTTTAAGTTCATGAATCTCGAAGTCAACTTGTATTGTTCCGCTTTATGTCTGCTTCTGCTTCTATTTCCCGTCTGGTTTTGCGCTCCGTTGTGTTTCCAAAAGACCTAAAAAACAACAAATGTTGGTTTTGATGATAATTTGTTCCAGGCCGTCACTAACAATGTGAATGAAACACAATTGTGAGGTATGTGCGGCACGGCCTGCCTTCACACACAAAGTACATTTTCGCATGATGATTATAAAAAACACATGATTGACATTCAAGCCTCCCCAAGGGATCTGGCTTTTTGTCAAGTAATAAGCCTTAAGTCACTCTGACATAGACATGGGCGTTATTTGCCACTCAGCAGTGCCCCCTGGTGAATGAGTGGAGTTAAAAATAATTCAACAGTTTTTGCCACACTTAACCTTTAATGCATATCATGCTGCTCATTTAGGTGTCATTGCTAATGCCCCCTGCGGTGGTGGAATATAACATAACTAATAGCAGTGTTATTGGTCATTTTTAGCAGTAGACACAAATAGATTTTTGTGAGTATTGATCTGTCTACAAGTCTTGCTGCACCATTGGTGTTAACCATTGCTTAAAGGCTAACAACACATAGAAGACAATTGTTAGCCTTTGTGCTTATTGCGTTTCCAATGGTATGTAAGGATTAAAACTCACTTTTTAAAATTCAGTAGTGCTTTCTTACCTCAAAAAGGAATTGAAACCCCCACCCGGCAGGCGTCGGAAGCCAAACATAGTTCTGTACTTATGTACTGCTGCTTCACGATTATGTCATGTTTAAATGAGGTTTCTCGACTTAATGTTGAATAGTAAACCCTGAATCAAGAAGATCGGTCGAGCAGATAACGTTTAGCTAAACTGTTTAATTAGTGACATCATATTAATGATCACAAGTCAAGTGACATCGTATTTAGTTAAAACCATCTAGGAATGTTGAGAACTCTACTTTCTGGGGCTTCTCCAGACAGATGGAACGGGAAGGGCATTTTTTTTGCTCCTTTTAAGGAAGCAAATGACTCCGCGGAGAACCATCACTTAGTCTTTATGGGGGCGATCGAGTTCTCGTTTTCATCATTTTATTTTACTTGAGCTTTGACGTATCACCTGCTCTTAAAAGCGAGCCTGCACGGGAGTGTGACTGACTTGTGCACAAATTCCAACTCCCCCTATCAGTGCTCCTGTAAATCCCGCCTGATTTTTTTTTTTTTTAAGAAAGTAAGTTTGTTTGTTTATTTATATATTTTTTAAATCAGAGTTCTTGGACTTCGCAGGAACTTCCTGTTTTATCTCAGGTGATTACTGAGTCAAAACACGTCACAACTGACTGCACACAAGAGGAAAAGGGGAGTTTGTCGTGGGTAATTGGTTGCAATTTGTACTCAATTTTGAACAAAGCTACAGGTTAAGAATTTTACAAACCGGCCGCCCGTGTGAGACGCTTGTCAGTGTAACATGCTGACACACGTTTCAAGTAGTGTTGGCTCGTGAGTGATCAATTCAAAAGAACGAATTATTTCAGTAAACGAGAGTGAATCACTTCACTTCCAAAGTGATTCGTTCTTTTTCAGTTCATATAACTTCAACCAGTAGGTGTCGGTAATGCGCATTGAAGCCGGTTCCACCTCGCCGTAAAAAAAACGAAGAAGATAATGACTTAACTTCCCGTTCACGAAGGAGTCGTCAGTTGCATTTCCCGTTCGCTAACTCACCGGATCTGTGAGTAAACGAGTCAGTGAGTGAGTGATTTGCATTTTCAGTTCATCGCAGGAATGGATCAGCGAGGGAACGAATCCTGACTTTCCCGTTCGCGAACGAGTTAATGAGTGAACTGCCTTCCCGAGATATGACATCAACCAGTAGGTGTCGGTAATGCGCATTGAAGCTGGTGCCACCTCGCCGTAAAACAAAACGAAGAAGAAAATGACGTAACTTCCCGTTCACGAAAGAGTCGTCAGTTGCATTTCCCGTTCACTAACTCACCGGATCTGTGTGTAAACGAGTCAGTGAGTGAGTGATTTGCATTTTCAGTTCATCGCGAGAATGGATCAGCGAGGGAACGAATCCTGACTTTCCCGTTCGCGAACGAGTTAATGAGTGAACTGCCTTCCCGAGATATGACTTTAACCAGTAAGTTTCGGTAATGCGCATTGAAGCTGGTGCCACCTCGCCGTAAAACAAAACGAAGAAGAAAACGACGTTACTTCCCGTGCATCAACGGATCAGTCAGTGAACGTCTTGTGTCTCCTGACGTGAACTATGTCAGGCAGAATCTACATTTACGATTTGCCAAGAAACGCCACTTCTTATATGCATGTTTTCTCCCAGCTAACGGCTAACTTTATTGCATGAAGGGATGCGCCGTTTTAGGATGAACTCTCGATACAAATATTTTCATTTGACTGAAGGCAATGGCGTTAACCACTCGACCAGAGCCTGCTCGGAAACCAAAGGAGATTTGGTCATATTGATAGGGTATCCTCCATCCAAACATGTTCGGTGTTGAAAGTTTCAACGGATAGTCCGAAGCAACCCTTTCCACAGTAGTCACCATGACAGGCGACCACCTGGTGGCGTCAGTGTGCCGAGCGCCGTTGGACGATCAGGAGAAGAAGATTTGAATCGACGGATGTGACGTCAGGGCTTTAGGTCAATTGAAGACAAGTGTGCTCGCTCAAGGGGAGTTATCATATGCAGGTGCCACCGAGCTCGGGCCGGCGGCGGCGGACGGTTTCTCAGGTAAGCGAGCATGCTAGCAAATGTTTGTCGTCTCCTGCCGTTTCTCACGACGGCACGCTTTGTTGCTTTGTCTCACAAGCCTTTTTTTTAAATTTATTTTGTTTGTCGCAGGATTGTCGTACTCTCGTGACTCGGCAACGTCACGTCTACCGCGACGGTGGGCCTGGAGGTAAATTGTAGGCCGCAGGCCATTTAGCCCGTGAGCAAATGTTTGCAGTTTCTTACGATGCCATTTATTATTTCTTGCAGGATTTTCGCTGTCTAGGGAGTGCTTGAGGTTTCGGCACGGCACGCCACAATCCACTTTGCGTCGCGTCGTTGCGCGTTTTGGTGGTATTTTAAATGTCTTTCGCGGTTGTTTTTTTTCATGCTGGCCAGCATTTTTTTTTCATTCGTTTGTCTGTAGACGGCTCGTAAATGACGCCGCCGATAAGCGCGTGTTTGTCTGACTATAGGAAATGTTAGTTTGACGCTAGTCAACTTAACCATTTTTTAAATTATTTTATATGATGCGTGTGTCATTTCAGTATCATGCAAACTGCTGGTGAATGCAACGTATATGTTGCGTCATGTCCAAATCGGACCAAATCCATTCAAAGACGGCAAACGCCCGCCCGCCCGCTTTCGTTCCGTTACGCAACAAACATTTGCGCGGCGGGTTATTTTCTCCCGTCTTGGACGCCGCCAACCTGGATCATCTGTCCAATGTGAGGGGAGTTGATGAATGATGAAATTAAAATATGAATTATAATCCTGAATAATTATCATAATTTACTACAATGTGATGAAATATATAGTTTTCAAATGTAAAACTCTACTTAGAATGTATCAAATTCAAATATGAACTATAATTTTGATCAATTATCATAACTTACTACAATATAATATTTTTTTTCAAATGTAAAACTCCTAGTATGTATAATTGTTGGTAAAAAAATCATGCCATTGGCACTCGACTCAATGTCTATTTTTGTTGCAATCATTTGCTTGTCTTTTGTAGCACTAAAAACTGCCGCCCAGCCAGCATCCTTCTATACAAAGCAAGCAGGAGGCTCTTGAAGGAGCCCTTTCAGTGATGTTGAGGACACTGAGGAAGAGTAGTCCTAAATCAGGTGAAAACCTGTTTTTGTCAAGTTTCGACTTCCCAACACACAATGGTTGTCGAGTTTTAGCTTCCCAGCACACAATTAATGGCTGTCTGTGTTTTTGTAGGCTGCAAGAGGAGCCGAATGGGATAATTCCATATGAAAAGGCACAATGGCCTATCCAAAGGAGCGATGGCCCATCCAAAGGAGCCATGGTCTATCCAAAGGAGCCATGGTCTATCCAAAGGAGCCATGGTCTATCCAAAGGAGCCATGGCCTATCCAAAGGAGCCATGGCCTATCCAAAGGAGCCATGGCCTATCCAAAGGAGCCATGGCCATATGCAAAGGAGCCATGGCCATATGCAAATGGCAATGGCCATATCAAGTCAAAAATCAAGCATCGCGCTGCAAAAGTCGACGTGTGCGGATCATGTGCCCAGGAGGGGGCAGTGTGGTTGCCTTTGGTTATGGGTGCACGACGGAAAGGTTGCAGGTGTGGACAGTGTTTAGGGCTCTGATGGTTGGTCTTGCTTTCGAGGTGCGCTGTGGTTGTGGCTGGTCTGGATCCAGCGTTGTCTTGTGCTTGGTTGCCATTGACGGCCCACTTGGGGGAGGACGTGGGTCCGTGGATGGACACAAAATTGAACTTTGACGTGGAGCTGAATGTCCAATTTTGCCATACGACTTGTACCATTGTGTATCTTTTTCGAATTCCACTGCAGGCCTCAATCGGAAATCAAATTAAGGGGGTTTTTATTTCAAAGTTTGTGCCCCTAGTTGTCTCTCTATGTACAATAAAAGAGTAGAGCACGAACTTATTGACGCTGCACTTGCAGCTTTTTTAAAATAGTAATTAAAAGGTCGAATTTCCTCCAATATATAGTTTTAAAAAATGTTACTGAATGGGTGAAACGTATGAGAGTTTAAAAAATAAATAAAATTTTAAAAAGGCTTGTGGAACTTTTGTTAGCACTGTAGAGCAAGCAAGGGCGGGCTGGGCAGGGTGGTGGGCGACTGTTCCATAAAAAATAAATGATCAGACATGTATACCAAATTGACCAAATTTAAACGAATGTCCTCCTTTAGTCCAGCTCGTTCCAGCGGCATTGGTCTTGTGTATGTATGATTTTGTGTGTTTTTAAATAACGTTTTATTGTATGTAAATAGCTGTTAGTCACGTGACCCAATGTGGAGGTACTTGTGGGCGGGGCCTGCTAAAAGACCAACTACGGAAGCTCCCCAAGTACTGATGTGCATTCCAGTTCTTTTAGGTGAACTGAATCTTTAGAATCTCTTTGAACGAATCGTTCACTCACGAGCCATCACTATTTGGGTTTTCAGTCTTGAGGTGAGCGTTGGTTGCCCTTCTGTCGCTGTCATGGACACGAGTCTTTGGTCAAGTGGTAAACGTCATTGCCTCTAACACGATGGAACCATGGTTCGGGACCCGACCTTACCCACGAGCTGTACTTTGTCGATTTTCTCTCACTTCTGCATAAAGTTTGTGACTTCTTTTTTTTTTTTTTTTGAAGGCAGGTTTCAGTCTTGCCTGTCGGAAAGGTGGGCGTGGTAAAGCCAATTTCAATTGCGCTGTGATTGGTCAGACTGAATTTGGGCAGAGGTAGGAGGCGGGCAAAGTGGCACTTAGGTTTTTGAAGGCAGTTTTCAGTCCCGCGCGTGAAGTGGCCTGTCACGTGGTACGCTAGTGTGCAAAGCACCATTGGACGAGCAGGCGGGGAAGATTTGAATTGACGGATGTGACGTCATGTCTTCGGGTGAATTGGGGAAGTTGTCAAATACCGGTGCAATCACGCGCGCAGCGGGCGGTTTCTCAGGTAAGCTAACATGCTAGGAAATGTTTGTCGTTCATTGGCGTTTCTCACGACGGACGCCTTGTTTGTTTGTTGCAGGATTCAAGGCGAGTTATCAAATGCAGGCGCCACCGAGCGTGTGGCGGTTTCTCGGGTAAGCTATCAAATGTTTGTCGTTCATTGGCGTTTCTCACGACCGACGCCTTGTTTGTTTGTTGCAGGATTCAAGGCGAGTTATCAAATGCAGGCGCCACCGAGCGTGTGGCGGTTTCTCGGGTAAGCTATCAAATGTTTGTCGTTCATTGGCGTTTCTCACGACGGACGCCTTGTTTGTTTGATGCAAACAAATATCTTGAAAATCTTTTCACACTCGTCCCGGTCACCGCGACTGTCGTTTTGCCGCTACAGTATTTCAAATCTCTTTGGCGTTGTGTTTCGTCAAATTAACAATGTTGCATTACATATAGTGTGCTATTTCCGTGTTATGCAAACTGATGAATGTGACGAATTTGTTACGTCATGTTCAAATCTATTCCAAGATGGCGCCCGCCCGCCCGCCTTCCGTTATGCAACAAACATTTGCGAGCGTGATTTTCTCCCGTTTAGTCGACTGCTCGATTCATGCCGACATTTTTGAGTGAGTTGATGGATGATACAATTAAATTATTATAATTCGGATACTTTTGTGATTATTATAACTCATTACAATATACTGATAATTGTATACATATTTTAAATATAAAACTGGAGTTGGTATGTGTAATTGTTGCAAAAATATCATGCCATTGCCACTCCACTCAATGTCTATAATTGTAACTCCCAGATGCAGAGCATATAGTATGGTATGATATTGTATGGTATTGTATTGTATGTATTGTATTGTATGCATTGTGTGTATAGTAGCGTATGGCAGGGTATTGTATGTGTTCTATGTCTATCCAGCCACCCATCCATCATCCATCCTTCATCCATCCATCCTTCATCCATCCACCCACCCATCCAGCCACCCAGCCATCCACCGCTTATCCGGAGGTCGGATTGCGGCGGCAGCAGCTTCAGGAGGGACTCCCAAACTTTCCTCTCCAGCCACTTCACCCAGTTCAACCCAGGAAATCCCAAGATTTGTATGTATTGTTTGTTTTGTTGTTTTTGTCTTTTTTTTTTTTATGTATGTATTGTATGTATTGTATGTATTTTGTTTTGTGTGTATTGTATGTATGTGTTGTATTGTACGTGTTGTATTGTACGTGTTGTATTGTACGTGTTGTATTGTATGTGTTGTATGTATTGTATTGTATGTATTGGTATTTTTTTTTTTTTTTGCTTTTTTGTTTTGTATGTATTGTATTGTATGTATTTTTGTTGTTGTTTTTTTTTTGTTTTTTTTATTGTATGTATGTATTGTTTGTTTTGTTTTTTGTTTCGTGTTTTGTTTTTTGTTTTGTATGTATTGTATTGTGTGTATTTTTTTTGTATGTATTGTGTTGTGTGTATTGTATGTATTTTTTTGTTTTGTTTTTTTGTATTGTATGTATTGTATTGTATTATTGTATGTATTGTATTGTATGTTTGTTTTGTATGTATTGTATTGTGTGTATTGTATGTATTGTATTGTTTTTTATGTATTGTATGTATTGTTTTTTTTTTATGTATTGTATTGTTTTTTTTGTTTTCTTTTTTGTTTTGTTTTTTGTTTTGTATGTATTGTATGTATTGTATGTATGGTATTGTATGTATTGTATGTATTATTTTGTTGTTGTTTTGTTGTTATTATAATTCGGATACTTTTGTAATTATTATAAGTCATTACAATATACTGATAATTGTATACATATTTTAAATATAAAACTGGAGTTGGCATGTGTAATTGTTGCAAAAATATCATGCCATTGCCACTCTACTCAATGTCTAATTGTAACTCCCAGATGCAGAGCATATAGTATGGTATGATATTGTATGGTATTGTATGCATTGTGTGTATGGTAGCGTATGGCAGGGTATTGTATGTGTTCTGTCTATCCATCCGCCCACCCACCCACCCGTCCATCCGCCCACCCACCCGTCCGTCCACCCACCCGTCCACCCACCCGTCCGTCCATCCGCCCAACCCACCCACCCATCCAATCCATCCACCCACCCATCCATCCGTCCATCCATCCGCCCATCCAATCCACCCACCCATCCATCCAACCACCCGCCCATCCAATCCACCCACCCATCCATCCAACCACCCGCCCGCCCACCCATCCGCCCACCCACCCATCCAACCACCCACCCATCCGTCCATCCGCCCGCCCACCCACCCATCCATCCAATCCATCCACCCACCCATCCAACCCGTCCGTCCGTCCATCCATCCACCCACCCACCCACCCGTCCATCCACCCACCCAGCCATCCACCGCTTATCTGGAGGTCGGATTGCGGCGGCAGCAGCTTTAGGAGGGACTCCCAAACTTTCCTCTCTCCAGCCACTTCATCCAGTTCAACCCAGGAAATCCCAAGATTTGTATGTATTGTTTGTTTTGTTGTTTTTTGTCTTCTTTTTTTGTTTTTTGTATGTATTGTATGTATTTTGTTTTTTTGTTTTGTTTTTTGTTTTGTATGTATTGTATGTACGTGTTGTATTGTACGTGTTGTATTGTATGTATTGGTATTTTTTTTTTTTTTTTTTTTTGCTTTTTTGTTTTGTATGTATTGTATTGTATGTATTTTTGTTGTTGTTTTTTTTTTTTTTTTTGTATTGTATGTATGTATTGTTTGTTTTGTTGTTTTTTGTTTCGTGTTTTGTTTTTTGTTTTGTATGTATTGTATGTATTGTATTGTGTGTATTTTTTTTATGTATTGTGTTGTGTGTATTGTATGTATTGTTTTGTTTTTTTGTTTTGTTTTTTTGTATTGTATGTATTGTTTGTATTGTATTGTATTATTGTATGTATTGTATTGTATGTATTGTATGTTTTTTTTTTTGTTTTGTATGTATTGTATTGTGTGTATTGTATTGTATGTATTGTTTTGTTTTTTTTGTATTGTATGTATTGTATGTATTATATGTATTGTATTATATGTATTGTATGTATTGTATTGTATGTATTGTATTGTATGTATTGTATTGTATGTATTGGTTTTTTTGTTTGTTTTTTGTTTTGTATGTATTGTATTGTATGTATTGTTTTTTTTTTGTTTGTTTTCTTTTTTGTTTTCTTTTTTTGTATTGTATGTATGTATTGTATGTATTGTATGTATTGTTTGTATGTATTGTATTGTATGTATTTATTGTATTGTATGTATTGTGTGTATTGTATGTATTGTGTGTATTGTATGTATTGTATTGTGTGTATTGTATTGTGTGTATTGTATTTTTTTTTTCCTTTTGTATGTATTGTGTGTATTGTATGTATTTTGTTTTTTTTTGTTTTGTTTTGTTTTTTGTTTTTTTTGTATTGTATGTATTGTTTGTATTGTATGTATTGTATTGTGTGTATTTTTTTGTTTTATATGTACTGTATTGTGTGTTTTGTATTGTATGTATTGTTTTTTGTATTGTTTGTATTGTATGTATTGTATTGTGTGTATTTTTTTGTTTTGTATGTATTGTATTGTGTGTTTTGTATTGTATGTATTGTTTTTTGTTTTGTTTTTTGTATTGTATGTATGTATGTATTATTTTTTTGTTTGTTTTTTTGTTTTGTAAGTATTGTATTGTGTGTGGGCGGCTCGGTGGCGCACTGGGTAGCACGTCCGCCTCACAGTTAGGAGGGTGCGGGTTCGATTCCACCTCCGGCCCTCCCTGTGCGGAGTTTGCATGTTCTCCCCGAGCCCGCGTGGGTTTTCTCCGGGCACTCCGGTTTCCTCCCACATCCCAAAAACATGCTTGGTAGGCCGATTGATCACTCCAAATTGTCCCTAGGTGTGAGTGCGAGTGCGAATGGTTGTTTGTCTCTGTGTGCCCTGCGATTGGCTGGCAACCGGTTCAGGGTGTCCCCCGCCTACTGCCCGATGACGGCTGGGATAGGCTCCAGCACGCCCGCGACCCCCGTGGGGACTAAGCGGTTCAGAAAATGGATGGATGGATGTATTGTGTGTATTGTATGTATTGTTTTTTTGTTGTTGTTTGTTTTTTGTATTGTATGTATGAATTGTATTATATGTATTGAATTGTATGTATTGTTTTTTTTTTGTTTTTTGTTTTGTATGTAATGTATTGTATGTATCCTTATTGTATGTATTATTTTTTTGTTGTTTTTGTTTTTTTTTTGTTTTGTATGTACTGTATATTGTATTGTGTGTATTGTTTTGTTTTTTGTTTTGTTTTTTTGTATTGTATGTATTGTATGTCTGTATGTATTGTATGTATTGTATTGTGTGTATTGTATTTTTTGTTTGTTTTGTATGTGTTGTGTGTATTGTATTGTATGTATGTATTGTATTGTATGTACTGTGTGTATTGTATTTTTTTTTGTTTTTTGTTTTGTATGTATTGTGTGTATTGTATTGTATGTATTTTGTTTTTTTGTTTTGTTTTTTGTATGTATTGTATGTATTGTATTGTGTGTATTTTTTATTTTTTTTTGTTTTGTATGTATTGTATGTATTGTTTTGTTTTTTGTTTTGTTTTTTGTATTGTATGTATTTTTTTTTTTTTTTTTTTTTTTTTTTGTTTTTTTGTTTTGTATGTATTGTATGTATTGTTTTGATTTTTGTTTTGTTTTTTTGTATTGTATGTATGTATTGTATGTATTGTTTTTTGTTGGTTTTTTTTTGGGTTTTTTTTGTTTTATATGTATTGTATGTATTGTATTGTGTGTATTGTATTGTATTGTATGTATTGTTTTTTGTTTTGTATGTGTTGTGTGTATTGTATTGTATGTATGTATTGTATTGTATGTACTGTGTGTATTGTATTTTTTTGTTTGTTTTTTGTTTTGTATGTATTGTATTGTATTGTTTTTTGTTTTTCTTTTTTTTTGTATTGTATTGTATTGTTTGTATTGTTTGATTGTATTGTTTGTATGTATTGTTTGTATTGTATTGTATGTATTGTATGTATTGTTTGTTTTGTTTTTTGTGTTTTGTTTTTTGTGTTTTGTTTTGTTTTTTGTTCACCCATCCACGCATCCACCCAGCCATCCACCGCTTATTCGGAGGTCGGATTGCGGCGGCGGCAGCAGCTTTAGGAGGGACTCCCAGACTTCCCTCTCTCCAGCCACTTCATCGAGCTCAACCCAGGAAATCCCAAGATTTGTATGTATTGTTTGTTTTGTTGTGTTTTTTGTGTTTTGTTTTTTGTTTTGTTTTTTGTTTTGTATGTATTGTATTGTTTGTTTTTGTTTTTTTTGTTTTGTTTCTTTGTTTTGTTTTTTGTTTTGTATGTATTTTGTTTTGTATGTCTTGTATGTATTGTATTGTTTTTTTGTTGTTTTTTTGTTTTGTTTTTTGTTTTGTATGTATTGTATTGTTTGTTTTGTTTTTTTGTTTTGT
Source organism: Syngnathus scovelli (assembly GCF_024217435.2). Lineage (NCBI taxonomy): Eukaryota > Metazoa > Chordata > Actinopteri > Syngnathiformes > Syngnathidae > Syngnathus > Syngnathus scovelli. The sequence goes on from NC_090863.1 coordinate 8,836,643, forward strand.
ATTGTATGTATGTATGTATTGCATGTATTGTATGCATGTCTTGTATGCATGTCTTGTATGCATGTCTTGTATGCATGTCTTGTATGCATGTCTTGTATGTCTTGTCTTGTATGTCTTGTCTTGTATGTCTTGTCTTGTATGTCTTGTCTTGTATGTCTTGTCTTGTCTTGTATGTCTTGTCTTGTATGTCTTGTCTTGTATGTCTTGTCTTGTATGTCTTGTCTTGTATGTATGTATGTCTTGTATGTATGTATGTCTTGTATGTATGTATGTCTTGTCTTGTATGTATGTATGTCTTGTCTTGTATGTATGTATGTCTTGTCTTGTATGTATGTATGTCTTGTCTTGTCTTGTATGTATGTATGTCTTGTCTTGTCTTGTATGTATGTATGTCTTGTCTTGTATGTATGTATGTCTTGTCTTGTATGTCTTGTCTTGTATGTATGTATGTCTTGTCTTGTATGTCTTGTCTTGTATGTCTTGTCTTGTATGTCTTGTATGTATGTATGTCTTGTATCTATGTCTTGTCTTGTATCTATGTCTTGTCTTGTATCTATGTCTTGTATGTATGTATGTCTTGTATGTATGTATGTCTTGTATGTATGTATGTCTTGTATGTATGTATGTCTTGTATGTATGTATGTCTTGTATGTATGTATGTCTTGTTTGTTTGTATGTCTTGTTTGTTTGTATGTCTTGTTTGTTTGTATGTCTTGTTTGTTTGTATGTCTTGTTTGTTTGTATGTCTTGTTTGTTTGTATGTCTTGTTTGTTTGTATGTATGTCTTGTATGTATGTATGTCTTGTCTGTATGTATGTCTTGTCTGTATGTATGTATGTATGTCTTGTATGTATGTATGTATGTCTTGTATGTATGTATGTATGTCTTGTATGTATGTATGTATGTCTTGTATGTATGTATGTATGTCTTGTATGTATGTATGTATGTCTTGTATGTATGTCTTGTTTGTATGTATGTCTTGTTTGTATGTATGTCTTGTTTGTATGTATGTCTTGTTTGTTTGTATGTCTTGTTTGTTTGTATGTCTTGTTTGTTTGTATGTCTTGTTTGTTTGTATGTCTTGTTTGTTTGTATGTCTTGTTTGTTTGTATGTCTTGTCTTGTATGTATGTCTTGTCTTGTATGTCTTGTATGTCTTGTATGTATGTATGTCTTGTATGTATTGTATGTCTTGTATGTATTGTATCTATTGTTTGTATTGTATCTATTGTTTGTATTGTATCTATTGTTTGTATTGTATCTATTGTTTGTATTGTATCTATTGTTTGTATTGTATCTATTGTTTGTATTGTATCTATTGTTTGTATTGTATCTATGTATTGTTTGTATTGTATCTATGTATTGTATGTATTGTATCTATGTATTGTTTGTATTGTATGTATTGTTTGTATTGTATGTATTGTTTGTATTGTATGTATTGTTTGTATTGTATGTATTGTATGTATTGTTTGTATTGTATTGTATGTATTGTTTGTATTGTATGTATTGTTTGTATTGTATGTATTGTTTGTATTGTATGTATTGTATGTATTGTTTGTATTGTATTGATTGTATTGTATGTATTGTATTGATTGTATTGTATGTATTGTTTGTATTGTATTGATTGTATTGTATGTATTGTTTGTATTGTATTGATTGTATTGTATGTATTGTTTGTATTGTATGTATGTATTGTTTGTATTGTATGTAGGTATTGTATGTATGTATTGTTTGTATTGTATGTTTGTATTGTATGTATTGTTTGTATTGTATGTATTGTTTGTATTGTATGTATTGTTTGTATGTATTGTTTGTATTGTATGTATGTATTGTTTGTATTGTATGTATGTATTGTTTGTATTGTATGTTTGTATTGTATGTATTGTTTGTATTGTATGTATGTATTGTTTGTATTGTATGTATGTATTGTTTGTATTGTATGTATGTATTGTTTGTATTGTATGTATGTATTGTTTGTATTGTATGTATTGTATTGTATGTATTGTATGTATTGTATTGTATGTATTGTTTGTATTGTATTGTATTTGTTGTTTTTTTGTTTTTTGTGTGTGGTCTACGTCTGTGTGGTGTGTGTGGTCTGTCGGTGTGTGTGTGTGGTCTATGTCTGTGTGGTGTGTGTGTGTGTGTTGTGTGTGTGTGGTGTGTGTGTTGTGTGGTCAGTGTCTGTGTGGTGTGTGTTGTGTGTGTGCGGTCTATGTCTGTGTGGTGTGGTTGTGGTGTGTGTGTGGTCTATGTCTGTGTGTGGTCTTTGTCAGTGTGGTGTGTTGTGTGTGTGTGGTCTGTGTGGTCTGTGTTGTGTGTGTGTGGTGTGTTTGTGGTGTGTGTTCTGTGTGTGGTCTGTCGGTGTGGTGTGTTGTGTAGTTTGCTTAGTTGAAATTTTTTTTGTGTAGTTTATGTAGTTTGTTTGTGTAGTTTAAAAAATGTTCGTGTAGTTTGTGTAGTTTGTTTGTGTAGTTTTTTTTTTTTTTTTTTTTAAACAAAAAAAAACTACCATACACGGTAGTTTAACTACCGTGTATGGTAGTTTTTTTTTTTTCCCCCCGAAAAAAAAAACATGGTAGTTTTTTTTTTTTTTCAAAAAAAAAAAAAAAAAACCACGGTAGTTAAACTACCATGTACGGTAGTTTAACTACCGTGTATGGTAGTTTTTTTTTTTTTTTTTTCAAAAAAAAAAAAACCACGGTAGTTAAACTACCATGTACGGTAGTTTAACTACCGTGTATGGTAGTTTAAAAAAAAAAAAAAAAAAAAAAAAAAAAACGGTAGTTAAACTACCGTGTATGGTAGTTTAACTACCGTGTATGGTAGTTTTTAAAAAAAAAAAAAAAAAAAAAAAAAAAAAAAAACGGTAGTTAAACTACCGTGTATGGTAGTTTAACTACCGTGTATGGTATTTTTAAAAAAAAAAAAAAAAAAAAAAAAAAAAAAACGGTAGTTAAACTACCATGTACGGTAGTTTAACTACCGTTTTTTTTTTGGGGAAAAAAAAAAACGGTAGTTAAACTACCATGTACGGTAGTTTAACTACCGTTTTTTTTTTTTTTTTTTTGGAAAAAAAAAAAAACTACCATACACGGTAGTTAAACTACCGTACATGGTAGTTTAACTACCGTGTTTTTTTTTGTTTTTTTTTGAAAAAAAAAAAAAAAACTACCATACTACCGTACATGGTAGTTTAACACATACACACACACAGACATAGACCACACACACACCACACAGACCACATACACACACACAGACATAGACCACACACACAACACAGACATAGACCACACACACACAGCACACAGACACAACACAGACACAGACCACACACACAACCACACCTCACAGACATAGACCACACACACACACCACACCACACAGGCGTAGACCACACACACAAGACATACAAACAAACAAGACATACAAACAAACAAGACATACAAACAAACAAGACATACAAACAAACAAGACATACAAACAAACAAGACATACAAACAAACAAGACATACATACAAACAAGACATACATACATACAAGACATACATACATACATACAAGACATACATACATACATACAAGACATACATACATACATACAAGACATACAAGACATACATACATACAAGACATACATACATACAAGACATACAAGACATACATACATACATACAAGACATACATACATACATACAAGACATACATACATACATAACATACATACATACAAGACATACATACATACAAGACATACAAGACAAGACATACATACAAACAAGACATACAAACAAACAAGACATACATACATACATACAAGACATACATACATACATACAAGACATACATACAAGACATACATACATACATACATACAAGACATACATACATACATACATACAAGACATACATACATACATACATACAAGACATACATACATACATACATACAAGACATACATACATACATACATACAAGACATACATACATACATACAAGACATACATACATACATACATACATACATACAAGACATACATACATACATACATACAAGACATACATACATACATACATACATACAAGACATACATACATACATACATACAAGACATACATACATACATACAAGACATACATACATACATACATACATACAAGACATACATACATACATACATACAAGACATACATACATACATACATACATACAAGACATACATACATACAAGACATACATACATACAAGACATACAAACAAACAAGACATACAAACAAACAAGACATACATACATACATACAAGACATACATACATACATACAAGACATACATACATACATACAAGACATACATACATACATACAAGACATACATACATACATACAAGACATACATACAAGACATACATACATACATACATACAAGACATACATACAAGACAAGACATACATACAAACAAGACATACAAACAAACAAGACATACATACAAACAAACAAGACATACATACATACATACAAGACATACATACATACATACAAGACATACATACATACAAGACATACATACATACATACAAGACATACATACATACATACAAGACATACATACATACATACAAGACATACATACATACATACAAGACATACATACATACATACAAGACATACATACATACATACAAGACATACATACATACATACAAGACATACATACATACATACAAGACATACATACATACATACAAGACATACATACATACATACAAGACATACATACATACATACAAGACATACATACATACATACAAGACATACATACATACAAGACATACATACATACAAGACATACATACATACAAGACATACATACATACAAGACATACATACAAACAAACAAGACATACATACAAACAAACAAGACATACAAACAAACAAACAAGACATACATACATACAAGACATACATACAAGACATACATACAAGACATACATACATACATACAAGACATACAAGACATACATACATACATACAAGACATACATACATACAAGACATACATACAAGACATACATACATACATAACATACATACATACAAGACATACATACATACATACATACATACATACAAGACATACATACATACATACATACAAGACATACATACATACATACATACATACAAGACATACATACATACAAGACATACATACATACAAGACATACATACATACAAGACATACATACAAACAAACAAGACATACAAACAAACAAGACATACATACATACAAGACATACATACATACATACATACAAGACATACATACATACATACATACAAGACATACATACATACATACATACAAGACATACATACATACATACAAGACATACATACATACATACAAGACATACATACATACATACAAGACATACATACATACAAGACATACATACAAGACATACATACATACATAACATACATACATACAAGACATACATACATACAAGACATACAAGACAAGACATACATACAAACAAGACATACAAACAAACAAGACATACATACATACATACAAGACATACATACATACATACAAGACATACATACATACATACAAGACATACATACATACATACAAGACATACATACATACATACAAGACATACATACATACAAGACATACATACATACAAGACATACATACATACAAGACATACATACATACATACATACATACATACATACATACAAGACATACATACATACAAGACATACATACATACAAGACATACATACATACAAGACATACATACATACAAGACATACATACATACAAGACATACATACATACAAGACATACATACAAACAAACAAGACATACATACAAACAAACAAGACATACAAACAAACAAACAAGACATACATACATACAAGACATACATACAAGACATACAAGACATACATACAAGACATACATACAAGACATACATACAAGACATACATACAAGACATACATACAAGACATACATACAAGACATACATACATACAAGACATACATACATACAAGACATACATACATACAAGACATACATACATACAAGACATACATACATACAAGACATACATACATACAAGACAAGACATACAAGACAAGACATACATACAGACAAGACATACATACAAGACAAGACATACATACAAGACAAGACATACATACAAGACAAGACATACATACAAGACAAGACATACATACAAGACAAGACATACATACAAGACAAGACATACATACAAGACAAGACATACATACAAGACAAGACATACATACAAGACAAGACATACAAGACAAGACAAGACATACAAGACAAGACATACATACAAGACAAGACATACATACAAGACAAGACATACATACAAGACAAGACATACATACATACAAGACATACATACATACAAGACATACATACAAGACATACATACAAGACAAGACATACATACAAGACAAGACATACATACAAGACAAGACATACATACAAGACAAGACATACATACAAGACAAGACATACAAGACAAGACATACAAGACAAGACATACAAGACAAGACATACAAGACAAGACATACAAGACAAGACATACAAGACAAGACATACATACAAGACATACATACAAGACATACATACAAGACATACATACAAGACATACATACAAGACAAGACATACAAGACAAGACATACATACATACAAGACATACATACATACATACAAGACATACATACATACAAGACATACATACATACATACATACAAGACAAGACATACATACATACAAGACAAGACATACATACATACAAGACAAGACAAGACATACATACATACATACAAGACAAGACATACATACAAGACAAGACATACATACAAGACAAGACATACATACAAGACAAGACATACATACAAGACAAGACATACATACAAGACAAGACATACATACAAGACAAGACATACAAGACAAGACAAGACATACAAGACAAGACATACATACAAGACAAGACATACATACAAGACAAGACATACATACAAGACAAGACATACATACATACAAGACATACATACATACAAGACATACATACATACAAGACATACATACAAGACATACATACAAGACAAGACATACATACAAGACAAGACATACATACAAGACAAGACATACATACAAGACAAGACATACATACAAGACAAGACATACAAGACATACAAGACAAGACATACAAGACAAGACATACAAGACAAGACATACAAGACAAGACATACAAGACAAGACATACATACAAGACATACATACAAGACATACATACAAGACAAGACATACATACATACAAGACATACATACATACATACAAGACATACATACATACAAGACATACATACATACATACAAGACATACATACATACAAGACATACAAGACATACATACATACAAGACATACATACATACATACAAGACATACATACAAGACATACATACATACAAGACATACATACATACATACATACAAGACATACATACATACATACATACATACAAGACATACATACATACAAGACATACATACATACAAGACATACATACATACAAGACATACATACAAACAAACAAGACATACAAACAAACAAGACATACATACATACAAGACATACATACATACATACATACAAGACATACATACATACATACATACAAGACATACATACATACATACATACAAGACATACATACATACATACAAGACATACATACATACATACAAGACATACATACATACAAGACATACATACATAACATACATACATACAAGACATACATACATACAAGACATACAAGACAAGACATACATACAAACAAGACATACAAACAAACAAGACATACATACATACATACAAGACATACATACATACATACAAGACATACATACATACATACAAGACATACATACATACATACAAGACATACATACATACATACAAGACATACATACATACATACAAGACATACATACATACATACAAGACATACATACATACAAGACATACATACATACAAGACATACATACATACATACATACATACATACATACATACAAGACATACATACATACAAGACATACATACATACAAGACATACATACATACAAGACATACATACATACAAGACATACATACATACAAGACATACATACATACAAGACATACATACAAACAAACAAGACATACATACAAACAAACAAGACATACATACAAACAAACAAGACATACAAACAAACAAACAAGACATACATACATACAAGACATACATACAAGACATACATACAAGACATACAAGACATACATACAAGACATACATACAAGACATACATACATACATACAAGACATACATACATACATACAAGACATACATACATACATACAAGACATACATACATACATACAAGACATACATACATACATACAAGACATACATACATACATACAAGACATACATACATACATACAAGACATACATACATACATACAAGACATACATACATACATACAAGACATACATACATACATACAAGACATACATACATACATACAAGACATACATACATACAAGACATACATACATACAAGACATACATACATACAAGACATACATACATACAAGACATACATACATACAAGACATACATACAAACAAACAAGACATACATACAAACAAACAAGACATACAAACAAACAAACAAGACATACATACATACAAGACATACATACAAGACATACATACAAGACATACATACATACATACAAGACATACAAGACATACATACATACATACAAGACATACATACATACAAGACATACATACAAGACATACATACATACATAACATACATACATACAAGACATACATACATACATACATACATACATACAAGACATACATACATACATACATACAAGACATACATACATACATACATACATACAAGACATACATACATACAAGACATACATACATACAAGACATACATACATACAAGACATACATACAAACAAACAAGACATACAAACAAACAAGACATACATACATACAAGACATACATACATACATACATACAAGACATACATACATACATACATACAAGACATACATACATACATACATACAAGACATACATACATACATACAAGACATACATACATACATACAAGACATACATACATACATACAAGACATACATACATACAAGACATACATACAAGACATACATACATACATAACATACATACATACAAGACATACATACATACAAGACATACAAGACAAGACATACATACAAACAAGACATACAAACAAACAAGACATACATACATACATACAAGACATACATACATACATACAAGACATACATACATACATACAAGACATACATACATACATACAAGACATACATACATACATACAAGACATACATACATACATACAAGACATACATACATACATACAAGACATACATACATACATACAAGACATACATACATACAAGACATACATACATACAAGACATACATACATACAAGACATACATACATACAAGACATACATACAAACAAACAAGACATACATACAAACAAACAAGACATACAAACAAACAAACAAGACATACATACATACAAGACATACATACAAGACATACATACAAGACATACATACATACATACAAGACATACAAGACATACATACATACATACAAGACATACATACATACAAGACATACATACAAGACATACATACATACATAACATACATACATACAAGACATACATACATACATACATACATACATACAAGACATACATACATACATACATACAAGACATACATACATACATACAAGACATACATACATACATACAAGACATACATACATACATACAAGACATACATACATACAAGACATACATACAAGACATACATACATACATAACATACATACATACAAGACATACATACATACAAGACATACAAGACAAGACATACATACAAACAAGACATACAAACAAACAAGACATACATACATACATACAAGACATACATACATACATACAAGACATACATACATACATACAAGACATACATACATACATACAAGACATACATACATACATACAAGACATACATACATACAAGACATACATACATACAAGACATACATACATACAAGACATACATACATACATACATACATACATACATACATACATACAAGACATACATACATACAAGACATACATACATACAAGACATACATACATACAAGACATACATACATACAAGACATACATACATACAAGACATACATACATACAAGACATACATACAAACAAACAAGACATACATACAAACAAACAAGACATACAAACAAACAAACAAGACATACATACATACAAGACATACATACAAGACATACATACAAGACATACAAGACATACATACAAGACATACATACAAGACATACATACATACATACAAGACATACATACATACAAGACATACAAGACATACATACATACAAGACATACATACATACATACAAGACATACATACAAGACATACATACATACAAGACATACATACATACATACATACAAGACATACATACATACATACATACATACAAGACATACATACATACAAGACATACATACATACAAGACATACATACATACAAGACATACATACAAACAAACAAGACATACAAACAAACAAGACATACATACATACAAGACATACATACATACATACATACAAGACATACATACATACATACATACAAGACATACATACATACATACATACAAGACATACATACATACATACAAGACATACATACATACATACAAGACATACATACATACAAGACATACATACATAACATACATACATACAAGACATACATACATACAAGACATACAAGACAAGACATACATACAAACAAGACATACAAACAAACAAGACATACATACATACATACAAGACATACATACATACATACAAGACATACATACATACATACAAGACATACATACATACATACAAGACATACATACATACATACAAGACATACATACATACATACAAGACATACATACATACATACAAGACATACATACATACAAGACATACATACATACAAGACATACATACATACATACATACATACATACATACAAGACATACATACATACAAGACATACATACATACAAGACATACATACATACAAGACATACATACATACAAGACATACATACATACAAGACATACATACATACAAGACATACATACAAACAAACAAGACATACATACAAACAAACAAGACATACATACAAACAAACAAGACATACAAACAAACAAACAAGACATACATACATACAAGACATACATACAAGACATACATACAAGACATACAAGACATACATACAAGACATACATACAAGACATACATACATACATACAAGACATACATACATACAAGACATACATACATACATACAAGACATACATACATACATACAAGACATACATACATACATACAAGACATACATACATACAAGACATACATACATACAAGACATACATACATACAAGACATACATACATACAAGACATACATACATACATACAAGACATACATACATACATACAAGACATACATACATACATACAAGACATACATACATACATACAAGACATACATACATACAAGACATACATACATACATACAAGACATACATACAAGACATACATACATACAAGACAAGACATACAAGACAAGACATACATACATACATACAAGACAAGACATACAAGACAAGACATACATACAAGACAAGACATACATACATACAAGACATACATACATACAAGACATACATACATACAAGACATACATACATACAAGACATACATACATACAAGACATACATACATACAAGACATACATACATACAAGACATACATACATACAAGACATACATACATACAAGACATACATACATACAAGACATACATACATACAAGACAAGACATACAAGACAAGACATACAAGACATGCATACAAGACATGCATACAAGACATGCATACAAGACATGCATACAAGACATGCATACAAGACATGCATACAAGACATGCATACAATACATGCATACAATACATACATACAATACAAAAAAACAAAACAAACAATACAATACATACAAAACAAAAAACAAAACAAAAAAACAACAAAAAAACAATACAATACATACAAGACATACAAAACAAAATACATACAAAACAAAAAACAAAACAAAGAAACAATACATACAAAACAAAAAACAAAACACAAAAAACACAACAAAACAAACAATACATACAAATCTTGGGATTTCCTGGGTTGAGCTCGATGAAGTGGCTGGAGAGAGGGAAGTCTGGGAGTCCCTCCTAAAGCTGCTGCCGCCGCCGCAATCCGACCTCCGAATAAGCGGTGGATGGCTGGGTGGATGCGTGGATGGGTGAACAAAAAACAAAACAAAACACAAAAAACAAAACACAAAAAACAAAACAAACAATACATACAATACATACAATACAATACAAACAATACATACAAACAATACAATCAAACAATACAAACAATACAATACAATACAAAAAAAAAGAAAAACAAAAAACAATACAATACAATACATACAAAACAAAAAACAAACAAAAAAATACAATACACACAGTACATACAATACAATACATACATACAATACAATACACACAACACATACAAAACAAAAAACAATACATACAATACAATACAATACACACAATACAATACATACAATACATATAAAACAAAAAAAACCCAAAAAAAAACCAACAAAAAACAATACATACAATACATACATACAATACAAAAAAACAAAACAAAAATCAAAACAATACATACAATACATACAAAACAAAAAAACAAAAAAAAAAAAAAAAAAAAAAAAAAATACATACAATACAAAAAACAAAACAAAAAACAAAACAATACATACAATACATACAAAACAAAAAAAAATAAAAAATACACACAATACAATACATACAATACATACAAAAAACAAAACAAAAAAACAAAATACATACAATACAATACACACAATACATACAAAACAAAAAACAAAAAAAAATACAATACACACAGTACATACAATACAATACATACATACAATACAATACACACAACACATACAAAACAAACAAAAAATACAATACACACAATACAATACATACAATACATACAGACATACAATACATACAATACAAAAAAACAAAACAAAAAACAAAACAATACACACAATACAATATACAGTACATACAAAACAAAAAAAAAACAAAAACAACAAAAAAATAATACATACAATAAGGATACATACAATACATTACATACAAAACAAAAAACAAAAAAAAAACAATACATACAATTCAATACATATAATACAATTCATACATACAATACAAAAAACAAACAACAACAAAAAAACAATACATACAATACACACAATACATCCATCCATCCATTTTCTGAACCGCTTAGTCCCCACGGGGGTCGCGGGCGTGCTGGAGCCTATCCCAGCCGTCATCGGGCAGTAGGCGGGGGACACCCTGAACCGGTTGCCAGCCAATCGCAGGGCACACAGAGACAAACAACCATTCGCACTCGCACTCACACCTAGGGACAATTTGGAGTGATCAATCGGCCTACCAAGCATGTTTTTGGGATGTGGGAGGAAACCGGAGTGCCCGGAGAAAACCCACGCGGGCTCGGGGAGAACATGCAAACTCCGCACAGGGAGGGCCGGAGGTGGAATCGAACCCGCACCCTCCTAACTGTGAGGCGGACGTGCTACCCAGTGCGCCACCGAGCCGCCCACACACAATACAATACTTACAAAACAAAAAAACAAACAAAAAAATAATACATACATACATACAATACAAAAAACAAAACAAAAAACAATACATACAATACAAAACACACAATACAATACATACAAAACAAAAAAATACACACAATACAATACATACAATACAAACAATACAAAAAACAATACATACAATACAAAACACACAATACAGTACATATAAAACAAAAAAATACACACAATACAATACATACAATACAAACAATACATACAATACAAAAAAAACAAAAAACAAAACAAAACAAAAAAAAACAAAATACATACAATACACACAATACATACAAAAGGAAAAAAAAAATACAATACACACAATACAATACACACAATACAATACATACAATACACACAATACATACAATACAATAAATACATACAATACAATACATACAAACAATACATACAATACATACAATACATACATACAATACAAAAAAAGAAAACAAAAAAGAAAACAAACAAAAAAAAAACAATACATACAATACAATACATACAAAACAAAAAACAAACAAAAAAACCAATACATACAATACAATACATACAATACAATACATACAATACAATACATACAATACATATAATACAATACATATAATACATACAATACATACAATACAAAAAAAACAAAACAATACATACAATACAATACACACAATACAATACATACAAAACAAAAAAAAAAACATACAATACATACAATACAATACATACAATAATACAATACAATACAAACAATACATACAATACAAAAAAACAAAAAAAAACAAAACAATACATACAATACACACAACACAATACATAAAAAAAATACACACAATACAATACATACAATACATACAAAACAAAAAACAAAACACGAAACAAAAAACAACAAAACAAACAATACATACATACAATACAAAAAAAAAAAAAAAAACAACAACAAAAATACATACAATACAATACATACAAAACAAAAAAGCAAAAAAAAAAAAAAAAAAAAATACCAATACATACAATACAACACGTACAATACAACACGTACATACAATACATACAAAACAAAAAACAAAACAAAAAAACAAAATACATACAATACATACAAAAAACAAAAAAAGAAGACAAAAAACAACAAAACAAACAATACATACAAATCTTGGGATTTCCTGGGTTGAACTGGATGAAGTGGCTGGAGAGAGGAAAGTTTGGGAGTCCCTCCTAAAGCTGCTGCCGCCGCAATCCGACCTCCAGATAAGCGGTGGATGGCTGGGTGGGTGGATGGACGGGTGGGTGGGTGGGTGGATGGATGGACGGACGGACGGGTTGGATGGGTGGGTGGATGGATTGGATGGATGGGTGGGTGGGCGGGCGGATGGACGGATGGGTGGGTGGGTGGGCGGATGGGTGGGCGGGCGGGTGGTTGGATGGATGGGTGGGTGGATTGGATGGGCGGGTGGTTGGATGGATGGGTGGGTGGATTGGATGGGCGGATGGATGGACGGATGGATGGGTGGGTGGATGGATTGGATGGGTGGGTGGGTTGGGCGGATGGACGGACGGGTGGGTGGTTGGACGGGTGGGTGGACGGACGGGTGGGTGGGCGGATGGACGGGTGGGTGGGTGGGCGGATGGATAGACAGAACACATACAATACCCTGCCATACGCTACCATACACACAATGCATACAATACCATACAATATCATACCATACTATATGCTCTGCATCTGGGAGTTACAATTAGACATTGAGTAGAGTGGCAATGGCATGATATTTTTGCAACAATTACACATGCCAACTCCAGTTTTATATTTAAAATATGTATACAATTATCAGTATATTGTAATGACTTATAATAATTACAAAAGTATCCGAATTATAATAACAACAAAACAACAACAAAATAATACATACAATACATACAATACCATACATACAATACATACAATACATACAAAACAAAAAACAAAACAAAAAAGAAAACAAAAAAAACAATACAATACATAAAAAAAAAACAATACATACAATACATAAAAAACAATACAATACATACAATACACACAATACAATACATACAAAACAAACATACAATACAATACATACAATAATACAATACAATACATACAATACAAAAAAACAAAACAAAAAAATACATACAATACACACAACACAATACATACAAAAAAAATACACACAATACAATACATACAAAACAAAAAACAAAACACGAAACAAAAAACAAAACAAACAATACATACATACAATAAAAAAAACAAAAAAAAAACAACAACAAAAATACATACAATACAATACATACAAAACAAAAAAGCAAAAAAAAAAAAAAATACCAATACATACAATACAATACATACAACACATACAATACAACACGTACAATACAACACGTACAATACAACACGTACAATACAACACATACATACAATACACACAAAACAAAATACATACAATACATACAATACATACATAAAAAAAAAAAAGACAAAAACAACAAAACAAACAATACATACAAATCTTGGGATTTCCTGGGTTGAACTGGGTGAAGTGGCTGGAGAGGAAAGTTTGGGAGTCCCTCCTGAAGCTGCTGCCGCCGCAATCCGACCTCCGGATAAGCGGTGGATGGCTGGGTGGCTGGATGGGTGGGTGGGTGGATGGATGGATGAAGGATGGATGGATGAAGGATGGATGATGGATGGGTGGCTGGATAGACATAGAACACATACAATACCCTGCCATACGCTACTATACACACAATGCATACAATACAATACATACAATACAATACCATACAATATCATACCATACTATATGCTCTGCATCTGGGAGTTACAATTATAGACATTGAGTGGAGTGGCAATGGCATGATATTTTTGCAACAATTACACATACCAACTCCAGTTTTATATTTAAAATATGTATACAATTATCAGTATATTGTAATGAGTTATAATAATCACAAAAGTATCCGAATTATAATAATTTAATTGTATCATCCATCAACTCACTCAAAAATGTCGGCATGAATCGAGCAGTCGACTAAACGGGAGAAAATCACGCTCGCAAATGTTTGTTGCATAACGGAAGGCGGGCGGGCGGGCGCCATCTTGGAATAGATTTGAACATGACGTAACAAATTCGTCACATTCATCAGTTTGCATAACACGGAAATAGCACACTATATGTAATGCAACATTGTTAATTTGACGAAACACAACGCCAAAGAGATTTGAAATACTGTAGCGGCAAAACGACAGTCGCGGTGACCGGGACGAGTGTGAAAAGATTTTCAAGATATTTGTTTGCATCAAACAAACAAGGCGTCCGTCGTGAGAAACGCCAATGAACGACAAACATTTGATAGCTTACCCGAGAAACCGCCACACGCTCGGTGGCGCCTGCATTTGATAACTCGCCTTGAATCCTGCAACAAACAAACAAGGCGTCGGTCGTGAGAAACGCCAATGAACGACAAACATTTGATAGCTTACCCGAGAAACCGCCACACGCTCGGTGGCGCCTGCATTTGATAACTCGCCTTGAATCCTGCAACAAACAAACAAGGCGTCCGTCGTGAGAAACGCCAATGAACGACAAACATTTCCTAGCATGTTAGCTTACCTGAGAAACCGCCCGCTGCGCGCGTGATTGCACCGGTATTTGACAACTTCCCCAATTCACCCGAAGACATGACGTCACATCCGTCAATTCAAATCTTCCCCGCCTGCTCGTCCAATGGTGCTTTGCACACTAGCGTACCACGTGACAGGCCACTTCACGCGCGGGACTGAAAACTGCCTTCAAAAACCTAAGTGCCACTTTGCCCGCCTCCTACCTCTGCCCAAATTCAGTCTGACCAATCACAGCGCAATTGAAATTGGCTTTACCACGCCCACCTTTCCGACAGGCAAGACTGAAACCTGCCTTCAAAAAAAAAAAAAAAAGAAGTCACAAACTTTATGCAGAAGTGAGAGAAAATCGACAAAGTACAGCTCGTG
This sequence comes from Syngnathus scovelli, assembly GCF_024217435.2. Classification (NCBI taxonomy): domain Eukaryota; kingdom Metazoa; phylum Chordata; class Actinopteri; order Syngnathiformes; family Syngnathidae; genus Syngnathus; species Syngnathus scovelli. The sequence continues at coordinate 8,854,683 of NC_090863.1, forward strand.
GGTAAGGTCGGGTCCCGAACCATGGTTCCATCGTGTTAGAGGCAATGACGTTTACCACTTGACCAAAGACTCGTGTCCATGACAGCGACAGAAAGGCAACCAACGCTCACCTCAAGACTGAAAACCCTTCAAAATAGTGTTGGCTCGTGAGTGAACGATTCGTTCAAAGAGATTCTAAAGATTCAGTTCACCTAAAAGAACTGGAATGCACATCAGTACTTGGGGAGCTTCCGTAGTTGGTCTTTTAGCAGGCCCCGCCCACAAGTACCTCCACATTGGGTCACGTGACTAACAGCTATTTACATACAATAAAATAAAGTATGAAAACGTTATTTAAAAACACACAAAATCATACATACACAAGACCAATGCCGCTGGAACGAGCTGGACTAAAGGAGGACATTCGTTTAAATTTGGTCAATTTTAAGAAATAAAGAAATCATGAATATTAAGAGGATTTTTTTTTTTTAAATGGCAATATTTTTTCATTTTTACATAGCTTGGAAAAGTATTATGATGGAGGAAATTAACAGATGGAAATATTTAAAAACACTTGAGGTCACCATTAGATTCAGATTTATCATATATATACACGTATATAAATTAAATTTCCTTGAAGGGGATTTACACTGTACATGAAAGTATTTGTAACACCATCAGTATCTATAAAAACCTTCAGAGGGGAAAGACAATAGCAAAGTAAAGGGATGGACTGATTTTATACATCACCATATTTCACATTTCCACAGACAGATATAATTTTGATGTAATTCAATTCAATAAACAAATCATGTTAATGTACATTCTTGAAGCATACATCAAGTCGTGCAGGACTTGTGCCATAATGCATACATGTCTGATCATTTATTTTTTATGGAACAGTCACCCACCACCCTGCCCAGCCCGCCCTTGCTGGCTCTACAGTGCTAACAAAAGTTCCACAAGCCTTTTTTTAATTTTATTTATTTATTTAAACTCTCATACGTTTCACCCATTCAGTAACATTTTTTAAAACTATATATTGGAGAAAATTCGACCTTTTAATTACTATTTAAAAAAAGCTGCGAGTGCAGCATCGATAAGTTCGTGCTCTACTCTTTTAGTGTACATAGAGAGACAACTAGGGGCGCAAACTTTGAAATAAAAACCCCCTTAATTTGATTTCCGATTGAGGCCTGCAGTGGAATTTGAAAAAGATACACAATGGTACAAGTCGTATGGCAAAATTGGACATTCAGCTCCACGTCAAAGTTCAGTTTTGTGTCCATCCACGGAACCACGTCCTCCCAAGTAGGCCGTCAATGGCAACCAAGCACAAGACAACGCTGGATCCAGACCAGCCACAACCACAGCGCACCTCGAAAGCAAGACCAACCATCAGAGCCCTAAACACTGTCCACACCTGCAACCTTTCCGTCGTGCACCCATAACCAAAGGCAACCACACTGGGCACATGATCCGCACACGTCGACTTTTGCAGCGCGATGCTCGATTCTTGACTTGATATGGCCATTGCTCATTTGCATATGGCCATGGCTCCTTTGCATATGGCCATGGCTCCTTTGGATAGGCCATGGCTCCTTTGGATAGGCCATGGCTCCTTTGGATAGGCCATGGCTCCTTTGGATAGGCCATGGCTCCTTTGGATAGGCCATGGCTCCTTTGGATAGGCCATGGCTCCTTTGGATAGGCCATTGAGCCTTTTCATATGGAATCATCCCATTCGGCTCCTCTTGCAGCCTACAAAAACACAGACAGCCATTAATTGTGTGCTGGGAAGCTAAAACTCGACAACCATTGTGTGTTGGGAAGTCGAAACTTGACAAAAACAGGTTTTCACCTGATTTAGGACTACTCTTCCTCAGTGTCCTCAACATCACTGAAAGGGCTCCTTCAAGAGCCTCCTGCTTGCTTTGTATAGAAGGATGCTGGCTGGGCGGCAGTTTTTAGTGCTATAAAAGACAAGCAAATGATTGCAACAAAAATAGACATTGAGTCGAGTGCCAATGGCATGATTTTTTACCAACAATTATACATACTAGGAGTTTTACATTTGAAAAAAAATATTATATTGTAGTACGTTATGATAATTGATCAAAATTATAGTTCATATTTGAATTTGATACATTCTAAGTAGAGTTTTACATTTGAAAAACTATATATTTCATCACATTGTAGTAAATTATGATAATTCAGGATTATAATTCATATTTTAATTTCATCATTCATCAACTCCCCTCACATTGGACAGATCCAGGTTGGCGGCGTCCAAGACGGGAGAAAATAACCCGCCGCGCAAATGTTTGTTGCGTAACGGAACGAGAGCGGGCGAGCGGGCGGGCGGGCGGGCGCCGTCTTCTAATGGATTTGGTCCGATTTGGACATGACGCAACATATACGTTGCATTCACCAGGAGTTTGCATGATACTGAAATGACACACGCATCATATAAAATAATTTAAAAAATGGTTAAGTTGACTAGCGTCAAACTAACATTTCCTATAGTCAGATAAACACGCGCTTATCGGCGGCGTCATTTACGAGCCGTCTACAGACAAACGAATGAAAAAAATGCTGGCCAGCATGAAAAAACAACAACCGCGAAAGACATTTAAAATACCACCAAAACGCGCAACGACGCGACGCGACGCAAAGTGGATTGTGGCGTGCCGTGCCGAAACCTCAAGCACTCCCTAGACAGCGAAAATCCTGCAAGAAATAATAAATGGCATCGTAAGAAACTGCAAAAATTTGCTCACGGGCTAAATGGCCTGCAGCCTAAAATTTACCACCAGGCCCACCGTCGCGGTGGACGTGACGTTGCCGAGTCACGAGAGTACGACAATCCTGCGACAAACAAAATAAATTAAAAAAAAAAGGCTTGTGAGAAAAAGCAACAAAGCGTGCCGTCGTGAGAAACGGCAGGAGACGACAAACATTTGCTAGCATGCTCGCTTACCTGAGAAACCGTCCGCCGCCGCCGACGGCCCGCGCTCGGTGGCACCTGCATATGATAACTCCCCTTGAGCGAGCACACTTGTCTTCAATTGACCTAAAGCCCTGACGTCACATCCGTCGATTCAAATCTTCTTCTCCTGATCGTCCAACGGCGCTCGGCACACTGACGCCACCAGGTGGTCGCCTGTCATGGTGACTACTGTGGAAAGGGTTGCTTCGGACTATCCGTTGAAACTTTCAACGCCGAACATGTTTGGATGGAGGATACCCTATCAATATGACCAAATCTCCTTTGGTTTCCGAGCAGGCTCTGGTCGAGTGGTTAACGCCATTGCCTTCAATCAAATGAAAATATTTGTATCGAGAGTTCATCCTAAAATGAATTGTTCTTGCAGAAATTCTGCCGCCGTTGCAGTGCTCCCGTGGACTCATTTTCAAGTCAGTTGCTAAGAAACACCACACCGTTGCACAGAGACAATTCTTGAGTCGTATCAAATCAATGATTTTCAAACGGGTCCACCACAAGTTTTTCCCTCATGGCTACAAAGATCTTTAGATCTTTTCGTTCACTCTCGTTCACTGAAAACATTCGTTCTTTTGAACCCATCGTTCACTCACGAGCCAACACTACACTGCAGTAGTGATACACACACACACACGCACACACACACACACACACAATGATACGACAAACACGATGACACGACTTTTCACGCACCTGCACTTAACGAGGGAATCTTGGGAAACATGTTGGAACGCGGCCCCGAGGACTAGAGCTTGACACCTGTGACCTTTGATCATGATATTGCCCTCATAAAGTGGCCTGTTATTAGGTACACTTGAAAAGGGCGGTGTACCTAATGGAGTGTCCGTGTGATTCCCTTGTTAAGTGCAGGTGCGTGAAAAGTTTTAGCTCCTTTTGAATGTGAAAATGGCTAAAACTTTTCACGCAGGTGTACTTAACGAGGGTAACTTGGAAAACATATTGGAACGCGGCCCCGAGGACTAGAGCTTGACGCGTGACCTTTGACCATGATATTTCCCTAATACAGTGGCCTGTTAATAGGTACACTTGAAAATGGCGGTGTACCTAATGGAGTGTCCGTGTGATTCCCTCGTTAAGTGCAGGTGCGTGAAAAGTTTTAGCTCCTTTTGAATGTGAAAGTGACTAAAACTTTTCACGCACCTGCATTTAAGGAGGGTAACTTGGAAAACATATTGGAACGCGGCCCCTCGAGGACTGGAGGTTGACACCCCTGGTTTAAGTGAAAAGTGCCACACCTGCCCTCACCCCCACTTTCTGATTGGCTGGTTGATCTGTGACATCACTCGGACAATCCATTAGGTACATTGCCATTTTTAGGTGTACCTAATAACCTTATGCATTTTTTGTACGTGTCAAGAATGTGTATTTGACTACTTGCTCTTTATTCTGGGGGACACAAACACATATTACACAACGTAAAACATACATATTGTCATATAAACCAAATGTCAGATTTTTGTTTTCATGCCCAGAAAAATAAAAAGGAATAAAACATCGGACAAGTTTGAACAGGTTTTAAAGTTTATTAAAACAATAATAATAAAAGTACATTTCGGACCAGCAATCTAATGTGAAATTGCAGTTGATATATTGGATAACAATATTTAGGCGTGTATAAGCATACACGTTATTTTAAGTGTTATAAAATAAAGATTACCCAAAGAGAAGTTGTTGGATAATGGCGCATCCCTTCATGCAATAAAGTTAGCCGTTAGCTGGGAGAAAACATGCATATAAGAAGTGGCATTTTTTGGCAAATCGTAAATGTAGATTCTGGCTGACATAGTTCACGTCAGGAGACGCAAGACGTTCACTGACTGATCCGTTGATGCACGGGAAGTAACGTCGTTTTCTTCTTCGTTTTGTTTTACGGCGAGGTGGCACCAGCTTCAATGCGCATTACCGACACCTACTGGTTGAATTTACATCTCGTTCACTGAAAAAAAATCGTTCTTTTGAAATGGTAGACAGTACATCTTATATCTTATATTTCATGTACGTATTAATTAAATCAGGAAAGCAACATTTATGGCAGAGGTTTATTTTGTAAAGGATGAGGAAGGAGCAGGAGTTGGTGATGAAAAAATGGTGCGCCAATAAATGATATATTGTATTCAAAAATGTACATTTGATGAAAAAAAAAGGGGTAGTACAGTTATCACGCCAATTATTCCACACGCACACAGTTTCCTTCCAACATGTTTTTCAAAATGTAAATAAAAATATAAACACAATAAAGCCCTGGGATGTTTTAAAGAAATACAAATGATTACATGCAGGATGATTGACAGTCAAACTTCTCTGAAACAAAAAAAATGTGGGGGAAAATAGGAGAATTCTTCTGCTCTTCAAAGTCATCACATGAACAGAAAACTGCATGGTTTCAGTCCTTTATTCACTAGAATATAGATCGATAGGAAATCAAAGGAAAATGCTATTAATGACAAGTTGAGTGGACTCTCGCCTAGCTGTTACAAATAGCACAAACGTTGAGATGCCTCATGACCCCCCCTCCCCCCCCAAAAAAATAAATTACAGTTGCCAAAACCAAACACACTGATCAGGTTTTGGGGTAGGGCTGGGATGGAAGGGGAGTTTGTGGAGGGCTCGATATAGCCGAGCTGACATAACAGACTTGGTCTAACGCACTGCGAAATTTGGGACTCGGGTAACATGGATGTGGCATCCAGAGAACGCAGGAGTTTGGGGTGGGGGGCTGTACATTGAAGTAGAAAGGTCCCAAAGTAGAAACTGCAGTCTTAACATGTGCCATACTTTAAAATGTAGAGGAAAAACACCCTTTACACTCATCAATATGATGAGCAGAAAAGTCCCAAACCAAAGCTCTGAAGTCTTTATTTTTGCTAGTGGGGGGGAGGGGAATGGGGGCGGGGGACGTAGAGGAGAAACTCCAACAACAGGAGGAGGAAAGTACTCCTTTGATGACGCAGATTGGCTGGTGGGGTGGGAGACACTTCGGCACTGGGGGAAGGGGGGGCTGGGGAGGTTATTTCCTGGAGCTAGAATGCTAATATCCAAAAGTTACTGGTCTGGAGGGACCACGTTGGTCAAAGGGGGTGTCCGTGGAGATGCCAACAGAAAAAAAATGCCTCCAAAGTGGCATCTCTGCAGGCTGTCTCAGAGGGATAGCGCTATGTGCTTCCCGCAGCCTGGTTCTCTCCTCCCTCGGTGTTAGCTGCAGGTGGACAAAACAGACGCCTGGTTGGGGAGGGACTAGCAGTGTAGAAAGGACTAAGACAAAAGTGGAGTGACTTACTCGTTGCGGAAGCGCTGCCTTCCTCGTCGCTGTCGTCCTCGTTGGACTGCGGCACCTCGGCGTCGGGGATGGTTGTCACCGGGGCTTCGGGCTCCTGCTCCGCCCGGCTTTTTAGGGCCAAAATCCGGTGATGCAATGCCGCCGCCAGCTGACCTACATCCTTGGAACTACCCTGAGGAGCACAATAGAGCAATCTTTTGAAGCGAATCATGAGGCATCCTTGTAGAAAACAGCATAAGTGGGAAAGTTCCTGCTTGCTTTGACTGGGGAGAGTAGCACCATCTGGTGGACAACAAAGCAATTACAGCCAATTAAGCCAGTCTCACACAGGTATATTATGTCTCATCAAAAGATTTACAGGAATTATGACTTGTGAGTTGTGTGAATATGTATTAGCTTTCAACGTTTCATGTTCCATTAGTAGTAAATACAAGTATGGAGCTGAATGTAACAGTCCTACATTGGTGAAACTACTTTCAACACAATCTAACAGTTTGGTCAAAACATACCGATATTAAGAAGACCTTGACTCCTTGATCCTCTGTGTCTGTGGCCGTGACCCGTACACTTTTGTCGCTTGCCTTGTCCACTTGCATCTGGGGCCAAAGTTTAGTGTTGAGGATCAACCGAAGGCTGCCCTGGGTCCTCATCACTGGAGGGAGTCCCAAAAAAAAAAAAGACCATGCTTAGCCATCACAAGTCACGACAGGCCATAATACACACTTATTTCGCTTGCGTTTACCTAGACGCGACTGTAGCGTGCCATCGTCCGTCGACGCCATGTCGTTAAGCCGCAGTAGACCCCGCCCTCGCTCTATCCATGACTGAGTCGTCTTCTCGAAGACGTACAACTTGCACTGCATCTGAATTGCGGGACAAAGCAAACTCACTGGCTGTGTACCTGTTGCAGGTGCCAAAATGTCAAATGAACCCTCGACGGCACCTGTAAAACATTGCTTTCTGATTCTTCCCCGGTTTTCACGTCCACTTTCTCTAAGATGCACTTCTTGGCTGTGGCTTTGGTGTAGGCGGCGGCAGACTCCTCCAAAGACTCCGACACGCTGTTCAATGCTGGGAAGAGTGCAAACTGTCAAGTGCTGAGCTGGACTATAAACCTTGAGAGCCTGAACAGCCACTCCAAACTACTCCAACGGACACTACTCGACTTCAAACTGCAAGCAAAGAGGTAGCCAGGAAAGGATTTTTTACTGTATCCTACCTAAACAGAGCCTGTTGATTTACTTGGGCCATTCCCCCCGCCCCACCCATTCAGAGTTCAATTTTAGTTTGCGTGCATGTGTGGCTTGGGTACTGGAAACCCATTTACAGGGTGAAATACAGGACTGGTTGCAAGACAAACTGAAGTTTGTTTCCCCAAGGACTGCCTTTAAATTCAACTTCACCTCGAGGGACAGAAACGCTGACTTCTTTTTTCCGAGATGTACTTTTTCAGTCTCAAAACCCTTAATGAGAACATAAATTGTCGTGTATGAAGGGAGGCGGGGGTGGCAGTTACCCTTCTCTGGGGTGGCCTCCTGTGACGGGGGCTCTGAAGCCTCTGGAACCTCTTTACTATCTTCATTGGCAGTCTCACCCTTGGGAGGACTCTGGGATGGGAGACAAAAAAAAAAAAAAGATACACACAGCCATGTGGGAAATTTTCCAAATTTGGACATTGTCCAACTTGGTTGACCATGCAAACAAGCCGCCGACACTCACCAAAACTCGTTCGGACATGTTCTGTCCAAACACAAATTTCGCCCCACTGTCTGCACTGTTTGAGGCATTATTTAAACTGGGAAGACAAAGAACGGATGAATTAATTCATGCAATAATAACAATCAATATTAATGAGCAAGAGACTATAGTGAGATTACCTTGGGGTAGAGATGTACTGCAAGAAATAATTGGTTCCCTCTGCTTGACAGTCTCCTGGAAGAATGTCCTTTGACTTTTCTTCTTTACTGTTCTGGTCCAACTAGAAAGAAGACACGGGAGGAATCGCTCACATCTTTAGAGAGTGTTGTGAATTTCGAGTAAGTGACGCAAACTAAGAGCTGTGTTGAACATTTTTCTGTAGCTCATGCAAACCCCACCTTTGCTCTGTCTTTGATATTCTGACCAAATACAAAAGAATTTGCTACATCTCCTTCCTCCTTCTCGTTCCCTCCTTCATCTTTGACGTCACTTGGGCCGTCTTCCTCATTTTCGTGTTTCTGAAATAAACGGGAATACAAAACAAACTCCACAACTAGGACCAGGGAGGAACCATTTGCAGGATGTTACCAGTGACATGTTCGGGGCGGCTGAGTGCTCTGTGTTGTTCAGGAAAAGGGACTGGGCGACTGAAGGGCCGTCTGACAACTTCTTCACGCCATTGGTTCCGCAAGTGGAGTCTGCAAGGAAAGAAAAGATGTAAAAGACACAAGTGTGAACGAAGATGTCGAGCAAAGTAACTGTGACTCTGCAGCACGTGAGCAAATGTGATTTTCCCTACTAGACTCTGTGTGGGATTTGGAGGGTGGCGCTTGAAGAACCGCCGGGCGGAGAACGCTGCGTTGTTGCTCTTTCGGTTTTTGACTCGGGACGCCTGCAAGAACAAACGCACGTGCTTGCTTTTCTCAGAAGATGCCGTTCGGTGCAGAAGGTTTGCAACAACTGTTCCAAACATTTGCTACTTCCTTTACATTGGATTCAATGTGAAAAAGCTAGGCACAAATGTGGCTTGAGGCAACATGCGGCACAAACCTGAACTGGGCGCTTGCCCGTGTATGAGAGTTGGCGGCTTTAATCGGAACCCAACTGGCTTCTCCTCTGGCGACGCCCGAATGCAGGTGAAGGGACAAAACATTAAACATACATCGATCATATAACAACTTAGGTTCTTTTGCACCTCTCTGAGCCGCTTGGGCCTGTTACCACGGCAACACTCAGTCATTTCTAAGTCCTCAATTCAGACAAATGTTAGGGACTTCATTTTGATTCTAATGCCTCGACACGAGTCTTAAAATGTGGCAGTGATCCAGACACAGGCGACAAGCTGTGTTTGGACGTTCTACTGATGCAAACATTCATGACCTGTTAAGAAAACATGATGTTGAGATTATTAGAGTTATATCTTTTTGGGGTTCTGGGGTGCATGCGCTGGATGCACCGCATTCACTGATCTGCATACCAACTGACAATTGCGCTGCTTGGTATTGCAGCGCTGCTTTCTCGAGTGAAAGTACAAGACATGCTGTCTTGATCTACTTTTTCCAGTCCCTGAACTCAAAAAAGGAGCCACCTCTCTAGTTGTCCCGGTGACGCAAGCATTGGAGGGTAAGCGGTGGCAAATTTACGGGAGACAGGAACTCCTCCTCAAAACAGAAATGCGCTAAAATTCTGGAAGACCAACATTTTGCCACATTTTGTTCTTAAGATAGTTTTCCTTACAAAACAATTTAATGTTATAAATTTAGAAAACTCACCAGGCTCAGAGTCAGAGTTCCCAGTTGGAGACTGGCAGAAACTGGGGGGCATGAATATGTTGTTCTTGGGAACTGCAAAAGAGTTTGGGAGAAAGCCTCAGCATACAAATCAACTCTGTGCTCCAAGCAAACAGCAACAAAGTTGTTACCCGACTGTAGCGGTGGGAATGATGAAGTCCGCTCCCTTTTTACTGGAGGGAAGTAGTTCGCCTCGTCTTTATCTGAATCTGAGCGAGCAAATGCGAGAAATATTTTAATAACAATAGCAAAGCCATCAGCCTTTTCAGATGTCAGATTTTTACCTTCTCCATCCTCTGCACTTGAGCCCTCTGCAGATCGCTGTAACAAACAAACAAACAAACAAACAAACAATCTCAAGAAGGGCAAATCTTCAATAAAAAACATTGTACCAGCTTAAAAATATCCTTTACTTTGTCATTTGAAAATTTACAACTCAACATCAAGCGCAATCGTGACTACAATTGATATATGTGCATGAGAAGCCCTCTCGTGGAGCCTTGTTTACAGTTCAGCCAGTGGTGAGGAATGTGCTAAGCGCCTTCTTCAAAGACGTTCTTATTTTAGCTAGCAAAAGAGCTTCATCATCGTCGGGGGAAGGGAAAATAAAAAAATAAAAAAATTTAAAAAAAGACTCACCTTCTGAGTTTTGTCTTTTTGGAAAACAAACACAGGGGGCGCTATGGCAGGCTTGTCTGTCAGGATAAAAAAAAAAGATTATCGGAGAGCAGACGATGTTGTGTCTACTCCGCACCAACAGGAGGCAGCATACGATGACAATTGTCTCAATAGGAGCATATTTATGGACTCAACTGCATTTAGGGGATCGAACAAGTTATTTTGAGGTCAATTTTGAAATGACAATTTTAAAACTCTTGTTTTCCCTACTTGTTTTTTATACAAAAACAGCACAAACATGTGATCATAAACCAAAACAATAAAAACAAATAAATGCACCTATGAAACTCAATAAAACAATTCTGTCATTACAGAGGCGCACCAGCTAAATTCAGGTCAGGCCCTAGTTTCATCCTCTACCACTATTTGTATTTTTCTCTCTCTACAAAATAAAAATTGTGTGTCATTTAATCCTTCCAGATGACTCCATACTTTTATCATTCAGATATATTACATGGTTCCTAAGCATTTCACGTCATTAAATACACTTCCATAAATTGTCATTCCGCATTCACACACAATTTCTAAAGAACTTGCTTCATCCAGTTACACATTGTACTACCATACATTTGTTAAATTGTCAAGACTTTATGCATAGGTAGTGTTCAGAGGACTAGGGACAGAGTGTGAATAAATATATTAGATAAGGCAATAAAGCTCATTGCCTCATATCAAGCTACTTCTTTGGCCCCAAAATGAGCCAAAGCAATAGTTCTCTGTCAGACACAGCACTGGTCCAAGTTGACTATATATACAGGCATTTGCTAGCCATTGTTGGTTTTTAGTTCATTTCACCAAAGCAACTTGAGTGCTGCTTTTATGGCACACAGGCAGTACTGCAACTGCAACAACAGTTTTATGGGTGACTATGCTCATCCAGTTTATGATTTCAAATTATATGCCATCGAGCGCTCCTAATGTCATACCTAGTGCGTAATATAATAAAAAATACGAGACAGTTTGGTCAATGAATGCAAGTAGAAATCGGATAACATTGATATAGTGTCGAAATTAGCACATATATTGGTATTACTAACGCAGCAAACACTCGTAAACATAACATGTCTATTTTTTGTGTGTGTTCCGTACTGGTATCAAATAACACAACGGCACCTCTTTACAGGTTATCTCTTTTTAATTTATAGACCAACACGAGCATCTTCCGGAAGCTATCCAGCAAATAGACGGTGCCACCTAGTTGAGCCGCGATGGTGAGGGAGAGTAGCTGAACATCGCTCCAGTTGTGACGTTTCCACAAACGTCGTTCGCAACAATCTCGATACCGCATATTTAACGTAATGGCAATCACTCCTGGACAAGTGCATTTGGTCCCGAATACATAGGAAGAAAAATATTACTTTACCCGCCTAAACACACGTCTACGAACTGACAGGCTCGGCCTGACATGTATTCAGTGGCTCCGAACAAAGCAACACTTCTAATAGCTGTGAACGTGCAAGAAAACGCGAAGCGTCTATTACAGTCTTTACATGTATAATAAACTAGCTATAAATAGCCGGGTGCTAGCATCGTACGATTAGCTCGCTAAGCAGCAAGCTAGCATTCGAGGGCGTTCCGAAGCTTTCCAGCTATTAGCCGCATCCCAAGCCTTTAGCCGCGTTAGCATGTTTGCTAACAGTGTAGCCTAGGAAACGCCGGGAAGCACTCGTGCGACTCCAACCGGGGCCAAATAAACCGCCGGTTTGTGTCTTATCATCCTCGGCCCAAGTGCAAACAGCGGGAAATGCGACGTTTGGAACACGGCAATGAGTGTTTTTGTGTCCCCTCCCTACTCCACACTGCTAAGCGACTCACCTTCGTTCGCCAAGTCCGCCATTTTACTTCGACGCTCACACACCCACAAGCCACCGCGCAGATAAGACAGGCGCAGGCCGGGAGAGGGAGCACTCACTCTCGCCGTCAACAGCTCCACGCGTCCCGCCTGCATCTGCACTCGTCTGCTTTCGTCTGGCTGCGTCAGTGGGTCTGCACTCGTCGGCCTTCGTCTGCTTTCGCCTGAGCGTCACGGCAAATAAATAAATACAAATAAACAAATACAAACACATAAGTGAATAAATAAATAGTACTCACCCAAAGTCAGGTGGGATTGGCTCAACATGAACTGTGACCCTAGAATATGGATGGATGAATAATTATGTTTTGTCATGTGTTTTCCAACTCCAAGTGAGCTTGCTGGCCTATTTTTGTTGTTCCTTTGACGCTTTGGTCGTTCTGGAGATCACTCTCGCTTTCTCTGTCCCTCATGATGGATGGCAACATGACCAAGGCCTTTGGCAGTCAAGAGCCCAAGAAGCTGGAAAGCAAAAGGAGAGGGAGACATCTAGGGAATTAAAAAAAAATAAAACGAAATAACGAATACAGTTAAATAATCAAGAATGCATACACGAACTAAAACAAAAAAAAATATCAAATCAAATTAAAACTAAAGAAACGATTGTTCATTACCGATGACAGCTCACACAGCTTTGTATTGATAAAATTTGTCCACGAGAGGGAGACATTTTTGAAACTGTCTCCTAGAGTCAGGCAGAGTACTATGTATATTAGGTACCCACCACAATCTAATGAGATTCAATGTATCAACAAATTAGGGCAATTTGCATTATACATAATTGTAACTCATCACAGAACTTCCTCAAAAACACATCTTCTTTACTAGGTTTGTGTACCAAAGAGGGAAAGTGACCAGAAGTAATAAGAAATATTTGGAAAATCTACATATAAAAAAACAAGCCAAGAATGTTAACCACAATAATTAGCATCAGGAGATAATGTGGCTTAATGATTGAAAAAAAATTCACTCTTTCCAGGATTAAAATGAATATTCTTATTGTTAAGTTCTCGATCATGATAAAGTAAAGCAAGTCTTAAGTGGTGAGCACGTGCGCTCACACACTTACATGTACACACGCGCACACACACAAACACAAAGCATCTGTGATTGCTGACATTTGATAGAAAGACAACCAAAACTAACAAAAGCAAAAATTACATTACACAAGAGTTGATATTGCGCAAAGCCCAAAGGCCCCAAAGGCTTCCAGAAAGAATGATACTTAACATTTCCCCTCAGGCGCGACCACAACAAGCTGCCGCTTGTGTTTAGCGCTCATCTGGAGAGATTGCTTTGTGCTTGGAACCAGAACGCTTTATCTTTTCTTTTGCCATCCATCAGCATCTTGACAGCGAATGCACCCTTACATAAACACAAATATTAAAGCAGCTGTCAAATCCCAAAGCGGAGGGCCATATTTATACTTCCTAAATGTTTATATTTCCTAAATACCGTAGTATTTCACTCACTCACTCACTCACTCACTCACTCACTCACTCACTCACTCACTCACTCACTCACTCACTCACTCACTCACTCACTCACTCACTCACTCACTCACTCACTCACTCACTCACTCACTCACTCACTCACTCACTCACGGCTAACATGCTACTGAGCTAAAAATAAAATGTGACCTTTTGCAATGCAGAATTCACACTGAACTGCATATCTATCTTCAAATAAACAAAACCAAATTAACTGGATTGTAATTTTTGATTGAAAAAAAAACCGCAAAACAGTTTACAAGTATATTTTTTCAGCTTGTAGGGAGAGCCTGGAAGCAAAATAATGTTACTGCTTCTTTGACAAAGAAGAATAGAACTATTAGAATAATTATTTATTTTATTATCTATGTGATTTTTGTTTTTCTTTTTGCACACAATACATCAAAGTAGATTTTCACTCATGGGCTTCTAGTTTCCCCGCAGGATAGATGCGTTCTTTGCGGACCCGTGTTCTGCCAAAGTCATGGCACCGAAACAACAATGTTGTCGGGAATGAATGATGAAGGTTTGGCTCATGTCCAAGCCCTGTCGGGGAGGTACCATCAAATCCCGGCATTAATCTATCGGTAATACTTTGGTAATGCATTCCTAGGAGTGGCGATAATAATCGTTTCTAAGTTTTGTTCTGTTTTGCTGAGTTTGCAGGTACACTTGTCAATCTTGAGCTGAAAAGTCCAAGAGAATAGAGGTAGAGCTGTGGTAGCAAAATTTGTAGCAATTCCTTTGCAATATTACACCAAAAAATACTAACTTAATAAAGACAAAAGAACGACCAACATTATTTCAGCTTATCGAGTTACTTAGTTGAGTATAATGTCAATGTTCAATCATCTTCAATAAATGTTCAATCAATCAATCAATGCATGAATTTATGATGCATAGATTGTTCAATGCAACATTGTATTTAATGATCATTACCATTTCAGCCTCCCAAAACAATGTTTTCATCAATGAATAATAATAATAATAATTTAGAAGTGCCTTTCAGGTCACTGAAGGTCACTTTACAAAGACTTAAAATAAGTTAAAAACAAATTAAAACAATAGCATTCAGTAAAAAATGTGAAAAACATGACAATATTTTCATCCACAAGTAGATGATTTGAGGTTAGCAAGAGGATGGCATCATTCATCCTGACAGAGCGGAACATCACTCGTGACGACGACAGCTCGGCATACGCTTGGCTGGCCTTAAGTGCTTCGCTTTACTCCCGGTTGGAGCGTAAACAGGCAGCGGCGCGATCAGATTTCCACGTGGACCCTCAAGGCCCATTAAGAAGCAGCAACACTAATATCATGCTACATATACACACACATATATAGAATATGTGTGTGTAAATCTTTAACAGATAAAAAAAAAAAAAACGGGGAGAAAAAAAACATCCCATTCTGGTATGGGTGATGATGGGAAGAATTGTCTTTTTTTTTTTTTATGAGCGCTGGAAATGAGCCATAATTCCGAGCGGCTGCGTTTGTCCTGAGGGGCTGTCATCAATCAGACCCTTGTTGACACAGCATAATTTGCTTCCCATTAATCACTAAAATTAATGAGTCATTTTATTTAATATATTTTAATCATACATAAACTATACAACTAAGCCACACACAAATTCTGTTTTTCAGCCCCTTGAAAAAAAATTGTTTCTGCCAATCAATTTAACGCAACACCGTATGATGGATAATTTCACACTGGATTCAACTTTAATACGTTTTCTCATTTTAAGATGCGGGAAACTTCAATCACATGGGCAAAAAAAAAAAATCAACATGCCCAACACGTCGTTTGTCGCTTGACTTGTACTGAGACGTTCACGCTTTTTCATTCAGTTAAATCAATAATGTCATGTCAACATTTCACCGCACTACAAAAATCTTACAAACATACAGTGGGGGAAATAAGTATTTGACCCCTTGCTGATTTTGCAGGTTTGCCCACTTACAAAGAATGCAACGATCTACTATTTTAATCATATGTACATTCTAACAGTGAGAGACAGAATCCCCCCCAAAATTCCAGAAATTCACATCATATGAATTTATAAAAATTGATAACCGTCTGATGAGGAAAAACAAGTATTTGAACCCCTGGACAAACCCCACTGTATCTCTGAAAGGGGAATGAGAGGGAAGTGGGGGGGGGTTCACATCTTCTGGGAACCAGAAATTAGTCAGGGTACAAAGGTGAGTCGCGGAAATACGACACCCCCTTTTATTGCCTTATAAGAAGGCCTCGCCCGAGCAGGTAACACACAAGCTTCACACACAGGTGAGCAGCGCAACACAGACACACACATGCACACACATGTAACAGCATTTCGTTGTTTATCTTTTATCGCATTTAATTATTTATGATTGTGACAACTTGCGCATACGCAACTTTTGTAGATGTAAAAAAGGATTGCATGCAAAATTATTTTTTAACTAATGACTGTAAACCTTTATTATGATTATTATTTTATGACTTTTAGGACACTTATACAAACATTAAAATAGTCAATGGTTAATTTATTGTTGTATGTCACATAGGTTATAATAAATTGGAAAATGACTTATTAGTTCAAATGTTTGCTGATTTGTGTGACTGTGAAAAAACAACATTATATTAGTAGTTAATTGATCTGTATGAGTTTTACTAATGTTAAAAATGTGTTTGAGTGTGTGGTGAATCTCTTTACACTTGCACAACATGAGTTTGAGTGTCATTTATTCTAGCGCTATTAGAAAAGCAAGCTTGCTGGCTTTTAATCTCAAGTATTCCTCATGTCCAAAGGTTTGCAGGTGACCAAATAAATGTGTTGCCAATCTTTTTCTTTTATTATCCCTATTATTGCAGCATTACAGCCCACTTAAACTTGATCGAGAGCATCATGCGTTTCAACACGCCACTCCTCCTCTTGGTCTTATCATGCCTGAGTTTGGCAATGGCCCAAGGTAAGAGAAAAAAAATCAAACTTTCATCTCTTATTTGCTATTTTATTATGGTGATACCGCAGGAGCTAAAGTGAAAGGTTGCTGTTTATTACCCGTGCGATAATGTGGACATGTCCTCATTAAGCCTTTATTGCTTCCTGCTGGAATTCAATCGTGGATTGGGAATACGATCCTATTCGTAATTATTTAGATCCAAATAGACTATTTTAGGGGTATCTTGAGCAAGGGAAAACTGTTGTTTGACATATATTGATGTTTTTTTGTTAGATTGGGATGCTCAATAAACATATGAAATGAAACGAAAACAGAGTATTATGACTAAGGTCAATAAAACGGTGTGCATTTGATTTGTTCGCACCGACAGCTCAAATGTCCAAAAATGTGTTTCAGTTTGACTGGCATTTAAAAAGTACTTACATGTTTAATTCTTGATTTTAACATTTTGAATAGGCCTCTAATAATGAGAAGAAAACAAAATGTGCTCTCTGCTTCAGTGTCCTACGATGACTGCTGCCTGATGTACGTCAAAGAGCTCGGCAAAAAGACTCAGGAGCGTGCGGTCAAGTACCGACTTCAGGAGACGGACGGAGGCTGCAACATCCGCGCTGTCGTGTGAGCACAACGTGGCAATTGCAAACGATTTTTGTAGCGCTTATGGGTTCGTTGGTGAGCCCCGCGCGGTGTAGCTCATCCACTGAATTCTGTCACCCTTGCAGCTTCACCATGCGGAAAGGCCGCGTGTACTGCAGCGACCCGCAAGAGATGTGGGTGCAAGAGCTGATGGCCAGCATTGACAAGAAAGCCGTGCAACAGATCAAAAGGACTGGCCAAAAGGTCTTTTATTTTTATCATTATTATTTTTTTTTTTTATATCATGCAATTGCTGAGCCTTGTTTGTTCTCCACAGTACATCAAGGGTCGTTTGTTCGGCTGAGTGAGACCTCGGCCTCTTGGAGAGAAGGACACCCGCATTTTTAATATGACTGGACTTTTTTATCTTTTTTTATTATGACGCTCTGTGATTATTGGCAAATGAAACACTTTATGTAAAACCATAAAATGTGAATGTGAAAATGAGCTTAACCATTTTGATAATAAACCTGCCAAGCAACTCAAACTCGTGTACATGATTTATGATCATGATTATGACTTAGGAGGTCAAGTTCGAAAGTAAATTTGAAATGGGAGTGGCATTAAACTCATGACTTGTTCCCTGTTGGCCAAACTGCTGATGAAAGCTGAATAGAGTTTGAACTGAGTTGCGTCACCATGCAGCATGTGTTGCTCAAGACTGCAACCTGTAAGTTGAAAAACTTTACTTTAACTCCAGGCAGCCTTGCATTATTGTAACTGTTTAAATTACAAATTTTCATCAAATGGGACTGCCAGGGAGCAAAAAAAAAACAAAAACAATCAGTTATTTGCAAGGGTTACTGTGTGTTTGATTGCAATCTCACACACACAGCCACTTAGACTGAAAGATTGAAAAGCATGCAAAGTGCTTACATGACAATACAAACCGCAGAGGTGCGTTTGTCCAGCCGCTTGAGTCTGTTGCGCGTCTCCGTCATGCACACGTAGCCGTAGCCCGCCGCTTCCGCCGACGTTCTTCTCTGGACGCGGTGCACTAAGATGCGATAGGCGCCGGTGATGGGACTCCTCAGACCGGACCCGTTGTCCAGAAGGTGGCGCTCCGTGATGCCCAGCGCCTCCAACGCTGCTTTGACGCTCAGGTCGTCAGAGCTGAGCGTGTCCGTCGGCCCCACCAGGTGCGCGGGCGTGGGCCGGCAAGCCAGGTACGCTTGCGGGTAGTCGACGCCCTTCATCCACTCGCAGGACATTATCTTGGCCGCGCTGAGGCGGTCGGCGGGAACGGGTCTCAGCAGGCCCTGAATGACCTCCCTGCAGGGGGCCGGCACATAGGAGGGGATGCTGTAGGAGCCCTGCAGGATGCAGCACCTCAGCCTGCCCGTGTTGACGGCTGTGAAGGGCATGGTGGCGGTGGTCATGAAGTAGAGCAGCACGCCCAGCGCCCACATGTCCACGTGGCGGCCCGTGTAGCCCGAGCGCCCGAAGAGTTCGGGCGCCGCGTACGGAGGGGAGCCGCAGAACGTGTGCAGCACGTCGTCGGGGCGGCAGGACGTGCTGAAGCCGAAGTCACCCAATTTGACGCAGTACGTGCTGGTGAAGAACACGTTCTCGGCCTTCACGTCGCGGTGCACCATGTTGTTGTCGTGCTGCCATGAGAGCAAGTGTTTGATAGTGAAGCCACATAAAGCAAAATTAGAAGAGGAAACATGTAAAATTGTCATAAGAAAACAAAATACAAAAATGTAAATGACAATTTTAATGCAGTAATTAATACAAACAGTACAACAAATAACAATGTAATTTTAAAACAATAAATTGGTATTTGTGTGTGCGTGTGTGTTGACACTCACCATGTGCTTGATCGCAGCCAGCAGCTGGGCGAACACCAGCTTGCTCTCAAGGTCAGAGAGGCGCCCCCTGGTGGAGATATGGGAGAACAACTCCCCTCCGCTGGCGAACTCCATGACCAGATACAACCTCTTATAAGTCTCCACCACCTCGTAGAGGCGCACGACGTTGGGGTGTGCCAGCTTCTCCATGCACGAGATCTCCGAGGCAAAGAGTGTCTGCGAAAGCTTGTCCAGGCGTGACTTATCCAGGACTTTCACCGCCACTCTCTCTGCAAAAGAAAATGCTGTCAATTTACCTTCGATGAATGGATACTGAGGCACGTGCTGCTTCACCAAGCCAAAAGACACCATCAGTGCCTAAGTGCAGTATGAAAAGGGCTTTATATGCGTCAAGTAAGGCCACCTAATGAATAAAACTACTGAAGCCTGACTCACCTTTGGTCAGGTCGTGTATACCCAGACGGACCTGAGAGAAGTTCCCCGATCCAATCTCTCCCCTGAGATCGTAGAAGCCCACCCGCCGTCCAAATGTGAGATCGTCCATCACCCTCTCCGAGTGGCTCAGGTTGTAGGACGCCATGGCGAACAGCGTGTGGCACGCCACCTCCTGCTCGGGTTTGATCTCCTTCACATCTGGCTTTTGGTTCTTCTCTGCGACATTCCGGGACGCCCGTTTCAACACCTTATTTGGGTGTTGTCCAGAGGGCCCCCCTGAGAAGAAGGGCATAGAGTTAGCCGTACAAAATACCATTTCATCACTTTTCATTCACTTACATGTTTTTATCTTCTTTTTGTTGCGCTCCGTGGTGTTCTTTTTGTTCAAATACATGATTACAATGCCGTCGAGGAGTTAGTAGGCATCAATTCCAACTTAAGTCAGCATCCTCAGGTGATGTTTCCTGTAACTCGTCAAGATCTTCAGGTACTGCTGGCTGTTTGCACGCCTGTCCACTGCTGTGGGAGGATCATGTGGTGGCCCCGTAATGTCCCAAGGGCTGTAATCCGGGCTCCTCCCCCGCAGACAGGCTTTGCAGAGGCTTCCAAACGTGAATGTGGGAGCCTGTAAAACACGCAGGTGGGATTATCATTTATCCTTCTCGTCATCGTTGCGTGGCCCCTGCTATCAAGTTCAATTTGTGAATATTCAAATTCTGCTGGCATTTTAACATGTTTTAACACTTTATTGGGAACTATATTAGTTTAATTCAATTCAATTATTTTTTTAGCAATTCCCATCAAAACATCTAATTATTTTCTTGGGTGTTTTAAAAAATTTTTTTTAATATTTTTGTGTATTTTTGCCAAGTTAACAAGGCTGTTTTTCTATGAGTGAATTAAAAAAAAAAAAGAGCACTGCAATATAACTTCTGTGCTAATGATGCACTTTTATCTTTGAGAGTATTCAAGAACGCTGTCCCATGCGGTCCAAATGGTAAGTAACCCTTTGACCCAGTGACCCAGACACCCAACAAGATACCAGCACAGACACACGACCTGACTCCAGAGAGTCTGTTACATGTCACCGCACCGTGAAGATCTTATAACCAATAAGCTTCATACTTTGAGCACATGTTGCCGCTGGATAATCCAATCATCGGATGCCCGCTGAGCGTGTCAGCACGTGATGAGGACACCACTGCAAGTATGTGCACATTTGAACGTCATCATTCACAATCACAATAACTCATTTCATTCAATATTAAACTGATTTCCTTATTATTATGAAGACTTACTCTGGCCTTTGACCCTAAAAAATAAACACGTTTTCAAGTCGAAAATAAGGAATGCACTGACGTGAAGCACATCATCTTGCTCCTCTGCAAAAGGGGGCCAGCTCCTGGACCATTTGTCACCGTGCTGAATAAACACAAAGGTGCTGGGGGGCGGTCCGGGAAGGTGAGCCCCGGGGCGCCCCCACGCTGATCCTGGCCTGGTTTTTGTTTTAAGTCAGAGGTGCTAAATACCTCCCCCGCTGAGATAAAAGATGATTAATGCCTTGGATTGACACGTTTAATGGCCACTGGGCTACTTAAGGCACTTCATTAGGCCGAGCTGGAGCCCCGCTCGACACACGGAGGAGACAGGCCGGAAAAGCGGACGCTGGCCTTGTTTTGGGCCACCTTTGAAGTGGCTTGCAGGAGGACTGAGCATCCCCTACAAAAGCATGGAAATTTGATTAGCTCTCACTTGTTCCTTTTGACTCCGCACCAGTGACATTTAAGGCCGAAGCTCATATAAAGAACAGAGGCGTTGTCGGGGCAAGAGGGACACTCTGGGTCTGGTGAGCCGAGGAGCACTTTGAGGGAACTGAAAGCCATGGCCGTGTTGCAACTGTGCCTCGTGCTGCTGTGCGCACTTCACGTGACCTGTAAGTACAGCTGTTTGCTTTGTTGAGTACTTGTGTATTTGTTTGCACGTTTTGTCGGGATTCGCACCGTGTGCCAGAATTTGGGCATTTGATCACTATATGAATAGCATGAAAATATGTAATGTTTTTTAAAATAAAGATAAAATTAAGATTTTGCTGTAATATTTGCAGTACAATTCAAATATAGCAATACATTTTTAATGCAAGATGTTTTTCGTGGATATCTAATAACATTTTAAATATTTTTGTGTAATGTATAATTATATCTATAATAATCAAAAATGCTTAGTCATTTTTTTGTTGCTATTTTTTTCTATTGAGTTTTTCATTAAACATCACGCACACACATTGTTGAATTGTTAACTTGTGTTATTTTGTAGTGGCGGCGGTGCTCAACAAGCGCACAGACCACCGAAACCTGTTCACGCAAAGAGTGTGTTGCCGGCGGCAGAGTCACTTTGTCTACATCGGTCAAGGTAAAGCCTCTAATATCTTAGCCATACACTCATCTTAAGATTGATTTTTTATTATTTTTTTAATTTTTTTTATTGCAGACATCTCGGGCAGTCCAATCAGCGTGGACGTGGGCATGTGCAGGCCTAACTGCGAATGGGCAGCAGCCAGGCTGCCCCACGAGGCCGGAGCGCAGGACCTTACGCAACACGCATCCATGCTGGAGTTTCTCAGGAGCAAAAAAGTAGGTACAGTACCTCTTATCCACCACATGGGGGCACTATGTCTAGTATTGTGGCCCCAATACACTTGTTTTGGCCAATGTCATTCCTCTGACCTCTAATCTGGCACCAGGTGAGGATGCGTGCACCCGTCGCCCCGGAAGTGGGAAAGCCCCAGAGACCGCCACTGTCCTCATGTGGTACGAACCACGCGTGCGAGCCGACGGGCATGCGAGTGGACCGGGTGCTCTTGTTCGAGGGCCCTCGCGAGGTGGAGGTGATACAGGAGTGCCACTGTGAGATCCAACCGGGTCAGTGCATGCGGGTGCCCTCGCTGAGGACCTTCTACTCAGAGACACCCTACGAGAGCGTAGTGGACGTAGGAGGGTGTTCTAAGTCCAAGGGCGCCCCAGGTAATTCATTCCACTTCCTTATATAATCATTGAAATAAGATAATAGTCACGTATATTTGCAAATGAACTGAATTAATTGAAAAACGTCCAATTCACGAACACCAACGCTAATAGCCACACGCAGTTCTAAAATTAAAAAATTATTTCTCGGCACAAAGCCAACATTTATACTTTGCCATGTGTGGCTTACTACAAGTGGGAGGGGGGGTCAGGGGGTAAACTACACTCAGCTGTCAAACTTTGGGGGCGTGTTTGCACTGGTGTGTCATTAGCGCAATATCCTTTGTGACGAGGATGTTAAGACGGAGAAAACGGCCCGTGCAAATGAAGCGCAATTGAAGGTGTTCTCAACGGCCACAGTTCATTCTTTGTGAATTCCATCCTGGGTTTTTCTTGTCTGTGGTGATTGTTAGTTATCCAGGCCATAATCTGCAAGAGTTAAATCAAGGCTTGAAAAAGTTATGTTCCAAAAAATTTTACAAATGCAATTATTATTAGGCGAACGATTTATTTTTTATTTTTTTTTATGCGTGTGTGATTTCCGGTGCTTTTTAGTTGTTTTGTTTGTAATGTAATTTAAAATGTTAATGTTTGTGTAATTTAAGCATGCTTTTGTGTAATCTTACTGTCCTTTTTAAGAATATCATTTAATTTTTGTGTGTAATTTTTCAAGGGCATTCAAGGTGGCTGCACCTTTACATTTCATCAGGTTATGGAAAAAAAATAGTAAATAAATTCAGCCTGAACCATTATTATGCATGGCTCTGCTGAGTTCAAGCTCTCTACCCTATTTTGGGCCCATTCTAATTGTTTAGGCTAAAGAAAAATCCTTTGATATTTGCTAAACCTAACATTGATCCTCCAAGCGCCACATATGAGTTTTTTTTTTAATAATGTTTTATTTGGTCAAATTTCCTGCCCCTGTTCCAAACCCAGTTTTTGTGAATTCAAATATTTAACCCCGGAAAAATAATCTGCAATAAACTTCAACACCAAAAACTAATGAAATAAAAATAAAATTAAATATGTGCATTGATATTTATCGATCATATGCAATATGTGTTTTTAAAAGGAGGATAAAGGGATTTAAAATCCTTGGAAATACTTTGAAATTCTACACTTTTTTTGCCGGTGGCAAGACTAGACTAGACTAATTTCCATTTCTAGACATAAATAAATGATTGCGTCATGTCAATAATTTTTTTCCACAGAGGGATTCTCCTGCGTACCCATCAAATTCGACTCGGCCCTGGTGGAGACCCCCAACAAAGTGGAAGTGATCCAGACGGTGGCGGCCTGCGAGCTGAAGGAGAGCTGCTACCGAGTCCCTTATGTGGAATATTACTACGAAATTGTGCACCATGGCGACGGCGTCAAGGAGGAAAGACTCAGGGTACGCTTACAATAAGATTCAAATGGCAATTTACGAAGCCTTTCCTAGAAAACCTTTCTTTGGCTTTCATGGTTTGGCACATGCAAAGCAGCCTCATCTGTAATTCAGTTTTCACAAGTTGAGAGGAAATGGCAAACGCCGCTGCTGCTGTGCGAGTGCTCGACGCTAATGAATTAGTTTCATTCATGGCGACAGACAGCACTTCATCAGCCTCCTGCCTTCCTCTTGCTTATTTGTGCCACAAGTACCAGAAAAGATTGATTTCATGTGGCTTTACTGTAGTTTTACTGAACGGAACTAAGCTAATAGGAGAGTGATGGACGAGTTCAAGGTTTACTGCCTACAAATGCTCATCATCAGTAAACAAAATTAATAAATGCAATATGTTAATTCCTTGAAAATGATAATTATTTAATGTGCCTAATTTGTTAATGATAATTAAGGCCTTTAAAGCACTTCATAATACTTTTTAATTCAAAACATGAACCCCAGAAGAAATGTCTGCTCAAAAAATAATCTAGATTTTTTTTTTATAACCCAACAATAGTTTTGAAATAAAATTAATAAATGATTCATTCCTGTTCTAGTCAATGCCACTGCATGTGAAAGCTTACAATCAATATTTTTTAAAAGATATCATGGATATAAAGCTTCATTAGATTATCTCCTTTTGTGTGTGCGTGTGTTGGAGGTGTCTATTGGGAGGGTGTTCTGGGCTCAGCAGTGAAGGTGCGAGCATGGAGGGCAAACACAAATGGGCCCCCGCAGGTGTCAAATCAAAGCGGAACGACGTCAATATTTGTGAGCTGACGGCCCGTCTCTGTCTTTTGCTAATGTTCCACAGGAAGTGGACGTGGGCAGATGTTTAGGAGGCTGCACCGCAGGAAACCGATGCCTTCTCAGGTACGTACGAGCGCAGCTGCAACAGCCCTCCAACACGACAATGGCCATCACTTCACAATTGCTTGCGAGCTCTGACACCTTCTCAAGCAGACTCTTTTAAGTTTCCTCCACAAACACCAAATGTTCTTTTAAACACCCCCTAACTCTTTTCTGGGACAAAATCAGGGAGAAAGAAGGTAGAAAGTTTAAAAAAAATACAAATGTATGTTATCATTACTTTTCCACTAGCAGTTTATCTAATTTTACACCTTCATCATTATCACATCAACAAAATATCAACATTTTAAGACATGGAAGTAGGCATTAAAAACTTTATCGAAAGAATGAAGGACATATATATTATTTATATAGTATATTGTTTTTATACAACTGTCAATTTTATAGTTCATGTGTTTTCCTATTATAGTTTAACATCAACTGTCTATAAACTATTTGAGAAAGATAGATCCAAGTAAAGATACAGATACAAGTGAAAACAACTCAGCAAATTGTTTTGGAGCAAAAAACTTCCTTACATTGTAGTGCTAACTAACAATGATGCCACAAATATCAATAATTGGTATTATAAAGTTGTTCCAATTGAAATTATGGTTTCACCCCCCCCCCCCCCCCCCGAAAAAAAATCAGGACGTGTTCACTTGTAATCAGTACTTGATGTGTTATGACACGTTAATGACATCGTTTTTCTTTTCTCCAGGAGTCCGTCGGACCCCGAAATCTGCCACTTGTGGGCCGAGAAACAGTCCAACTTGTGTGTGCCTCAAGAATACGAGAGACACAGCTTCTTGAGCCAACACGGCAAGATTAGCACCGTCCTGTCCATTACTTCCTGCCACTGCCCAAACTGAACGCTCACAAAGAAACGGAGCCCTCTGCTGGATGGAAGCGCACATGACATGGTTGCCAAGCCACCCCATCTCGTTTCTCAACCGAACTCCACAAAATAAAGCGAGCCACAGGCCAGATATGAACCCACGACCTCTAAATGTGAGACAGAGGAGCCCACCGTGCCACTCCTTAAAATATTTTTGTATGATATGTAATATATGTAAAAATTGATATTTTAAAAAAAATAAATCTAATACTCAAATAAATGTGCCAGTGTTTATCTATTAAACAGCTATGTCAATCTTTGTAAGTAAAACAGTAAGCATCATTGCAGCGTATTGTCTAAGACTGTGGACCTGCTGCATTTGCATATAAGTAATTAAACATTTCCTATAAAGGTTTGTACATACCATCGCTCCTCTTTAGTAGTAAGTCAATGGGATTGTTCAGAGGCCAGCTACATCTCTGTAAAAAAAAAAAAAAAAATTTTTTTAGCTCACATTTTCATTGAAAGTATAAAAACATAGCTAAAAACTATTATAAATTAATGTATTAATAAACTGTTAGCTATCATCTTTCCATGTTACATTTTTTGTGTGAAAAAGAAATAACACGGTAGTTCCAGTATTTCTAAAATTTAAACATCAAAATATCTAAAGTCTCCAACTCCTGATATTTAAATAATAACGAGACCACAAAAATAAACTCACACAAAATTTAAATGTTATTGGGGTACTATGTATGGTCTGCATATCATCTCAAATTGGCCAAAAAATAATTGTAGTAATGAAAGAATATTGCAGTATAGAGCAGTTATTAGACTGAGTGTAACGGTAACTAAAACGTGTCACCTAGTGGTGATTGGTGATAGTACAATATAAAATACAGTCAATCTATGCATAGTCGTAGTCGAATTATTTGTAAAACAACAAAAAACCCTTTTTCAACATATTTTCACATTCCTAATTATTCAGTTTTTCCCCGAGAGTTTCGTTTCAATCCCCGTTTTGTTTTTAATTGAAAACTTGTCGATCGTTTCTTGAAGACTTATTGGTTTGTAAAACTTCAAATTAAAATACACCCCCCCACCACACACATTTGAATTATTTTATTTTAAGCAAGAGGCCACTCCAGTGTGGTCGCGGGCCGTTGCATGAGACCTAACCTGTCCAACTTTGTCCAAACACACGCGTTTGTTTAAAGGCTTCTTTGATATCACCATGTGTGAAACGGCACGTTTGAGTGATACAACCAACAAGTGCTCTTCTTTTTTTTATGGCTTGTTTGCCCGCTTCGTCGTAGTGTGCAGTGAACAACTTTGATCCCGCCTGCCTCCGAAGTTTAGAATCGATCAACCTGTGCCGAAAATGATTTCCTCTCACAAGCACGTTAACGGCTTTACCCCGCCCCTCCACCTTGTATAGAAATTAAAAGTTGCGCCGAGACCATCTGTGACACAATACAGTCATGCAAATAGAGGAAAAGGACGTGTAACTAACAACACCAGTTAATCGGTTTCCATTATTCCAAATTAATGAATCCATTGCCATACACTTCCTCAAAATGGGGGATAAGTGGATGGGGGCGACACTTCTACGTATATAACCCACAGAGTAAAACTTGAATTTACTGCACTTTCTCCTACCCCCTCCTTTCTTTTCCACTTTTAAGTTGATTTGAGCGTTTATTGCCAGACTCGAGAACAATAATGGCCAGTCGGTGGACTTGACACCTTTGTCAACACCGCCATTAGTCTCCCTTTACATTCACTGATGGGTGATTTACATTTGCAGCCAAATAGCATTTTTTTTTTTTTTTTACTACTGTTTACCATGAGATTAAGTGAGGAGGAAGAGGAGGGGGTGCGCTATGAAGATATAAATAAGTGCCCCCAAGTAATTCACTATTGACCTCATAACTCACTTTTTAGAGTTTGCGAGATGCTCGCACTTGTGCTTCTGGTCGCTTTGCCGTGCACGATGGTCCGGGCGCGGCCGTCGCTCAATTACCTGGAGGAGCCCTACGCTACCGAGCCCACCCAAGCCGGGTCGGAGGAGGTCCGCTCGGACGCCATCAAGCGACTCCTGGAGGTGTTCGGTATGGATGATCCGCCCGTAGCCGTCACACACCGACGCAAGCAGCCGCCGCAATACATGCTGGACCTGTACAACACCGTGGCTGACGTGGACGGCGTGACCAAGGACCCTTATCTGCTCGAAGGCAACACAGTCCGGAGCTTCTTTGACAAACGTGAGTCAAAATATGTAATAATTAACTTCACCTGGCGCTCTGAAAAGCAGAAAAAAAAAACTGCCACGTGTCAGAATAAACCAAATACAATCATTACGTTTTTAGGTATTTTCCTAGATATTTTCTTGTCGAATTTTTGTTAAAATTCTTTTGTTTGATGTATTTTAAGCAAACGATAGGAGTAAAACGATAAAAGTAAAACAAAACACTAATGATAAGCTTACTTAAAATATAAGCTAAATGAAAAATGTAACTAAATTAACAAGAGTTACAAGAGAATAACCACAATTGCATTTCCTTTAAAAGTTAAATATAAGTGAACTGTACTCAAATGTATTGTTTAAAAAAAATGTATTTTTTAAAAAAAAAATTGAGAAGTTTGAATATTTCAGTGATTATCTTTCATACCACTAGAGAGAGCCCTTGTATCACACTAACAATCACTACTGTCAAACTCAGAAAAGGTATGTAAAACATGCTACACATAGGGATATTTTTTAAACATGTCTGGATAAGAATCATGTCCCTAAAATATTTTTTTCTGCATATACCTATTTCATATAATTTCAACTTTTAGAATTATGTTGCATAATAGTTTGACTCTATAGTCAGAAACTGTATCCTATTTATGTTTTGTCTTTTTTAGAAAAAATACTTTATCCATTCAATTCTTATTTGGCCCTTTTACAACAAATACTATTGAACGCAAGAATATCGTGGGATAAAACCATTATACGGCACTCGTTGTTTTTAACTGTGACGTGTAAAATTCTGGCTCTGTCTTTGCAGTTCGCAGCGAACAGGTGGAGTTCCGATTCAACCTGTCCACTGTCGCCAGGACAGAGAAGATCCTCACAGCAGAGCTCCACCTTTTTAAGCTGCGACCTCAGGCTACGTTGGTGTTGAACAGGCATCACTTCTGCCAGGTATATTTTATTCTGCACATCTAGTCTTAGTCATGCCAGATGGGCGAGCTAACAGAGCTAATTTCCAGGTTAGCGTCTACCAACTGCTGGACACCTCCAAAAGCAACAACACGCAAGAGAGGAAGCTGCTATCTTCTCGACTCATCCCAATCCACTCCAACGGTTGGGAGGTGTTTACAATCACTCAAGCTGTGAGTCCCTATGACCGACCCTAACTAACTATGACCGATCTCCTTTAACCTGACTAACCTCGACTGGTGTCTCAACAAAAGGTCCGCTCGTGGACGGTGGACGAGGGCAGCAACCTGGGGCTCCACGTGGTGGTGCGGACTCTGGGGGGAAGCCCGATGGACCTGAAGCTGATTCGCTTTGCATCGGGACGCAACCACCACCAGAGTAAACAGCCCATGCTCGTGCTGTTCACAGACGACGGACGACGGCGGTCCACCACTCCGGAGAGCGCAGGTGAGGCCCTTGCTGATTGGAATTAAAGAAATCTAAGCCCTCTCGTTGATTGAATATCACTCTTAAATAAATATTTTGCTTTTGACAGATCCAGACAATGCCCAAGATACCGCCATTTTACCCCAATTCCCCATGGCCTCCCACGAATCCCCTCGCAGTGCCCGTTCCTTGGACCAGGCGTGGGAGGAGGAGGGCGCGTCCATGCCGTGCCAGCGCCTGCCGCTCTACGTGGACTTTGAGGAGATTGGCTGGTCGGGCTGGATCGTGTCGCCGCGAGGCTACAACGCCTACCACTGCAAGGGCTCGTGTCCCTTCCCGTTGGGCCAGAACATGAAGCCCACCAACCACGCCACCGTGCAGTCCATCATCAACGCCCTGAAGCTGATCAAGAGCATCGAGACGCCGTGCTGCGTGCCCGACAAGCTCTACTCCATCAACCTACTCTACTTTGACGACGACGAGAACGTGGTGCTCAAGCAGTACAACGACATGGTGGCGGGGAGCTGTGGCTGCCACTGACCCACCCCCCATACCGCCATCCTGTGCGGCCCGGCCTTGTATTATATGTAAATAGGTATAAATTATAATATATGACAGTAGTGCTAACCTGTGAAAGATGTAAATGTGCATACTGTATGTGTCCGGTTGTAAATAATTATAATGCTAGATGTCCGAATGGACCTTTGTCGATCACTAATTTGCGCTAATCCAGTAGTAAACTCATGACCACAGTAAATGCGTGTATAATAATAATAATAATAATAATAATAATAATAATAATAATAATGTACTAAGAATGAATTCAAACAAAAAAGAATGTTAAGATTTATTTATTTTTTTAAATCTAACCTAATACACATTTTTTGTACCAAATATTGTATATTTTGTTTAAAAATAAAATTGTGTTCTACGAGGAAAAAAATTGTTTTGCATTTACCAACTTTTTTTTTTAAGGACATTTTTGAGCTCTAATTTTGATATCAATATGATTTCAGAATCTTATATTGGGGCATGGTTAGTGGTGACAGTTCACCTCTGGCCAGCATCTATAACCCCGATTTCACCGACTTCATGGTCCCTCCCTGAAATAGTTAGAGATCGAAGACAACTTTAATTTTTGGGTCAATAACCAAGTTGGCAACTCGGCACTATGTGCAGCTAGGTAGCCATGAAAGGGGCGTCTGAGCGGACCGTAACCCGAGCGCCGGCGGAGGCGTCGGCCCTGGAGTGGCACCAAAGAAGCGTTTGATAGCTTTTGGCACGCTGCTGGACGACAGCCCTTGTTCCCTTTCAAAAGAAACTGCCAGTCACAACGGAGGAGAAACCATGTTATTAAGGGCCACCAAATGGGGGCCCCGCGGCGGCCCGACACCCGATCTCCCCTCTCCGCCCCGCTTCGCCTCCCTCTGGCCCTGGCGTCCTTTTGTTCCGCTATTTCATATCTGTCAGTGCCCATACCGTGTAGGTGCCCTATGAGAATGAAGATGGAACCCAGGCTGGGCGTCTGCGTGCTCCGACATGGGGAATAAGCAGACCGTCTTTACAGCAAGGCAGCTAGACGCCTACCAGGTTGGTATAGTCAACAAAAACTTTTAAGGTCAATTTTAAGTTACAGCATGTGTAGTTCACAAGGTCAGCATGATCGCTACATGTTTAGTTATCAAAATATATATATTTTTTTAAATTGCTAGTCGGTGTTTGATCCTATAAATGTTTTTACGTCAATATTCTACGGATCTATATTTTAGAGAGTGCTGTTTTTTTCGGTGGGGAGCCTGAAACGAATTAACGGCATTGCCATTCATTTCAATGGGAAAAGATCATTTGAGATGCAAGTGTTTACAACCACGGTAACGGAACAAATTAAACTCAAGGCAAAGTAACCTCGTAGGACATGCGACTCCGCCACGTCTAAAAACATTCCAATCTGACCACAAGTAGCATCATGTTCTGGGAAACCTCTGACTGTGACTTTTTTCCAGGACTGTACATATTTTACAAGGAAAGAAATTCTCAGGTGAGTAAAAACTGGCTGCTCTTCTTGATCCTTATGTTTATCTCTATTGATGACAGAGTAGCTTGTGTTTGGTACCGGTTTCAGACTGTTCCACCGCTATCACGATCTGGCGCCGCAACTCGTTCCCCTTGACTACACCGAGCAGCCAGATGTGAAGCTACCATATGAGCTGATTGGCAGCATGCCCGAGCTGAAGGTAGCCAGACGCACTCGCTGCAACCCCGCCGTCCCCTCCGTCTGCCTTCATAATTGATGACCAATTCATCCACAGAATTCTGTGAAAAGATCGCCTGTCACCTGACTCCTTTCAAATCTCAAAGAATGCGGCTAGCGCACAATTGTTAATATTAGCGAATGTTAAAGCCTCTCGAGTCGACGGTGTGATGACCAGGCGCTCGCAGCCGCTTTCGTGGCAAATTTCCCAAATTCTCATCAAAATTTGATGCCATGCTTCGAACCGCATTACGCTAGTAATTTGTCTTGATCTAGGATCTTCACAGGTGCTAATCACCACCTTTGTTAGCATTAGCCTTAAGCTAATATACCATGATTGTCTTAAATACACAATTCTCTTGTTTTATGACTAATCTTACAGTAAATTTATAAGCCGTCATTTGCATGTCAAGGCCGTAGCATAAAAGAAACGCAAAGATAATCGTGTACAGTGGCATTGTCTGGCTGTTCAGGACAATCCGTTCCGCCAGAGGATCGCCGAGGTTTTCTCCGAGGACGGCCAAGGAAACATGACGTTGGACGACTTCCTGGACATGTTCTCGGTTCTGAGCGAGATGGCGCCGCGGGACCTCAAGGCCTACTATGCTTTTAAGATTTACGGTAAAACCTTACATATGGAAAATTGAAAATGGTGCAGGATTTTGTAGTTCCTGCCCACATATCAAGTGCAAATTTAAAGAAAACCCAGTAGCTTGGGCTAAAGAGCCACCACCTTCAAATGGCTGATGGACTGACGTGAAAACACTATCGTGTCAAAGCCAAACGTTAAGGAGAGGTGCAGCGTTGTTGGATGCACAGTTTAGGGTTAGAATGTAAATTTAGAGTCTATATTCGATTTAAAACGTGTTATTTTCATTAGCAGGATGTACCTGGAACAGATGTTGACCTGTACACTGTGCAACCTTTTGGTTCCGTTCTTTTTGGGAAGATTTCAACAACGACGATTTTATTTGTAAATCGGACCTGGAGAAGACATTGAATAAACTGACGCGAAACGAGTTGACGGAGGACGAGGTGCGCATGGTCTGCGAGAAGGTGCTGGATGAAGCCGATATGGACAACGACGGCCGGCTATCGCTGGAGGACTTTCAGCACATGATTGTACGGGCGCCAGACTTTCTCAGGTGGGTCTGGTTAAAAAATTACAATGTACAATCAACTCATTTCAAAATCACTGAAGTTTGGCAAATAGTAAATCATTTTTGGGAAACCAGTTGAAAGTTTACTGTCGAATATAAAACTGATAATTTTCCTTCTTATCCCATCTTGTGTCCTCAGCACCTTCCACATAAGAATATAAGGAAACGGAATCACGGACAAATGTGAAAAACGGAAACTGAATCACTGACAAATGTGAAAAACGGAGGAGTCCTCACATCTGTTTTCGATGGAACGTTTGAAAATTCACTCCCATACGAAACAATACTTGATTCTACGTGAGTTTTGTGATTTCAATCAACAAGAGATCCAGTTTCGCATTACTATGAAACATGAGCCAAAAGGTTGTCGGGCGGATTACGGTGGTCCCGTTGTTATGAAAGTGGTCAAGGTCAGTTACGGCAACAAACGGCCTTGAGTGACTTTCCACGGACTCTCAGCCAGAAAGAGGAAAAGACAAAGCATTAAGTTTGCTTTACTTGTTTGTTTTTTTTATTCATCCCAAAAAGTAGACATCTCTAAAAACTGCAGATACACATCTTCACACTGGAAGTATAAAGTACAGTACAATAAGTATATCTCTCAATAGAACATTTGCAATGTTATGTTCTTCACAATGTATGAAATGTATTTGAAAATAGGACCGTAAAAATTCACAATGTCAGCTTTAAGAAAAACAAAAAAAAATGGTCAGATTTAGCCTGTTCACACAGGATGTGTGGATCATAAGACACAAACATTTGGTGCATCCCAACAAGTATTAGACTCAAACGTCTGTAAGAGCCATTACCCAAGGAGTACTAGGGCAACACAAGAGAGAAAAAAAGTTTTTTGGGGTGTTTTTTAAGTTGTAATTGTAGGCGAATAGATTTGTTTTTGTATGTAGAAAGTTGCATTTCGTGGAATAAAAATCCCAATGTTATGACAACAAAGTCTGATTTGATGTTTTTGAGACAAAAGGTTGATCTTTTAAGAATAAAGTCAAGTTTGGGGGAGTTTTGTGCATTTTTTTGTTTTAAAAAAAATATATGATTTTATGAGACTAAAGCCTGACTTTTGTAGAAAAAAAAGCTTTTATGAAAATAAAGATAGACTCCAAATAAAAAGTAGGTGTTGGGGGCGAAAAGGTAAAAATATTAAGATTCCGCAATATAGCGAGTGATGACTACATACACGAGTATTTATTTTTCTCTGTTTCTATGTGGCTGTAGTACTCTTGAGTTGAAAGACATAAAATGTCCCACTCAACTATTAGTTTGGAAGAGTTCAAGTGCAAAAGAAAGTCAGTAAAAGTGATGCATCACTAATACCTTCCCAACCCCAAATGCTTTGATTGCAGTGATTTTTTTTTTCTTTTCTGGACAGTGCTCCATTTTGGGGTTCAATATCATACAAAGTGAACATTATTAAGAGTGAAAACACACACATATACACACATAGGTCCAAGATTCACAATGCATAGCAGCACCCAGCTCCAAGGACAAATGGACATGATTTTAGGCGCAAGATAATGGGTACAGGAATTAAGTAAAAAGACGTGTATGTTGGACGTCTTAAGAACATGAAATGGACCACAAAGAGAGAGAAGCTTGACTTTGTATGCGGAGAAGGCTTCCCAACACAACAGCTTTGATAGAATTTAACAAAATTATGCAAAGCTACCAGATTGGATTGGATTGAATTCAAGCACCTAATAAATGTTTCTTTAAAATAATGTAAGTATGACTGGAATTTTGTCCAACATGAACAGTACTTTTGTCTTGGAATTTCATTTTGTGATTGATTTTACAAATAATACTGTAGAAAAAAAGAGCTTTGAAAACATAACGCAGAAATCAAGAGAAGCTTGACAGTCAAATACTGTACTGCTCAGGGCAGTTCTTAGAGGTATTACAAAGACTTCCTAAGTTTTGGGGATATTGAATCTTGGGACTTTTGTGGTCATACACATGACAAACATACCAAATTCCACTATAGTATGCCAAAGTGGTCATGTATGCAATTTGAAATCTGTTTTATACTCAATTGCCAAATGCCTCTATTTGGCTGAGCTTCAAGGTTTCTGGCTGGAAATTAGTATAAAAAACAAAATTAAAAAAAAAAAACACTGAAATAACACCCCCATCTGGCGACCAAAAGAAGTATGACAAACAAAAATGAACAACGAGTAAAAGCCTGTTATTTGTGCAACGTCTCGTTGTTGTCCTCCTCCGAGCACCCCCGAGCCCGGTCCTCGGAGATTCCTGTAAATGACGATTGTCCAGCTGGAAGCGCTCACAAGACGCAGTTTTTATGCGGACTGCTATGGAGGAGAGGAAAACGAAGGGAAATGCTCCCAAGCAAGCAAAAGTCTTATTTGGGCTCGAGCGGGTTCTTCGCAAAATAAAAAGGCCTCGGTGGTCCTCAAAGGAGGCTGCAGTGGAAGAAGCTGCTTTTTTTCCGTGTCTCCAGAATCTTCACTCCTTGGCTGCCCCCCTGGGGTGTGTTCCCCTCCTGAGGCAACACAAATGATCAACACCTGGAATGTTTCCGGAAACCCCAGGAGACCTCCGCCAAGGCTTGGGAATACCCGTTTTGTTCAATGCCCCATGTGGATCCGATCTCGATTGACCCTCAGACAACCCTTACAGCGAGCGGTGCCTTGACTTACAAGTTCAGATCGGGATTTTATTGGATCTGAATAAGCACAATGTGGCTGGATTGGATGAATGGCATTTCCAATCATTTCAAAGGGTAAAGATGAGATCTGTCATAAGTCAAGGCACCACTTTTTCCCCTGACGCCGGTTATACCATAAATGAAGAGATTAAAAAAATATGACCCTTTACAAGTTAAAAAAAAAAAAAAAAACGAAAGAAGAACAGGAGCAAGAAGGTGGAGGTTCCCAAGTAAAAGTTCATAAACACCAACGCAATGTCCCAAATGGCTGCTTCAGGCAAAAATGTCTGACCTCTGGTATAAGTCCTTGAGACTTTTTGATTGACACCAAATTTCATGCGGATAAGTGAAACTTGTTTTTTAAAGACCACTTATTTCAGTTTTAGGGAGGTCACAGGACCCCTAGAAATAACTGAAAATGGCTATACCTGTATATTATGGGGAATGCTAATAAATGTAAATCATCACCAAATGACCCCTAAATGACCATTTCAAAACTTCCTGAGTAATCTCAGGCGTAGAGACATTTTTGTGGATCTTATGTTAGACAAGTCTAGCGAATTTTGGTCTTTTAATTAAAACTAAATAAACGTCATGATGACACCAATGTAGAAAAACAATTCTCAGTCCCGTAACGGTTCTCCTTACCATTTTGGTGTCCATTTTGGATTTGATGTCCCTGGCAAGTGTCATAAAGGCCTGCAAGTAGACACGGCATCACATTTATATGCAATACTTATAAAGTATGATTGTCAAAGAAAATTTGAAACTTACGCTCTCCACGTTGATGTTGGCCTTTGCGCTTGTCTCAATGAACTTGATGCCATACTCTAAAGCAAGCTACAAGGAAATTGCAGAGAATTGCATCAGGATGCTTTCTGATATATTCCTTAAAACTAAACAGAAAAGAACACAGTTGAGATACGAGTTTAATTTGTTCAATATGATGCTCGAATCTTAAGTCTGAGCTCTCACGTCAATGCAAAAACATTTAAGTCAGATCACTTGTATCTCAAGGCACTACTGTCTACTCTCTCAGGTTGTTTCTTACCTTTTCACCCCTGTCTTTGGAAACTTGTCGCTTGTCATTGATGTCGCATTTATTGCCGAGAACCATCTTCTCAACGTCAGATGTCGCATGCTGGAACAAGGGTAAGAGCAAATTTTATGAGAATAAAGTCACTTTAACAGAACATGAATCAATAACTTTTGAGAACAAAAATAAAGTGAATGCCATTGAAAACCCAAAAGCAAAAAATGAGAACAGTAAGAGAATGGATACCTCCTCTATGTTCCTAATCCAGTTCTTGATATTTTCAAAGGACTTCTCATTGGTGATGTCATAGACGAGCATTATTCCCTGTATGGAAAGGAGCCAATGGTTATGTATCACACACTTTCATCATCTGGGGACTCCAGTTTAAGAACCACTGGTTCACACTTTTAACACAGACAAGAAACCCATTGTGTTCGCAACCCTGGGGAATTCTAGTACTAGCATTTTCCACATACTCACCATGGCTCCTCTGTAGTAGGCTGTCGTGATTGTTCGGAAGCGCTCCTGACCGGCTGTATCCCTGGGAAGAAAATCAGTATGGACTGTTTAACGTGCTGTCAACCTGTGTTTCCCCATACCAAAGACTCATATTTGCCTGCCGATAAATATCACTACACAGAAAACAAAAATGCCAAAAAGTAGGTACTTTTTCTGTGAAAGAATGATGACCTTGTTTGAATGACATCAAGTAACAAAGGCAGGATGTGGCACCGATTGTTCTCGACGATTTAGTAAGAAGCGTATCATGAGAATCAACTTACCATATCTGCAACTTGATCTTCTTGCCTTCGAGCTCTATTGTCCTTATCTTGAAATCTATGCCTTGAGGAACGATCGTACACGTCAATCAAAATCATAGCAGCAATCTCGCTCGCTACCGTAGCACGACAGTCACAGTTTCAGTATGTCACACGTATCAGGAATATCGAACGACAAAAGCATATCCGATAGTTGCCCTTAGCGCTACCAGCTACTAGCTAACCGCACGCAGTGACTTTTTAACGCTTAACAACTGACAGCTAATAGCCAATAGCGATGCTAACCATCAGGGAATGTTTTTCCAACAACGCTCCCGGGAAATAGCCTCATCCGGCACACTAGTGACAGTTAAACATCATCGTAGCGTTTTTAGCAGCCCACCAGGAAATAGACCAAACCAGTGGGCGCACCATTCAAAAGTACCAGTTGTAATCAACATTAGATGTACCTATGGTTGATATGAACGTAGAATTGAAGGCGTCTTCGGAAAACCTGAAAAGGACGCATGTTTTCCCGACCCCGGAGTCCCCAATTAATAGCAGTTTAAACAAATAGTCGTACGTCTTCGCCATAGTTGTTGATATTGGGTGCGGAAGTGGCGCGCCCGGCGAAGCCCAGGTGCGTCGATGGTATTCAAGAAAAGAAAAACAGCAACAGCGACATCTGTATGGCTTGGAGGAAAATTGCAGCTTTTGGATCATTGGATTTTCACTAGAAGTTCAGGATGTTTTTACGAACCAATGCAACTAATAGCACACATCGGTGGGGAAAGAACAGCACTTTGTACTTAAGTATTTTATAATTAACGTGTTTGGTCAAGTTAAAAAAGTAACAGTATGTATGTGCAATAACTATTTCGATTGCCTGGCACAACTTCAACAAAACTCAATATATTATCCCTCTTATATTAAATACACCTCAGACATATTTTTGACAGGTTTGGGTTTTTTTGGATATCACAAAGCACAAGAGGTTTACCGCGAGTCATCCTTAGTTTTGACATCAAATTGTTCTTCTAAATAAGATTAAGAAACATCTTGTTTATCTGAATCTGTTGTATCACCATAGTTAGTGCGCCCTGGTACAAGTTCCACCTGATAAACACTCAAGATAACAATCAGTAAAATGTCAGCAGCCAATGTTTGATTGCTCTCTTTACACCTTATTAGGTCATCATCATTCGTGTAGGTTGGATAAAGTAATGAGCCTATTTTGACAAAGGAGTCTTGAGAATAACTGAATAAAACAGGATGCACTTTTCAATTTATGCTACAATTTTTTTTCACCCAAAAAACAAAATCATTGTGCGTTGTAAGCCAAGATAAATATAAAAAGCACTTACTATTGTTGAAATGTTCTTCATATCTGGAATATTATACAGATGGGCAAATCTTCAGGAATAAACAACAACCGCATGATTGTCATCCTTAGCAGGTTTTATTCAACAAAATCAGCACCAAAATTTAACATATGGACCCAAAACCATGATAAAAAAAAAAGAGGACGGGGAGTGAAAAAAACTAAACATAAATATATAAAAAGGACTAAATGTGTTACTATCATTGTTGTGGTAATTGTTGGGCTGAAACCGATGCAATGGAGGGAACGTTTTCTCTTTAACAAAACTTTTGTCAGAACTGCTTCTTCTCTGTGGTGTATTTTATTTTATTTTTTTTTTACAAGCTATTGAGCTCCTGCAGTGTTTGGTCCAGGACTTGGTGCATTCCTATGTTTTCCTCTTTTGCATGTGATAGATTATCTGCAATGGGGGGGAGAAGGAGGGGGGGTCAGAGATACAATGCAATGACAGATCACAAGACATAAAAAAATAAACACGGAAATATAAATATTGTGAAAAGCAGAAAGACAGAAGACAAGGTAAAATAGAAGAAGTCTTTATTGAGCTTTAGGAAGACAAAAGAGCTATAAAGAAAGAGAAGACGCTTGACCGCCATTGCAAGAGTGAAAACAGAAAAGCAGCTTATGGCCTGAGGTGGCCTTTTTTTTTTTTTTTTACAAGGTGTTCATATCATTGAGGGCATGGTCCAGCTCCTCGCTGATAGCCTTATAACTCAGCTTCTGATTGTACACTTCATCTGGAGGTCAGAAAGCAGGCGGATAGGAAAGGAAAGCAGCACCAGAGGTCAATGAAAACCAGGAAGAGGAAAAAGACAGGTCAGATTTAGTGGGGGAAAAAAGATTAAAAGTGATTCGTGAAGAAATGTTGGAATAAAACAAACCTTCCAAGTCATCTATGGACTTTTCCAGCTTGGCCACTGTCCTTTCTGCAAATTCCGCACGGGTCTCCGCCTTTAAAAAAAAACACGTCATAGAATCATATAAAACTACCAGATTGGATTTATGATGATTATTACTAGTGAAAGATAAATTTTGCTGACCTCCTTCAGTCTGTCACTCAGGACCTTGATCTCCTCCTCATATTTGTCTTCTTTCTCAGAGTACTAGAAAGTCAAGGAAACATGCGTCACATCAAACATCCCTCAATAAGTTCGAATTGCCTTAGCTCTTCATTTCATACGTTAACTAGCTGGTTCTGGGAGAACGCTAGGCAGACTGGAAAATATCAATTTGTCTATGTGCGCAAATCTTGCCTTGTCAGACTGGGCCTCGAGGGACTTCAGGTTGTTGGTGACATTCTTCAGTTCTTCCTCCAGATCACTACACTTGCTGTGATGGTGGAAACAATGATGTCATTAGTTCAAGTCAAGAGCATTTCTATCTCCCTTCATCAGAAAAGAGTCATGATTATCAAGTGTCTGAATGAATTAAATTAGATCAAGTAATCAAAATAATGTAATGTCGTACACTTCTGCAACCTCCGCCCTTTCCTCCGCTCTCTCCAGGTCGCTCTCGAGGATCACCATCTTACGGGCCACCTGTTGACAGGCACACATGAATTAGAGCAGACACGCACAAGCAATGGAACGAAGCACGCAGATCACTTGTCCTACCTCCTCATATTTGCGGTCGGCCTCCTCTGCGATGTGTTTGGCCTCCTTGAGCTGCAGCTCTTGGATCTCCATCTTCTCCTCGTCCTTCATAGCTCTGTTCTCCACCACTTTCATGCCTCTGCAAAGGCAAATTAAGAAAATTAAAAAGCAAATTCAAAAAATATTACCAGTCCTATTGAACTGCAGGTAGCGGAAGGGATCATTTCAAATGTTGCAATTTTTTTAAACAATAATAATAAATGCAGCGAAATAAGTGGGGGAGCCACTTCAATTAATTCAAAAACCTGTTAGTGTGTATGAATAGGTGCTGCTGTTTTGGTTAGCAATTAAGATAAAATGGACTACAAAAAAAGCTAACAGGGCTAAACATAGCAGGAAATGATATTATGATATGCGTGTTAGGCAGATGCGATCAAGAAATGAGCTAATGCACGCTCAAGTCTAACAAAGCTAAACTTGATGGCAAATGCTAACAAAAGTGCTTATGGTGTCCTGCAAAGCCTTATTATAGACAAGAGATGGAAATGTTTCCACAAAAAAAAAAAAAAACATATGACATTTTTGTAGTCCGTCCGTCACCTTTCGCTCTCGTCCGCCGCCTTCTCAGCCTCCTCCAGCTTCTGCAGGGCCGTGGCCAGTCTCTCCTGAGCCCGGTCCAGCTCCTCCTCCACCAGCTGGATCCTGCGGTTGAGGGACGCCACATCGCCTTCCGCCTGTAGCGGTACAGAGAGCAATTGAGAAAGTTGTCACAGTTGAAAAAGGAAACGCATTTTTGTCCAGAGAAGGACGATGCAGGGATCACCAGAATATGTGCTTTATGCAAATGAGTGACATCATTGCAGTTTGACCTACTGTAGATGGCCTACAAATGCTACACCTGGTGATGTAACCCTAGACTAGAGGCACAGCTGGCATCACTATATACGTTCCCGCGACCCCTCCCTCACTCGCTCTTTTTCCTCATCCTACCCTGGGTGTTAGGGATGGTGCATTGTCGGGGGCCTGCTTCCTGTGGCGCTGATAACAGTCTGATGGCCACTTCCTGGAGGAAGGACTGGGTGTTCGGTTCGGCTCAACAGGATCTTTTTTTCTATTTAAATTTACATTTGGAGCATTATCAAGTAATGTTAAGCTCCAAAAAGATACATTTTCATAATTTTAGGAGTTTGATTTTAATCATTTATACATCTGTCAATTAATTGATGTATCAATTTAAAATAGTTTCAATTTCCACCCTGTTAATTGTTTTCCAAAGTAAATGATTGATTCAATACAAAACTAATCAATGCACTTGCATGGAGGACTACACAAATCAAATATTTACTCTCGAGGAAGTTGAAATTCTGAACATTTGGACAGTATTAAATTACAATTCCAGTACTAAACCGAAACGAGCTTCCTTCTCTTTACACAGACTTATGAGCGCCCACAGTGGTGATCCATCTGCTTTTTCTTCCATTGATTAACACATTCCAATTCATTGGAGTGCTTTCAGTTACATAACACACCCCAAATGAGTCAAGAATCGGTCCCAGACTACCGTTTCATCTCCTAAACCAAAACATTTGTGCAATTAACAAAACAAAGCTTTTAAACAAATTATAGGGTGGGGCTTCTGCTGAAAAACTTCATATTAAGTTAGAAGCATCACGTCAGAGTGATTCTTTTAGGCATATTGTTGGATTTCTCGTGTATAGTAAAGATAAGAGACGAAAAAGAAGCATTTCTAGGGCGAAAAGCTCACTTTTTCGCGCAGCTCCCTCTCTGTGTCCAACTCCCTTTGGACGGCCATTGCACGTTCATCCGCCTCATCAACTTGCTGCTGCAAGGCTTGAATTTTCTTCTTCACAGTTTCCATTGTAATCTTCCAATCCCACGATAAACAATGCGGAGAAAGCAGCAAAAAACGAGCCTCCAAGCGCCCCCAAAAAAGCGGAGTTTTTGCGGCCGGTGTGCCTTCCACCAAAAAAGGTTTTTTTTTGTGCGGAAAACTTTTTTTCTCTCTCTGCTTTTTCTGCTCCTCCCCGGGCAGGAAATATGGGACGTTGCGGGAAGTGCGGAGATGTGCAAGGAGGGAGGGACGAG
The DNA here is from genome assembly GCF_024217435.2 of Syngnathus scovelli. Lineage (NCBI taxonomy): Eukaryota > Metazoa > Chordata > Actinopteri > Syngnathiformes > Syngnathidae > Syngnathus > Syngnathus scovelli. Next base: position 8,897,025 of record NC_090863.1, read on the forward strand.
GGGGGAAATTTACAGCCAATTCCTCCAATCCTGAGAAGTCTTTGCCTCTGGTGACGTCACAGGGCGCGAATAGGGGAGGAATTTCTTTTTTGTGCGTGACTGTGAGCATGCGCAAAAGGAAAAGGTGTGCAAAGTCCGCCTTCTGCGTGAGAGCGTGTGTGCAATAGTTTGGCAAGTGTGGACTTATAAGGAGAATGCATTTTTGTGACCTGATTAAAGGGGTGTGCTTTTAGAAGGGGCGTTTGATATGATTCAGTAGCTGATTCATGGAGTGACGTTATTGTCTCGGTGTGGTGACGAATGAGAAGGGAAATCGAGTTCGTAGAGGTGTGTGTGTGTGCGTCTTGCTTAATCCTCATTCAAGTGCGCTTGTTGAGTTTTGTGGAATGGCAATCGATTTGGGCAAGCAACCATCAGGCTCCTCACACCTTCACCCACTCCTTTTCCTTCCTCATTGTTGCTTCATTCCCGCATTTATTTGTCATCCTCCTCCTTAGTGTGAAAGAGGAAATGAGCCCTAACGCCCATTTTTTCATGGTGAGCTCTAGAAATGGTCACCAATCTTTGAATCCATGCTCTGTGTGGGTTGGATGACAAAGATAAAAATAAAAAAGCTTCAGAATTAAAGGTCTGTCAGTCTGTCTGTCTGTGGAGGACAATAATTGAGAGCTCCTAGTGTAACGTGGGCTCCCTCTAGTGGCTAATCAATCACTGTTCAATTGCAATTCGGTTGTATTTAACTTTTTGATGCAATTCACTTATTCATTTTATTTTGGGACAGTGTGACTTACATGCAATAGCATTATTTAAGGGCATTTTTTATGAATGAACTCTGGAATTTGCTCCTTCAGACCATCTTCCGGTGCAATTTCAGGCATGGAGCCTTGAGAATTTTGTGCATGTCTTATCATGATAAACATGTTCACCTAGTTTTGTATTGATTAAATGAACTGTTGTCAGGAATTTTTTTTCCTCACCTTCCAACATCACACTTCCTGAGTGAGCTTTGGTGCATGTTATCTGAGACTTCTACAATAAAAAAATCGCCATAAAACGCCAGGATGTATGAACATCATGTTTTCTAATTGTCTTCTACAAAAGTACAATTTATAAAAAGGGAATATTTAATCCTATGTCCCACTGTTAGATGTAATGACTGTGAAGAGTTGAGCATGAGTAAGTAATGACTGCACCAAATAAGGCCCTAACGTTGATTTCATTGGACTGTGCAGCGTGTTTGCTTTAGCCTGCATTCCTAGCATTCCTGTTCAACTGCAGGCTGGCCCACTTTTTGTCTGCGCTTATGACAAAAAGCGCCAAGAACTCCCAACAGGGGCGCTTATGCTGTCCCACACTCCAAAAAAAAAAAAAAAAAGGCAAAGAACATCTTATTGTTTGTGAGTATGAAGGTCAACTACAACACAATCATGATTTGTGCTTGCCTGATCCATCCAAAAGGTGTTTTCTTTTTTGTTGTGCTGACTTCTTACCAAGCATTTTCCATGTCCAGTTTACAACTACGACCCTATTGGAAGATTTGTTTCGGTGGAATCAAACCAAGGTTAAATTCCAAAAGATTATGAACCCCCCCCCCCCCCTGAATCTGATTGACATGAAGCTTTGTTTCACATCAAGCATCCACATTCATATTCATTGATACGTTGTCAGGCAACCACAACTTTGTTTTCCCCCCCCATGCAGAAAATGCGCCTCGGGTGGCATCACATCGGGCCAACTCACGTCGGCGGCCGCCTTTTCCGACAGCTCCAGTTTCTCTTGAGCCTCCTTCAGAGCCTCCGAGTATTTGTCCAGCTCATCTTCTGTTCCCTTCAGCTTCTTCTGCATAGCCAGGAGGTCGTCCTCCAGCTGAAACAGCAGTCAGGTGTTATTGTCAGTTTAGTCTACTGGAATGCTACTTCTCACATATTTGACATAGGTTCACGCAGAATATTTTACTTTCATTAACCTGAGAGACTGCCTATGTCCTGTGGTAGGTGCTCCTGTTTTGGTTAGCATCAGCAGTCAACTCTTTAATGTCGTAATACTCTTAATGCAAGAAGTTATTGCCCATTTATATCAGGGGCCAAGCAGGGCAGTAGCCCACCAGATGGAGCTGCACCTCCAAAGCTGCAGTGGGCCATGGTCTCGGCCTTGGAGGACGTCTGCAGCCCGCTCATTGTGCTATTCTGGTTTCCATAATGGTAGTGGTTGCGGGTCGACACTGATCTATGACAGGACTTTGGTAGGGTTTTGCTCCACTGGAATTGACCCTCCCATGAGGAACGTGGCTAAATTGCAGCTGGTGGATACTCACGGCGTATTTTATCATCCGTTGTACACTTGAGGTTGGCCAGGAATAGCTAAGAAAGCTCAAACAACACGCCATGTTCTAGGATTTCATGCTGACGCTTCTCTATGTGGAAGACGAGCTCAGTGGGCATCTGAGTGCTCCCTTCGGAGACTTCCACTTGAGTTGATAGATGCTCTTGGCTTTGTTCGCCATGCTGTGTCATTCCTGGCGCACCACTGTGTTGACACCGTCTCCCACAGAGCCGTAATTGTCTTTTTTTAGCCTCCTCAAAATAATCTTACATCTCCACGCTCCAATCTGCTCTTATCAAGTGACAATTTGTTGAAGGGAGCCGCGCATGAAGACCACGTAACAGTCCACAAGGAGCTTTGATTGCCACTAATTTTTCACAAAATGTGATAAATCCCCTCCGTGTAATCTGAGAGGGTGCATCACTGCCGTTCTGGCCATAGAATTAAAAAATGAAGCATTATTTGTAGAAGGCCGTTTAAGTGGGCAACTACTTCCTGAGTTAGTTTATATTCACAATTGTTCACATCCCTGTGTGAACAATTGTGAATATAAACTAACATAATTACAAGCTGTTTTTCCTGATGGGTATAGAGAGGCGTTGGAATATTTATTTGTTGAGCAGTTGACTAATTATTTTACCTCCCCATTTTTTTCCCTCATGGAAACAGGAAGGTAAATATTTGAGTCAGGTGTTTATTTGTTCCAAGTGGATGTAACTATACAATACAATAGCATCATCACTTGACAAGCTTAATGCATCAATCATGCAGGTGTTACTAACAATATTTTTTAGACCCACCAGTTTGCATTTCTCCTCCGCTGACTTCTGGTCAGTCTCGGCCTGCTCGGCTCGGTCCAAGGCGTTCTCCTTGTCCAACTTGAGCATCTGCATCTTCTTTTTGATGGCCTCCATGGTGATGGGTTTGTTGGGTGTCAGTCAGAAGGGGGGAAAAGGATGGCGCTGAGGTGCTACAAATACAGAGAGAGGAGCGACAAGAGAGGAGGAAGAGGAGGATGCAGAAAGTGAAGGTTCGCTGGAGCCGCGTGTGATTTAAAGTGGAGACAACCTCGGTCCCCCTGTGACAAACCCGACATGTCCACCCCTCTTCCCTCCCCCTCCTTCCCCTCCTCCCTTACACTAAAACATATTCTGCAGCCCTCTCTCCCTCCCTAATATAAACTTCTCAAATGCTTCTGGAGGAGCAACGTGGTGGAGATGTTTTGGCAGCACATGTCCTTATTTGGACCACTGCTCCCTCCTCCCCCTCCCCCTCTTTTGGCGCATGTGTTCTGGCTTGGGAATGCTGAGATTGATGTTAATACCAGAGCTGGTTAGAAAATACTTCTGACTTTCTTCTGGGTGGAAAAAAAACAATAGGTGCCAACAAATATAAGTTCCCATTTTATTTCAGATCAACCAAACGCACTGAAGCTAATTGTTACTCTCCACTTTTTTTTTTAGATGGTTTTCCTGTAACTATAAAGCACATTTTACTTTGCAGAATTTACTTTCTGTTCAGTAATAAGATGTCAGTCTACTTGAGAGATGCATGTATTGATCGGAAGTGGATGACTCAACCAGTGGTTGTTCGTGAACAATAACTGAGCAATCTTTTCCCCAGATGCGCAAAAAGAGGCACTGATTTAAGTGCGGCATTTATTGACCATAGGTGGATGAACAGTTGACTAAAAAGTCATTTGTGTCTGCGTGTGTGTGTTTAGACATGTAACAGTATATCGTTCATGTGTGATGGCTTTCGCCTTGTATGTGCCAGCTGCCGGGGTGCTAAAAATAAAGCTCGCAAGAAAGGTAGCCAGTGACCAGAAAAGCGATATATCTCAATATCAACTTGCATTCACCACGTCATCACCTAAGAGAATCAATTTGAACAATTTTTCCCCATACGTCACACAAAACATTGGATTTCAGACAACACGCCAAATTTCTGTTCAGCCTAGAAGACAATATGAGACTCAAACTTATCATTATTATTATTATTATACAATAGCATGCTGTATATGTAGCTGAACACAATGTAAGGGGAAAAAAGCTATACAGGGATCAATAAAATGAAATACAAGCATAGATTGACAGCTTTACGTGAATACAAATATAGAAATAAAATACTATAGCATGCCGTATGTTCCAATGTTAATTTGAAAAGCAGTAAGGATAGTCATCGGCACTGCATGAGGTAAAAATCTGTACATATGTACTATCAATACATTTTCAAAATGTAGGCATGGATTGAGAACTTCATATGAACGATAAATGGAATACTATAGCAGGTGTGAATGGAGAAAAAAATATATATAAATGAAATTTTCTAGCATGCTAGAATTAGTCAGCAGCATTGTAGGTGGAAAAAAGAAAGACGTTCTCGACTCGCGTTGTTTGGTTTTTAGGCATTCGAGTCGACAACGCTGCCAGTGAGGACCTCCTCCAAACCAAGCATGAAGTCATAAAATATCAGTGGCACAAGCTCACTTTCTCAAACATGAACTCACATCATATGAGCTCAGTGCCTTATTTGGTCACTCAAGATGCTGCCCACACACACGCACGCACACACAACTTTGACAAACAATTCATTGTACTCTCTCATCTCCACAACATCATTTGCGTTATCTGTGCAAGAAGCCATGGAGGCCTTTGGAGCAAATGAGTGAAGAGAGGGAGGAATCACATGCAGAGCGCTAGAAACGGGAACCCTCCCACAGGAAAGCTGTCTGAACTCCTCTTCTCCTTTTATGGTCAAAAACTTCCCCAAAAGCCATAAGAGCGCCTTGGGAGTGTATCGTCTGAGAAGGCCTGCTAAGTATAAAGCGGTGGAGTGCGAATTTGCAGAGGAACACAAACATGTCTTTGAGTGTGTTTTATGTTTAGTTCAAAATCCCAAAAAGAAAAGCGGCAACGCTGTAACACCTGTGCACTGAGTCAACAAACGCGTCATCGCCCCTCTGCCCATCTGTACAAACATGTCTGCAAATTATGCAGTGACAACCACTGCAGAACTCCAGACATGAGCAAAGCAGAGGGATGAACCAAACATGCAATAGTCAGTCCATTTAAAACATATCTGGTGTGCTTTTTTTTTTTTTTTTAAATAAAGTGCAGCTTGTCTTCTTTTTTTAGAAATTGACACAGTAAATTGTTCAATCTTGTCAAATAAACAATACAAAAATTGCTCAAAGGAAATTCTCCAATAAATGAAAAATTCTCATATAAATGAATATACACAATGCAATTTTTTTTTACCAAGTGTGAAATTACACATCTAGCCAAGTTTTTGTAGTTAGCATCTGCCGTGGATAAGACAGCCTCCGAAAAGCGACAATCTAAACAGAACTACATGGAGATGTTGCCAAAAAATTGCAACCTAATTCGAATTGACCCTCGACTCATTTCGGTCAGGGAACCCCTGATCGCGTGTATAGAGTTACATTTTGGTTTTGGCCCCGGCAACCACCCTGTTGTGTCCTGACAATGTCTCTACTCAATCTTGGCAGTGGCATGTGTCACTTTGAAGAGGCCCACTCATCCCACCGGAGGGCCTGCGCTGAAAGGCTCCTCATGCCCTCGTCCTCCAGAGCAACAGAGGGATGGCGTCAGATTGCAAGTTATTTAAAACAGCATATACTATAAGCTCGACTACTTTACTATAAGTCACATCGCATTTCCCACCCATTACTGTGTGATTAGCATGTTGTGGTACAGTGTTGCCTCAGTTTGTAAAATGTTCTAGCTTGGGGCTCAATTTGTATTCACGGCAGTGGTAGCATCGGATAAGCAGCTCATAGCCAAATGTTTAGCAAAGTTGTCAATGTGTGGGTGTTTGTATTTGGGGATGTGCTTGCTGCATGCACCAAACAGCGCAAAGAATTAAAAATGTTATGGTGACAAGGAAAACTTGGGAAATGTCAGGTGAACGTCAAACCTTTGCAACCTTAAACAAACCAAAAACATATGTGCAATATACAGTCCCAAACCTTGGTGAAATAAGGACTTTAGAGCTTCAGACCGTATTTGGATATGCGTCACTTAATGCAGCTCAATGCAAGAGTGCTCTTAGTTGACAGGGTGCTGTGCTGGCGCTGGAGTGACCTGTTAAAACTTAAACGCAGGTGTTATCGCTTGCCCACATAGTCCCTTTGTTTGTCCACATTCCTCAAGTGCTGACTCCACCTTGAGCTTGCACAAAAATTGAGTAACACACTCAGAGGAAGAAAAAAAAAACATCTGCCAGCTTTACTTTTTTAAAAAAAGTATTGATATTGGTTATATACATTAAAATTGTCTTACACCAACATGAATATGGTTTTAATGTGTGCAACTAAGTCATTTTTGAATGAACACCAACTTTTCTACAGTTTTGGATCCTTAGGCTACATGGGTAGTGTTTCATGCGGACAAATATAAGGACTAAGGTTTACCAAAGATAGTCATGTATTTCTTCCTCCGAGCCAACAGAGGGCGCTGAATGGCGTGACAAAAAACGGAAGTGCTGCTCACCTTGAGCACCCCCCCGCCCCCCCCCCAATCGCCCCCCATCGCCGCTTTCAAGTATTATGAATGAACGCCCAAAATTAATTTACCTCTCGGAGCAAGTGACCAACTAGCAACGTTGACGCGGCGTGGACGAGGCGAGGCGCTCGACGTGAAAAAAAAAAAAAAAAAAAATCCAAGATGTCTGCGAGCGCCGTTTACGTTTTGGATTTGAAAGGAAAGGTAAAGACAGCCGCATAACGGGGAGCAGCCGGCTAGCGTTAGCCTAGCAGCTAAGGAGCTAGCCGCTGTCCTGTCGCATTCCTCGCTGGCATCTTCATGCGAGGTGGATAACGGTCCATCGATCATGTTCGTGTGCAATGAAAATAATTGCAAAATCATCTCCAGGGCGGGCAGTATATCGTGTTAAACACTAACTTACGTGATGTGAGGGCTTAAAAACATCAACAAGCTGACAGCTGTTTCCTCTCTGGTCTATTTAACTGGGATGTTGGTATTAGCAATCTTACGCATTATTATTATTTAAGTGTTGTAAATCGTTCAGATATGCGGAATCGTATAAATAATCGTGTATTTTTATTGCAACACAGCAGTTTGTGTGTTCTTGACAGTTATTCATAACTACCACTTTGCACAATAAAAAGTATCCAGACTGCAGCTCTATGTAAAGATTTTTTTTTTTTTTGGCAATTGCTCTGAAAGCTTCCTGCTTCCTAAAATATTGGTGTTCCCGTTAGGTGCTGGTATGCCGGAACTACCGCGGCGATGTGGACATGTCCGAAATCGAGCATTTCATGAGCCTCCTGATGGACAAGGAGGAGGAGGGGACGCTGTCTCCCATCCTGGCCCACGGTGGGGTGCGCTTCATGTGGATCAAGCATAATAACCTCTACTGTATCCTTCCGTACACTAAACGTGTACTCACACTAGGCCTTTCGAGCTGCCCTCCCCTAACTCCGTGACAACTCATCTATTTGCCATTTTGAATTAAGCAATAACGATTAACTAGTACTTTGGCGCCATCTAGTGGATATTTCATGTTGTACTTTTAATGTTTTTTTGTTGCTTTGAGACTTCCTACTTTGTTGGCAGCACTTGAATGCACCTCCTGCACAGTTAAAAATGAAACAGTTTGTTTCTGCTTATCTTTCAGTGTAGCTACAGTATATTTATCATTGTGTGTAAACGTCAAAATATGTTCGTGTCCCTTGCCAGTTAATTATAATTATGCACCTTGCATAATAAAAATAATTCAGGACTTGCGCACATTAAAAAAAAAATGCTGCTGTATGCACAGTCTGCATAAACTATTGCACAACAGAAATAAAACTGCACTTTCATTGTCGTTACAAATCTCTTAACCTTCATTGCCTCAGTGGTTGCCACATCGAAGAAAAATGCCAGCGTTTCCTTGGTTTTCTCCTTTTTGTACAAAATTGTGCAGGTACGAATCACATTTTGCGCGGCAACAGTTGTTGGTGGATTGATTTTAAAAAGCCACGTTTGAATTCCCCAAGGTTTTTGCCGAGTATTTCAAAGAACTGGAGGAAGAGAGCATCCGGGATAACTTTGTCATCATTTACGAGCTGATGGATGAGTTGATGGACTTTGGCTACCCGCAGACCACCGACAGCAAAATTCTGCAAGAGTGAGAAATCCCATAATGCAATGCCAGCGCATACTAGTGCGGACCATTTGGCTGTTTCACCTCACCTGTGTTGCTTTCCCTTCCTATCAGGTATATAACTCAGGAGGGGCACAAGCTGGACACAGGTGCACCCCGCCCACCCGCCACTGTCACCAACGCTGTTTCATGGCGTTCGGAGGGCATCAAGTACAGAAAAAACGAAGTCTTCTTGGATGTCATCGAGTCAGTCAATCTCCTGGTAGGAACTAATTCTTTTAGCCTTGTTTAAATTTGTCTGTCCTGCTCTGCCATCAGTCAAGATGGCAAATCTCAAAAGACTTTGCCTCTCCATGCTATTCTCAGGTCAGTGCCAACGGCAACGTCCTGCGCAGCGAAATCGTCGGCTCCATTAAGATGCGTGTCTTCTTATCCGGAATGCCCGAGTTGCGCCTGGGCCTCAACGACAAGGTTCTGTTTGAAAACACTGGACGTGAGTTCCCATGATAACGTAGCGTGGGCTCTTATTGCCAAATATTTTAGAAACAAAATGAATTGCAATATTGTGGTAAAATCTCCTCTGTTGCGGATTTAGGCGGCAAGAGTAAATCTGTGGAGTTGGAAGACGTCAAATTTCACCAGTGCGTCCGCCTGTCACGCTTTGAGAATGACCGCACTATCTCCTTCATCCCACCTGACGGCGAGTTTGAGCTCATGTCATACCGCCTTAACACTCACGTGAGTAGTACCATGTTTTGGAGAAGGGGTGGGATTAAATAAATTACAGTTCTTCTCACTGCACTATAGCCCGCTTGCTGTAGTAATGGTCGCTAGATGGCGCCTGTGTAACAGGGAAAAGTACAGTCAAGGCAATCTATTGACTTTGCAAACGGATGATAGGGTGCGTGTGCTGTTATTTACATCTCAGGTGAAGCCGCTAATCTGGATTGAATCAGTCATCGAGAAACACTCTCACAGTCGCATTGAGTACATGATTAAGGTAAGTTCTACTGTTTGTTTGTATTAAGTATTATCGGTAGCTATGACATAAGATGGCAATTAATTCATCTTTGAATTGCCACTGCCAGTGATTTATGATTCATTCTTTTCGCTTGTCACGCACATGGCGACATTTAAAAACGACAAACTGGTTTCTCATGTTGACCTGCTTGTTTTTACCCGCTTGCCTTCCCACCGCCCATCATAGGCCAAAAGCCAGTTCAAACGGCGCTCCACCGCCAACAACGTGGAGATCCACATTCCTGTGCCAACAGACGCAGACTCTCCCAAATTTAAGACCACGGTTGGCAGCGTCAAGTGGGTTCCAGAGAACAGCGAGATTGTCTGGTCCATCAAGTCCTTCCCCGTGAGTGACTCACCAGACAGTGCGAGTTTATGCAAATAAGATTTCAGCGGGGCTCGTTGGTCTTGCAATGAGTCATTCCTGAGCCAAACCGACTTGCTTTTAATTCAACCGCAACAAATCGGGTTCTAAGATGTCAATGTCCTCGTGACAGGGCGGTAAGGAGTATCTGATGCGGGCTCACTTCGGCCTTCCGAGCGTGGAAGCGGAAGATAAGGAAGGGAAGCCCCCGATCAGCGTCAAATTTGAGATCCCCTACTTCACCACTTCGGGCATCCAGGTACGCCCGACTGGAAAAGCCCGATGCACTCATTGAAAAGTGACTTGGGTACCACACTTAGCCTTAAACTGATGAAAAACACTTGCTGTAAGACATGACAGAGAGAGACAGTGTCCTCGAGCTTGACAAATAGTGAGCATCAAATGAGTCATTTAAGGTCACCGCTTTTGAACCCATTGCACAACAACACATGTTCTTCGCTATCTCCACATTGGAATTCAAACAATTCAAACAGGAGGAAGTCAAGCAGCTGCAAAGGTTCAGTTAGGGATGGAGTTGTCTGACTGGCATTTGTGTTTGTCAAGGTAAAAAAAATGTTTTTCATGTTGCTGCAAAACAAAGCAGATGTGCTCCCTCCTCAGCTAACTATTGGCAGCGACGAGCCGCGCGGACTGCATAATGACAGTCGTCCCTTGATTATACGCGGCGCAGGAACGCAGCATCACATTTTCCCATGTCGTGACGGGGCGCATTGCGAATGACGCTTGGCAGCGCAGTCAAAGACTTGTTTGTGCACTGCTCAGGTCGCCATAATTGCACATATGCGTTCCACATCAAACCAAAGTTTAACAATGTACTTCTTTTTTTTTTCTTTCACTGACGTTGCAGAAGTTTTCCCATACCAGTCAAAGATCATGCTCTGTTGTTCAAGCGAAAGATTGTAAATCTTTTGCTCTTGGTAGTGTCTCCTAGCAGACTCTTCTGCATGCTTAGAGAACGGCGCCGACGTGACCGACTTCGGGTGACTTGATTTTGCCTTTTCTCCGTGTTTATCGCATTCGGGCGCAGCCGGCAGGCCGGCCACCCGTGCTGCTGTCCAATTGGTGCGTCAAGTGTCTATATTAGAGGGCAGCGGCAAACGTCTCTGTGTGCTCCCTGCGAGCAAGTTTAATTAACCCGCGTAAATATCTGAGCATGGGAAAGTTCCTCTTAACGGCGCCACTAATTGTAGACGGGGTAGCGCAATTGAAGTGCCCGAATACGTGCCACATTTGTGGTAGCAGGTGACAGACGCCAGCTAAGGTGACAAGACCAGAAGGGCAGACGTGAGCCTCTTTAAAAAATGCCACAAAATTACAGCATCAGAACTGCAGAAACCAGCAAAGGGAGATATTACCTTGACAGCGATACGGTATCACATTTGGTTCCGGTGTTGCCATTTCAAATCTAAAATGCTTTCAACAAATGGCTCAGGACAAACACTGCCTTGACAAAAGATTGGGCTGGCACGACAAAGTCGACAATGCCATCAAAATTCCATTCTTGCCTGTGCCAGAAGAGCATCATGGAGGGAAAAAAAAAGCATCTCAACATTGCAAAGTTACGATCTCAAATGGTATTTTTGTGGCTTTTTGATTGTTTTGCTGACTACTCTGGTCGTCGCTCAGGTTGCAAATTCCTGGGGTCAAGTTTCTCCCTCCTGTTAAAGAAGACAAATGTGGGATCCATAGAGTCAGCTAAAAAGCCACCAAAATAGCCTTCTCACTTGTGACTTTGTTTGCCATGCCGTCTCCAATGAGCGACGACACAGAAAGACGTTTTTTCTTTATTGCAAACAGAGTCAGAAGCGAGAATGGTATTTTGGTGGCTTTTTGCTGACTGCGTGGACACGCTCGCACCGTGCCAGCCCGATGCCTCGTGAATCCAGAAGCCGCGGCGCTCTGTGACCTCGCTGGGTCGAGAGAAAACATGGCGGCCAGAGGGCTGAGGACCGCCGCCAATCCGCCAACAAATTCCTCGCTTTTCCGCTCTCATCTGGAAGCTGGCGTGACAGAGACATGGTGGTTCACCCCCCCCCCCCCTCACAAAAAAGGTCACGTCAGCCTTAAAGTGGTCAAATGCGCAAACGGGCTTCCTAATGGTGAGAGCGCGCACGTGTGGTCAAGTCGTGGCTGCGCACAGGAGTGCTGTTTACATGCAAGCGCAGTCGGCAGCCATCTTTACTATACAAGTTGCGATTTTGACACAAAACGCCGCTGAGTCACTCAAGCGCAATCATGTTTAGATGGAAGGTTATTTTAGGGCCCTTTTCTCGAAACCTGCCCGTGTGGTAACACTTGTCAATCCCGATTGTCGGTTAACGGCTTGTGAAAGCCATACGGGGGATTGTGCTGACGCATCTAAAAAAAAGACAACTAAAGCCGTGTTGAAGAAAGGCGCTTTTCTCCCGAACCTCTGTAGCCGCTTCCCCCTTCTCACCGCTGCTTCCTCAAGTGCTCATATCGCAAGACTCCCTGAAGAAGATGAACTCTTCGGCCTCCCGAGGGCTTGGAAAGTCTGTGGTTTGGACTCGGGAAGCGTGGAACCTTTCCTGTCCTTCGCACTTGATCTACTAAAAATACCTTGAATCACCCAAGCCACCAAACAGTCAATTCCGGTTTAGTTTTAGACCAGTTGACCATGATCTGGCCAATCTGGTGTGTGTTTTTTTTAAAGTCGCTTTACAATTTGACAAAGCAAAGTATTACAAAAAGTTGATCTCTAGCTCTAGGTATGGTAGCAATCAACTTCACAACAAGCAGCACTTCGGTAGATGGTGAACAATTTAAAAAGGAGGCCAAGTTCTTGCTTCGAGGTATTTACTGCTACTACGCTTGGACAATCAAAGCACAATAGTTTTACAAAAGCCTGCTAGCTAAATGCTAACAGAGAGTGTAAAACGCTCATACGATGCCATTTGTCGTTTGTCAGGTGCGTTACCTAAAGATCATCGAGAAGAGCGGCTATCAGGCTCTGCCTTGGGTGCGCTACATCACCCAGAATGGAGGCAAGTATGCACACACACACACGCACACACACACAATTGATATGCAGGCATTAGGCAAGAGTTAGGCAATGGCCTGCAATGTTGTGGGAACTGTTGTACTTCTATAAAAATAAGAAAAGCTACAGCATGAGGCAACGTCCTGTGAAATATGTGAAAGTGATTTTTTTTTATTCCCCCCTCACTCTCGTATTATAATTCGGAAAAGGTTGCACATGTCGGGTCTTTAAATTCACTAATTACCACACATCCACATCTCATTTCCTCGGTAGTCCCATCCTCTCGGGTTGGCACGCTCCCACCGTTTATTTCCCCACAATTGCTCCTCTTTTATTTATTCATATATTAGATTAAGTCTTGTCCCATTTCCTCCCGCAGATTATCAGCTCCGAACGCAGTAAGGCAACGCCTCAGCCGGGGCGGGAGGAAGCCGGGCGGCGGCGGCGGCTAATGAGCCGCCGTTGACAGTCGTCAGTCAAGAGACAGCTGAGGACCCACTTCTTTTTTATCATTTTCCAGCCAATGCAAAATATTAGACGCGGAGTTCGTACATCAATGGAAAGCGATCGTTTTTTTACTCTGCGGCCAACTAAAGCAGGAATCATGTTTACACTCTGTCATCATCAATAGGTCAGAAACGTCACACGCCTGATTGTTGATTCTTTTTCTGTATATATGTGCGACATATCGATGAGGTCAGTATTATTAGTTACAAGTGAGCCGATCAGTATGTCTCTTTGTGTTACAGTGCCATCCGCTTTGCCCTGTTTTGTCTGCTTTCAAACACGCGGAAAGTAAAGCAAAGCTTTCATACGGCGCTCGCTCGGTGATTCCGTATCTATAACTCCTATGTAACCACATCTTGTAAAATCATTAAATGTATATTTAGAGAAAATACTTGCGGACTTCCTTAGTCATACTTTTTCGTCATTGTAATTCTAATTTGGTGGCTTTTTTTTTTTATGTTCAAGTGACCCATATCTGACTTAACTGTTTACTAAACACCCAATATAATTCAATTGATAAAATCCTATTTGCAGTTGCTAGGCTATAATAGCAACTAGAGCAAAAAAAAAAAAACTAGATAAATAATTTTACTTGGAGCATGTTGTAGAAATTTAGTCTCTAGTAACATACTGGAGAAGTTCACCCAGTGCCCTGGGAGTAATCATTCGGTAGGGACTCAAACTTGCGGCCTTCCGCTCACGGGCTATATTCCCAACCACTCGACCACAGCTGCCTTAAATGTTCACGCTCCAGATGAACTGACACTTGCTGTGACATTGCAATTCACCCGAGCACCTTAAGGCTCCTGGGATGGCTCTTTCCAATGGAGGGCCATTTCTAAAATCAGCCCCTCCCCTTATCCCCAATCTGTGATATCATAGTCTATTTAGTGCCACTTGACGCTTTTTAAACTGGCCCGACTAGCTGGAAAAAGGATGTGAGTCAAGTTGTGGCGAACGGTCAGAGGATGCTCCCGGGACACTGTGGCCTTTGTGCTCACCTCCAAGTTGGGACCACAGTTCAGTGAGATCACTGCTGTAAAAATAGGAACGTTCTTTTTGGGAGGGAGGGGGGGGAGTGGTTATGAGTCACGAAATACAGGTGACCGAGATCCACGTCACAACACTTTTAATACTTATATTCATAATTGGAATAATTGGTGCGTTTTACTCAATTTGAAGTGGCCATTCCAACCAGTCACAGCATTTTGGGGAAATCTTTTCCATTTTTCACTGTCTGGCACAACTAAGAAATGATCAAACATCTGTCATGCTAACACAGTTATGCTAACACAGGATGATCAACTGGAAAAAGACTGGTTATCATTTTACATCTTGTCCACTAGTTGGGTAATCTTTTGAATGAGAATTGATCAAATACAGTCAGGTCCTCAAAGATCAGGACAATGAGAACAATTGTCATTTAGCTGGATCCAAACACCCGCATAATAGATTTGAAATGAAAAGATGTGCTTTGAATGGCAGACTTAGACAAACTAATGATTTTCACTGACAATGTTTTTGTTTTTCATATCTACTATATTGGAATGATGTAATTAGTGCTTTGCGGGGAAAAAAAAGCTCAGTATGTATTAGCTTTAATGTGCACCTGTGTTGTCTCGCCTGGAGGTGCTCACAACAATGACAGTTGTGAAACGGACCATTTATACTCATGCATGCGTATCGTCGCCTCTGGAACGGCTGGTATGAGGCTGCTAATAGCGCCGTACAGATTAAACCACATCTTGTCTGCGCACTTCGCCGCTGTTTGGCGATAAGAAGCTTCAACAACATTTCGTAATGTTTAACCGAGGCTCGTTGTGATCTTTGGCACACATCAAACAATGGAATTAATCTACTCCAGGGTGAAACTGGCCACCGGAAAAGTGATCTAAAAATTGTGCAAGCGGCAAAAACCATTCATAACATTTCTATAAGTGTAAAAATTGAACCACCGCCAAGTAAAACACAAAACGATAAATTATGTACGATTTGTTAACTCATATGTCACACTGATTTCTGGTCCTATTTTTTCCCTCTTTGGTTTCCTCACTGTCACTGATGACGTCACACCAAAAAATGTCAACGAAACGTCAAAGCAAACCCAAAGGGCAAAAACCTTTTCATTCGCTTCCACTAAAAATATACTTCACAGTTATTGAAAATACTTGAGAATGATTCATAGTTTCTAGCCGAAGCACCTGTCATCCTCGCAAACTTGTTTGGTTGCCGTGGTGATGACACAAACATTTTATGGCTAGTTGCTCAACACATGATAAAGGTAACCGCTGTTGCATAGGTGTGCCGTGATAACAAAAGGAACCCCCATTTTATTGTTGCCTGGCAACAGAGGGAAACCCTCAACACTGACTATTGACGTCAAAGCCGAGCCCAACTGCCTGCAAGGTAAATTGGCTGCCCCCATGATGTCGACGACATGGCAGCTTATGATGAGTCACCTAAAGGCGCTCGGCAGGTGAAGGATTGCCACCGACTTCCTTCCCATGGAGAGAAGTGGTTGCGGGCCGCATACCGTGTGTGTGGTCCTTGGCCCGCACCAGGGAAACTTTCCTGCAGACTTTACAACAATATTGCTTTAAAGCACACACGCAGCTGACTGTTCAATTTAGCTGACCTTGACACACACGTGAAACCTGTGCACCGTTGCTGCAAAATAGCAAAATTGCTACCTAAAAAACAAAAAATATTCAGGCCGATTGAAAAGGAGTTTACATCTTGCCCTGTAGTTCTGCTAACAGTTTGTACGCTTAAAAACGGCGAGATAGCGATCTGATTTCAAAAACTGCTAAAGCAGACAAGGATTTCACATCTTTCCCAGACTACTATATTTCAAATAACTGATAAATACTTTTTCAAATTGATTTTTTAAAGTGGATTTGTTATTTAATTTCCACAAATATGAGGGCCACGTTGCCAGTGAAGTGTACAAATGCAAACATGATAGATATCTGGGTGCGACGGTCCAAAGCTCATGCACGTGTAATTATTAGCCAGTGTCACTACAGTATATTAAACTGACACTCAAAAAAAAAAAATCTGAAAGGTTTTCCTGCTTGAATTCCATCTCGGAAATTCAGGAGTGCTCTCCCAAGTCTGCCAGATCAGCAAAGTCGACTTGTTGCGTGTGTCCTCACCATTGCTGTCAGCGCAACCGTGTGAATTACTACCGCTGCTGCTGTGGTAGTTCTCCAACCTGGAGGCTGGCTGTGGGACCTCCCAAGTAGTCTCCAAATAAATCCCAAGGATTATTTTAACACTATTTTTATGAACGGCAAATTGTCCATTTTTTGGGGGGAAGTCATTTTCCACAGTTATTTTTACACGTCTGTGGTTAAAATACTATCAAAAAAATACGACCCAAAAAAATGACAAATTGCGTATGCGCACGGAGCCCACACATGGTTTTCAGGTCCGGTCCAAAAACTACACTTAGCAATTATCAATTTCTATTTTGAAATATGTGTATTATTTTGAGGCAGTTATAAATCAGAGTCAAATTACAGCGACGAATGTGCAAGTAAATCGTTTAAAGCTAACCGCAAATGACCTGACATGAAAATATGTTTGCTCAAAAAGGATAAATTAAGAAAACAATGAATCAATAAGCTATCATTAAAATAAATTTGATACCACACAAATTCATGTAGAAAAAAATTAAGCAATATTATTGCAAAAGGAAACAGCCTCCTAGCTTACTAGCTAACAGGTCTCTCCGCTATCTAGCCGCTAATGTCTGGACTCAAAATGAATGCCAACGTTTCGAATTCAATACAACAAAGAGAACCTGGATGTTCTGTGGTTATTCCTGGAAAGCCTCCCTGGATTCTGTCACGCCATCCGAAACAGAAAACAAACAAAAGCCCAGCTTACACTCGCAGCTCGCTAGCAGTCTGTTTGTTTTGCCTGTTAATAAATGTGTCATCCTCCAGTGCTCTTATCCAAACCAAAAGACAAAAGAAACGACTTAACAAATATGCCAACTATTACCACCTCGGCGTGGTTCCACGACATGCCTCGCCACGCCGAAGACTTGCATGAAAGTGACATAGCAATAAAAGGCCTCAGGTTTGAAAAGCAAACATCTCCGCTTAAAACAAATACAGGTGAGTTATCATGTTCCAAATAGACAAACCGTAAAGGGGAGGAAAAAAAAGACGACATACAAAAGGTTCCAAATAAATGTCGCCGGAGGGCCTGGGGAACGGACGTGTTTTTTCTGGGGACACAATAGAGGCTGAAAAGCACCGAACACCTGGCAGTTGCATGGAGCTTCAAAAGCATCCATTTCTTTTATACAGTTTAGGAATCGCTGAGACGTCAAGGAACACCTGGACTAGAAACGAGCGGCCGAGGGAGCTGATTGGTAGAAACAAAAAGGAACAAGACAACAAAATGGACACCGGGAAGACGTGACAAAACTAAATCCCTTCCAGAACAACAACAACTGTGCTGCCCATTGTCAGAAAGACCAAAACATGAATGAGACAAAGTTGTTTTCTGGGGCTGCTTTGCTCCTCCATGCACCGGGTGTCGACTCCGCCTTCTGTTTTCTCCTCTCATCTGACAAAGTGGATATTCTCTCTTTTCCCGTTCCTCTGGAAATACCATCTTGCCGTCTATTTGTTTTCTTAATGCCTGCACCATATTTGAGCACAAGTGCATGGCAACAGCAGCAAAACAAAGAGAAATTCTTTGGGCCCTAACCACATTTTTTTTTGGGGGGGGGAATTACTGATCATGTAAAAAGCCACTGCGGCAGCTCGCAGATTGCAATCATCAGGGCCTTGTGGAGCCTGCATGCTAACCAGCCCTCGAAATAGGCCCGGCTATTTCCGCGCACGGGCTGCGGGGGGAAACATGTGTTTGACATCAGCGTCATTCTGCCTGAGCCGCCGCTGCCGCGCCATTGTCCCCTTCCGACTCACACTCCAGTAACGTAATTACAGATCGATCAATCAACAAAATTCCACCGCGCGGATGCTCGGCGGTGACCGGGGTGCAACAAGTGGCTTTGTTGCCAGCCATGGCCATGCATCATATTTGAAAGCCGGTCTTGTGAAATGGTTTGAAAGAGATGAGGATTAGGTGAGGGGAACGTGAAAAGAGGCATTTAAAGGCCGAAGGGTTTTTCTTTCAATCAAGTCCGTCCAGAGCGGTTGCGGTCATAAAAGATTTCACTCAATAGCAATTTTTTGGGTAAAATTTTCTGATTGAGTTATTTTACTTTGCATTTTACTCTTATTTTTAGTTTAGCTTTGCTTATCAGATGACAATTAGTTTTACGTAAATTTTTTTGACTGTTCTTTACTTTTAATTTTACCGTCACGATTGTTTTTTTCTTTCATTTCGATTTGACTTCCGTGAAATGTTTTTACTTGACATTATGTTGACTTCTAGTTACTTTTACTGTAGCTCGTGTTGAAGGCTGCTGCGAGTTTAAAAGGCGAGCGAATGACGTTTGAGCTGGCGCTCCCGACCGTAATGCAGTCGGACTTGTTTACACCTTGAAGGTGTACAGGGGGGCTCGTGTCACTCAACGGCTTTACACTATAGAAACAGGCGCGTGCTGCTGTTATTCAAACTGCTTCCTGTGACCCTAAATTGGACGTGGGGCTGAAAAGGAGCAGAGCAGCCAAGCGAGGCCTCGAGACCACCCCCGCCCGCCTCGGCAACCCCCCAACTTGAAGCCCACCGCTTTGACAAACCATGAGTGTTTACCCAATCAGCTTGCGGGGAAAAGGACCCGCCGGCTCTCTAATTTTCCAGCCTGCAGCCATATGGCGCTTTGGTGCCGTAACTGCTCGCAGATGAGCCCCAAATAAGACGTTTGGGGTGCATCCTCTACACTTGAGGGTGGGGGGCAGCGAGGGGGTGCTAAGTTGACTTTGTGCTGGTTATAATAACCTAACTGCAGATTATTCCCCCTGTATAATTTGCAGTAGGGTCAGGGGATGCCGAATATAGAAATCCAACCACATGAAGACGCTCAGAGCCCAAAATAGCAAGTTTGATGACTATGTGCTTTTAGAGGTGGGGTCTCCATGACTTTTTTGAAGGGGAAGGGGGAAATCCAGCGGTTGCAGAAAGGCCCCACGTTAGACAATAAACGTGACACACACACACACGCACGGCAAGATGTGCCTTAATGTTTATCTGGGGCTTTAATTAGCACCGTATTTTTTTTTCATTAGTCTTGCAGCGGGGCTTCACAAGCGTTGTTGATGTGCAGGTGTGGTCGCCGCCCGCAGTGCGTGCGTGCGTGTGCTGTCAGACTTAATGCACCTCACTGCAATTACACACACACACACATACACGCACACACATTTCTCAATGTGTAATTGCTACCTCTTATTTAAAAGGATTTGTAGAGCACAGTTGTGCAACTAGGAGAAAGCGCCGACGCTTGTGATTCATTTGCTTATTCATCCATCAGAGGCATTGTACTATATTGTACTGTAGAAAGGTGATTTTTAATTACTCATGTGCAACATCTTTGCCAAAGTGTTGATAGCTCCTTTGCACGCGACAGCACACCAAAAAAAAAAAAAAAAAACACGGGATTTCAGTAGGGCTGTTTTAGTTACCGGTGATCCAACTTAAGATGGGATACGAGGTGTAATTCCGATGATTCTTTGCTTTGACCGTGAGCTAAACTCAAGATGTGTGGACTCATTTCAACAAAGAACTTCTCAAGAATCATCAAGTCATCCTAAGATAAGAAACTTTGATATCAGACTGCATCATATCATGGCCCAGGATGTGCTTCCTGGTTGAACAAGTTTATCTCAGATCAGTATCAAGACCTTAAACACACATAGAAGGATTGTTAATACAAATCATCGTGCTGTTAATGATTGACAGCCAACAGGAAACGCAGCTTAGGAAGTTTACAAATGAAGAAATACTACTTTTTGTCCCATTGAAAACAAAGTATAGTAACAATTTTTTTTTTGGACAATGTGTAATCTGTTCTTTCTATTGATTGCTTACTGTTCCAGCCACTGCTTTGACCTCGACAATGAACTTTGGCTCATCGTCACGTCTTCGGGTGAGTAACAAAAGCTCCGCAAGATGACTTAGTACTCAAACAATCGTGCAGGTCAGTAAAAAAATAAATCAATAAAAATTGTAATACTCAGTAACCATGAAACACTTTAACTCTCTGGAAAATGATGCTGTGAGGTTTCCTACAACACCCCTTGGGGGTCTCCCTTTCCCTCGGCCCTTCCTATCCAAAACGACCCTGGGTCACCTCTTTGAATCCGAACCGCACTAATCTCTGTGATCTTTATCTACACACTTCAAAACTAAAATCCTCTCTCAAAGTTGAGAAGAAGAAAAAAAACAAAAACAATCCTAATGAGCCTAATCAGCTTCGCCACCTGTTTTAGCATCCAAAGGCTGCCCGAAGGGTGCAGCCTCTTTGGTGTCAAGCTTTTAAGCAGACGCCGCCGCCACCAGGCTGGCCTGGATTTTTTAGCGTTGACCCATGCGGTTCTTTTATTTAGCCTGCTACAAAATCCCCATTAAGTTCACCCCAGTCGGGCCAAATATATCAAGCAATTTGAATTTATGAGTCACATTTGGCTCATTTTGAGCAGTCGCTGTAGGTTTTGCTGATGTCTTTTCAGGATGAAAACAATTTGAGTGTTGCATGACAGAAAAAAGTAATGACATAATTTGTTTTGGGATCAAATCAAGTCCGTTTTTGGAGGCATTGCTCTGGACCGGATCTCACGAATCAGCAATATGTGGTTTGATCACTGCCGGCCTACTGTGTAGTTTGTGAATATTCAAAACGTCTTACAAAAAAGAAAAGCAGATCCGTTGCCATCTCTAAACAGGTTCAAAAATTTTGGGGGTCCATTTACTGCCTGGCTACTCTTGTGACTATTCCAAAAAGCAGCAGCAGGTTGCTTAAAGTGCTGCTGACAACAATATTTTCAGGATGAGTAAAAACTCTACGTAGTACTCTTGAGTTACTGGATGTCTTCGCAATCATTTCCTCAGCATCGAATCGGGCGTTTGTGACAGATACAATTGAGGCGGGGTGGAACCTATCAGAGAAGGCAGTTTCGCAGGAAGGAATTAGTCAAATGTGTTGATTGTTCTTGTCTAATTCCGCATGCTTCGCCCCCACACAGCCATCCCTGCCCTTGCTAATCATCCATTAGCCTCCTACGTACACATTTGCCTCAGTTCAGCTGCCACGGTTTTATAATGGCCCGCACATTGAAATTTCATATGGAAGAAGGGGAAAAATAATAACAGTGGCATTCCAGAGGGGCTGTAATTTTCTTCCGGCGGCTAAGCCGTGTCCATTATGGTCAGGGTCAAGGAACACATGCATGCGAGCCCGTCATCGGGGGCACGGCGGTCGGCCACATCACAAGCGCCCGTCGCGACTAGTGGAAAGACGCAGTGTGTTAGCGCAGCGCGCGGCCAGCAGTTAGCCGCAGGCCTCCGTGATGCCCCCCACCCCCCACCCAACCCTGACCACGCCGCACTCTAATTTAGGCACACATGTCCCCATTCAAATTATATACCCACCCTCCCCTGCAATTGACATGATTTGATACAATGGGATTCAGATTTGCACGCCGATGCATCAAGATGAATTTAAAGCCTACCGTTGGGTTTGGATTGAGGGAACAAAATGCTAATATGGCGTTCTCGCCTGGGTTGGGTCAAGGTCGCAAACGTTCGCAGGTACTTTTCTTGTCGCAAGGAAATTTGGAACATGTTGAGTCGATGGATGTTTGGTGCTCTCGGCAAGGAGAGAGACGGTTTTCATGCTGGATTAATTAGTTACAGAAGAGCTACAATTTTAGCATTCCCACACCATGCTGCCATAACACTGACACAACTTACTTTTCAATTTATGATCACCACCCGAGCCACGAGCTAAACAGAATGCCATCCGGGTCCACGCGTGGAAAAGGGAAAAAAAAAAAAAAAAAAAACTGTGTGGGAGACCCTGAGAAGCCCCAAATGGCGGTTGGCTGACGCATGTTGGCCTACATTTTTTTGCAAGTGGGTCACCAAAATGTGAAGCATGTTTAATCATGAAAGCTTGCTTGGCCAGAAATGCTTTAAGTGTGGTATCAAGATTATAGTACAATCAAGCCCAAATGTTTGCACAATCCCAAATTGGCACTTTCCTTGACTTCAACAAAACACTCGACACTAGAATACATCATCACATGTTGGTGACATTCTTTGATTTTATCTTTTTCATAATAGCTGTTTATTTGGCGTCAAGAACTTTCTTTTCTGATTGGCTGGGAGACATCACATGATTCTCCTGTCTTATCATGAGGCATGCATCCACTTACATTTCATTTTGATTTATTTAACAAAATATGCTAGCATGCCCAACAAAATAATTGCAAAAGTACCCTACAAAATTATACAGACATATTTTTATGGATTGTGTTTATTGTTTATTTATTGTTTCAGGAGTCCCCATTATAACTCTCCCCCCAACTCACTCAGTGGCGCCCCCTGTAAAGTCAGCAGTATTAAAGAAGAAAAAAAATAATCAGGCCCAGATACGTTTCACCGATGGACACAGAATTGGTTGGACATCATACCGATATGACTCGTTGACTCGCCACAAGTTACCAAACCAGCTTGAAGCATCAACACGCGTTACCGATCTTTCTGAATGCTTCACTGAGCACGGACAAGGATGGTGCAAGCACGACTTTTGGCATGACACTTAAGCCGCCCACGGCATTGTGTTTTTTGGTCACGCAAGCGTTTGCTTGTTTCACGTGAAGTATGAGTGTGTGGAATGTGAGGCCTTCACACCTACACACACTCCGACACCGTGAGAGTAGCGGCGAGGAGTAAGCAAGACAGGGCGGAGCTTGTCGACTGTGAGAAAAAGTGCTGTCAATGGGCGACCGTCAGGACCTCCATCATTGATGGGCTCAGTGACAGACATGAGAGACAGTCCTAACAATCACACCCCACCTGAGAATGCCTTGCACAAAAACACGCTCACCAAGCATCTCGGAGTGGTCCGACGGCAGTGAGTCACCACGGGGTGTGTTTTGATTCAATTATCAGATCCAGACTACACACAGAACTCTGCAACGCGTTGTTTTGTTGTTTTGAATCGCTGATGATCTGTCGAAGACATTCCGTGTCTAGCGCAATTGTGTTTACAAACAATAGTTTTATATTTAGCATCACCACGACAACCTTGATTTTTGTCCCTGATGGATCCAAACGTTTGGAACGCTATGACTTTTTGATATTTTTTTTGTGGGTCTGCTCATGTCAGAAATGCCTACCGAATTTTATATTGAAAAGTGGAATGGGTTTTGGGCGCTGAATTTTCAAACCAAATTGAATTTTTAGCTTTCTTTTCAGGCATGGATTCTTGAAACTTTGGTGGCTACTCGCTAAAATCTCAATGTATCGGATGGCTTTTATTGGATCTCATTTGATTTCGCCAGGTAACTCGTCAAATCCATTTCAAAGGTAGTTTGCCTCCATCCTGTTGTTTTCGTGACAAGACTGTCACGAGCTCATACAGTTCAAGGTCGTCTTTGTCGCCGCCCCCCCCACTTCCCGTCTCGCTCTGGCTCATTCATTCATTTACTCAGGTGTGTTCAAGGGGCCCACAATGGCGCGCTATCGCACAGTAAGTGCTTTTCAATGGCAATTTGTTCATTGTCACACAAGATGGAGCGAGGTCCATATTTGAGGGCCTCACTCGGGGTGAGTGTTTACCCGCGAGGACAAACGAAGTCATTGACTTCCCCCCGGCGAGCTGTGAATGAGCTCCTTTTTGTGAATGCACATCAAAACAACCTCAAGCAAACGCAGGGATGCATTCCTCGGGCCGTTTAATGCGAAGGCAAACAGGCGACCACTTCAATAAAATACCTTTCTCGTGCAGGAATTGCATAAGTCTAGTTGAGAGTGGAAGGTTACCTGAACATTTGCCAGTTAAAAAGAAGCAGGGATGGGGTTTTTCCTCGTTGACAGGTTTACGGCGGCTGCAAAAAGTTGTAGGGAGGCAACTAATCGGCATGTTTAAAGCAAATAAAAGGTGCTCACGTTTTTACTTCATCTAAGTGAAGAAACAACCAGTCGATGTGAAAAGGGATTAACAACCAAGTTGAGTCTTGCCTGCAGTTCAGCCAAACCAGTTCCAAGATCTGAAATTGCCAACTTTAGTCTGACTTCAGTCAAGTTACGCGGTTCGAGTTCTTCACCTCTGATGAACAGACACATAAAAGCGAACGAACCGTATCAACAAGGATGAACAACCCTATGAACAGGCAACACAAAAACACATGAACAGCTATGAAAACACTAAAAGGACGACTATTTTTTACATTGAAAAGACAATAAGTCAAGTCGGCTTTAATTATATTGTAACATATGTTGCCCCCGGCTCTCAGCCCGCAAACCCCTTCCCATTGCAAACATCCACCAAACGATAACTCTCCCTACTATGTAATTACACAATGAACTGAAGGGAAAAGAAGTTTATTTTTGGTGTCTGTAAATGTTTGACTTCTGCAATGGTTGGGTGTGTGTGTGTAGGGGGGGGGGTGCATTTCACAATAAAAGTTTAACGGCTTCATCGCATCGTACACTTTGGTGGATTTTACACGTCAAAAGTCGGAGCATTAGCCTAATAAAAGGTTGCACACTTGTCTTTCCCCTATGTGATTTCTACATGTTTTTATCTTCTCATGGATTTGAGTAAGAAATTGCCACGCCTTGGTTTAGGTTGGATGAGGTGAAGTCTGAATATAATCCGATCCGCCTACACTGACATTTTGGCAGACAGCAAATACGTGAAAAAAAATTCAGTTGAATCCTGTGTCATGCGGTGTGTAATCCCGGGGTATCTCGGGGAATGATGTGTCCTTTGGAGGCACTGGAGAAAAGAATGTTCTACCATGTTACAACTCTACTAATTACCCGTTTGATGCGCAACAGCAATTTTCGGTTTCAGAAAGAACATCATGGGTTTGTGAATGTTGTTGGCCTTGACCTCGGCAGAACCTTCGCACTCCCCCACAAAGCTCGACACTATCTGCGGTCTGCGTAACGTCCATACCGACGCATCATCTGTCTGCCAAGGGGCCTGACTAATCTCTATTTTGATACGAGCGTCAACAACTCCCATGTAAAGACATGCAAAGGGGAATGGATGCGCAGCCAAGAACAGTCTTGTTTCTCAGGACGACTCATATTCGCAAAAAAACCCTAGTTTAGCATTTTACCAGTATCGGCCACCATCGCGAGTACTCAGTACTTTGAAATAAGGCTGATTTCTGTCCAACACCTGGTATGTACCCATCCCTACTACTACCACTACCATTAGTAATCATCATAATAACAAGAATGTTTGATATTTACTGCATATCTGTGGTTGGTTTTTTTTTTATGTGCTGGAACAATAAAGTTTACACGAGAGTTGAGTTTAGAAATTACTGTGTATATATTCGATAAATTATGGTGCGAACAGGTTGTATTTTTAAGCTGCGAAAAAGCAGTAAAACAGTGTTTGGAAAAACGCAAGTACAGTACATTCAACCTGTATAGGAAACATGAGGCTTCATAAATCCCGGCATTGCTGCTGGCTAAAGAACAAGTCTTCACACGGTCCCCTCCCCTATTATTTATTTATTAGCACAGAAAAATCATCAAAGCCTTTCGAGGGCATAATTGCCGTTTGCTTCTGCTCCGACTTGTCTCGGCTGTCCTTCAGAGACGCGCCGCGGCTTTTCACTACGCGCCCTGTCGTCTGGGATGCTTTGCTCATTAGCGCTGTTAGCACATGCTAGCATCTGCCTGGGCAAATGCCGTTATCATTCTGGTTACACCTCTGCTGGTTTGAACTGGACGGTGATAATGCCTGGCTCATGACGATGACCAAGAAATAATTTTTGTTTTATTTCAAGACTATTTATTCACGGTGTAATTTCTAAGCTAACTGCTTTTGTCACAGCCCATTTCGAGGTTTGGGGTCAGGTCGGGCGCCAGCAAAGATGTGCAAACGAGACTTCCATTGTCATTCCACTGAAGGACCTCGGGGCTGCTTGTTAACTTCATTTTCGGTTAATAAAGAAGAAGAGGTAGGCTAAGGGGTTGGGGGGGGGGGGGGGGGGCTTACTTTGCAGAGATGGTATCAGATGACCATTCGCTAATGAAAGCCTGAGTTGGACTAAAAGGTGAACAGTCACCGGTTCTTGTCGCAGTTCTGCGGCAAAAGACCTTCAAGAAAACAGAAGTCTAGTACAGCTGAGAAAAGTTAATTAAGTACAGCAACCAAGTATTTATACTTTGTTAATTCCCACCATTAGCTGAGACGCACTTTTATAGTCTCTGGCAGCAAAAAAGTTGTCCATAGGAGGAAGAAGGCCTCAGCCAGGGTTGCTGGCCTTATCTGCCACACATCTGTAGGGCGCTGCTTTTTTGCATTTTGCAATTACAGCTTGTCACTCGCAAAGGCAAAGAGATGAGTTAGGCTAGGCTCCGGGAGGCCAGCGGATGTCATTGAAAGGCTGCAATTTACAACCTGGAATCCCGTCAATGAAAGAATTAAAGAGTTTGTTTTGGTTTTGCTCCCAAGCGGAACGACCACAAGATGTTCTTTTTTGTATCAGAGGCGTAAAGGGCAAAATCGTTAAGTGTTACTTTTATTTGCCTGCATGCTTGTCACTGTTGTTTGTTTAGGAGCACTTTGACAAATGCACTTTGGCTACTGCTAACAACTGTTAGGGTGTTAGCATTTGTTTGGTTTTCATTTAGGAATAGTCTCCAACTACTTCAAAAATATAAAATCCTCATTAATCTGGATCCATATATTTATATTTTAATCTGTGTAAATATAATATGGACAGTGATGATACTAGTAGACCTCAAGAGGTAAACAAGTGTCCTCATTCCCATGTGACACAATTGCGGGAGGACAATGGTAGCTGGCGTTCGGGGTTGGATGACAGATCCAGTTACGCGGGCATCCCTCATTTTTTTTTTTTTTTTAATTTCCTCAGCATAGCTGTCACTATCCGTTCTCACACAGGCTTATTGTTCCAAAATCTGTTAGCATCAAGCATTTGATCTGCAGAAATAGTATCCAACAGGAAAATTGCTTTACGTAACGTTATCTTGCTATATGTTAGCATAGCAACTGTTAGCATGTTAGTGTAACGTCAGCATGTCAATAATATTTTTCTTTATACTGTAGAGATCTGACTGATTGTTGGAAATTTACCAGGGTTCATGTTTCCATAGATTTGTTGATATAGGATGATATTTACCCCTCCCCGACCCCTCAAAATCAGAGGCCATTCTAAATCAACAGTGCTCTTCCTCTCCTGCATTGTTTAAAGCAACAATACGATGGCGGTAGATCACAAATAACTCTTTTGAACATTTGCCTCACCTGAAACCTATTAAAGCTAAAAGCGTGTGTGCCCATCCCCCCCACCCCCCTGCCTGCGTCTCAGGTTGCCCTCAGTCAGGTATGATGGCCCCTGAGGGCCTTGGGTTAAATCCCCCCAGCCCAGACGTCTGCGCGCAGGCCTGGTTTGCCCCAGTCGGGATTCCTGCATTGTCCGTGCGCGTGTGTGTGTGTGTGTGGGGGGGGTCTCTGTATTGTGAGGGGAAGCTCTTGTGTTATTTTAGTTATCTCTGTGAAGCTTGCACTGCTGGCTGGGTGGGCACTGAAGCAGACTCTGTGAGGTCTGAGGTCGCCACTGGAAGGAGCCACCAACCCCATTTTAATCACAGGCAAGAATGGAAGTACAAAGGGGCGTTTTGAGGGAATTGGTAAAAATAGGGATATTTTTGGGTCTGTTTAAAAAAAAAAAAAAAAATACTCTAAATACAGAAATAAAAGGTATTGGACCCTCACTTTTGTATTTCCTGTAATGTATTGTATTGTACATGCCTGAAGTATGGAATACTTTATGAGTCAAGTTTGTTCCGTTTTAAGCGCAAGGTGGCCAGGTATGAGCACCTCCGAGTGGCTTTTCCTTCTTTTGTTAACGCTGATAAGACCCTCGCTGAGGTGTACGCAGGGTTCCGAGGATGTCAGTGTTTGCTGAGTCCTTGAGAGGCTTTGCAGCAAATTGGCTTCTTTTTCTTTCTTCTTCCACTTAGGCGCTTATCTCCATTTTTGTTGATAAGCTAGAGCTGATGAATCAACGTCAAAACATGAGGACCCGAGAGGGAATTGACTCCATAGCGAGCCGTGTCAAATATGCCACGTTGGAGACTTTGCACGAATGATTTATGTGCAGCTAATAGTCATGAATCAAGCGTGGACATGTTTGTACAGTCACATGACAGAGTGGGTGCGCTTTGTGTGCAGCCGGATTATAAAATTATTACAACATTCCGTGCGTGTGTGTACTTTGACAGTCCATTACAATCCACTCTATTATAAGAGTATTTACTAAATCAAAAGTTCAGAAAAAAAAGTTCCATTAAACTGCATGTGTCCATTTTGTATTCAAATCTGTCAATTTTCTGACTATGGTCATGTGATGTTTGCAAATTGAGTCGTGATTGGTCGTTACTGGAACTGAGGAACTGTGATGTCATTTTCAGTGGACAGCAAGTGACAAAATGGCCGCCCCCGGATAAAAATGGGTGAAATTTGCTTTTTAATTTGCAATAGACCAGTGTGGCTTGCAGAAAACATATTATTGTGTAGAAAAATTTCGAGTTGAAATTAGATTGATGGATTTATTCTTATAAGTACTGCGAAAATTTGTTGAGTTAGCAACTTTAGGCTACAAACGTGGCCCTTGAGCAGAACATTTAAGAGCCCAAGCGACGTAAACGTCATCATCAGCTCTACGCTAACTCGTGGGAACATGGATCTCGCCCAAAAAAGAAAAAGCTGCTCCGCGTTCCAACTTGACCCTAAATCACGCAAAGCGAGAAGCTCCGATTCCCTTCGGAAATAACGATGGATGTCGTAAAGGCCTTTGAACGCGTGGCGGCGTGTCCAATAAATCCGACGGGGTCAAACGCGATCCAACCATTTCCCATGAAAAAGGAAGGCAAGCGGGCTGCAACATCTTAATGCTCTCGCATACTTCTAAAACACGTACAGAAATTCTTTTTGACTCACACACACACCACTGAAACACACTTTATATACAGATTATATATACAAAAATTATTCTAGGTTACTAACAAACATGTTTAAGTTTGAACTGCGTGCAGCTGAAAATCAAACCGAAATAAAACAATCTTTAATTGGCGTGATCTTGTTTGTGAACGCCAGGGCAAAGTTCCACTAATCAAGCCGTCATCTGTCTGAAACGTGCCACCCCTCCTTTCTATTAGTCATTGTAGCCGCAATGAAACAATTATGAAAGCAACATTGGCTCTGGAATAAAGCGAACCTGGCATGAGGACACCGAGGGAGCTCCCCGTGTCCCGGTGTGACCCGTGACTTTTCTTACATGCTAATTCCAGACTGACTGCAGCTATCACTCACTTTGTTTTTGCTATTCAAGTGTTGCCAAGTAAGGTGGAGTGAAAAGTGTCCATAAGGGCAAAGATAAGAGCTTCACCATGTCGGCACCTTTGTCAGGATATATATGGAACGCTCGCGGTTATGCGTGTGCGTCGTGGGAAGTTTTGAGTTGAACTCAACAGAAAGCTGCCTTGAAACCTTAACGCAGGCTCGAAGCCTTATTTTGAAACCCTATCCTCGGTGCAGTGATGATGATTCACGGCTTCGTGGGCAAACATTCATGAGTCACGGGCGCTGGCACATGGGCATACGGCAACACGTGGACTGGCACTTATCGGGCAGGTCCCAACTGCGGCACATTCCTACGCTGTCTGCTGGTGCAGACTGTGCAGAAATGATGCACAAACTACAATCAAATGTTTTTTCTCTCTTGGTGGCATCAAAAAATGTTTTTTGCCCATCCCTAATGAATTTCAATGCTTTGTCGGTGAGGCGCCAGCACAAGAAATACTTTGTGCGTGCGTCGTACAGCAAGTTTGTGGGAGTTGAGCGCAGCAGGATCCTGCTGGTCCGGCCGCTCGTATGCTTTTCAATTCTTGTGCAAACAACAAAGAAAAGCTGCCGTGAGTCACTCCGTCAACACGCCGTTCGTCCACGGGTGTAATCGTGGCGTCCGCATCCGCCACTGACGTTCAGCTCGTCCTTGCATTGGTATTGCGAGGTGAGCATTCACGTGCACGGTGTGTTATGTATGAGCATAGTTTTTGTTTTTCTCAAGGCGACCGCATACGGTTTAGAGAGGCTTCTTCGCACACCCTCGCTTCCTCCTTTGAACAGGATGTGGTGCTTTCACGCAGCGGCCGGTGAGGTTCTCCAATCTAACCGAGTCGATATAGATCAGTGGGCTTGAAAAGTTACTCAAATTTGTGGACTCGGACATTAGTCCTACACTTATTGTCATATGGAAGAAAACGTTTAGACAACTCTTGAGAAGATCTCGCACGGTTAGGTCACGTTTAGGCTAAAATGAACAATGCTGGTCGGTTGACTTTTTGCAGCACTAATCCCTCGGTTGGAATGCGGCAATTCCTGCCGAACACCTGACGCCTGAAATAGGAGTCTGAAAACCCACGTTTTCTTTTTAAAATGTCAGCATTCTCATCCACGGCCCGCACTTTGTAAGCCACAGATGTTTCCTCCTTGAGAAAATGTGAAACCCAAGAACAAGGATCTCGTCGAGCTTTGCGGCTTTTCGGCAGGTTACAGTTGGGGCGCTCGAGGGGAAGAAGAAGAAAAAAAACACACAACACAGCTGCTCAGCATCGAGGCCAAGTTAGAAATAAAATATCGGGTGCGCGTTGCCAAAAAGCTGTAGTGCGCGACTTATGGATTGATGAGGGTGATAAAGAGGAGTCCTAATGGAGAGCACATGTGGAGCCGAGAGCGCAGAGGTCTAAGCGAGCTGCCCGGGTCGCACCTTTGCTGGCCTTCTTTCTTCTACCTTCAAGGCTATCTTCTCGATGTCCTCGCTTAAGAACTGAAAACTGGTCCCTGGGGCGCTGATAACTGATGCTAATCACGCTTGCGCAAAAACTAGCATAACTATCAACGCGTCTTCTAACCATGATCGAGAACACGAACCAATATTTTCACCGAGATGACCGACCAATCAATGGTGCTGCCTGTAATGGCGGAGAACTTAGCTAGCTAAGGATGAATGAAAAATTCAAAACATTTGAAGTCTCCTTTTTTTATTACAAATAATTTTACAGCTCACAAACGCCGAGGCTATTTTGAACATTATGACTGATGAATGCGGAGCTTGTCATGGACGCTTCTCAACACGCTAGCTAATATTTGCATCAGCGGAAAGGCGGAGCACGCCGGAGTTTATCAAGTCCCCGTCAGCATCGCCTCGCTCTCCGTGGCACACATGTCGATAACCGCACTTGTAACATGAGGACGGAGGGTGGGGGGGGGGGGGGCGAGGGGTTCGTAATTACAGGGCCGCGCCGGGGAGAGCCATAATCACAAAGACCCAAATAGAAAGATGCGAGCTGACAGATGAGAGGAGATTGTTTGCTGCTTGTTTCTCTTTGATTTGTGGTCACAACAAGGGGAAAACCAGCTTTTGTCGTCGTGGCGTCAACCCTTGCCGCTTGACCCAATGCTGACTTGCACGCTGACCACTTGTTGTTTCAAGCTGATGGAAATTCAAGTGACCAGATATGTCCTATTTTTACAGTGACCATAAGAAAGACATTCCAAAAATCAGTTGACATCTACGTGCTGAGGACAGTTGGCTTGTGTTATTCTGTTGCCGCCTTAGTTCACGGGATTCAAATGAACACGCTCAGATACTGTCACATCGAACCACATGATCTGGCATCTCGGTCATCTTATTTGTAGTCACTGGCCGGTCTAGCAGTCATTACAGCGCCACAAATTAGTTGCTTCGCTCACCCACAGTTCATGCAATTATGCGCCGGTCTTGTCAATCAAAACACGCCGCGCTACAGTCACATTAGTTCAGCACAATAGCATTCTTGCTAGCAGTTTTACAAATGGAAATTGCCTCTTTCAATTATTCACTGCCAACCCAGTCAAAATGGAAAGTTGGCGTCTATATCCGTCAATGGTAGTGAATGCGTTAACTGAAGTCGCAGGTGTTGGCTATGTCTTGATAGGCTATTAGAGGTAGCAAGTTGGATCAATTACCGCCTTACATGTCAATCATTACGGGCAGCATCTATGGCTTTTAAAGCAAGAGGTTTTGTCGTTAAGGTTTTCTTCGTTAATTTCAATTAGCAGCGAGCGGCTGAATCGATGGCATTCAACCTGCTTACGTGTATCGGCGCACTGTTCCACAACAGCTGGCGGAAGCTGTTAAATGAGCAGAAACTATGACACCTCGCTGGCTTGCACCAACGATGTCATGGCGTATATTTTCCATAGAAGCGTGTTATTTTAAGGCCCTGTATTTAGAGTAGTTGTTGACGCATATGTCATATTATTCCATTTGTTTTATTCTTTTTTTTTTAAAAAAAGCTACAAACTTAATCTGGGCCTGCTTTTCTTTTGGGTCACGCAGCTGTTTTTGGACGGAATTAATATTTAAGGGAAAACGATTCATTCGGTGATAAGCGGGAGTTTTATGGTCGGGCCTGGATGTGTAGTATGAGGCGTGTGTGACTTATTTCTTCTGCGAAGGTCACGCAAAGTTCACTCACGCCTCAAAGGCAGCATCTGAGGAACTTACGGGCTTCCTCGGGAGAACAAACTCCCAAGCTGTTTTCAGCCTCGCAGCTTGTTACTGTTGCTTTAAAAACGCTGCCGTTGCTCAATGGCAATTGCCTAAGACACCCGGTTCCTGGCAAATGAATGTGCCGCCTTGTTCCAAATTTAGTTTTTTTTTTTTTTCGCCTGCCACCGCGTGCACTATTTGCTCTGCCGTTTCTCAGGGTTGTGGGCTTCTTTAATGACCACTTTGATCCCATTCAGGTCTGGCGCTGGTGTTTATGTGACCTTGGAGAAGACCAAAAAAATAAATGTGGATAGTGGCCGCACTATACGTCCATCATTGTCAAATACCTCGTGTTTAACTCTTGATTTGAGTTCCCGCCATCGAGCACAGAACCTTCAGTAAATAAAATGGTGTCATAACTGGCAAGTACGTAAATCAAATCAAGCTGCTTCTTTAAGATAGCTGAAAGTATGCTGATATAACTCAAGCTAACTATATTTATCGCGCAAATCTCCATTTTTATTTTAGTCAATTCACATCATACAAGAACTTCCCTGCAAAAATGGGGAGTGAAACAGGGGAAAAAAAAATAGACGTTTTTCCAATCAGAAATTCAAAGTAAGAGTTTTTGTGTACATTTTACTAGTTGTTTGTGTGTAGTATACACTAATCAATCATTAAAGATCACCACGGACTGATTGGTCCTGTCACCTTCATGCATTATTCGATTATTTTTTTTAGTTTTTCCGTTTTGGTGACATGTAACTCAAATATTTTTCCAGCTATTGTGAGGGCGAAAAAAAAAAAAAAAACGACCTCTAGGGATGCTGGTCATCATGTCACACAAGGGTGAAAGTTCACAGTCCACGGCACCGCTTGTTGAGTGCAGATAGCGAGCGTCTCTCTCCAGCGAGAGTCAAAAGTGGCGTGATGAATTGCACCATTCACCTTCTGCCCGCTCCATAAAGACCCTCTATGTGTTTTTGTCACATACAAACACAAGCGCGCCTCTTTAGCCCCAGACCCGAGTATGTAAAAACAGAGGAAATAGCCGAGAGAAAAGGTGTCACTTTTCCTCAGCTGAAAGCATCCAAGTGTGTGTGCGTGCAGAAAGAGTGAGCGGCTTCTAATTCGCTGATCTCAGCTGATTGCGTTTTCCCGTCCAGACGGTAGACATTCCTGCAACCTGCGGCCGCAAGCCCCTCGCTCACGGAAAAACTTTGCACAAGCGTGCACACACACAGGTGAAGATTTGTAAAGCCACGCCGTGGGTCGATGGGTTGAATTTAGTTGGAAATACTAGGAAAAAAAAATTCTCACCGCAATACACTCCACAAGTATGTGCTTAGTGGAGGCTAAAGCGTGGCTATCGTCACCCAACAAATATGGCCGACAGGTTGCATTCAAAAGACTTCCCTGTTTAATGTAAAAAAAGAAAAATGATGTGACTTTTTTGGAACAAACTTCAACTACATTTCTCATGAGAATAAGCTCATGCCAGAATATGAAACGTCAGGATCTGCCATCATCATGGAGTCACGTCCGTGTGTGCGTGACTCACAAACACACACAGTCCAAATACACACTTCAGCCGGACACCGACCATCAGTTTTTCCGACACGAAGGTCCCAAAGGTTGAGGAAACAGCACCCCTGTGCCCCCCCTGCCTCCCTTCTCTGTCCTTCATGTCCTCTGCTGCACGCTTACTAATCAACAGGAAACATCTTTGGCGGCACAGGAAGTGTTACTCTCTAATTGGCCTGACGTGATGCGACGGGTTCCCAGCCAATAGGCGGGGGGCTTATTTTAGGAGGCGGTATAAAAGAGGCCTTCGGACAGCACAACGTTCTCACACTTGAGAGAAGAAGCATTAGTAAGCACATCTGCTTTCATTGTTGTTGTGAAAGTAAACTTTAGGACAGTGGTGGGAAGTAACAAAGTGCAAATATTGTCTTACTGTATTTCATTCTTACATACGTTTTGGGTTCAATTTGACTCTTGTTGACATTTAATAGCAAGTCCGATTGTGACTGGATGCGTTCCCACTACATTTTGATTCTTGCAGAAGTTCAATATGAATACTTTTGCCTACTTTTAGATTCCCACAACTTCCTTCTCACACATTTAGAGAAGGCGTGAGAAGCCACCCGTGCAGCCCAGTCAGGCCACCGTGCGTCCAGTCGTCAATCACACTGCGGTTAAAAGCAGAAAAAGACCCCGCGAGGGAACGTTATTATTATTATTTTTTTTTTGTGGTGGTGTTTTTATAGAAGTGGTCAGACGCCTCACACAGCTCACTTTTTTTTTTATATTGTTTGTCTTTACGGCCAAAAATATCATAACGGTGACGCTGTGTCGGAGCTCCCTGATTAGCGGCAGACAAAAGGTATGAGAGGGCCTCACAGGAAAGAGAACAATCAAAGCGCACATTCCAAGAAAAGCACAACACGCAACGCAACACGGCGGGGACACAAAGGCTGCACCGAGGAATGATATCAGCACGCTTGCGGCTGATTAAATCATAATGTCTCTGTTGGCATGAGAGAGGAAAAAAGAAAAGAAAGACGATTACAGCATTTCTCAGGCTCTTAATCGGGGGATCCATCAAAGAGGGCTTCATTGTTTTCTGATAAATCTAAATTGAAGACATTTTGAAGAGTCCTACCCTTGCGGGGATAACAATGATTGAAATTTGATAAATAACCATTGAAATGTCAAAATTCTAAATATTTTGATTACAAAATTACTTTTAAGTTCATTGTCCTAATAGTTTTGTTTCCCTAAAATGTTACCAGCCCTTCCCCATGTGGTCACTGCCTTTGACTAAACATGTAATCACAAATCTAAATGTTAAAAAAAGAAAAAAAACTGGATGCAAACAACCCCCCCCCCCTCAATAATTAGTGGGATTCACCCCACCCCATCATCCATCTCCATTACAGCCCCTCTCTGATGATGAGGCTATTTTAGCATCAAGGTTTTAGGGGGTCTTCCCAAAACTTCTCCATTCCATAACTCTGATCTTTAAATGTCGTGGAAATGATAGCCATTAGCTTAGCATGCTGTATTAACCTATTTATAATTTTGTATAATTTTTAGACTGAAAAAATACAAGACAATAATGTTTTTTTTAGGCCAATCAACAAAATACTATTTTGCAACAGAAAGCCAAGATGGCTTCTATTTACCATCTGCTATGAAGTGACATAAACAAAGTCCTTCTTGCAACGACTGCACAATACTGCAAAGGCCATATTTGCAGCAGAGACGATCTGTGATTGCCTCTCGAGTGCATGCGGCGCACCTCAGTTTGAACACACACACACCACTCACCACACACCACACACACACATTTCAGGAAATAGTGGCCGAACTGCAGAGAAGATTCACTGTTCGAAAAACAGGAAGCGGTTAGGCAGCTGCACGCCGCATCGGAGCGTAAAGAGTGCAGGACACCTGCATCTCAGCTTCCATTATGAGATGCGCCACCCGCCACTCACGTCTTATTAAGTCTCGGAATGCGCTTCCTCAATGAGCGCGTTAGAAAGGCAAACACCAAGGCCCCTTTTGATCACGCAGGAAAAAATGCTGAGCAGGTAGATTAACCCAGGATTAAGTCTCTCCTCCAGGTGAATTGCAGTAGCTGCCATTTTGGAGAGCGAGAGGTCAAAGGGTGTTTAAAGCCAGTCCCATCTCATCGTCCCTCGACTCGCCACCGGGTTAAAGCGCGCCACTTGAGCTTTCTGGCATGCCGACACTCGCCGGAGGAGTTTTGATGGGAATGGAATCAAGCGAGGCATGAATGAAGCGTCGTGACCCGAGGACGAGGGGTTCGTGGCAGCTGGGCGAGGTGACGGGAGGTGGAAATTTTCAGACCTTTGACTTGGAAAATTCAAAAAGCGTAATCAAACGCCGTTGTAAGTCAAAGTCTTTCAGTCGTGTGACATTGCACATTTTGTTGTCACAGGTCTGGAACAACAACAAAAGCAATGCTAGCTTATGATGGTTGTCAACCACGGATGTCCAAGTTGAACATTTCGGGCTTCTGAGCATTCACAAACACTGGTCAAGTTTGGGAAGGCAGGTGTGCAACTTCTTCTTAGGTCAAGAAGTCAAGACTCTTTGAACTTTGACCTCCTGAGCAGCCCGGTGAGATACGCTCACAGCTATACGGATGACTGACATAGTTGTGTCACACAGAAAACAGAATTGCATGTATTCTAATCAAGCCGTCATCGTTCCAGTTTTCAGATATGATTAAGAAACATGACAAAGAGGGGAGCATAAATCATCCGCCTGATCAAGGAAGCCCGAAGAGAAACACGAGTCATTAAAGAGCAGCAACGGGGAGCCTTCAGGCCATCACAGCGGCTTAACAACCCCCTTCAGTTGAAGTGTTAAATAGCGATAGTTAATGCATCAATTAGCTGCCCAAGCTAAACCGACAGGCTTGCCGACTCAGTTGTGTGTGTATGTGTGTGTGTGTGTGTGTGTGTGTGTGTGTGTGTGTGCACGTGGGTTCACCCAAGCAAAAAAGTCCTAGTTATTCTTTGTCAAACGTGAAATCAGGTTACATCACAAACTGACAGCCAAAGAGGAAACTGCGTTAGACCGACACTTCATTAGCCGCCGCGCGCGCTAACTTCCTGCCACATCAGAATACGAAACGCCGCGCGTGCCGGCTTTCACGCCACGCCGGATCTCGTTCACTTTTGCCGACCGCCGATCGCGACCATATTAGTCAACGATAGCAATGTCTCGAGAGCCGCCCTTTAACTGATTTAACCGACCGAATGTCATTTTGCCGCGTCTTCAAATGTGCTGATTTTTGAAGGATTTAAATACGTTTTTATACGATCGCTTAGCACGGGTCAACCTAGAATCTGATATCTGGATTACAGGCTGGAAGCAGACTTTTGATTAGACATTTGACGATGACTCACTGATACTGAAGTAGATAGCATCATCTTTCTCACCCCGCACCCACCGCTAAATCATGGTGTTTTACAGCCTTTGGACGAAGAGGGGGGGGATTAATGCACTCGTGCTCCTTTGAGATAACATCAGCGATGTTCTGAGGAACCTTGTAGCTTCCATTCCGGAGCGACCGGCCCGGCAGACCTCGGCTTCAACCGGTCAATACGTCCCGAGGCCGTAGCTGTGTTAGAGATCAAAGGTCAATCTGGCCAAATCAACACTTGAGGGCTCAAACACACGGCTTGGCTCAACTAGTAAATGCCAAGCAGCCGCTGTCCCTTCCCAAATTGGCCTCAAATGCGGAGCCGGCTGCTGTGTTTGTCCAAGTTTCATATTGAGCACAAACACAACGCCATTGAGCGCGTACAGCAGCAACAACAAGGCCTCTCTGACAGAGCGCCGTCCTGTGCAAACACACCAGTGCACTCAAGGAATCGTAACCAGGTGCAGGGGAGGAAATACCTGGCGCATTCCACGCGGCAGGAATGTTTTTATTAGCCTCTTTTTATTTTTTTTGATTTTTTTTAGAAGTGTCACCATTCGGAGGTGTGTACACTATAAAGTGCACTGCAGGCCGGATCGCTCAATCAAGGCCGAGGAGCAGCGGCTTCAATGGGGAACCTGTGTAGCGGGCCCTGGTGGCTTACGCTATTTGGACAGCTGGCACAGTTTAGTTCGGCATGTTCAAATAGAACCGTGGAAAGAAACAGAAGAGAATGGAGTCCACTTTTATTGGACACTGTCACTGCACTGCACTCAAGGTTGATTATCAGCCTTCATTTTTGTTGTCACAAAGTTACCATTCCGAGCAAAAATAGAAATGTTGGCGGATCTTTTCAGGCATTGGTTCTTAAGATTTGTTTTTGCGTCTAATCCTGATTCGACTAAATTTCATGTTAGTTGGCGCTAGGGACTGGTTTCTTCACCGCAAAAAAAACGGTATGCTGTGCAAATGTAATTTTATACCAAAATGGTGGCTTCAAAGCAAAATGGCAGACTTCCTGTTTAATTTTGGGGGCATGGGTTCTTGGGACTTTTTCATTTGTTTACTCGTGATACTGTAGACATGCCAACCAAATGTCGTGTTGAAATAAAACTGGCATCGAGGGCGGATTTTTGTCATTTCTGGGAGTTTTGTATTTTAAGACAAGTCAGGAAACTTTGCTGTTATTTTCCTTCGAAATGCAATGAGAAAAACAGCAACTGTACAGGAGAGCGAGCGAGCGAGAGAGAGAGAGGAGACACAGAGAGGCCGCCCACCCGTCTGCCTGTTTTGCTTACACATAAAAAGCTCCTTTCTTCTCACTTAGAAGAGAAAAAAAATAACATTTTTACAGCAAGTGGAGCAGTGTGTGTGTGTTGGGGGGCCGGTATGCTTCCTAGTGTTAACAGCTAGTAAATTGAGGCTCGTGAAGAGCTTCACTGGCTCAATCATCTCCGTATGCTAGCCTCGTTATTAGCAGCTACGCTAACCAGACAGGGTGCTGCATCCGCAGTTTTTAATCTGAGCTACTGACAGTTTTATATTCATGCACATATATCCACAGCATTTATAGTTTTTATATTATCTACACACTGTGTATCAACACAAGTGTAATTTCAAGTTTTATGGGTAAAAATAAATATCCGCGCATGTTATTATCAGACCACTCTTCTAGGTGATTACTATACACATGTTGCATATGTCATAAAAGGTCCTGCTAGTAGAAAATGTGAAGCACGTACACAATGTTTGTTTTAAGTGTAGTATATTTTCTGTGTTACAAAATAACATCGAGTAGTACAGACATTTAATAGCACATAATGGTGCTGTAATGAACCGATATGGGAGAGGCACTTTGTACTGTGTAGCCCACACTTACATGAAGTTAGAAAAAGGCTCGGGGCAATGACGAGCTTGTCTGCAGCGAGCAGCTTTCATGTTAAGATTTATGCAAATAAGCGAAATTAAGATGAAGGCCAATTTCTGCTTGGCAGGCCTTCGAGTGAAACCGCGCTCGTCTTTGGTGATGCTAATAGCGAGAATTCCTTCAGAGTATCGGCATGTTTCTTGGGCCCTATATACTGTATGTCATTTAGATTTATTTCTTCTACAAAAGTAAAACACATTAACAACTAGTACATAATATTTTGTTTGAATGTATGTATATATATGCAGGACATAAAGATATTGTATCTTTTGTTCGGATTCTTGCAAACTAACAATTAAGCACCACATTCCAAGACTTGTCCCCATCCTGTCTGTTCTGTGTTTTCCCCCTGTGTTTTTTTTTTTGGTACCAAATGTTTTAGTGAAACTGGAGCAATATTGGAATGTCAGACTGTTGGCACGTGCTTCATCTTTTAGGCTAAACATTCTCTTACTCCAAAGAGGACGAGGGAGGGGGGGGGGGGGGGGGCACAAGAGGCTGAATGCTCTCATTCTCTGCCTGCGTTTGAATGCGGCCGCGTGCGAGCAGGAAAAGGAGCCAAACGTGCTTCCTGAGTGGGTCCGAGAAGGGGGAAACGGCTGTAATGAGCGAGGGGCGGGCGGATAAAAATAACTAGCTATATAAGCCCGAGCGTCGAGGCCCACTCGCTCTCAAACGCTCGCTGCCTCCCGCTCCAGTCGGGACGTCCCGTACGCTCACACACGCACGCACATTTTCCATGGACGTTGTCGTAACGCAAGCGGGTCGGTCCCCCCGCCGAGGTGACGGAATGCTCCTTCTTGCAGACTTGACACAGACGTGATGCATGCTTGGCGCGAACCCCACGACAACAACAACACGGTCACGGAAATTCTGAGCTCTCCGTCAAGTTTTCAACCTCCTCCTCTTCACTCCGAGTTGCTTCAAATAATCAAATCATTTTGCAGGTTTTGGGACACCCCGATTGATAGGGGGAAGAGGTCGGGGGTCACTAAGGCCTTTTCTGCAATCAAAAGCACGAAGCTACTTTCACAACTTATTTGTTCCATGAAATGTTGTCCCAATTTAGTCCTTCCAGTATTTTTACACTTGCTCAACGGGTAAGCCTCAGGGCCGGGAAATATTTTTGGCCATTGTTCTCGGAGTTGCTAGCCTGTTAGCATGCAGGACAAAATATAAGAAAAAAAATGCAAAGTACAATCAAAAATTTTACTTAAAGTAGAACTTAAAGTATTAGAACTTTCGGTCATTGACTTAAAAAAAGAATCCGAATGAGTTAGATTTTTTGCAAAGAACATGTGGGGCGGCCATCTGCCTCGCCCAGATTCCTCAAAGCACGCCTCGGACGGAACAAAAAGCGCTCGTGGGAAAGTAGGTGAAAAAAGAAAACAAGGCGCCTCCAAGAAATGTGCGGCTGGCGTGGAGAGCCGTCAGCGCCTTTGCGACTCGCTTAGCCGCGTGAC
Source organism: Syngnathus scovelli (assembly GCF_024217435.2). NCBI lineage: Eukaryota > Metazoa > Chordata > Actinopteri > Syngnathiformes > Syngnathidae > Syngnathus > Syngnathus scovelli. Next base: position 8,938,478 of record NC_090863.1, read on the forward strand.
AACGCGTTGATAGCGCGGACAAGTCAACAGTTGTGCTTTTACAGTTGGGAAATTGAAAAACACAAACACGCACACAAAAATATTGGACAAAATAAAACAATATGACTCGAAAGCAATGTGAAATATCAAATAATTAGTGGCTAATATTTTTTGTCTGATGAAAAATGTATGACCAAAAAAATTGAAAAATACTATAAAAACGCACACACACATGGGTTGCCCAACGTCAAGACGATTGCGCAAGAGTGCGTTCGGGAAAGACATTCTCGGTATAGCTTCTGCAGAAATGTTGCTCATTGACTTCGAGCAGCCGCGGCTTCTGCTTTCTCCTGGAAAGGTTGCAGAGTCAAGAGCGACCGGGTCAATATGCCAAACTTGACAATTCCGACAAGCTATTTGTCTTGTTCCTCAGAGAGAAAATGTCCCCGGGGGGAATTCATGAAATGAACTTTTTGAAATACCAAAGATCTCACTGAAGATGAAAGAAGCCTCATGAAATGAACATGTCACATTATTGACATTTTAGTGAGAAAAATAGTGACTGTTCTGTGAAATCGCTAAAGGAAATATCTCAAGGATTTAATTATTAGGTAGACTTGAAACCCAAGCAAAATGCGGAAGGAAAATTATTCTAAAAGGAAAACATTGCACAGATTTGACTGAGAAAAATGATCCAAAGAAAGCTCTTTGTCAAAATTGAATAAATTCTTCATTTCTAAGTGCTATAAACGACATTTGCGCAAACTCTGTTGCTTCACACCTGTAGGGAGACCCTGCACGGGAGGGAGCACTGAAATCCAAATTCTTCATCACACATTTCTGAGTGTTTTGAACTTTTCAGACGCCTGATGAGAGGTTTCGCCACAATTATGAACTGAGCAGCTGTTGAATTGACTAACAAAAGGAGTAAATAAAAAATGAGTCATTATTATTTACGCCGTTGAGAAGGATTTGCGACTCATCCTTTATCAATGCTACAGAACCACGTGCTGCTTCTCCGAGTCTTGTTAGCCAAAACAAAAAGGTTTCCGTCATCTGATCTAACTGGATCCACGTGGCGTCATACGCTTTCCAGTGAACACACAGCCAGAACGTGCATGGCGTGGAAACGGGAAAGCTCACGGCTGAACATGACAGTTGGATGCGAGCTTGAGCTGTCCGTCTGTTTGCTTACATCATCGCGCTGAGTACTCACTTCTCTCACCGCCATGCAAAACTGGAGAAAAAAAAAACGCTCCGGTCCTCATCACACACGACCCTCCACCCGCCACCTCATGCTTTTGGGATGGATGGATGGATGGATGGATGGATGGATGGATGGATGGATGGACGGACGGACGGACGGACGGATGGACTAAGTGTAGCCCAAAATCATCACTTTACCTGTACAATAAAAATATATGCGTATACACATGTGTACTACTATGAACTTATAGTTTCGGTCAAGAATTACGCATGAAAGCACAACTCGGTTTGGTTGTGATGTAAATAGGACCCCCCCTCCCCCGCACCACCATTAGCACTTGAATGGCATGTTACCTTAAATCGTGTTTACATCGCGACTGCTCTTGAGCACGCTGGCGCCTGTTTGCACAAGCCTGCTGGGCTACAACTAAACCCGCTTGCGTTCATGCTCACGAGACGCGCGCGCGCACCGCACCATGCGCATGACATGCGTAAACTCCCACCGTGCCACTTCAATAGGTGCACCTAAGGACAGATTTTGTTTGGTAAAGAATGGTTTGTCCCTTTGGCATTGGTGCTCCGTTTATGCTTGGTTGTATTATTACTGATGAAACATAAAATATTTTTTTGCTTTTTTTTTTTTTTCATGCAATGGATCTCATCGTCCACACTTTCTTGAGAAGTGCATAAATCACGGCGGTGATGTTCTGACAACATTGTTTTCATCCCTGCGCCAAATTACGTAATCCTCTACCGGTTGCTATATGAACCGCTTGTGTGTGTACGCTTGTGTGTTTGACACTTTTTTTCCAGCTCCAAAGGGGGCGTGGCCCCTGGAGCCTGTGCGTCATTGCGCGTAGGCAGCCCCCACTCCCTCCCTCGCTCGCTTAAAGGAACCCCACTCGCTCCAACCCGGCGGCTGTCAGCACTGGAGTAGCGCGCGCGCAACTGGAACAAGCGGCTCGAGAGAAGTCCCGCTTTATAAAGAGCTAAAATTACGCGACGTCGACGTGGTTTCCTGGGCGGCTAAGAGGACTTTTATAAAGAGTCAAGGACGGCGGGGGTGGAAACTCACTGCACTGAGAACACTTCGTGGCGTTGGAGCCACAGCCACAATTATATCGACAAGTCGAAGCGCACGGATTGCGCACACCAATTTTGGAAGCGATTTGTTGAAACAAGACGACACCAAAAACATGGCTTTATCGGGAGTGATGCTACCCTCTTTTGCCACATTCAGCAACCAAAGGGAGAAAAGCTGGGAAAACGTAAGTTAAACTGAAATGTTCCTCTGCCGCACACAGAGACGTTTAAAAGTTTTACGAAGTAGCAGATACTTCAGCATTCGTTAAAAATATGAGCTATTATACGATCGTCTTCTTGCATGACTTTTCTACATTTATTGCAATCGTGGTTTCTCAATGGCTTGTTTTGATTTTTTCAGAGGTGGAAATCAGAGAATGACAACAAGCTCCCCACCGGCAGCTGCTCCATGCAAGAGATGGTGCACGGCGCGGACAACCTGTTCGCCAAGAAGGACGACGAGGATCTGAGCAACTACTTAGATCTGGATTTTATACTTGACGGAGCCTCAGCCTACGTGGCTCCGGCCGACCCCGGCGCATACGCCGCGACGGACGCAGCGGTGCCCGCAGCCTTCCCCGCGGGAGAGCACCGCTCCCCGCCACCGCCGTACGCTGCCGGCCTGTTGACAGAGCTGCTGCGCGCCGACGCCAGCTACGGAGTGACGCGCAACCCTCAACAAACGCTGCAGGGCAGGTTTTACGCCTCGCACTTCCCGCGCCAGGACATCAAAGTTGAGCCCGCCATGGACAGTTACGGCCCGGTGTTGGGCATGGTGCCCCAAAGCTGCAGCAAAATCAAGCAGGAAGGCAACGTTTCATGCATGATGCCCTTCGAGCAGCCACGTTTGGCCATCTCTCCTCGGGCTGCCAGCAGCAGCATGACACCGCCGCTCAGCCCGGACGAGCAGGCGGCGGCTTCGGACTTTTGCGCGCCTATGAGTTGCTTCGTCAATCACAAATACCAGAATAGCGCCTCCTTCCAGCATCAGCAGCATCACCAGCAGCAGCATCAGCAGCAACAACACATGCACATGGCCTACCACGGCGCGCACCACCCAGCGTTCAGCGTCTATGACGAAGCCATGGGTCTGCAGCAGCCTCCGCCGGGCGCGCAGAGGTCGATGCTCACGCCGCCATCCTCGCCGCTGGATCTGCTCGAGTCCAAGCCCAAGCGGGGGCGCCGCACTTGGCCGCGCAAGCGCACGGCCACGCACACCTGCACCTTCGCCGGATGCGGGAAAACGTATACAAAAAGCTCTCACCTCAAAGCTCACCTGCGAACGCACACAGGTAAGCTCACCTTGCTCGCCCTTTCACGCTGCGTAATTACGCAACGCCGCAACTCGGTCGCACCTCTATCCCAGTGCCGATTAATCATGTTTTCTTTCCCTCTCTTGCCCTGCCAGGTGAGAAGCCGTACCACTGCAGTTGGGAAGGCTGCGGCTGGAAGTTCGCCCGCTCGGATGAGCTAACGCGTCACTTCCGCAAACATACTGGACACCGGCCCTTCCAGTGTCACCTTTGTGAGCGTGCCTTCTCCAGATCTGACCACCTCGCGCTGCACATGAAGAGACACATGTAAAAGGAGCCTTGACAACAACAAGAGACTGTTTTTTTTTTGATGAGATATTTCTTTTTTATTTAAAGTGTTCTCCACATGACCAAAGTCCCCCCCCCCACTTAAATCTATATTATTTTCCAATCATGTAGCTGGTACTACTTTGGTTTTATGAGAGCAGACCTATAAGGGGCTGGCCCTTGTACAGTGTATACTTACAACTGGAATGTCTTTGACACAAAAGTGCCTTTCTATGACTCTGCTACTGTTTAAACAAATAACTCATGGTGACACAACTACCACCACTTAGTAGACAATCACATTGACAGGAGTGAAATACACACATTGTGTATAGACAATGTTTTTCTCCAAAGAAAACTGCCTCCGAGATGAATTGAACAGCTGTCCCAGAGCTGCCCTCCCCGATTCCAGCCCCTTCTGTACACTATCAGGGCTTGACGTCCTGTACATTATTTTGTACTTAAAGTTATATAAAAATGTACATGTATTTTATATTGTCAAATGTGTATTTATTGTAAATATTAAAAAGAACGAAAATATCTCACTGCCTTTGCCTCTTTCACTCCAAATAGCTTCGTTTGGACTCGGAGCTGCAAGCCGTCATGATAGCGGAACTAAAATGGGTTATACATGTTGCCATTGTGTAAGCACTTTAATTTTAAAAATATGAGCACTTGATTTCCACTGGATTGATGTTTTGCAGCTGCAAAAGAGAGACACACACACACACACGCTGCAGCCACTTGCGGGTTTTAGCCTATAAATACAAACACTCCATCCCCTAATTACAGAGGGAGCCCGGAGCCGTCTGGACAAGGAGAGGGGGGTACACGACACGGCAAAAGCCTCATCATCAGGGAGCCCTTCTTCCACTCCGCTCTCTGATGCTTCCCAATTATAGTCACACATCAAAAAGGCCCCTTAATACTACAATTACACAGTACACTGCCAAGTCCGGCTCATGCGACGTCTACGCGGTGCACGGTGTCATTTCAAAGCAGCTTCACAAGCATTAAGTGCACTCGAGCGGGGCACCAATTAGTTTTTGGACAATGACAGAGTTGTCATGATTTTTCTTTTCGCCTTGAAACATCACTACGACACATTGGAAATGAAACAAATCATGTTTGGATTGAAAGCTAGATATTATTGAGCTTGCAATTAAGAAGTCATACACACACAAAAAAATGAGACATTTTACATGAAGCATTTCACATTAGGTAGCTTTTTGGACAACCCAAAGTAGAGGTTCTCAAAATCTGTGCACTGCACTGACAAAGACTTCTGAAATGTGTTATGGTAACACAACATTGATGAAAATCATAACACTGAACATTGTATGCTGATACTTGGCTAAGCTCGACTTACCTGAGGCCTAGCCAGCTATTTCACGAGAACATCAGCGAAGCTAACGTCATCAGAGTCACGTAACTTTTCAATGACTGCAATGGCCTGCTTCTTAAATAGTACTTGTCATAAAGTGGCGGTCATTCTCGCATGGTACATTTTTTTCTGAGACTTTTTGAAATAAAGTTTAAAGTCCACACATCAATCATATGTTATTGTGGTTGCAGTACATGACTAGTCATTGACTAAATATCGTGTCTCTTGTAGAACATGAAAAGGAGAAGGCCACTCACTCACTCAGTTGTTTTGCATGTCAGTGTCTGTCATCCATTCCGAGATGTACCAGCTGGCTTGGAGTCGTAGTACTCTACAATTCCGAAAAAAGACAATCTTCAATTTAAAAAGAAGGAAGTGCTCACAGTGTCGATTCAAATGCATCACTCTCATTTCTCTTTTTAGTTTTGTTCCAATATAGTTGTGCCATTTTTTTTCTCCAAAATTGCCAAAGGGTTAGAAGACTAACAAAATAAATCCCCTAACAATATTTATGAACAAACACTGCAGTCAAATTAACCAGTATACCAATGCTAGCGTTAGCCAAAAACATTTAACACATTATTGTGTTCCCCAAGAATAATACAGCATTTTAATGCGATTAATCTGACACAATTACTCAAAATACACACACAAGAAGTGAAAACAGAGCGCACAGCTCTAAAATTAGCAAGCAGAAAGACTGAAGCTAATGCTATGAAAACGAGTGCATAGACAAAGTGAAACACATTTTATTATTTTTGTGTCAACTCAAGCTTACCGTTTTACTGTGTGAATTGAACCACCAATGAAACACCCTTTCGGGCGAATCTTTCTCTATACTGACAAAAGATTTCTGAAACACTCATCTTGAACAAGCAGGACTTTGCTCACAGATGTTACAACATTGCTTGAGAAATGAAATTTGACCAGGTTCTGATGCTGGAGTTGTGTGGATTAATACATTCAACAACAGAACATTTTGATGTCTCCACTTCGGCATCCTTGAATTGTTTGCGCCAAAAAATAAAGTCTCTCTGAGTAATAAAGATGGCGGATTTGTGAAATTGTTTGGCCACACCCATTACCTTTAGTAGTCCCGCCCAACGGATGTGACGTAATAGATACAAATACGTGATAGAAAACTGAACGGAGTATCAATTAACCCCCAAACAGATAATAAAAGTATCTCTGCAGGACCTGGATGGATAGATTACACTTTTCTACAATCTTGGAGACTCCAAATACACAATAAAATGACTATCAAAGCAAAAAAAAGGGATTTTCCATCATAAGTCTCCCAAAAATTCACTCAAGATCAATGTTAAATAGCAGATTTATTTTTGTTATTAAGGAGACAAAGTGACCTTCTTCCAACATTAAATAAAATTCAGTTATCACATACACATATGTTAATAAGTCCAAGAATAAACTTGTGCCGAATTGATTTAAGAATTTCAGAGCCATCACTTTTAGCCTGAGATGGGGGGACTAAGATTTCAAATTAATATGAACAGAAGATAGAGGTTAAAGTGATGAAAATCGGTGTAACAGTGCCAGTGGTTTTACACATTATACAGAGGCAATGGATTTTTTTTTTTTTTTTTAATATGCTGTACTTATAAAAATGAAGACAAGTAAACTAACACAATCGCTACCGCTTTGGATTTAAGGTGTTGAATAACAGATGCATTGTATTGCAACGAAATTAAACGAGAGGATCTAGGGTTGTTTAAATGGAATTAAAAAATGTTGATTTAGTGCATTTCACACCCATTCATATCATTCCTTATAAATACAACAAAACAGTTTTTGGTTTTTTGAAAGAGGTTAAGTTTCTGTGCAGGCTTTGGAATAAGGCAGCGTCAAGTACCCATCTGCTTCGTGTTTTCCCTAAATCGCTACGTTGTCTCCAGATGAAGCCACACTTGACTTCAAGAGGATCCATCCCCGGCCATGATTATAGTTGCCTTGTCGTTTGGGAGCAATGAACATAGATTACATGCTAAATGTGGAGTCATTTGAGGCCAGCGCATGGCGGGGGCGTCACTGGGCTCGTGCGCAGGAGGGGGGCTTTCGGTAGTGCGGTCGGTGTCAGTGCAAACGTCTGCAAGAGAGGGGGGGGGGGGCTTGCGGGTGGGCCCCGTCAGGAGCCGGGCGCGTCAGCCCGGCTGAGCGCGATGGCCAGCTCTAGGTCCTGTTGCTCCTGGAGCCGCAGTCTCCGCAGCCGGTCGCACTCCTCGCGCTCGCTCTCCCGCTTGGCCCACTCCACTTGCTGGCTTTCACTTCCAAGCTACAGGAGCCAAACAACGAGAGGTTAGCCGCAGAAACGAAGCACAGGCTGACCCGGGGACAGGACCGAACGCTGGGCGCAAATTTGGCAGAGGGAGGGGAAAAAAAAAAGTCATCTAAAACACGGCAGTCGTTTTTTAACAGAATTAGAGAATGTTCAGATTGATGATATAGCAAAAAGCAAAGAGATACAACTGATAAAAGCACACCAGATGTTGCCCCGTGTGCAGGACATGCAAACTGCAGAACATTTGCCTTGAACAGGTCATAATCATGCAAAAGCTTGGAGGCAGACCTGCTGACTGACCTTACCTGGTCATCTTCACATTCGGGCAAGAAAAATAAAAAAATAAAAAAGCAGAAGACCTTCCACGTATAAAATTGTTTTTGAATGCACACCCTCACTAAATGGCAATCAAACTGCATATTTTTCAGTGAAGGCCCTTCCTTTGCTTTTGTGTTCATAAATGCTTTTGGCAGCTCATTTGAAAATGCATCATATATATATATATATATGAATGAATGAATAAATCAATCAATAAATCCTCTTGATTGATGTTCCTTCTATGAGTGAATTAAACTCCCGAAACATAAAAACTTGGTGGAATTATAGACCGGACAGGATGGGCGCAACAAGGTGTCCAGCTCAGTCATGCAGGCGTAAATGAGACACGGCAAAGTCATGCGCAGTGCCGAAGATGGTTAACGACTCCATGCAGCCATCACAATGGCAACGTTGCTCCTTGGGCTCATGCAAAAAAAAAAAAGCCTAGCACAAACTTACGAAGGCAGGACCATCTTTGGGAGCTCTACCCGAGCCTGCCGGAGCAAAAGAGAGGACACTTGACTCTCCGCTCAGGGCGGTACTTTAAATCCAGATGTGCAATACTGTGTTACACAATTCTGACAGGAAGCAAAATGTGGCTGGCTGACAGTACACACACATACACACACACACACACACACACACAAAAAGAAGAGTCAGCGAGGGTTCAAATGAAAAGTAAATCGAGTGGCTGAATTGCAACATTCTGACAATCTGCATCTAAGAAAGTGTCTAAAAAAGTAAATAAAAATAAAGGCGGGCTAATGAAGAAACGCTAAAGCCTCCATCCATCCTTTATAGAGAAAAACAATAAATAGATTTTATATGATTTTTTTTTCCCACAGTGCAACTAAATTAATTGAATTGATTGACATGATTTCAAATATTTCAGATTTGAATGGACTGCATTTGACTTTAAGATTGCACTGTATTTATTATTAGTGCCCTACTATAATTTCTCATCACCCACGGCTTTTGAGGTCCTCACTTCCCCATCGCGTATGAGGCCACACACACCTCTGCCACTCTGCGTGATCGAGCAAAGGGGAACAGCAACTTTCTCACGCCACCGCTTCTGCTTAAGAGCACAAGTGCAAGGTCACAGGAAGTGGCACTTTTTTTTTTAGGGTGGGTATGCCCTCCTGGCACATAGCTGCACTCGATGAACCGTCAAAATGAAGGCCTCGAGAGAGGCGTGCCATGAGCTACCAAAAAGAGTGTGTTTGGATGGAACCACTGCTTGCGTGCTCGTGAGTTCTGCTCAGACTCACACCGACCTTGCTTACCGTAGGGCGGGGCAGGCCGGTTAGGCGCGCTTTTCTTTGATGGCAGAACAGGATTATCAGACTTCTGTTAACACACACACACATACAAAAATCAACAACCGTCACTCAACAAGCAGCCTCTGGCATGGAATTAACAGACAGTGTTCATACATGTGGTTGAGGCTGAAGAGAAATGAACCGGTGTGATGAGAGATCAGAGTTGAAATGAAAACTAATTACTGAAAAAAATTACTTTAACAGATACTGTGTCGCGATTAGGCACTGGGCACAAATAAATACCTTCACATCAAAAGACGCCACCATTTTGTTGCCCACATTTATACAATGTTACACTACAGTTACACTCATGGACAAAATTGGCTTTTTCTACCAACACAGTGGCCAAAGAAGTAACAAAATAAATAGACAATTTTATTTTCCATGCTTTTGATGTAGTTTAGATTTACAGAAAGGGTTTGTGTTGTTTATTTGGGTGTGCTGGTTGATGTTGTTCAATGATAAAATTAAGATTAAAAAAAAAAAAATGTGTCTGTCAGACTATAAAATGCAAATCCATGAAAGTGTTTGACGCTCACCTGGGACAACTGGTTAAAATCTGGAAATCCAGCATTGCTCCTGCCTCCAAAGAGGTGGTTAGGCATCCGGACCGACTCTGCAAAAAGAGCATAGTGAGACACTTGTGGAAAAAAAAAATCTCCCAAGTTGCAACAAAATTCACTTACAGACCACATGCTTTAAAATTACACTTTATTCCACTGAGGAACCGTGTGCTATTTTTAGAGTGCTGCTAAAGGTTCCATGACATTTGCCCAAATCTTAAAAAGCAGAGGGGGGTTCTGTTTAACCTGACGTATGCCTCTGATTAGCTAATTAAAGGCGTCAGTTGGAGCACTGTTGAAGCAGAACTGTGCCCGGCTTGTTTTGAAGCTTTGTGGTATGGTGCTTAATGAAAAAGAGAGGACGGGGTTGGTTGGGGGGGGGGGCAGATGGTCACAGTGAAAAAACAAAACATTGTAAATGAATGTTTGCTGTGCATAAGCAACCACAAGAGGGCCTATTCAGACTCGTGTTTGCTTTTTGGCACAGTAAGCCCACGCAGGTCCACAGTTGCTTCTGTGTTCGTCTGATGACGGGCAACGCGCCGGTCAGCGTCATAGCGTCCCCCTTTTACCCCCGTCGCCGACTTGAAACAACTTCCACACTCAATAAAGAAGGTGAAGTGCAGCAAGTGTTAAGGTGGGGATGGGGGGGGGTGTCCTGTCGAGCTCCCGTTTTTCCAGGGTAGGTGGGCGAGTGAGGGGGTATTTTTAGTTTTCCCGTAGTTAAATGAGTAAGCCTTCCCCTCATCTAAAAATAGTCTCAAATCACAGGAGCGGGTAAATCGGTGGCGAGTAAAAACATATTTCTGACATAGCACCCAAGAGGAGTGTCGCACAATGAGCCTTTACATGAATAAGACGTTTAGGAAAAAAATAGTGAAAATTATTTCTACGTATGGGGGGGGAAAAAATACTGCTTTCACCAAGCAGAGCTTGTCCAACGTTTCCAGTCGCTTCCCTAACAGGGACTATTGATGAGACGCTTGGATACAGTTAAGACAAAATGTGCATCGCTAGATGGTTCTGTGTGACGCCGGTACCTGAATGCTTCGTTTTCGGGCTGTGCGATGAGAAGCCGAGACGTGCGCGGACGGAGCCGGGCTGAGAGGAACAAAGCAAAAAGTTGAGTGAAGGCGCTCAAAGCCGGTGCAATGTCGCTAATTTCTCCAACGTCACCTTGACTGGCGGCTTGGGTTTTTCTGCAATGGTGTCAGAGGCCGCAAACAGATTGGAGCCGCCCGCCCCGCTAAATAGATCGCTGGCCGAGCTACCCTTAAAAGGATCGCTTTCCCTGAAAGGATCTACAAGGACACAAACAGCTTGTGAGGGTGCAAAAAAGCTTGCAATTGACTCTTCTCTCATTCTGCAAAAGGACCATTGAAGGGGTCGGATTTGAAGGGATCCTCCGTCTGGAAGGGGTCTGCTGGAGCGCCCTTAGCAGTGTTGAACATGGCTAGCCTTGATTTGAACGAGTCATCCTGAAGGGGGCGGGGACAAACAATCATACAGATTCGATAGCCCAACGACATACGTATACAGTAGGCTCCCCACCGCCGCACTCCCGAAGACGCCGTTCTCCTTTACGGCAAACAAGTGGTCGGCGTCTGCTGTGGTGTTCCCCCCGGCGAGATCTCGCAGGGCGCTGTTGTACTGCTCGATGGTCTTGGTGAACTCCTTTTGGTTCTCCTGGATCAACAACAACTTGCTGCGAGCCTGAAAGCATTGCAGGAAAAACATACAAGGTTGTTATTGTACCCGCGGAGCTGCTGGAGTAGTAAAGAGTTGAGCCCGTCCTTTCTTCTTTTACTCGTGAGAACCTTTCTTGAGAGCTGAAGTGAACATTTTCACCTCTTTGTAAATGTGTTTTGTCTGAGGTCCACTCTCACCTGACTGATCTCTTCCTGGGTGGTCTTGAGAGACTTGACAATGCTGTCCAGTTGGACGCGGCCGGTGAGGAGGCTCTGCTCCAGCTGCGCCTCCTCGTCCGCCAGGCGGCTCAGTTCCGTCTTGGTGCGGCCGACCTCTTTCTCCTGGCTCCGGAGGTCACTCTCCTGTGAGCGAATTTGACTTTGCAGGGTGGAGATCTGCAAGGGGACGGAGAGGATTTGTTATATTGCGACGACTTTTTAATTGAAATTAGAGAGAAAGAGAAGAAAAAAAAAAAAAAGCTAACCGTCTGCGACTCTTCCTGACACTTCTGCTTGACGTCGTTGAGCAACCCATCCAGCTTAGAGCGCTGCTGGTCCATCTCATCCAGACGCTTCTGGGCGTTGTGCTTCTGGGACTCAATGTCCTGCAAACTGCTGCTCTCCCTCTCCAGGTCATGCTGCATGTTCTAAATACCAAACAATATTTGCACAGTAAATTTAGACATGTTCTGGCACACATTTTAATCTCTCAAGCATATTTTTTTGAGGCGCTCCTTCTTACTTGAACAGCATGATTTTGCCTTTGGATGGTTTCCTCCTTTTCTTTGAGTTCATGTTCCAGGATTAACTTCTCTCTATAAGGGAACCATGTGAGACATTTCAAATTGTGATTTTTTTGAAAAGACCACGAGGCCAATGAACACACCACTAGCTACCCATGTACTGTTGCACCTCTAACAAAATAATGATGAATTAAAAAAAAAGTTAACTTAAGACCTGAAAACAGAGCATCACAATCTTTATAAAAAGCACAATTTTTTAAACAGCTCTTGTATTGCGCAAGTTGTGGCCAGCGAATATAGATTCATGTGCAAGAGTGTTGCACTGTTGTGTTAGGCAACAAGCTGGATGTGATTTAAAGTATGTTGAAAAAAATTGGCTGATTTGACTTTCTAATGAAGACTGCTGCTGGACACTGCTTTGCTTGGCAGCGCCTTGCTTATGAAACAGCTGATAGCAGCAGCAGCAGCACGGCTCGCAAATGTTGATATAATAAAAAATAAATACAAGTTGTCGTTTCACAGAGCTCATATCCCGTGGTTTTTTTTTTCTTCTTCAAAAGGAAGAGAAACAAATCTCTCCTCAGCCGCTTCGAGGGGCTCACCTCTGCAGCTGACTTATTTCCTGACTGAGGTCATCCAGCTCTTTGATGCCCGTCAGCTCTACAGGCGCTAAGGAGGTGAAGTCCTGTGGTGAGGTGGAAAGTCAGGGAAAAAAAAAAATGAAGTGAGAAAAAGAAATGTTGGAAGAGGGCAGAAAACAGGTAATGAATTAGGGATCGGGATCTGTGAAGGAGCTCTCAGCTTATGTGTGCAGAAGAACAAAAGGCAGGAAGGAAATGCATCTTGTGCGTCCTGAACAGCCGCACAATGCATGAAAAGCCGTCTGGCGAGACGACACAAAAGATTGCACCGTTTTGAATTATGATCTCATGCCAAATGCAGCTCGAGGAAGTTTGATGGGGATCATGGTGCAAGTTTTTGTTTGTTAGCCAAATATGAATAAGTTGTGTACTCTTAGGAGTAGTACAAGTACAGAAAGGAGGTGGACACGTTGAAAACAACAACGCTCGTGTAGAATATCTGGATGGAGCAATAGCACCCTCTGGTGGTAAATTAGCAAACACTCACTGTGAGCGCATGAGTGAGTGCAGCAGAATAAAACTCAGCAAAGCTCTGTCAAACAGGAGGGAATATAGTAAAAAACTAAATAAAAGGTTATTTATATCAAGACTTACGGGAGGCGTACTTGTCGTCCGCTCTGAGGGGGGAATCATGTCCGGCGTCAGATTGGTTGGCGGGTCGATGCCTTTGGTGATCTTCTGCTGAATCAAATGCATGGCCAGGCAGAACTGCTCCTGGCTCAGCTTGCCCGTCTGTTTGGTGTCGGCCAGGCCCCTGCGCACGAGACGCATCATCAGTCATCGGAGGGAAACCACAGTGCATTCACATCATATTCCTTCACAAATGGGCTTCAATAGAAAAAAAGAGAGCACTTTCAACTTTAAGATTTTAATATTCTGTAACAGTTACCAAGTCAAACGCACAAAAGCATTTACCGCCACCTACAGGGTTGGAGAGTAACAATCAGAGCTTTCATTTATTTTTGCTCTTTGGGGAACACCAGCGAGCAGAAAGAGAGTCACGGTCTCACCAGATTTGGGCCAGCATGGTCTGGGAGAGGGTGGAGTGCATGAAGATCTCGATGACTTCCGTTCCGTCGACCAGTCCGTCATGATCTGTGTCGGTTTTCTTGAAGATGTCGATGTATCGCTCCCTGTCAGCCACCGGCACCACCCATGGCTGCTCCGGCTGGAATTTAGCAAAGCAAATACTACAATTATTACTATTTCGATGAGGATTATTATACGACGCCTAAAAGTGATTAAAATACAGGATCAGAAAATATACTTTTATAAATACTTGGACACAAATAGTTAAGTCTCTAAAGTCCCAATCCACCCATCACGCCCTCACACAGAGCTCCTCCACCCATGACTTGACAGCTCCGCTGTCTACATTTGGAATTAAAAATGCAGGCCATATGACTGTTACAGATTTGTTTGCCCAACTAAAGATAACACTGACAGTCATTGTTTAACAAAACAAAATTTGAATACAAGAAAGAGGTGGAAAAACCGTGATCTGCCGGTCTGGCCAAACCTGTTTGTCAAATTGTCACGAGTGCGAGAGTCCTGAAGCAATAACAAGGAAAAGAGTAAGCGGCAGCTGAGGACAATGTGGCGGAACCAGTCGAGCCACTTGATTAGCAACTGAATAGAATTCTGAAATGTCAATTTTGATACTCAAGCTACCATTTTGATCACAAATAATAAGTCCACATATATTCATTTGTACAACACTTACCGGTACTCCCCCCCCCACAGACAATAAAATGACAGTGACGCAAACCCATGCACGCAAGCTATTTAACCGTTTGGTGTAACATAGCTTTGTGTGAAGTAATGATTGACAATGACTTGAGTTGATATATTTGTGGAAGTATTTTTGGTTGGTTGGTTTCACACCTGATGGGTGGACAAGCACACCAGTGAGCCAGTGACAGCCCATGAAAGAGAACACGACGTACCTGTTTGCTGGCTTTAGAGGAGTGTAGCGGGGTTAACTTGGCCATTGGCCTGGTGAAGGGAGAGGCGCTGGCGAGGGGAGAGGCGCCGGCGAGGGGAGAGGCGCCAGCGAGGGGAGAGATGCTTCTCGTGCTGTCCTTGAGAGCAAAAGACGCGGACCTGGAGGGCAGCACGGCCACAGCGCCGGGTATCGTGCCTGCCACCTTTTTCCTTTTGGAGGGTGGGATGAGGGATGCAGGCAGGACGGCCGGTACCGGCTCCTTTTCCATGGCTCGGTACACAAGATGCATGACCTAAAAGGTCATGTTAGCAAAGTTAGGAATAGGAAATATGCATTTTTGTTTTCAATTACAAGTGGGGAAGTTACCACAATGAATTCCTCTTTGTCCAAGTAGCCATCTTTGTCTGCATCGCCCAGATCCCAAATCTGCATGATGACAAAAGTACTTGGTTAACTTGTTGCTTTAGACCTGGGGTCACTGATGTGGTGCCCCCCAAGGAACACGAGTGCAGGCAACAGGGCTTTTCCATTCAATTTTAGGAGTCGTCATTTTAAGTAGGTAACATCACCTTCCCCAACAAATCCAGAGGTAGTTTGGAGTTGATCAAGACGGGCTTGACTTTATCACCGGAGAGGAGGCCATTCATGGGGATCAGACTCTCGAAAATACCCTCGAATTTCCCTTTTTCGTCTGGCTGCAAATCAAAACAGCGTGATAGGGTCACATATTGGGGAATGTTAAATTTAAAAACTCACCCTTATGGCCCAATGCGAGTCTGGCGCTGGAGTGCTTGATAATGGGCTGCTCGTGTCTCGCTGAGGGAAATTAATAACAGCAAGTTCCGTAACATTATGGAGAGGGAGGGGCGAGAGAGAGGGGTAATGTTAAGTACAACCACTGGCCACAAATTTAGGCAAGTTTTGAAAATGTTCAAAATATCTTTGCAACGACAGAAACTGTTTGCCAATGTCTGACAAACATTTTTGTAAGCTTGAATAAACCCTGACAGAAAACAACAACAATCGCTAAGGAGTGGACATCTTTTTTTTTTTTTTTTTTGCTACTCACAAATTTAGGAGGTGGCACCGTTTGGCTGAGGTTGCTGATGCTAATGTCATGCCCTGCCTGCGCCGAGGCGACCAGTCTCAAGGCGATGAAGAAACCCTGAAGGAGAAGAAATGGTGGGAGAAAAAGAACAATCCAGTGACTGGCGCGCACGTCAGCATACACAATGACATCACATTTTGCACATAAAGTCTGTGCATTACCCGCTTGTCCAAATAGCCTTTTCGCTCCGAATCAGCCAAATCCCATATCTGAACGAGATACGGAATGTGTTATTGTGTGTTATTACCCCTAGCAAATACATGTATGTTAAAGTATATAAAGGATATCAAACCTTTCCGAGTGTGATGTCTGACAGCCCCGACTTTTTCAGGAATTGAGCTGCATCCCCAGATGATATCTTGCCACTGATCAATGGATCCAACTACAAAATGAAGAACTCATGATGAGTTTGTTGCGCACAGAAACTTTTTTTGTTGTTTTTTTTAAGAGAGTCATGGTAGTTTAATACCTACCTGTCTGTAGTAGCTCTCGTAGGCTGGGTTGCCACTCGATAACTGGAGGGAAGCACAAGAAAGTCGATAAAAAGGGAGTTAAGCTTATTACATTCAGCGGCTATTGCGTTTCTGTTCTGAACGTCGAAGTTGAGCGGCTATACGCAGCGACAAAACCAGCTAACAACTTGATTTAGACGAGAAAAGCAACATAAACATGTCGCATTACAGTGCTGTGTGTCGAGTTTGTTGTGGTGTCAAGGTGGCGGACGACAAATTTGATAAAACGACTTTTTCGAAGCTGGTTGTTAAGTTGTTACCTGGCTGAGAGTCATGAGCGCCGCCATGTTTCCTGGTATCTCGGGAGCGCGCGTCCACCCACCCATTCAGTGCGCGGGCACGAACGGCTCGTAAACTTGGTCCCACTTGCGTAACATTGGCAATTTTCTAAAAATGCATATTATTTCTACATTATCATTTTAATAAATCGTGTTTCTGTACGGTTTAACGTGACTGGACTTTTGTAAAACGGACACCGATTAGTGTTTCTGCTTGAACACGATTGGATATTGTCAACCAGTGGGCGGAGTTCACAAAAGCACACGCGGAAATGACACGTAAAGAAATTATATTTCTCCGTGGTTGTGTTGAGGTCAAATGGCGTTAAATTCTCGACTGTGGGAGCTACATAAATGTCCTTTAGTCCTAAAAGTGAAGTTCCCTGACCTGGAATCGAATCCTCGCGCGGCGGTGGGGCCCACCGCGGAAAGTGGAAGCGCCCGAACCATCGCGATAAACAATTGTCTCGCGAGAGGCATCTCGTCTGGTAGACGACCGGATTCGAATCCCGACCGAAATGTAAACAAATGTCACTTGTGTGCCTAAATTGTTCAAATGGCATGCACAAACCTCACCAATAAAACTGATTCTGCTGAAGCTTTCAAAATTCAGCCTAACATGGGAGGGGCGTGGTGTTTTGTAATCAGATTACATTTGTGGGAGAGCCAGTGACTCGCCACTAGGGGGCGTACAAACATCTTTCACCTGTATTGTAGATCTTTGAGGGTCGACCCTCCCTTTTCTTCAGGTCACTCCCTATGATGCACACCTAGGGAAAAAAATAGTGGTACAAAGAAAGACTCACATCACCAAAACATCTGACTCATTACTCGAGTTTTTCTCCCATGGAATTTTGAAATCCTGGATTTGAATTGATTTTTCCTCGCCCTTTTGTATTAGTATTTTTGCTCTTGATTTCAAACATGGCCAATTCTGGAATACAACTTCTTGGCTTCTCACTAGCCTTTCTGGGCTTCATTGGCGCCATCGCATCCACCATCATGGTGGAATGGAAGGCTTCATCGTACGCTGGAGACAACATTGTTACAGCTCAGGCACTTTATGAAGGCCTTTGGAAGTCATGTGCAGCACAGAGCACGGGCCAAGTTCAGTGCAAAGTGTATGATTCACTTCTCCAACTACCAGGTGAGGTTCCATTGCATTACTTAGATTTGTATTTTCATTCTTTCGATTTTCCTTTCACAAATATAGGTCAACTAAACCACCTTAAAAAGAGCAGAGTATTAGAATTTGTCTCACTTCGGAATGATCATTTTTGTTTGAAGATGATTCAATTAAAGATTCAAAGATCATTCCAACCTTCCTTGAGGCGACAAAAAAGGTGCAGCGGGCGTGCATGCAGAGACATGTCAGTCAAATACCAAGCACTGGCTCTTCAAAAAGCCTGAGAAGTGGGTGGGGAAGAGGAACACAGTGAATAATAGGGGTTTGAAGATGGAAGAAACTTCCTTATGACATCATCTTTCCGACCCTGCGATAAAATCTGTGATAGCGGGATGATGTTGGAAAAAACATGTTTTTTTTTTTAAGAGGCAAAGTTTTTACTATATCAGCCTTATTGGGAGTAGAATGTATATTTGGATGATTCGCTAATCACATTAGCGACAGAATTAAGTGCTTTCACAAATGTTGCCTAAGAAACAAGCTACTGTGTGTTTGTCTCCCCAGGCATTGTTTTGGGCACACGAGGACTGATGTTGGCATCCATCTTTATCTGCTTGATTGCCCTCTTGGTGGCAATGATGGGCATGAAGTGCACCACATGTTTGGCAGACCAGCCGGAGCAGAAAAACAAAGTGGCTTTAAGTAGCGGAATCATCCTGATTATAGCGGGTGATTTGTTTTAAACTCATGCTTTTCAGTGGTGGGTGGGGCCTAAGTCATTATAAGTACTTTGTGGTGGGGTTTTTTTCTTTTACACTTCACAATTATGGTACTTTTAATTCACCATTTATTAGTTGTTAAATACATTTACGGTTCGTTGTTATTAGGATAGCAGTCATCACGAGACCTAAATAGATGGAAGTAAAGCAGACAATATTTACAGCAATGATTCAACAGATTTAAGAAAGAAATTCAGAGATGGGCTATTCCCCGTCCATTATATGATTGAAAAATGGTATAATGCAAAGCTTAAATGAGCTTACATTATTATTACCTCCTGCTTTAAGGTCTGCTTGCTCTGGTGGGAACATCTTGGTACGGCCACAGAATAGCCCAGGAATTTTACAACCCGTTCACACCGACCAATTCCAGGTGAGCTCGCTGGAATTCACAATGATGCTTTTATGCAGCTGCGATGTTAAACGTATGTGATGTCATGGCAGGTATGAATTTGGAAGTGCCCTGTATGTGGGATGGGGAGCTGCAAGCCTCATCATGATCGGGGGAGGCTTCCTGTGCTGCAACTGCTCCAAAAACGACTCGGGCAAAGGTTCAGGCTATCCACGAACAAACCCGGCCAGCAACTCGGGCAAAGACTACGTGTAGATTGGCTTTCTAAGCGGAATAAACGGGCCATTGTAGGTTGTTATGTAGATTTATTGTGCAAGATGTATTTGTTACACAGTCTGTTCATTTGTGGTACCTTTCTTTTTATTTTAAATAGGACAGCCCGAACATAAGCATCATTTTTATATTCATAGTCATGTACACTGGCGACAACTAACTGGATGAGTTTACATCAATAAAGCAATATTTGCTATAGATCATTTGTAGTTACAATAAATCACATATCTTTGTCCAGCAATCTATGACAGACAGAACTATTATATACTCTTCCGCTAGGTGGCAGAAGACACAATTAACATGAGGATTTACTGATTATTTATTTCGTGTATGGGACGGCAAATCCAACCATGAGAATTAACTGGGATCAAAGATGTCAATTACTATTTGTATTTATTATCACCCTCAATGGTAAATGTATGAACGCAGCAGGCTAATAAAAATAACACAAAAAGCACTGAGTCAAAGTATACTTGTGTAGAAACTAGACAACAGGAATACGTCCAATTATAAAAGCCAGCAATTTCAGCACATATGAGAGTTGTATGTTATTCGAATAGTGACCTAATAAAATTGCTTTAGTTGCTACTGTAGTCATGTGGAGCCTCTGGGGTCGAAAGTCAGCAAAATGGGAAGGGCACCTGACAAGCATACATACCTCAGTCCTCCTGTCCAAGCATGCCTGTTCACTTCAAGATTCAACAATCTGACAGAAAGAACCTGATCCCACGCTTCTATTTAAAAAACGAAACTCAGATTTCTTTTCACCTTAAGCTAGCGGAAACAAACAAGCACAAAACATTTTCAATGAGAGAGGAAAGTACAAAATGTAGTTTGCAAAAGTTCCAATGGTGTCCGCTGCAGAGAGCGCCCCCATGTGGTTAGACCTCGACTGACCAGTTAGTAATTTGAATACATCTGGATGAGTTGCACTTTCTGAATTGAAGT
Source organism: Syngnathus scovelli (assembly GCF_024217435.2). Taxonomy (NCBI): domain Eukaryota; kingdom Metazoa; phylum Chordata; class Actinopteri; order Syngnathiformes; family Syngnathidae; genus Syngnathus; species Syngnathus scovelli. The sequence goes on from NC_090863.1 coordinate 8,958,602, forward strand.
GCTAAAATAATTGTGGAAATTTATTTTAGCAGTTTGAAAAGGGGTATTTCTATATCATATTTTCATAGTATCCATTTAAAATATAGTATGATTTATTTTATTTTATTTGCAGCTCTGATACTCCTCCGTAGTACTGCTTATTTTGAAACTCACCACAATCATTTTGGAGTACACAGAAAAATAGAGAAAAGACAATATGATAGCCATCAATTGCCTCAATTTGAATATTAAGTGACGTCAATCGACTTCGAGTGCAACCCCCAAATGGTAATGATTTAAAACTTCCGATAGAGGGCAACAAAGAACACATTTTGAATAACTGATTTTAGTAGCTCATACGAAGTTCTCAAACATTTTGGGGCCGGGGAAATTTCTAAGGACCCCTTTATAATTCTACAACCAGTATGACCCGAGAATGAAAGAGTATTTTTCATCTGAGGACAAAGTCATATTATTCAGTTATTAAATTACTGCAAATTACTTTTAAGTACTTATTTAATACTATTACACAACATTTTTAAAACCGCAAATATCCCCGTGGTGGGACTAATAAAAGTTATTGTATTGAAGTCAAAGTTAAATAAGTGAAGAACATAGTAAATGTTATTTACCAAATTAATTTAGAAAATCCTACGTCATTCTTATAACTTGTTACGCCTTCTACAGTGTGCCTCTAATTTGGTAAAAGTTTGATCTAAAAAAAGAAAGAAAGAAAAGGATCAGAAGGCTCTTTCCCTGTAATAAAGACAAGCAAGACTGCTTGAATGGGAAAGTATAAAACGTGAGTTTTGAGCTACTGAGAATTTATTGGGAAATAATTTAAAGCACTTTGCTTGCATTAGATTTGAACATATCTTTACTTTATTTTTCAATTTAAGGTCAAATTAAGTTAGACACAAATTTCTAAAGGCAGAACCTTTGATTAAAACGATACAAAGCGGTTAACTGAGTTTCCTCCCTGATTGAATTGGGATCCTTACGTAACCGGCTCCATGTGAACCAAAAATATCTGCAGCCTGACTGCTACTGAGGTGAGTGGTCTGTGTCATGTTGTGACATGGATCCAAAAGAAGCATAATCTCTTAGGTCAAATCAACTCGATCTGTTAATCCCTTCTGCTGGAACCGTGGAACCACACACTCCAAAGTGCATTACTGAGAGTAGAACCGTCCAAAACAAAAAAACAAGAAAAAACAGCCTTTTGGTCATACCAGAGTTGTGTGCTCACAGTTTTTGCTTCAGCAGATGTTGTTAGGAAAATCAATGATGTCTTGTAAAGTAAAAACATCTCTCAAAACTGAAAGAATTAGGTAGTTTGGCATTTGACACATATGTGTGACGGGAGCACACCAAAACAGCAACAAAAAAAAAAAATCCTTTGGCCCACGGGAACATGTCATTCTTGTGTTTTTCTTATCATATTGTCAGCTTCTTAAAACAATGCCCGAAGACAAATTTTGACAAGTACTTTTTTGCCTTAAACGTCGATCTCACGAACCTGGCAACCTTTGCTAAAATTGGCGGCAATTCAAGTTAAACAGATCATTCGATTCTACATTTGAAATGAAATTATTAATAAATATAAAAAGATTAGTCAATTTAAATATTCATTTCAGCATTTTTAACTTCGCCGATTTTTTTCCACTTCGGTAATCGCCGAAAATCTCATCTCGTCACTGTTCTTTGTCGCCATCTGGTGGAAGCTTAGTGCTGTTGTTAGGTTAGTTCGAAGTTTCATCTCAGCAGCATGTTATTCGGGCTGGAAAGCTCGCTGATGCTGCAGATGAACCTCATGTGAAACTAGTTTGTTTTTGTTGAATGATTTAACTACTTAACAGTCGCTTATGTAACGTGATTGTGCATGTGGGTACATGTGCGGTGGTCATTATAAGTCAGCAGTATGGTTTACGATTGTATTAATACTTTGCACAATAGTGGTCATTTAATCATGCTTATTTTGATTCTCATTTGCCATCATAAAAACTTCTATTTTTGTTAAGTGTGTAATTTATCACTGAATCTGTCACATTGTCACTTAAGTGGCATCACAAGACTTGCTAAAATAAATAATTTACCAACCAGTCATCTTCGGCTTAACAGGTTTGTTTAGTACGACTGTGACAAACTCGAAAAGAAATATATATTTTTTTAAACCTAACCAGGATTCTCTCTTGGCACATTTGTGTGTGCAGCTTCTCCCTGTGCTTGTGGATCCGATGAAAAAAAGAAAAGAAAAGAAAAACAACCTAGCATGGCAATTAAACAAGTAGATTGATTAGGACACTTCGAATTTCGCCGAGGGTTAAATGTTTGTCTCAGAGTTAGAGGGGGAAAAAAAGCTTGAATCAAATTTGTAACAGTCAGCTGGGATCAGTTCCAGCTCCCCGTGACTCACAACTGCAATACATACTACTATATAGAAAACGGATGATTGTACACAACTGAGATTTTTAAATGAATACGTTACTGTAACTGACCTCACGTCATGATCAGACACCATGAAAGATGAAAGACATTCACCTACTATATATTCTGCATTTTTGCATGATTCATACACAAAAGAACGATACAGTGAATCACAACACAAAATAGCGATTAAAAAAGTTGAATTAATAATATATTGTGTCATTTCCACTGAGCCTGGAGCTACACAGTAGTCTAGTTGATCATTAACGGACTATGTGCTGACTGTAAACTTGGGTCAGATGGTTTCAAATTACAGTCCTGTAAGAATATTCACATGCTTAACACAGACTCTTGATTCTTTTCATGTCAACATCTGTTACATAGCAAAGGTCATATGACTGTTTTCCATGTAGAACTGCAGCAAGCATTGACAAGTAGATACACAAGCTCACTAATAATTTGGTTTTATCTGCCACTGTGTAAACAGCTGCAAGTATTTTTTGCCTTTAAGCGTTTACCTCTACAATGGATTTGAAATATTACAAAGAATGAAACTTTCAGATTTTGATTCATGAGGTTTCACAAAAATGATCAGATTTCATGTCTGAAAAAAAACACCACCTATATTGCGAGTACCGATACTAGCCAGTTACCGCTACTAAACCATACCTGGTATAGGTACTCACCCATTCCTATTGCAAAGCACTAATCACATTGACGAAATTGTAAATCCAGATAATGCTTTCCCAGAAAACATTAGATGAATAATAATTGTTGTTTTGTATTTCATATCCATGGGGGCAAAATAGTTGCACGTTATCACTCACCAGACAGGAGCAAATTAATTACCAGAACGCTGGCTCTGTCAATAACCAGCAAGGAAAATTTGGCTGTGCCAGTTGCAAGGACAATAGTAGTCATAAATTTGGCAGTTATTTTGTTTGTAGTCTGTGACACACAACTATTGTGTTTATTATTTCCTGTTGCTTAAAACTATTCCAGACGCACTTGGAGTGACACTGGGAGAAATTAATCTTTCAACACGTCAATAAAATATATACATTTGATTGGTTTTGCAATATTGTGGTATTTTGGTGATTGTTTTCATAAAACAAACAATAACTACTGTATTTTCCGGACTATAAGGCGCACCTAAAAACCTAAAATTTTCTCAAAAGCCGACAGTGTGCCTTATAGTCCAGCGCGCCTTATATATGGACCAAATTTAAACTGGCCCGAAGCATTGTGTGATGAAATCAATCATAAGTGGCCCGCTGAAGACTATGAATCATGAATCAAAACGACTATGGATCATTATTTTGTGATTATAAAGTAATTTGTTGCGTCTGAAGTTGAAATAAAAAAGATAAAATGGAGAATGATTTGATTTGGATTCAAAATCTGACATGATGCATTAATGGTGCGCCTTATAGTCCGGTGCGCCTTATAGTCGGAAAAATATGGTACATAAAAAGTATGTCACCCAGGATTTGTTGTTTTAACAGGCTTTTGTTTCTTTGGGTCTTGAGAGAAACATGAAAATGATTCACCTCAACGGTTGTACAACTACAGCAAAGGCGCCACGGGGCTGACACGTGGTTGTCATCATAAGACACACAAAGCGCCAGATATCATTTTAGGACGCGAGCACATGTTGTCTTCACTGCTCTCACTGTTGCGTTTCCCCCAAGAAGCTGCTGACTGATGTGAAGGAGTCATTTCATTCTGCTCTGCTATTTCAAAACAAATACTATTTTCTAGTTAAGCCCTAAACCAAATAAACACAAAGAAGACCGACTTGCGGCTTTACATGTTTGTAGTCTAGGAAATCCATCTTTACAAATTTATGTTTTGGGATGAAGCAACTCGTACGACCTGGCAATTGAATTGCGAGTTAAAAAAGGCAACCAGTAGTGGATTTGGCAGACTAGACATGGCAACATATGAAGAAAAAAAACAAAAAACAGAGAAAGGCTATAAAATGGGGGGAATAAACTTTTGAAAATAAATAAAGCTTGATGGTTTGTCTGTGTTAGAAGAAGCAAATGACTCAACACAGAAAAGTTTTCAAAATTGATTTTCTTTTCCCTCATCTTAGGTTTTTTTTTTTAATCCAAATTGGACCGCAATGATGCGTCAGAAAAAAGTAGAGTACTCAAAGTAAAGTGCCTTTTTCTTTCCCATCTATACTTCCACTTATTTCATGTGCGATTGAACAAATGTGACCATACCGTTGGCAGTTGCAGAAGTTCAAAGCTTCTTCTGAGATGACAAGTGTGTAATTCCTATAATCAGTTTAGATAAACTAAACCAAGGATGCCACATGTATCTGTCAGAGTGGATAACTCCGTTTAAAAGCGAAGAGGAAATTGTGAAATCTTTTTACTTGAAAATATGTTTCCATCGCAACCTCAAGAAGCTGTTGTTGGAAATTGCGATTGGGCTGCCATTCCCCTACAATTTATTAAATTGCAAACTGCGCTTCGGTTGCCGTGGTGACGTAATAACGGATGGACGTCTCTGATGTCGTCAATTGTACAGTGGTTATAAAAATTATTTTGACAAAATCACTTTCATTTCCAGACACATTCTATATTCATTGAATTGTTTCCGTTAGCTTTGGCTGAATTCAAATTAGATGCTGAGTATATTTTTAAAAAACGACAACCGCTCACGAGAAGAACAATGAGATCATCGTGGCTCGGGGTGCCTCATGTGGACACTGTGTTCCCATCTGATTTAATTAACAAGGATCATGTGGGTTTTTGCTCCAACGACACACAGTAACGACATGAAGGTTCTATCAATCCTTAACGATTCCATTTAAGGGCTGTGAGCACACTGCTGTTCTTTGTTTTTCTTTTTCTTCTTCTGAAATTAGCTTTAATTAGGGCCAGATGACATTATTTCACACTCAATTCCGATGCCCTTTGCCAGTTCATATGCCGAAAAACAATCCAACAAAGACATTTTGAAGTCTTGGGAGATATCTTCATCCCCCCCCCCAATGATGAAAGAAGATGACAGATAGCTTTAGAGGAATTACAGAGGTTTACTTTCACGGTCTCTCACATTGAAGCAGCGTGAAAGTGCCTTTTTCACGGAACTGGAACTGGACGTTCCAAAAAAAAACTTTTTTTTTAAACAGGGGCAGGTGTGAGAAGGTCCGTGGGAGCCTTCTGTATAGTTATTCAACAATCCGTAGGATGGGATGTGCATAATCATATTGTCCAGGGCTACTTTAAGACAAGGAATGTAGCATTGCACATCCAAATGGGGAGGAGTAGCTCTGGTGGGAAGGGAGGGGGGGAGGGGGAGGGGGGCATCTACTGTCATTGCACTTCACAAATCATGATTTGTGAGATGTGGAATTCCAGATGTGATGACCTCAGATAATATTCATGTGTTGTTTTCAGCTGTGTTTTTCACTAACAGCAGGATGCCTAGCTGTTTATTTTCTAGAATTTATGTCAAAGTGTCACATGTGAGCAGAAGCTAAAAAAAAAAAAATGATGCAAAAATATAAATGTTAGGGATATTATTAGGTTAATTTCTCTTGAATTCCGACTGGAAGTCAAAGTTTCAGCAAAACTGCGAGAGACAAAATGAGGTTTCAGAGAGAATGTCCTCAGAGGAAAGGCATAGAGGAAGTACAGAATCAAAACGTATTCTGTCGGGTTGCACAAAGCAACATGACAAACATGACAGCTGCAAAAAAAATAAAACTGTCATGGTTTTTATAGCTGACTTTTTCAGTCTTGATTCCTCTTGTTAGCCATTTCTGGTTTGGGCCTACGCTCCCTGCTTTATATCCATCCTCATGTGTTCTGGGAGAGGAATGTGATCTTTCTAACCCACCCTGATCTCCTGTGTGCAGACGGCAAACTATTTGTGAACTCTCTGACCGCATTGAGGATCGTCAGCGTTCAGATGACGGACAGCGGACGCCTTGGAAAAAAAAATCTAGCAATTCATTTTGCTGTCAGCTACTGAGATGCCGACAACGTTTTGCTTGGAGTTGCCACATCAATGTTAACGTTTCAGGGCCTTCAGAATCAGTAGTTCTGGCTGACTACTGTTTATCAGATTTCAAATTTGGCCTTGGCCCAAAATAAGGTTCTCATTTTTCCTGTCCTTTGATTGGTTGGTCAGAGCATAACAGATCAACTATCAAAAGACAAGCAGACATTCATGCATTTAATAATAATATTATATCTGGCCATGTGATTTAAATTGTTACATTAAATAAATATTGAATATTCACACATATTTGTCAAGTTAGGACAAGTGGTATAGTGAAATAGGAAAATCTGACTCAGTCTGTGTTTTGACCCCGCGGGGGACAAGTGATCCAGGCTGCAGACACTTGCCAGCCATGGACGTCTGTCACCTGCGGGTGTCGAATGCAAAGCCGGGGGCACTGGCCCTGCTGGCTTGTGACCAAAGAACTGATGATCACAACTCCTCGCCGCCGCTGTGCGAAGGACTTATTTACCACATGCTCAGGTTTCACGTGTGGTCCTTGACAGGGCTTGTGAAACTAAAGAGACGAGCTGGAATTCTATCCCGTGACCCAAAGATGAATGGTCCTCCTGTGGCATGGTGTTTGATGCGCTTTTTAAAATTCCCATTTCTCTTACGCCAGCAGTTGTTTAACATAAAACGTGTACAGTGTTTGACTATGCGTTGGGTCAGGGGACGAAATGTATGCTAGGATATTTTTGGAGACGGACTTTTTTTAATCTTAACACGTAGTCAGCACAAAAACAGAAATCCATCGGTCGATGGTTGTCTCGTAAAATGCCCCTGCACAGTTTAAGTGACACTAGGCAGTGATTCCAGCTAGTATATGGTCCGACTGGTGACCAGCCCAAAATGTAACCTACTTTTTAGCTTACCCATGATATTAATGAGGACAAATAGTGCAGAAAATGAATGGAGGTATTATTTTTTTTTAAATCCAGAGCAAATTCTGACAATTCATTCATGGCCCCTCAAACCACAGCAGTTTGGCAGCATAATAATAAACAAGAGAATATCATGGCCGTTAAAATCTCGAGCAATTTCTGACACACATTCAATCCCAAAGTGCCCTTCCAGACCATTACGATTCAGGCCAAAAAAAAATCATTCAAATGGAAAAATATTGTGTTTACGCCTTAAGCGTGACAAGGAAAACAGAAGCATTAAAAAAAAAAAAAAAAAAAAATTGGGAAACAACACAGTTTACAAGGCTTCTCCACAACTGCCCTTTGGGCCAATGGAAAAACAGAGACAACAACAACAACAAGTGAGACAGACACTGAGGAAACAAAAAAAAAATAATAATAATTTTTGCTACACAGCATCACACACTATGATCATCCATCTCCCAAGATAATAAATTAACCAGCGCTACGAGGCATACAACGCCACATATGCTATCTTCTTTCAACTCCGAGCCCTCCGACTAGATTCGCCACAATTTATAGCCTGACCTTGAATCATGTAGCATGTGAGCGAGCGCTTGATTCAGGACAGAGTGTGCACATATTGATCGGCCGGCCACCCAGGAAAGCTCAATAGCAGCGACTTCTGAAGCCGTTTATGGGTGTGTAATAAACAGCTTGTTGAACTGCGACTAGCGTAACACCTACTTCCCACTACGACATCGTACTCTGAACACGTATTTTGCAAAGCTGAAGCCGTTGAACACGGAGCGAGGCATGATGTTATTTAACCAAAGGTCAAACTGGTGCAAATGTAACGCTCGAAATGTCTCAAATGCTTCCCGCAATTGGATGCGAACTTTTCAAATGATATTTAATTAGGCAATAACTTGCTCACTGAGGTTTTCCCCATCTGGAATCTTTTTCGTCAGAGTGCTTTCTTTCGAATCCGTTGCTATATTGTGACTCGTATTTTCCTGGCTGGTCAGGGCCTTTCGAGGTAAAATTTAAAAATGCAATGCTTTCAGAGAATAAGGAACTCAAATGGTAGTGTGAAACTACTTGTCAAACTGGAAGGACGTGAGATACTTTAGAATCAACCCACTCATACGGGAATAACTGTTGCATCATTTTGTGGTCTTGAGGTTTGGGAAGTACGTTTTTGTTTTTTGTTTTTTTTGAGCGCCATAATGATACTACACTTATGTTTGTGCAATGACACACTTAGAAAACAGAATTTATAACACATGACAAACAGTAGAGAGTTTTGCAAGGGGTCATGGAAGTTGACACATCTTATTTGTTTTCAAATAAATTTACGGGTCGGATCTGGCCCCCGTTCCTCAAGTTTGACACCTGTGCAGTAGAGTGTAAATCCACAGGGTGTCCCAAAAGTCATTATACAAGATATGAATTCTATTTTGTTTCAGGAATAACTCACATTTAAGAGTTTAGATTTAGTTATTTCACGCATTCGCACAAATTCAGTCTCTCTACTGCAACTCGACATCGGCAAAAGCTAGTTTCCGCGAATGCTTCAGAGAGTGATGAAGCGTTACTCGCACAGACTTCAGGTTGTTCAAAGGCTTGAAGGACACTCAACAACTTGAAGTCAAAGTTGAACTTTGTTGTTACATGAAGGATTAGAGGCAAAGCCATGTGCTTGGCACTCTGCACTTGAGCTTTTTCCATTTTTCATGTTGTGCCAGCATTCCTGGGACGAGTAGTGCATGTTTTTTAGCTGTCAAGCAATCCACGTGAATCTTGCACACCATCTTGCAGAGGGTGGCACAAATCCAGTGCTGGAGAACACCACATTTGCTGAGCAATATGCACACACACACGTTCACACATAAACACACACACTACATAGATTACACATTAACCTGTTTTTCTGATAGCCTTGCGTCAGTAGCACACTGCTCGCTCCAGGATATTTTTTTTACTTTAAACTGTGATAACAAGCACATCAAATAGTTGTTGAAATCACTGAAAACTCAATTTCACAAAGGTGCTTTTGTAACGGCAATTTGTGTTTTTCCCAACTCACAATGAAAGACCCGAGGCCATCAGTATGGAGTTGATCCACAGAAAAAAATGTGCCCTGTCGTTGACCACTCTTTTCAAATACAGAGTTCAGGTTGCATGGTGATATATAATATTTGGCAGAAGTCCGAGGCAGCTCGCACCCTGGTAGGACACTGTGATATTTACCTCACGCTGGCCTGCCTATGTTGTAACCCTTGCTCGAGGTCAAGGATGAATCTGTGGCAAGAACGTGCAAGGAATGTTCCACGGAAAGCAGCTGAACCTGACTGTGATTTACGCAGAAAAACCAAGAAGACATTTCAATATTATCAAGTGGGTTGACATGATTGATATTTTTTTTTTTATTTGTTTATTTTTATATAACTGGTGCGTGACGCTTTGGTAAGAATCGTCTATCTATCTATCTATCTATCTATCTATCTATCTATCTATCTATCTATCTATCTATCTATCTATCTATCTATCTATCTATCTATCTATCTATCTATCTATCTATCTATCTATCCGTCTTTCAGTTTGTGGTCGTCACCTCCAGCCTGCAAGTTTCCTCAAGTGTCCTTGTGCTGTCAATTCAACGTGGATTATTTACTATCAATAAAGCAACCATGAGGGCGGAACGGGATGAATTTGTCCTTTTTGGAAATGAAACATCACATGCTCGTCATATGACGACATCTTTCATGGGAGAAGTAGGCAGTTGTACCGCAAGACAACAGTGTCAGCTCTGTTCTTGCTGAGCTTCTTCAGCTGAGATAAAATCATCTCCTTTAGAACGAGAGCCCTCGTTATCATTGGCGATTCCAGCAAACAGGACACACGGAGACAAACATCCATTCACACTAGCATGAACACTTATGGACGATTTAAATTAAGTGTTGAATGAACCCAACAGGCAACACACACACATTGGTCCTTAAATGCTATGGGTGTGTCTCCTGGGAAAAATGGATGCTATTCCGGCCAGCATCTTTCACATTTGAACTGCGAAAATAGAACCACATCTGTTGATTGGAGACAAACGTTTAAACATCTAAACCTCAAAACTGTGCTGCTAGAACCACTAGGGGAGCATCCTACCTATTACTTTGACACAACTATTGAAATTCTACTTTCAAGAATTTCCCTTTCTAAATGTTTGTGTTATCTATCTCTGAGACCGAAATAAATGGACTCTTATTTGAAGTATTTCTTTCTCCGCCCACTCTCCCGCTTGGCCTTTCTCCTGGATCATTGAGTAAACATGCAGTAAACACGACAGCCGGCTACCTTCCAGCACCTTCCAGAGCCACTGTTTACATTTCAGTGACATTAAACAACAGCCCACCTCACTTTGTGTGGAGTTTCTACAGAGTGTTCGAGAGCAAAGGGGCAAACCATTTGGCTGTAGAGGCCGTTGCCAAAATGACATCGGAATCACCCAGTCATCATGAAAAACACTAAAATGCTCAGCTCTTATTAAAAAAAGCAAAACATTTACACACATATCAGCAAATGAGGTTTCAAAAAATGCCTTTCCTTCAATTTATTTCGTATTTTCCCTTGCGTCTGTGATTGTGGTATGACCCGCAGCTACTCAGCTAACCACACTTGTACTTTCGTTGTCATTTTAATCATGAATATTGTCTTCTCATCATTGATCATACTGAAAATTTTGAATGTGCCCACCCTGTTATTATGAGGTGGCAGTTCCCCATAATGACAGGATGGACATGTGCTTCAAGGAAGTCCTCCAATGTTTTCAGTAACATCACAACGAGCATTTTTCGTGTCTTCAATAAGGGCTGAAACAGTAGATAGATGCAGGATAGATATTTACACTTACATTTCAGAATATTATAATCTCCTATCATATCATTTACATCTGCCTTTTTTATGTTATGCAAATAAAACGTCAAATAGAAAATCTACTTCAGTCCAGTAACGGAGAATTTCCACGTTTCATCACCCGATTGAAAAACGGAGAGAAATTCCGAATTTTTCAATCGCGGAAGTCTTTGTGTCGCTGAACGAGCTTGTTGAAACAAAATACATGGCCCAAATTATTTACCCTCCCTCCGAATATGTTCCCAGCTTCTCTATTACGACGCTACGCGTCCAAACCTCGGCTACTGGAGAGGTGCCCAGGAAAACATCAATAACATTCCTCTGCCTCTCACATGCATGAACACATACACACATGCACACATATGCATATACACACACACCACACCCCCCTGTTTATGCACGGGCAGCCCCCCCCCAACACCAACCAATCCACAGGCTTTGCTGTAAAACAACAGGGGAATCTGCCATGTCGACATGGTGTACCCTGGTACTTTTCCACAGTAAAAAAAAAAAAGAGGGGGGGTGTAATGTGTTTTTGTTTGTTTTGTGCATTGCTTATTGCTTAACAATCCATATAAGCAAGGTACAGTATGATCAATTCCTCACTGTGACTTTTTGTCAAGCACACGCTCAACAGTTGATTTATTTTTTTTTACTCTTTGGTTGCCGGATATTTATTTAATATACTGGGGAAAAGCATTACAAAAGGGCATATAAAAGGATAAAGAGAAACTGTTGTCTCTCTGCTTATTACTCACTAATTGTGTGGATCCGTCAACTAAACCTTCCACTCTAAACTTAATCCATTTAGCCGGCGACGAGTGAGCATGCATTCTTTGGTATGTACAACAAGGCCACCATTCTTGTGAATCCCCTGCAGACGCCAATACACTTCAGACATGGCTGACTTTGAGCAGACAGGCCATTGCTTGACAATTGACTTGCTGTCATCAATAGAAATAGTTGTTTCTACAGTTGTAATGAGGAGAATAAAATTGTTACGGTTCACTACTCTGGTGGTCTGGAGCAGTCTTGTCAAAGCAGCTATAGGAGAAGTCACCAGTTGTGTCAGCAAGGATATGAAATTGATTAGAATATGTATGTTACAATAGATGCTTTGATACTTGTTGACGTTATTATACTTGTGTTTGTTCTGTGAATTTTAATTTAAAATTTAAATGTTCATTTCAAATTAAAGTTGTAATTGTGTGTTTAACTGTATTTAATTCTTTAATTTAATTTATGTTTAATATTTTTGGTTCTGTATTTATTTTATTTATTTTATCTGTATTTAATTCTTTAATTTAATTTATGTTTCATATTTTTGGTTCTGTACTTATTTTATTTATTTTATCTGTATTTAATTCTTTAATTTATGTTTAATATTTTTGGTTCTGTATTTATTTTATTTCATAACATACCTATTTTTTCCATTTTATGTTTTTGTTTGGTTGTGCAGTTTTTCTAATTAAATTATTTTTCTTTAAATGTTAATTCTGGATGTTAATGTTTTGTTTATATCATTCTCAATTAAAAATGTAATTTAAATGTAATTGGTCGTTTTTAATTTATTTTTTATTTTTAATGCATTCTACATTTCGGATTTTTATGTTTCTGTTTTTCTGTGATCCTAGTGAGGATAAACGGTTCGGAGAACGACGAAACGTAACAGATGGGCTTTTACAACAAAACAGATAAAGGAAAAACCCTTTCGTTTTAAAAACTGTAAATGTTAATTGCATTTCGAGAGCCTGTTTGAAGGCAACAGTAGCACTTACTTGATGCATGAGGGTCATGTGAATAATGATGCAAAGGCTGCATACCACCTGCAAGTCAACTCCCTGTAAGCTTTGGACATACGTAATTAAAGCGGCTCAAAGTTCAAAACGCACAGCTCGCATAGAATTTCCATACTCACTGGAGTGTTTCAACACGGTGAACAACATGCACCTTGGCAACGGCTACAAAAAAAGGCACTGGGTTACTATGCTATAAATAAAAAAGGCAGGTATTTGGAGGGCTTGTTTATTCAAATCATTGTTCTGTTCCCTTTTAAGAGTACTTTTGCCGTAAGGCAGGCACGCATTTATATACTCTTACAAGTAGTCACGTTGTGGGATTTCTTCATTTTTTTTTTAGTTGCTGTAATTCTGCTCTCAAGTGCAAGGTTACTTGAAGAGGAATGAATACCTGCCCCCTTCCTCCCTCTGGCTATATGTGTGTGAAGACCAAACTAGTTTGAGAGTCATATTTTACTGACGTGACCTTTGATCCCTGTCAGGCAACCATGTGCCTGGGTCATGTTTTGGGACAGGCACGTAGATATGCGTCTGCGTCTAAGCCCTGGGTCAGCTGAGTTCATTCGAGGGGGTTGGGTGCGCTTGTTAACACAGACAAATTACCACCCCCCCCCCCCTTTTTAACACATATATATACACGAAAATAGCTTTTTATCATATATATATATATATATATATATATATATATATATATATATATAGATAGATAGATAGATAGATAGATAGTATGTATATATATATATAAATTTATTTAATTAATTAATTTATTTATTTTTAAATTTATTGATTTATTTTTTAATTTATTTATATATTTTTTCCTATGTGCTGGTGTGGCCACTTAAGAGCGCCTCGTTGTCGGCCACGAGTGCATGCACAGCACTCCGAGAGAGGCGGAAGAGCATGGGGTGAGGTGGGGACTTATTTTCTTGCCAGGCAGCATGTGGTCCAGCGTGACCGTTTTATCGCGTCTTGTTTTCTTGGCATGGAAAAGTGTTGTATCTTTCAGCCACCGGAGGCTTCGAAATGTTTTGTTTTGTGACCCAAAAAAATAATCACAGTGGTTGTGAGCAGAGAGAACTGATTTTTTATGATTTTGAAGACTCGGTTCATATACACTCCATTTATTTTCTTTTTTAAAACGTTCAAATTTGATAGGGTCATTAACAACACTCTTCTCTGCGGTATGTCAAATTTACAAAACACATTAAAATTAAAGGAATTCTGCACTGTAATACCAATAAAAGTAACATCAAAATGTGCTGCACACTAAAAAAAAAAAAAAAAAAAACATTAGCGGTGTAATTCTTCTGAATGTTTTCGCCTGGCTGTCCTCTTTATATTTCACTACAACATTACAGCAGGGTAAAAGCATCTGAGGTGAAAACATTAACCAGCTATAGACTTTTCGTTGCCATAGTAACAGGAACATCAATAGTTTATATCTCTTAATGTGCTCTCAACATTGTGTAAAACATTCGATTAGACTGGAGTGTGTTTGCGTCGTAATTGCAATACATGCAATTCACCAAATTAATTTACAGTGTAAGAAGTAGATCACGTAATAAATAGGAAGTATTGCCCAACCCTAATAAATTAACTGTAATCAAACGGCTTATAATTTAAAATTGCTGACTGAGTGGCTAATGTTAGCATAATATGAGCACATGGGGAACCTTCACTTGGTAACAAGTGTAAATACTTCATCTGACAATCCAGACTATTTCCGCCTCCTTTGAAACACATTTCAAGACACATATTATTATAGTGGTGTGTGCAAATATTTGGCCACTTACAATAAGACATAGTTTCATTATGTTACTACATTTTCCACAATGACTGAGTGATTCTGTTATGGACTTCAACGGCACAGTCGTGATATTGACCCAGCATGTCAATCAAATGTGCTGCACTATAGTGGCATGCCGGTGAGTGCATGTGAAAAGTTGCAATGCATCATGATCGGTCTTTTATGACTAAGAGGGGAAGTGGCATTTCCCTTACGCACTTGTTTATAAGTATGCAGCTGCCAATTCTAAATTTGAACACTGTGCTATTATTGTTTTTTTTTTTTTTTTTAACTTATGCGATGTGATACGAATATTCTCCTTCTAAGGTCATTCGGTCCGAGTTTTACTAACACATGTATTGTGAAATAGTGGGACTTGCACCTTGTAATACTTAGATATGCAGCTGTGGGGTGGTGAGACAGGAAGTGGTGGGAACAGATAAGCGAAGGCGAGCGCAGGTGGAAAGTTAAGCACTTGGTGTACGCGTGATAATTTATTTTCAAGATTCGACAAGTTTATTGACATGTGCATTCCAACAAAAGTAAATCTATGTAAAATGTCGTTCTTGCTCTATTGACAATAAAATTCTATCAATTGATCTATCGGTGTTGCGAATCCGAGTTGATGCATAAAGTTTGTTATGCATAATGCTCAAAACATTGTAAAGTTTACCAGTTAAAATAAGTGTCACGATTTATGTACTTATGCAACCATTGCAGATGATTAGGATCATTTATAACAACGTAAGGGAATGTAACACGTGTATTACATGATGAAAAATTGTAAATTCCGTAATGAGACTTGACTTGTGCGATTTAGAACGAGTGTGCGGGCCACAAGTTCAACATGTTCTCATTTTCCTCTCAGTATTTATAACTTGGTCAGCTGACCGCTTAGTCGGAATGTTCCACTGCTCGGGACGAAGCACTCGAAAACACGACAGTATTGGGAGTGAATTCGATACGAATAACAAATATAAGTAGATCGAGATGTTATATACGATGTTTACGATATGCTGTGTACTCTCAATGAACAACGTGTTAGAAAGAGGACGATGTTTTTTTCCCGAGACTACCCCGCCGCCCAGAAAATGGTACGATCCAATGTTGAAATTCCGAGAATTGAGCAGCTCAGTTTCTTAGAACTGGATTCACAGAAGTGGAGCGGCTTGGATTTTCGAGGAAACTTTTTACAAGGTTAGTTTTTTTTTTTCTTCTCCCTACTCCGCCTTCGTTTTCCCCACACAGAAGCACAACTTTGGGCTTGTCTTACTCGACTGGCTCGCTGATTCATATTTCCTATATTAGACATATTAACAGTAGTGCTATTATAGCTACAACCTTCTTATTTGTGACTGTTTAAGTGTAGATCTGGTTTGTTGACATGTGCTTGAGCCTGCTGGAGAAAGTTAGACTTATGACTTGAATTGATGCCGAATTGGCTTGCCTTTTCTTTTATGTAAGCGCTCATGCTTGGTAAACTTTTTACGACCCTGCTGTCACTAAACGTGGCACAATCGGATCCGACCGGTCTGTCTGGTTTGAGCGTCGTTTTCGCCGCCAAGTAAACAGAACAAACACAACTGGAGACGCGTTTTCCTCCTTCTAACACAATTTCCAAGACAAACTAATTATGGCGGAGTCTGAACTTGAACGGACCGTTGTTGTGTTCAGGGCCTGACTTGCTTGGTGCGCAACCCCCCCACCCCCCTAAAGTTACTGAACAGCCAAAGCGAGTGTCCTTGAACGCAACATTGGAAGTTGCGCTGATTTCAGATTGAGAAGACAGGGGGAAAAAAAGTCGAATGTTAGTTTAAGTTAGAAAATCAGAAATGTGGGCTTAATATTTTAATCCAATCCCTTTATATTTTTTTTCTATTCTATCAGTATTATATCTTGGAAGTTCACATTTTTGTAGCGGAGTCATTGAGCGTATATGTAATAGCATTTATAAGGGGTGCAATAACACTATAATTATAGTAAATGAGGTTACAGTTCTTATTCTCTTCACAATTCTGCCGCCTCCTGGTGAGAGATTGCTTACTGTCAACTCACTAGCTTCCTTGTTGCCACAAGTTGCACTCAGAGGAAGAAATTCATCACAACATATCTAAACAATCGACTGTGCAATGTGCAACCTAATAGTTGTAAGTAATAATCAAGTGCCATGAGTTCAGATTAGATTTTTCTGACGGGAAAATATTTCAGAACTGTGTGGAGGGGTAACAAAAAAGGCCTTAAAACAAGGAAAACACAAAATGTAGTCCAAAATTATTTGATTATTGATTCGAAATGTTATTTTAGTCGACCAATCATTCAAGAATAAAAAGTAGACTCTGCATAAAACAACCCAAAAAAATCAAATCTAAAAAGAAAAAAAAAAAGCATCACTATTTTCGCACCCAAAAAAAATGTGCCATGTGAGGTGTAGATGTTCTTGTTGTCCACTTGGGGTCGCTATCCTAAATTTCCATCCAATAATACTATAATAGTCCGTTAGTTAGGGGGTCTAATTATTTAAAATATTTGATTGATTGTTGCAGTCCCATCAGTGCTGCCTTTGGGTTCAATGCCAAACGTGAGCAACAAATATAAATGAAAATCCTAATCAAGATGAACATGAAGAAAAAAATCATTTCATCCTTTTGCTTAGTTTTCAGCGCACGGCGATGACTGCAAATGGGTGTGTGCAATTTACGCGCCATGCAGGTGACGTTCTACTCAACTTCAACCGCCTCCGTAGCAGGAATATCCTGACCGATGTCACCATTCAAGTGGACGGACAGCGTTTTTACGCTCACAAAGCTATCTTGGTGGCCTGCAGGTAATGCACAAATACGGGCGGGGCGCAGGAAGCAATGTGGACAATGATCCTGACTCTATTGCTTTCCTTCCAGTGGCTTCTTTTATTCGGTCTTCATGAACCCTGAGAACACAAACCTCAGTGTTATTAGCTTGGACCCCAAAATAGATTCCAAGAGTTTCTTGAACCTCCTGGACTTCATGTACACATCTTGTCTGAATTTGACGGACAACATGCTGGTGGGCACCATGAACACAGCCTTGTACCTCAAGATGGAGCACGTGGCTGACACCTGTCACAGGTTCATCAAGTCCAGGTAACCAGAGCAGCACGCATGATTACTGCATAGTAAGCCTCCTGCATATTCAACTAAAATGCCTTGAGATGCCGCTAAAGCTCTGTTCAAACAGGAATTAGTGTCAAGAAAATATGTTCAAGTGAGAGACAAGCTTTAAAAAAAAAAAAATCTATGACTAGGTACAAGTAGAGCTACTGACAAGTAGTGAGTCACATATAGGTGGGGATTTGTATTTTGCTGAAAGCTAAGTTTAGCCTGGGTTGTCATGAAGAGTCTTTTTGTTGAAAGTATGGAATTATATTAAACTCTCTGGGGATCATATTTTGGTTTAAAACTATTAATAGAGGCAAAATCTCTCGTGGGGTCAACAAATAGTTGTAAAACTGTTAAGTGGAATCAGCGACAAATGACCAATTATGTCTCTCCAGGCCATCTTTAAATGTACACGCCGAAGAGGTGCGGACCGAGCAACTCTCCATGCTAAGGCCCATTCACGTGACAGACCTAGATGTCAAAAACAGATACATGGCTACGTCGCCCCCTCTTCAGGAGTGCAGGGGTTACAGTGTTTTTCGAGGTATCAACACCTCGGGCTCCTATCACGTGTATGGCGATCGCCACATCTCCGCTAGCAAGCCCGAAGATTGCCAACAGATGGTCACCCCTCCCAGATCGTCCTCCTTGCCCCAGAAACCATTTTTGCAAGTTCCGAGCACCAACGTGCCTCACAAGGAGTCATCGGCCATTATTGGTTTCCACCCCACGATTGTTCGACCCGCCACCCACATGGAGGAAGACGGTGTTCAGCACCCTCTTGCTAACTGCCATAGCGCGTCTCTAGGTTTTGGCAAAGGCGTGATTTGCAGCCCCCAGAGCCCCCTCAGATCCGACTGTCAGCCCAACTCGCCCACTGAGTCGAGCAGCAGCAGAAACGCCACCCTGAGCCTCAAACAGCCCCCAGATTGCCCCAAAGAAGTCAAAGTCCGGAATTGGAAGAAGTACAAATTCATCGTGATGAATCAAACCTCTGTGAACAAGGAAACGGATGCCCCCAGAGGCAACCTTGAAAGCGGATCCCCTTCGCTTAGTCCGTGCAGGAGTGGCGGAGACCAAAGGGAATCCCAAACGGAAGAAGCAACCAGTGAGCACAGAGAAGAAAACACCATAACTGTTGATAGGTAAGATTACATCCTAAATTATGCAAAGTACACAAAATAAAAGGGACAAGGAATCAATTGAATGCGCGTAAAAGTGAAATACAACTGAACTGAAGCAGTTCTTAAATACAACACTAGAGGGAGCCCACATTGTGGCGTATCGAACATCGAGGACTAAATATGGGGAGCAGGGAACGAGTGAATGATTTTGACTACCCAGCCCATAATGTTCAATTCCCGAATGCTGTCCTTCTCTTCCAGCCACCGCAAATGCACCTCCTGCGGTTGTGATAGCCCTCAACAGGTGGAGGCCACTCATCTCTTTCCCGACTCTTACTGCAGAGAATCAAAGTTCTCGCTCTCCAGCTGTGGTAACTACAACCCCACCCACTATTTACACGAGATCCAAAACAAGGCGTAGTGACGACATCTTTTACTTCCAGAGAGCTTCCCGGAAGACGATTGCCCCAAAGACCACATGGGCCAAGTCCACAGAAAGAAGCCATACAAGTGCGACTGTTGTCAGGCTGCTTTCCGCTACAAAGGCAACCTAGCCAGCCACAAAACTGTTCACACGGGTAAGTCGCAATTGCCCACTTTGTTTTTTTTTTTTTTTTTTGTAATTCTCATCATAGAACAATGAATAGTATTTAAAACAGTGTTAAAGAAAAACACCCTATATAGTAAATATAAAAAGTCTACACACCCCTGCTCAAATGCCAGGTTTTTGCGCCACTCAAAAATGAGACCTACTGTATATAAATATATTTTTTTCTCAACAATAATGTGATCTAAGCATTCACTACAATGTCTTTTGCTTCATAGCAGAAGCCAGGAGGTGTTGTGCAAATGCTGACACGACTATTTTTGACCTAGTCATCATTTTGTCTAGCATATTTTTCAAGATTTTGTTTTTGGCTATAATTACAAAAGGTATGTTCAGCACAGATGCCGCTCATCACTAAATCATAGCTAGAGTGAAGGATGGTGATGGCAGGATTATGCTTTGGGCCTGTTTTCTTCAGCTGGAAGAAATCATGAAGAGTACAAAATAGCAATGTGAGCACAGAATCTTCAGGGGGGGGAAGCAAAACCCATCAGGAAAAGCGTTCTACAACATCTGAAATGTATTTGTGGTCAATCGAAGGCACTTTAAATGGTGGCAGGTGTTTGCTGACTGTCATTTAACATGAGTTGTGCAACCACATTATTACAGTCCTTTGTTTTTACTTCCCTTCTGGAAAAGATTTTTTAAAAATTCATTTTAGTTGTACAGATTACAGGCCTCAAGGTTGTGGTCTTTTTTTTTTAGCTTTCAAAGATGTTATTCAAACAGGGGTGTGTAGACTTTTTATATTCACCGTATACAATTGAAATAACTGCTTCCAATTATCCATCACTTGGCCTACATGTATAAAAATGATATATTTTATACATATGTGTAATCTGTAGTCGTTATCGTAGGTGCAAAGCCATACTGCTGCAACATCTGCGGTGCTCAGTTCAACCGGCCAGCTAATCTGAAGACCCACACCCGCATCCATTCTGGGGAGAAGCCATATAAATGCGACACATGTGGTTCCAGATTTGTCCAGGTGACAGTCTAGTCCTTTCTTACATACAATGGAAGTTCTCTAACAACCAGAGATGATCAAAAATAGATTTACGTTTTAGACCTTCCACACGTGATAAAACATGATCAACTTTGTACCGTTTTACTTTGTCTAACAAGAGTTCACCATCGGTCTTTAGTGTTGAGGGTATTTAGAAACCTTTGAACAACTTCGTGTGAAATCTGAGTCTCTTTAATAATAGTTTTTGGACAGACTAAGGGAAATCGCCTAATTATCCACGGTCTCATTAAGTGTTCAACATTAGGGCATTGTTTAACGATTCATTTTGTTGATTTTGGCAGGTTGCCCACCTTCGAGCTCACGTGCTAATTCACACAGGAGAAAAGCCATACCCTTGTGAAATCTGCGGAACTCACTTTCGCCACCTACAGACGCTCAAGAGTCATATGCGCATTCATACTGGAGAAAAGCCTTACCACGTAAGTGCTCCTGGCATTTCTGCTTTCTTTATCCACTTTGTCACAGAGTAATCCCATTTCCGTCCAGTGGTAATCCAAATGGATATTGGGAAGGAAGGATCTGAGCTGACATGGAACTTAAATTTAGTAAACATGCAAAGGGGTGGAAAATATCAGTAAGCCAATCTCCAAATGGCAAACGAAACTTGACTTAATAAACATTTCATGTTTTTTTACATGTAGTAACATTTAAAAGCATCACATTTATTTGTAATAAGTATGTTAAAACATTTAGAAAATTTAATTGACATTTATATTGCGTTTTTATAAATTTTATTGAAATTTGCTTGTTTCTGTCAATTTATTAGTCAACTTAAAATTCTGTGAGTTCCGATGTTACGTTTCCGCTTTTGAGTATGTACGAAATTTCGCATGGTTTAAGATTGCGTCCTTTGTTTGGCAGTGTGAAAAGTGTGACCTCCACTTCCGACACAAGAGTCAGCTGAGACTTCATCTCCGACAGAAACACGGCGCCATCACCAATACCAAGGCGCAGTACCGCCCCACTGGGACTTGCTGATTGCGACACCCACCCACTTATTTTATTCATCGGCCAATGTATTGTAAAAAAAAAAAATGTACAATAATAATAATGATTTTTGCAAATCCAAAGAACCATTATTTGTCAATGTTTGACTATTTTAAGTATTTCAGAGTTTATTCTTGAACACCTCAAATGGGTGAATGTACATTTGGACTGTGAATTTGAACACAATGGGGTTATTTTTTTCCCATTAACATTTTTCTTTCAAAATAACTCTTACGGTTTGCTCCAGTATTGGTGAATTTTTGGTTTGCCCACCAACGTTATCATTTTTGTTGTAAATAAGATTGCCATCTGCTGGCAGAGCATGGATATGTTGACTCTTGGTTTTCGTGCCCACAGTGAGCTGTTTGTTCCTGTAACTTTGATTTTGTGTACAGATTGACATGTATTTGTATTTTGCTTCATATGTACAGTATAATCTTTTCATAAGCCATCATTGGTATTTTGCACACATATTGCTGTTATTCAGAAAGTCTTCATAATATTCAATTTTTTTTTTCTGTGACTAACATGTTGAAAAGTTCTCTAAAGCATGTGCCCCGTTGATGTAAAAAGAAATTGATTATTTATATTCAAAATTACTTTGCCATATTGTCCCAATTTAGGTGCTACGATATTTTCTGAACAGACAGGACATTTTGTGCCTTAATATTCGAACATTTTATTGGCTACTGTGCCGAGCGACCCTTAATGTAAATGCTATGTACAGTTGTGCTTTTTGTTAGTTGTTCACTGTATGCCGCTCTTAAAATGCAGACAAGCTAACACATGCTCAGGAATGTTGCTTATATTTAATCACATCTTTGTAACTCCAGAATACGTAATATATATTTATATTTATGAAATAGGAATAAATATGCATACCGCAACAGTATTCTTGTCTTTCACATGTACACTCCCATGGTAAAAGACTGATTACAGTAGCACAATAAAAAAAAAAAAAGATAAGTCCTACCCAGAGGCGCTGCTTATTTGAAATCCAAGAAACCACCACACCCAAGAAAAACAACCAAACACAAGGCGTGACTGGCGAGGGAAAGTCAATAAGGTATATTTTAACAAATGAAGCTAAAAAGTATTATTTTGATCAAAGTGAAAACATCCCCTTTTGGATCCGATATTTAAAAACCTATTTGAATATTTTTATGATTGCAGCAGTGTAGAACGAGTGTCAAACACATTCCCTTAAGATGCACAGATGCGAATCAATACAAGAAATGAAAACAAGGAAAAGTCATGTTTTCATAATTGTTTTATCTACAGACAAACTTGTATGATCACAGGAAGTGCGAGCATGATGAAGCGCATTGAGTGGTTCTGATCATTGCAAATACTCCTTGGAGTGGCACTTCACAAAACTTCAAAGTACAGTAGTCAGCATGAAAAGCCCTACTTTGGTCAGGCCTGTCCGGCCGTGGTCTTGGCAGCATGGTCGTGATCATCTAAGGCAGGATAATGACACTTTGTAATTGCAAAGGATTCCAGCTATCTGACTTCTTGTTTGAGACATTTTGTGATGATTTGGTCTGAAAAGCATGGCAGCGTTTATGAAGGTCGTTGGTAATAGTACATTTTATCCCTATAGGCAGTTCTCCAAACTATGGAAGACAATGCAGATGGGCCAGTGTCACTCCATGTGAGTTTTTCATTATTAAATCCTACCCTAAACATTGTACACAATGGAAAACAATAAAATAAAACAGTGCGGATTTTTAAGAGAAAGACCAGTTTCAGTTTATTTAAAGGAAAGGTCGATATGTAACATCAAAGTTTCATGGACTGGCCTGACTCAGTTCAAGAACTGTTTTACAGCAGGTTCCTACAACATTACATTTCAATACAATATATACAGAATTGTTAATGGGTGCAAGTTTGGTTTGTTATTAGAAAATATGTGTATAGCCGTTTAAATTGCGTAATAGAGGTGGCTGATCTGATTTGAAGGGGTATATTATTCCAGATCCAAATAGATGTGCGGATAAAAGAGTTTAGACCAAAATTGTTTTAGTTAGACAGTATGATAGAATGTACAGTTAAGGACAAAATTATTAAAAATGTCATTATTTTTTTAATATTTCCTGACTGCTACTTACTAGAGCGATGAAATTTTAGCACAGCATTTATGAGCATATCAGATTTATTAGGAAACCTTCATTACACATAATTTTGCTCAGAAGCAGAACATTACATACAAAACCAAAAAAATACCATGGTTAAAATGATTAGCCCCCCCAAATATCAATAGTCAATTGTGTATCCTTTTTGCTGGACAGATAGTGTTGAACGAGCTGATGGGAAGCCAAATTGTGAGTTGTTGAGAAGGTTGTTTGTTTCAAGATGTTTTAGAATTTGTTTTAACAGGATTTTATCGAAAAGTTTTGATATAGGTGGGAGGATTGATATGGGACGGTAGTTGGATAGGGTTGTTCCGTCGTCTGATTTAAATATGGGGGTCGTTTTTGCTTTTTTCCACGCAGTTGGAAATATGGAATGTCTTGTGCAGAGATTGATTAAGTGGAGGATTAAGGGAAGGTTCCTGATCAGTAGTGAGTGTATTTTGTAAAGATATTTGTATGTTGTTGTTTGTATTTTTTCTGTATGGCTTCTATACGATTCTGGAAATCTGCTAAGATTTGTTCTGGGTCGGTGAGTGCTAATTGGTTGCTCCAATCGGTATTCTTTATTTCGGTTTCATACTGTGGTAGCTTAGATCTTGGTATATTTGAAATAGTGCACTGTTGATGATTTTTCCGAGGTTGAAGGTTTTTCCTAACTGTGTATATGAGAGAATGGTCTGATCCAGCGACGTGGATGACTCCTGATATGCTATATTTTGCGGGTTGATTGGTGAAGATGAGATCGAGAATAGAGCTGTGAGTGTGACATATTCTAGTTGGTTCTTTTATTAGTTCGTGGAGGAGCGGGGGGATCTTAGTTAGTCCGAGGTCTGAGGTTAGGTGAAGTGTTGTTGTGAGGGATTTTGATTTTGTAAGCATTATATTCTGTATTTTCTTCCCCTTTTTTATGCTCTATGTTCTTTGTTTTTTAATCCTTCTTGTGTAAAGTACATTGAGTTGCGTTGTGTATGAAATGCGCTATATAAATAAATCTGCCTTGCCTTGCCTTGCCTGAGGGAGAGAATGGATACCCGAAGGTAACTGAAGGTATCAAGTCATGAATGGACATATATAAATATTACGATTCTCAAGATGAATTGGCAGGTACTAGAAAGAAAAACTAATAAGGGTAAAAATGAGTGCTGCTTGTCAGCTGAGGTGAAAGAAGTCAACCCTCTTTGTCTAAGATGAGTTTCACGTCAGCAAAGACCTGGAAGAGAAACAGGCGAGGAGTGTTCAGTGGTACACGGAACGCGACTTCGAAGCTTTTTAAGCTACTATGAGCCATTCCTTGGCACATTTTTTGCTAGCGAAAATTTAAGATACAATATGTGGCGATGCTAGAATACTTTTCCCCAAATGTTTTGCCTTGTATTACCACTAGAAAGACATGGTTGCACGTTTTGAAATGAGAGCACGAGGCGACACAATTCTGCATCGCAACTATGCACACGCCACCAAAACAAACCTGGACTTGTCCAAATAAAAGGTACAGTTACCACTTATTCTTGGTTTTTTTTTTTTTGCCTCAAGCAAAACAATGTGAAAAGTGATAAAGATGAGAAAGATCTGCAAGCCGAATAAAAATGGGAGGAAAGCTGACAAAAAGAAAGCATCACGCTTATATTGGACATGGCTATGGCATGCGAACACAAAGGAAGCAAGGTAAGTTTTTCCAGAGACGAACAGATGAAAAGATGCACCAAAAACTTGCCAACAGGCAAATGCCAAAATATGAATATCCATCCATCCATCCATCCATCCATCCATCTTCTTCCGCTTATCCAGGGTCGGGTGGTGGGGGCAGCAGCTTCAGGAGGGACTCCCAGACTTCCCTCTCCCCAGCCACTTCATCCAGCTCATCCCGGGGAATCCCAAGACGTTCCCAGGCCAGCTGAGAGACATAGTCTCTCCAGCGCGTCCTGGGTCGTCTTGGTCTCCTACCGGCGGGACATGCCTGGAACACCTCCCCAGGGAGGCGTCCAGGAGGCATCCTGATGAGATGCCCAAGCCACCTCATCTGGTTCCTCTCAACGTGGAGGAGCAGCGGCTCTACTCCGAGTCTCTCCCGGATGACCGAGTTTCTCACCTTATCTCTAAGGGAGAGCCTGGACACCCTGCGGAGGAAACTCATTTCGGGCGCTTGTATCCTGGATCTTGTCCTTTCGGTCACGACCCATAGCTCGTGACCATAGGTGAGGGTAGGAGTATAGATCGACCGGTAAATCGAGAGCTTTGCTTTTTGGCTCAGCTCTCTCGTCACCACGAAAGACTGGTACAGAGTCCGCATTACTGCCGACGCTGCACCAATCTGCTTGTCGATCTCGCGCTCCATCCTCCCCTCACTCGTGAACAAGACCCCAAGATACTTGAACTCCTCCACTTGGGGAAGGATCTCATCCCCGATCCGGAGAGGGCATTCCCCCCTTTTCCAACCGAGGACCATGGACTCGGATTTGGAGGTGCTGACCCTCATCTCGACCGCTTCACACTCGGCTGCGAACCGCTCCAGTGAAAGCTGGAGATCACGGCTTGAAGAAGCCAACAGCACCACGTCGTCTGCAAAAAGCAGAGACGCGATGCTGAGGTCCCCAAACCGGATAAATATGCCCACACCTGCTCGACGCCTCACACCGTGGGCAACTCCAGAGTGGAAGAGAGTCCAGCCCCTCTCGAGAGGGCTTGTACCAGAGCCCAAACTATGTGTGGAGGCAAGTCCAACTATGTCTAGTTGGAACTTTTCTGCCTCACACACCAGCTCGGGGTCCTTTCCAACCAGAGAGGTGACATTCCATGTCCCAAGAGCCTGCTTCTGCAGCTGTTGTGAATATCCACAATATATTATGAATTGTGAATATGCAAGAAACAATTGACTACAATAAAAATACATGTCACTACATAAGCATTTTGCTTTTCAATGTAAGGTTGACATTTTTTGGGAAGAAAAGATGAACACTCGAGTGAATATCAAGAGAGTAAGTTCTGCAGATGCTATTTTGGTTGTCTGCTGCCACCTAGTGGCAGCATAATTGCAGCTTGATTGTATCAAATTTGAGCTCTAACCAAAATGCATCAACAAAATAATATACAAAACATTCAGAAACTACGTCAAGGTACACTTCTTTTTCTCCATTAAGTTTTTTTTTGTGGCCTATGAATGATGGACTAAAAAAACATATTGAATTACCGATCGAACGTTTTCTGCTAAATTATAGACCATCTTGTTTTGTTTGTTTTAAGGCTGTTATTATATTATAATATTTAAACTCAACATCAGTTTTAAGATTTGGCGTTCGACTCTTGGCTCCGGCCTTCTAGCCGAGTCCCTGTGTGGATTTTCTCCAGTTACTGTTGGAATGCGGGAGGACGCCAGATTACCTGAAGAAAGCTCTCGCAAGCAACTCCAGAAAGGTCCGAACTGCGAGGAAAACTTGGCACCACTGTGCCACTTCCGCTTGGCTATTTGAACTTTACTTATCGCATGAAAGTCTTTTCTCACTGTGATTTTTGGAATGAAGAAGTTCTTGCTTTGGCTTCAACTTGGAGTTGAGCTTCTGACGTGTTTACGTACAGTTCACAAGTTCACTCACCTCATCCACAGAGTGAGAGGCATCCACACAGTGTACTTTGCCTTGCTTCTCGTACAACTCGATGATCGGTCGTGTCGACTGTAGATAAGTTTGGATTCTATCCGGGAAAAAATAGTTGGGGTCAGATGACACAAGGGGTGCAAATATAAAAGCCAAAATGAGTCATGTGGGTGTCGAGAAAAATAGGTCATGGAAAAAGAGAATTAGCACAAAAACGCACCGTTTCTCCAAGCTTTCTCTGTTGTCATCTGTACGTCCGCTACTTTTTCCTCGTTCTAAACATCTCTTGATGCAAACCTGTGCATAGACAACACAAGAGGTCAGTCAGTCAATGTCATCAAAATCAAAAAGTTCATCTAAACGGCAGCTGCAGCACTTCCATGGCGTACCTCATTGCTGCAGTCAAAGAAAAGCACAAACTTGACATCTGCTTTTCCATCCATGACTCTGTTCCAACCCTGAAGGTTGTCCTCATTGCGGGGGAAGCCATCTATGAGGAAGCGAAACTTTTGTCCATCTTTTTTCATGGTCTCTTCCATTGCCTTCAGGGTGGTGGGAAAAAAAAACATTTGCTTAAGTGTTTGTTGATGGGGAAAAAAAAACATAAAAACAAAACATTTTGTTCTTTGATATATGAAAAATCCATTTGGCTTGTCACTCGTATAAAAGCCATGACAAAAAAAGGAATTGCACTGGCGAGCAGGCTTCTGGCAGAGACACTGCTGCCCCCTTGTGGAATCAAAGGCTCCGTGCACAAAAGTAAAGCCTAATCGTCATCTATTAGTCAGACTAATGTCATCAAAGTTCAATGTGTCGGTGTTAAACCTCAGCATTCTGTTACGCCAAATTAACTATGAGGTATTAGTAGATGATTCTAGACCAGCTCTGTGTGCGTGTGTTGTTTCACCATTTCTCACCATTCTAATTAAGTTAATAGTGATCTCCACAGGGACAATTTTGCCATCCTTGATAAAGCTGGCAATAAGCGCTCCAAATTCCGATCCCTCTCTGGCCCGTTCTGCCCTCAGCAGATCTCCAGCTGACAGATGGGTGTAGTTGTAGTTCTGCAATACAACGCAACACAGAAGCTTTCAACACACAAGTTGCATATAGTTGTACCTATAAACTCTCGCGTGCGAGACGGTTGTGCTAGCCACATTTTTCTCAGGGCGGAATTTGAAAAAAAAAAAAAAAAAATGAAGCTGCTTAATCCCTTGCACACTCTGAACATGGAGTTATATCCAAGAAAGTGCTCTTTGGACTGAATGAATAGAGTCACTGTGTACAGCTGTCATACAAGCCTGCAAAGCATACATGAACACCAACAGCCAACAATACACACCCACTCACACACGGACATGCAACCACACAAAAGTAGCAATGAGAGCTGCAAGGACAGAAACAGAGTTTGTGTGTGTTACATTGAAAGTGTGTATTAGGCACCATGGTGGATGAGTGGTTTGCAAAATCACCTTCTTGTGAAGGTTTTTACCAGCTTCATCCACTCGCAATACATGCATGTTACAACAACACTGAAGACTGTAAAGGTGAGTTTGTCAATGCCAGCAGGGGTCCACTCTATTGTATCCTAATGCTGTACTGTCTAGTTTGTATTCGTACATATTAATTTAAAATTGAATTAAGTATCATACTCTATATAAAAGAGATTGTTTTGGTTTGGCGATGGTTAGATGGAAATGTTCATACCAGGAAATGTTCGCGTTTTTTCCGACAGTCCATATACAACATGGCACTTTTGATCGGCTGTTATGATTATACCTGTGACATCATGACAATGTTTAATCTATGACTCAATCACAGCAAAACCTGTGGGGCAAGATCCACAATGAGGCTAAGCGTTATAAAAATTTAAGAATGGAACTGCCTAGTGGTGGCACAAATGCAAAAAACTAATAGTGACATATTAGTAACAGCAGCTTCATGGGCAAGTTATCCCTACGGTTACTCCTATGGTTACAAATATGGTACTTACAGCTTGATTTATTTTGACCATATATGGAAACTAATTCAACAATTGTGATTTTAGCAAGTTGGAGCATTAAGTCTCGGATTTTCAATCATAATCGGTTATTTTCTGTGTAAAACAAAGTATGTCAGGTAAACTACTCAATTGTGTGAGTACTTTTGTCACTTCGGATAGCTAGCTAGCTAGCACAGGTTAATTAGAGGACGACCGGAAGTTGGAGAAGTAGGGATAACGAGTATTGTTACTCGTCGTGATGTATTACCGTCCACCATAAGACGTGATATAAAAGGTGTTGAATCACTCTTGGCATCACTTGAAGCCTTACCTCAACGATTTTGGCGCATTGGGTCCCTTTGCCGGCGCCAGGCCCGCCCAGCACGAACACAACCTGCGGCTTCTTCATCGTACCAACCCGGTACAACAAACTCGGTACCCTCTGCGCGACGATATTCACCAAACGGCCGATCATAAACCAGCCACCCTGGCTTCTAAAGTATCAAGCAGCACGTCTAGGAGAAGGGAGAACGATCAGATACTCGGCTCGCCTTTGAATGCGTGTCAGTGCGAATGAAAGGAGTCTACTTCCGCATATAGGCTCAACGTCCAATCAGGGCTTCGAATCCTGGTGACGTAGCACGCATATTTTAGTTTTTTCTCCCCCGCCCCAAGGAAGAGGTCGGGTGACGCCACTCCCCTGGCTTTCCAGCATCAGCACCTCCAAAACCAAAAACCGAGCGAGGCGATCCGCACCGAGAAGAAAAAGGATGCTCACCCGTATCAGCATCGAGGGACGGCGGTTGTTTTTTCCACGTTTATCTCGGCTCCGTTCATGATGCACCATTCATGCATTTGTAAGAATGGAAGCCCAGCACAGACAGCCGCGCTTTAAAATAGCGGCAGCTTCTCCTTCATAAGCCGCCTCATCGGCCTTCGTTTGACGGATCTTTCTTCTCATTTAGTGATGCAGAGCAAGGTTTTGATCTTTTCAGGGCATCGCGTGAATGTAGGCAAACAAAAGGAATCCAAGCCCCCCACCCTGTTTCCGTTTGACGCACCTGTCAGCCCGGTCGCCGCTTGACATGACATCAGCGCGAAGCCGGGAGCCGAGCAGCAGCAGCAGCAGCAGCAGGATCGAGGAGTCTCCAAAGAAAGGAGTCTCCGGACGCGCGGCGGAGAATCTGTATCAGCATCATCAGCAGCCTCGGGGAGGCCAGATTGCAGTTTGTGGGGACGAGCGCCAAGGGCAGTGCGGCAGTCAGGAGGCACACCAGGGGGAGGAGGCTGCAGAGATCTGTGATACTTCCTCCCCTGTCCCTGCTGCACTCTCACCTCCACATCACCCCCAATATTTGCCCACGCAGGCTGCTTTTACGTTTGATGAATGGTGACTGGTTCTACAGACAAGGGTGGAACCTGGATGGGCCTGATGTGCATGCTGGTCAGGTCTCATTTGCTCCCTTGTTTATTGCTCACTCTGCTGGTCACCTGCACTATGGGATGTATTCAAAGCATCGCGTGCAAGCCCCGCATCAGACGGGAGAATATTGTGGTGTATGAGGTGTCAGCCTCGATTGACCAGTGTCCCACCATCATCGAGGAGAACTCCCCCATCGTACTTCGCTACAAGACGCCGTACTTCAGGGCCTCGGCTGGAGTTGTGATGCCGCCGGTGCCCCGGAACGAAACTTGGGTGGTGGGCTGGATCCAAGCTTGCACCCAGATGGAGTTCTACAACACGTATGGGGACATTGGCATGTATGTATAGTCAGCCACACACATATTGAAATAAATGGGCATTTATGTGAATTATTATGACTAATTATGGATAGGATTCATGAATATTTAATTTCAATTTGTGTCATCCTCTCCTTTTCTTGAAGGTCCAGCTGGGAACTACCAGAGCTCCGAGAGGGTCGGGTAAAGGCTATCAGCGACTCCGACGGAGTCAGCTACCCGTGGTACGGCAACACCACCGAGACGGTCACCCTCACCGGCCCCACTTCCAAACCGTCCCGCCTGACGGTCAGCATGAACGACAACTTCTACCCGAGCGTGACCTGGGCCGTTCCCATCAGCAACAGCAACACGCCCATGCTAACCCACATCACCAGGGACCAGAGTTTCATCACCTGGCTGGTGGCCATGAACTCCATCACAAAGGTGCGAAAGGAAAATGGCTCGTCTTCAACTTCCATCTTATACAAATGCTTCAACAAAGCAATGTTCTCCTGCATTCTGCGTGTCATTGTTCCCTTCCTCTACTCTTACAGGAACGGATTGTACTGCAGACGGTGCGGTGGCGCATGCGGGTAGACATTGCTGTTGACCCCGACATGCCGCTGGGTTCCCGGGCCTCCCTGGTAGGTCGGCCTTACCAGGAGCAGCCGCACATCCTCAACTATCAGGAGCCCATCCCTCCCAATGCCCTGGGGAGGCCGAACGCCAATGATGCCCAAGTGCTAATGTGGAGGCCACGGCGAGGAGCGCCGCTCATCGTCATACCGCCAAAATAAGAGATTCCCGAACAAAAGTTATTCTTTCTTTTTGCCAAAACAGAAGATGAGGGTGACCAAGCCTTTGATGCGTCAGGGTGCGAACGGACATCGACAGCGATCTGGTGTTGCGTTAAGTGTTGTTTGGCCCAGAGCTGCAATTAGAAAGCTTTTCCAGCATTTTTACAAGTGAACTCTTTTTAGATGCACCGCCAAGAGGTATTTGACCCCCAACGAGAACTGCATCCTGCATCCTTATGTAGATCTTATTGCATGCGACGAGAGTGAGCAAAACGGTGACATTGAAAAGATTTAAAACTCGTGTTTGTTTTGTATTCCTTAAAGCGTTTGTGATCGAGACGTCACGTCAGCTCCAAAAAAAAAAAAAAAAAAAAAAACGCAGGCTGATGATACCTCCTTAGTGCCATTGAAGGCCTTCATCAGCACACTCATTACCAGAGTTGAAGAATGTATTCAGATTATTTAAGACACTTAAGTATTATATTAACCATTTTAGTTAAGATTATTATTGGAACGAGTCGGTATGAAAATGACAAACAAAGACATCTGCTGGATTTTATAGCACAATGAATTCATAGAGAAAACATTTCATTTGAAACTAGAACGATCTGTTACCATATTGAGGATATTATTCATGATGCTTCTACCAGGCGCAATGGGAATTGCACGGAACAGTGTCAGATGACAAATTTAAAACATAATTGCACCTCATATGGCATTTAAAATGAGATTAAATTACTGAAATAGTCGAGTGAATGTGGGTCTAATCAGGCCATCTCATCTGATACATGCATTGTATATATATTTCCAGACAATCAGGGAATCTGACTATCCTCCGGTTACTTCAACGTGGAATTACTGTAAACCAGAATATATTTTCACAATGCTAAAATTATTGTTAACGTGTGCTACAGTAGCTGTGCGGATGATTGCCAACGAGAGCCTTTCCGTGACACGGTTCTGGTCCGGTTCGTGCTATGCTCCGTCCACGGCTCTGCCACTCCACAAACAAGTCACATGGCTTATCCTCCATCTGTGCTTCTCTCCAGGTTCATGTCTCATCCTCCCATCTGACTCCTCAGCACACACACACGCACACACTACCTCCATTCCAAACTGCTCATTTGCTCTGAAGGCCACAACTATGCAAAGGTTGTCTGAGTGTATACAAAAAAGAAAATCTGAAAAATATCAGTTTCACTTCTGTTATCAGTTATTTGTAAGGTTGTTTGTTGAATAAAATGGCCATTGCAATCATGTAAATAGTGAAAAGATGCTCTGGCAGGTTTTATTGGTTGAGCGTGGATCTTGTGTTGCTGCACCGCGACTCACTCGGCAACATTTGTCTGTTGCTATAGAGACTGGATTGGGGTTTCTCGGGGTGTACTGAATCTACAGAACAATTTTCAAAACATGTTAAATGTTCAACGGCATCTTATTCAGCCTGCGCTTACACTACATGAATCGTTCTGTCGACGGCATCCAGTAAAGATGCTTTTTTTACAGCGTAGGCACCGCTAGCTAGGCTAATGCTAGGGGTAGAAATATAGTTTGCAAAAGCACTGATGAGGATTCATCCAAACAGCTTTCTGGTTTTATGAAGGATGAACAAATATTTGAATTCACTTTACATAATCTTTAAATCCTTTATCATTATTTTTTTCTCTGAGGTTGACACACTCGCCACTATAAACACCAGCTTTAAAAAAAAAACACATACTTCTTTGTAGACAATAACTGATCCTTTAATAAATTAAGATATCCAGTCAAGTCCTGCCAGCAATGAGCGACTACAATACTTTTTTTTTTGAAACAGTAATGTCCTTTGTTTACGCAACATTGCGTATGATAACAGTTTTCTCATTTCATGAGCAAAGCTGCAGCGATGCAGTGGCATACCTGTCCAGTCATTTGCAGATTGACAGTAACAGTCCAACACATCCATCTTATTCCAACACTTGACAGAGTCCTGCTCCGTTTGTGTTTTGCTGGCGGGAGGTCTTCTCTCCGTTATACTTTTACAGCGCTGCCACTGGCAGGTCTGCGCTCGTAGCTGTACAAAAATGTAGCTGCAATAACCAGTGTTGCCCCTGAGAAAAACACACTGACAGCGCCAGGAGATAGCAGAGGGAATAAAAAGGTGATAGATGTGTTCAAAGCACATGGATACAGATGGAACCAGAAACAGATTCAACAACAACAACAACAACATGGCCAGCAGTCATTTGCATTTTCATTCAAATCACTAAAAGCAGTGTGTGAATAGCATGCATGTATTTACCCAGTAGGGTTGAAGTCTTCCAACAGGAAATATGAGATCAGCGTGGAGACGAGGATGGACAAAGAGGTAGCAAACCCTTTCAGGATGTTGTCGGCATATTTAATGACCACCGCTATGACTAAGCCTCCTAAAGCCTGCGGGCATACAAAACAACGTTTCAAAGAAACACAGCCAAACATAGAAACTTCTAGATAAATTCCAACAAAGAAGAAATCTCATATACCTGTAAGATGACGACTGTGCAAGTGATCTTGTTATAGCCTTGAAACATTCCAGATTGTGTCACTCGCCCGCCGTCATACACCATCATTCCGAACGAACCAAAGACAAACCCAAACAAACCTGCAGGAAAAAAAAAATTCAACGTGGATTTTTCTCATTTGTCACAGTATAAAAAAAAAATAAAGGAAAACTTCCAGAATCTTCTTGACAGCCAACAAAGGCATCAGGAGAACCTTGTATGCATCAATCTACAGTAAAATCTGCGCAGTGAAGAACTAAGGTCAAAAATTCTCTTCCTGAAGCAATAACCACCAATTCATTACACATTCGAGAATGAGGAAGTAGGTCAAGGGCTCATCATGAGAAAAGTGCGCTCACCCAGCTGGATGTTACGAACCCACAAACTCTGTTTGGTCTCCTTGAGAATTTTCTCAAAGTAAACACCAGCAAAGCCGCTAGAAATGCACGCCATCAGCACAGCCATCAGACCCACAAACTGGGTGCTGGCCGAGAGGACTTTCTGTTCTGAATCTCCTCCAGACCCCGTGGGCCACTGCCGAGGTTTTAGCAAAAATCAAAATGGGATTCATTAGTGAGTCTAATATATATATGTATATTTTTTTATATATATTTATATACATATATGCATGTATTTATTTATTTATTTTAGTGGCTACCTGTACTAACGTGACTCCGGCCATAAGGACGAGAAGGGACAGCCATTGATAGAAACCCAACCTCCTGCCCAACATAGAGACGGAGAACAGCGCTGTGGTCAAAATCTTCAACTGGTACGTCACCTAAATAAAACGAAAAACACACTCTTTATCTTGGATTGTCTAGTTACCAACTTACACAGTGGACATTTTTGCAAATAAGATTTTCTTGCTTGTTTAATCTCTTTCTTGATGCATGGAAGGACATTCCAGACATCCAACTATTTGTATACACTCGATTAAATCGATAATACGTCCCCTTTAAAACATTTAGCCCCCCCCTCGAGTGCAGTGAGTGCAAGGGTAGCCACACACAAACACCCTGGATTGGCGTACGTGTAACCTGATATGTGGCTGCATCCAGGTTGGACAAGGCAACATAGAGTAGATTGTTCTGCAATGTGTAGATTCCTGCAGGAATGGCCAGCTTCAAGGTCTCCAGAGGCTTGCTCACAATCTCCTCCTTCAACAGCTGCTTCATGGCCCGCACACTCAAATCTACCCAACACAGAGACAGCCTTGTCAGCTACCCAAGGATGCAGCCAACACACAGTTGGGTGGGCTACTGAGATGTTAGAGGAACAGAGCAAAATCACGTGCAGTGTTCCACGACTACATCGCAGTGGCCTGCCGTCGTGTTTGTGTGTGTATGTATACATCTATATGATACCAAAGTATGCAGTGAGTGCAAAAAGTGGGGGACAACTCTACTCACTGTTCTCCATGAAGACCAGAAGGGTGCAGACGATGATCTTCATCACCTCGGCGGACACTACGGCGGATGACGCGAGGTAGCGAGGGCCATCTTCCTTTAGAGTGCGGGAGTAGCGCATGGTGAGTACCAGTGAGGTGGTCTGCAAAACCAGAACTCCCAGAGATAGATACTTCAGCCTTCTGGAATGTATGGAGGACACCATGGTGGAGGACTCTTCCTGAGGAGTTTCTGAAGAGTCCTTTTGGAGAAGTCAGAGGGGAAAAAAAAGCGAATAAAGTAGCTCCAAACTAATTCATCAGCCACATTACACTCTATGGCAGGGGTGCCCAAACATGGTCCTTGAGGACCGCTTGATCAGGATCATTATCAGGCTCCTTCAGGGCTTGTTGGTGTCATCTGTCCGGACGAAAAATAAAAATTCCTTCCACCACTTGCATGTCCCTTTACCAATTATGTCGATTAAAAATCCGCGCACACGACAACAGGCTATGCTTACCTCAGAGCCTGCAGTGATTTTTTCGAGGGTGTGAAACAGGTCAAACTTGACTCGCAGTGGCAAGAACAAGATGATTTTCCTGTTTAGCTTGTAAAGTATACACATATTAGCTTACTAATAAATCACAGCAGGAGAGAGTGTGTTTTTGAAATGCTTGGAGATATAAAGCCCGGCATTTAGACAGACTAACGATCAAACATTTCCTGTTAATGCTAAAACGACAGGAACAATAATGTTGTGGATTTGCTACTATGCCGTGACGTGAAAAAATCTAGTATTTCAAATCTTCTATGCCCCTTTGAAATAAATGGAAATGCAATCATCTGTTCCCAAAAACAGCTCAATTCTTTGCCATGTGTTTAATTATTAATAAGAAAAATAACACGACTCACATAATCCAATAGACTGTGAGTGAGTAACAGTACTTTCATTCATTAAATGCTTCAGTGTAAAAAAAATCAAAAGTAAGGCTGTGCAAACTGACACAGTTTAACAGACTGTCGTACATGTAGTGACTTACCTGTTAAAAGATGTTTAAATTTACCTTACAGGGAGTTGACCCAAACAAATATTGAACTTTGCAACGTCACCAGGATGTAAATCCGCTAGCAATGATTCAAGTAGACTAGACAGGACCCATTATGAGTAGGTTGCATGCAGACAGAAAATAACAACTTTGCGACTATAATTAAAAAAGCAGGTTTGGTAACAGCCATACTTTTTTTTTTTTTTTCAAACTGATTGTTTTCTATTTTATTCATGTTTTTCACGCATACAAATGTTTACTATAATTATGACCGGACATAGTTTAGAAATTTTGTTTAAAAATATTCAATACGATTAGAAAGACATCCATATACCAATTTAAACAGTTATAGGTCCAACTCAATAGCTTTACCTGGAGGAGGGGCGCGCGTAAAAGGGACCCGGAAGCGTTCATCCACTAGATGCTGTCCTCTTCTCCTCTACAAAATGTAGTAGTTTAAAAACGAAGTGTACCCAACATCCTGCACGGTAGTCAAATGAAATACTCACACAACCTTTTTTGGGGCGGTGGGATGGAGCCTCCCTCCCTTGACATCCGGTATGAATGAGCCCTCCCGTCTGTCATACGATGAAGAAAGGCGCCCTCTACTGGACATCTTAATAATTCATCAATGCTGTAGGCGCTTGGTCCTTACCGAAAGCAAACTTGACCTTTTTAACAAACACAGTTGACATATCATTTACCACTTTTATTGCTGCTTACAGTTTATTCCGAAACTTCTGCTTGTGTGAAAGTAAATGAAGATAGTCGTTGTTTACTTGAATAGAAGCTACAAACTCCAAACAGCCCAGGAGAAGAGCTTCATGCAATGGTACAGATGTTTCGAGTCATAAAAACTAAGACCTTTCTCCAAAAATTAACATTTGTTTTTTATCGTGTCACATATTTAGCATCACATTGTTTTTATCAGTCTTGTATTGTACTTCCACGTATCTTGTTTTGTTGAAAGCACCTGATATATTTATTTATCACCGCTATTGAAACTCTAGAATGGCTGTCAGGCAGCCAGTAAAGTACCTCCAGATGTTCTTTCGTAACAGTGTCCTATTTGCCAACAAGAAACATAATTGAAAATTGATTGAAATAGTCCAGTTTCATTTAATTTGTCTGTCTGGAAATTATTATCTTAAAAATAATCTGTTGATCTCTCTGTGCTACAGGGAGGAGGAACAAAACGTTCAGATGAATAAAGGTTTCTTTTTACCTACTGCTCGTTGGATTAGAAGCTTTATTCATCTTTTCTCAGAAACCTTTGAACTTGAATTGGATGCATGTGCTTCCTTAGACATGTCACGCTTATCAGTTTGACTTTTCCGTCTAAACTAAAGTTGAAACCTGAAAGATTAACTGCATTTGGTCCCGAGAGGTTTAAATTTCGAACTTAATAGTTTGATGTAAGTTGAAATATTTGCAATGACGTCATTTGAACTGAAAAAAAAAGCACATGCAACCTGAACATCATCAATCAATATCAAATAGGAGGACGTGCAGGTTTTATTTGTTAGTGTTTCCCAGCAATTTTAACGCAAACAATGGAGCAAAACATGTAGACAGGGTCTGAAGCAAACAACCAAATAACAACAATGACATTATTTTTCAGTGCGGTTGCATAAAAAAATATTCAAGGAAACCACAAAACTAATGTTCTGCATTTCTTCTCCCAAAAATCATCTCCCTCCAAATGTAATAACTATTGAGGTATGTTTGTCCTGCATGCAACACTAAGAAGTCCTTAAACAGGCATTATTTTCTGAACCCTGGGTGGAGCCTACAAGTCTAGTCAAGACTTGGTCAAATTTCCTCAAAGCAGAAAAAAGCAGCAGCGAGGGCACAAGTCTAGAAAATTATTGTAGCAGGGACTTTTCATCCATACGTCACACCATCATGATCAAAACAGGGCCGACTGGGAATTACCTTTGTTTTTTGATGTTCGTCATCACATTATGTGATGTTGTGGACGCCGAGAAACGTTGGAGGCAGCGGCAGGATATTGGTGCAGGTCAGAATGGCAAGCACAGATAAACAGATAGATATATATTATATAGTATTCATGTTTGTATTTGTTTTTTTCCACAGTTTTGAGCCAAGTGAATACCAGACGACTATTTGCAAGACAAAAGATCTCATGGCCAATGGAGAGTCATAGATCTGTAGGTTTTCATTCCAGCATTTTGATAGTACAGTTATTTATCAAGCTTACTTGGTTTGATTTTTCAGAAATGTAAGTCAGTGGTCACGGCGTCCGTGCGGAACTGCAGCCTCCTGCGGGAAAGCTGCTCCCCCAACGAACTGTGCTGCGGCTCCTGCTCCTTCTGCCGTTGTCGCTTCTTCAACTTCATCTGCCGCTGCTGGAAGAATAAACCTCCGTGCTTGAGGGGGGAGAAAATTCCATGCATGAGCTTCAAGTAAATATCATGGAATCATCTGGCTAGTTTGATGCTACAAATTCACTCCTGTTACTTTTACTGCTGTTACTCAAATGAGGAGCTTCAATGAAATAAAATAATGTAAAAAAAAAAAAAAAAGGCTGCTTGAAATGGGCAAAAACACAAATTTTAGTTTGTGCTTCAGAGCAGAAAAAAGACAAAGTTTATTTTGAGAGCATGATAAAAAAAAAATTCAAAGATATATTAGTAACATATTGTGAAACTTGAACTTAAATTAGCATGTCTTACTAGATGTAGCATTCATACTGACAGTGGACAACAGGACTAAAAAAAATTCAAGCTAACTATGGAAAATCTTGTCAGGCAGGATGCGACGTGAATAACATATGAATATTAGTCAGACTCTGAGTCAGTTCCCTTCAGAATCGAGACACCGGTGCAGGGCAACATCACTTGAGCTCCAACCAAGATGACAGATTGTTCAGAGCTGACTTTCAATATTGATCATGGTTATCTGGAGGGTTTGGTGCGAGGACTTAAGGCTGGGCTCCTTACTCCGACGGACTATCACAATCTGGCCCAGTGTGACACACTTGAAGGTGAGCGCATTACTATTAAAATGTACATTATAAATGTTCATTAAAAATAAATGTTGGAAAACATATTTTTTAAATACATAATAATCAATATTGCTTAATCAGTTAATGTAATTATATCACAGTGAACTGTCAGCAACAGAGTGAGCATTAAAGAAATTTAAAAAAAAAAACATCCTAAAAATACAATTAAGGAATATTTTAAAAAGTGATCATTTTTGTACCAATTTCTCTGTCAGATATGAAGCTGCACCTTCAGAGTACAGACTACGGCAAGCTGCTGTGCTCAGCTGAGGAGGACCTGACCGTGTCTCTGGTGGACCGTAAACTGAGGGACAACCTGGTCACTGAATTCAACTACCTCCGCTCCAACAGTCTGCCACCGCTCTCCACCTTCCTTGATTATATAACGTATGTTATGACTCACATCATTTGATGTTTCCTTTCATCCAACATGAAAATCAAAGAACATCAATCATGTTCATTTCTATTTGTAGCTACGGCTACATGATTGACAACGTGGTGATGCTGATCACCGGAGCCCTGAAACAGAAGCAGGTCGAAGAACTACTTCCACGTTGTCATCCCCTCGGTGCATTTGAGCAAATGGCAGCAGTGGGCATCGCCCGCACTCCGACGGAACTCTACACAACAATCCTGGTTGACACTCCGCTTGGTGACTCATGAGACACAACACCGATCATCCGATGCTACAAACTGAAGAATCATTATGTGTCATATCTGTGGAACCTCACAACCATTTCAATAGTCCAAAAATGATTTTTAGCAATCTTGGTCAGTCACATACATACAAGAAGACTTAAATTAATTGACATTTTATGACCGAACCAACACTTTGGTGATTTACTGTGAGTCTAGAATGTGACTTGGCTCAATAAAAAAACAGATTGATAAATCACTACACTGCTAAACAAGGACAATCACGCAAGCATCTGGTTCAAATCACTGGCATTATTTACTACTCAAAGCCGCCACCGTATCCAATTGACTGAAACTCCAACACAGACAATCGGAAAAAACAAAACAAAACTATGTTGCTGGTCCAAAGTGTCAATATACAAATATTTATGCTGCAGGACATTTTCATAGATCAGAAGAATCCTCCTATGAGGACTACAATCTTCTAATAATAAAACATCATTCTAAATTTGTAACATTTGATGGACATTTGCTGCAAAATAATTAAAGACTGTGTTGTGTGTGTGTGTGTCACAGGTCAGTTTTTCCAGGAAGCTGTGTCAGAATCAAACTTGGATGAGATGGAGGCTGAAATACTGAGAAACAAACTTTATAAGGTGACAACCACTTGCAAAATGTTTCTT
The DNA here is from genome assembly GCF_024217435.2 of Syngnathus scovelli. Taxonomy (NCBI): domain Eukaryota; kingdom Metazoa; phylum Chordata; class Actinopteri; order Syngnathiformes; family Syngnathidae; genus Syngnathus; species Syngnathus scovelli. The sequence goes on from NC_090863.1 coordinate 8,999,801, forward strand.
CATCAGTTTCGATATCATGCTTGATTTTCACTGTATATATTTTAAAGGCATATTTAGAGTCATTTCACTCTTTCTGCAAGAACATTGGTGGTGCCGCAAAGGATATCATGTGTCCGATTTTGGAGGTACCTGTTTTATTCTCCTCGGATGTCAGTTGCGTTTGTATCTGACAGTAAATGTGTCCTCAGTTTGAGGCAGACAGACGAGCCTTCATCATTACTGTCAACTCCTTCGGGACAGACCTGAGTAGTGCAGATCGGAGTTCGCTGTTTCCATCTTGTGGTAAACTTTACCCTGAAGGGCTGCAATTGCTGTCCAAAGCCGAAGACCAGGAACAAGTCAAAGCGGTCGCTGACTTTTATCCTGTAAGGAGGCTCAAATTAAAAAAAAAACAGGATCACTTGTATATGTTTCTGATTACTGTGTTATATGAATCATTACAGGATTACCAAATTGTTTTTGAGAACCAAGACCCACAGTGTGATTACAAGACTCTGGAAGACAGATTTTTTCAGCAAGAGGTAAATAAAAAAAGAAAATGCCTCTCTGTACCAAAGAAACCAGATGTCCGGTGATTAGGGGATTTCTCTTTTGGGGGATTAAATGTTACCACTTAATATGAATTCAATTTGTAATGCAACTCTGTTATGGATGCAATTTTTCTATTCAAATCTTAGCTTCACATATTATACCCATTTGTGTCCAAAATATTAAATAATAGCTAAATAATATTTCTACCCTTCATGTCTTTCTTCAGGTGAAGCTGAACACACTTACGTTCCTCCAGCAGTTCCACTTTGGCGTGTTTTATTCCTACGTCAAACTGAAGGAGCAGGAGATCCGGAATATTATCTGGATTGCCGAGTGTGTCACTCAGAGACAAAAGTCCAAGATACACAATTACATCACCACTTTTCAGGGTACAAGTTAAGGGGGGAACTGTAAAGATGTGGATGAGACATGTGGAAAAACAACTGAATTTAATAAAACAAGTTCAAGTTGAATTACACCAAAGTCAGCGATAATCTTCATTGTTTGTACAACACGGGGGAAAAAAAACTATTAACAACAATTTGCTATTTTTTGTTATTCACATTACAATTCTGCATCTGTCTATAAAGTTGTAAGAATGTCCCAAACTAGGACTATAAAAGTAGAAACAGTTGCAGCAGCAGCAAACAAGGCATGAATGTTTTATTTTGGCTCTTCACAAATTGGTTCCATCTTTAACCTTGCACTGGAAAAAAAAAAAAAAAAAAATCAGAAGAAATATAAACTATTCGCAAAAAGTGGAGGAATACGAGGGCCTAACTTACCGCACTGAACCGGCACCTCAAGGGGGACGTAGTTGTTTTGGCACAGATGAACAAAAGCAGATGCTAACCGACAAGGAGCCGTGGGGGAGCTTGACTCGCAAACCGAGGAGAACTGGCCAGGATCCACCTGATAGCGCAGACGCAGACAAATCACTTCCAGCGCCTGCGTTGCAACCTGCTGACGTTGCGGATCAACCTCACCAAACAAATTCTAGCAGCTTTCATACTCACCACCTTGAAACAGGAACTTAGAGGAGAATCAGGCGAGGAGAAAAGAAAGTCACATGTCACTGCACTCGTGGCTACAAATTCCATGTTAGCTCTTGGTCTCGCACACTCCGAGTTCATCTAGGCACAGAGCATATAGATATATATTCTCGATTATAACCATAAATTATAGAATGATAAATTGCGTACAAAAAAAAATAAACATCAGACTTACCTGCCAGTTGTAGAAAAACTCCTTCATATTTTCAGCTTGGGAACCATCACGCAAAGGTGAGTCATTGCCCGCTTCGTTGTCATTGGTCCCCAACACACCAGTCGATGTACCTTGAGATACGAGTGACCTGACTTAAGAGTCTTTCTACGTCATTCGGTCAATTGTTTGCTTTGATTGCGAGCGATGAGAGCTGACACATTTAAACAAGCACATCTTTCCTACCGTGCGACCATCCGTCGAGAGTCAAGCTGCACAACTCGATCTTCAGGTCACATGAGACTGACACGCCGTTGTGATTGGACACCTCCACGATATGCGATCCCCTATGGACAGTGACTCCCCCATGGCTTCGCCACATGTGTGTCACAGTGTTGTTGCATTGAACCTTTACCTGAAGCACAAACAACTTTTTCAACAACTTCTAAAAGAATGTGTGATGTCATGGAGAATTCTTAGTTACCTGTCCATTGCGCTGAATGCTGACAGTGCTATTATTCAACCTGAGCAAGAGGAGGTTGTGTGAATTTGAATTAAGCACAACTGTGAATGAGGGGTCAGCACTGGTATCTTGGGCCAGTAGAAATGGGCACGAGCTTGGCAGCTCATAAAGATGGCCATCGAACGTTACTACAAATTGATCTGCCACTAGCAGAGCTTGGTCTGTTGAAGAGGGGGAGACAAAATTCTAATGTAAGGAGCAGAGTTCATAAGACTGAATGACAAGTGGTTCTTACAAATAAATGGGCTGTCCATGATCCTCCTCTTGAGGCGGTAAAGTTCAGCAGTGGGTTGAATTGAGGTGAGGCTTTGAAGGGGCTTCAGAAGACACTCTTCTAAAAGGATCCCCACCAGACCGGCTTCAGACACACGGCTCCAGGGCAGGGGGGGCAACCATATAGACACAGCCACAGAGCACTCACTGGGTAGACAAATGAACACATTTCCATGAACTATATTTCTTCTCTTATTTCCGAAACACCAGTGAAGTACCTGGCGGAGTATTTATAGAGTGATGCCAGTTGTTTCCTGAGCCCAGAAAGAGCCACTGCCATTTTGCTTTCCACCCAGTGGTACGTGTGTTGACCTGCCTAATAAATGTGAAATGATGGAAAATTAGCGGCATGGTATTAATAAGAAAAACACGTATCGAGAGAGTTTATTACAAAATCCACGGCACGGCTCAGCATAGTCATGCTTCCTCGCGCGAGTGGCCTGAGCTGAGGGCTCTTCAGCAAAACGGGCGAGGCCTGCAGAAGTTTGTCAGTCCACAAAACGACAGCCTGCCTCCACACATCGTCCACCCGCTGGCCTTTAACGTCCTGGTACACCCCTGCGAGAGTGGCCAGGGGCCCTGTGCACAGCAAACACACTCCATCTTGTTATCAAAATACTGCTGGTGCTGCTTTGATCGCTATCTGGTGACTTACTCTTCAGCTCCATCTGTCCCAGCAGCGAGGTGTGATGTAAAAGGTTGAGCCAACGAGGCAGGCTCGTGGTGACGAGATGCCGAAGGGAGCTACCGTACCACAGACTCTTGCTTCCGTGTCCCAAAAGGGACTCGGCTTGTTGGGCAAGAAGCAGAGGCATGGCGCTCAGCTCTTGGAGCAACTCACTGTCTCTGGACTGGAGAGAAGAAAAACTGCTTGTAAAATGTTTTATTTTGCGGCATAACAACATATTTCACAATTGCTACGAAATTGAGACATCGGGAAAGAAAGGAATGGCGGTCAGCTCTTGGAGCAACTCGCTGTCTCTGGAGTGGAGAGAAGGAAAACGGCTTGTAAAAATGTTTTATTTTGTGGCGAGACATTATTCACCGATGCTAAGAAATTGAAACATCAGGGAAAGAAAGGAATTCAAAACTACATCCGTGAGTGCCAATAAATTCTCATGAGATATATTTGCAACATATTAGTTAGTCACCTGTTGTCTAAATTCAGCAAGGAGATATTTCATGATCTTGATTCTCTCCAACAACTTCTTTCTGACCTGGGAGCTGACAGCTTGAATTCGTGTCTTTAAAAAACAAACACGAAATATGTCATGCAAAAAGACTCACAAATATTTGACTCTTGAGGTCAACTTGATTTGACTTTCTCTATCTCAGTCTTTTTTTGTATTATATCCAATGAGTGGAGCATATCTATGAAGTAGTGATACCTCAACTGCAGTAAGGCTCTCCACACAGCCGCTTGCTCTCAGTGTCATTTTTTGATGGGCTGCTCCGGCAGTCAGACTTGCCAAAGTTTCCACTTGGCTGCTGCCATCTTTTTTTTGTACATCCAGAATCAAATTGTGACTTATCCCCAAACATGCCACCACAGAAAGGTTCTCGCTCAGCCCAGTACCTATACATACACAAATAGATAATATACAGTGTATTATACTAACTGGACACTTTATTACAGATCAGGTGCAGTATATTCAATGTGTTATTATGAGTCTCATTCTGTACCGTTTTTATAACCTGCAGTGGTCTGGATGCATCTTCCCTCCTTTGTGCTATTCAACCACATCTCCTCTCTGTGGTCCAGTCTAGCACGTACAAGAAGACCAGACCCCTGGAGCCATGACAAAACACTGCCTCCTACCTCCACACTCCAATTCCCCATCCTGGACTGATGTATGGACGATACTCGTTATTGTCACGCAAGGAGGAATTTGAACAACAAATCAATTTTATTAGCAGATATAGAGAGTTCCCAAATTTTGCTTTACCTCAGTAAAGAGAGTTACATTGGAGCGCTGAGCAGTAGACGAGTTGGTCAGGGCGAGCGTGAGGCTGCAGAGGTTGGGGCGTCCCGTTACGGACAGACGAGACTGCGTGTAAAACAACTCCTCTCCGGAGTTCAACCTGTGGGATCCTGACCACGTCACAGTCTGAAACACACAAACACACAAGGAAACAATACAATACAGATGTTGTACATTAGCGCTGAATTTTGTTCCGTGACCTAGCAGGTAACTCGATTTACCCGAATCAATTTTCTCCATTCAAATTTAGATGACATTGTTATTTTAATCTGTATGGTTGACATCAGTTACCTGAGAGAAAGTCGTATACTTACAGGCTGTGGGGGGCAGAGGGCTAGCAAAACTGTGTATTCAAAGCGATCTCTGAGATTGCTTTGGATTTTAGTTAAGACTGAATGTGAGGGACAAGGTGCAGGAGACACCTTGTCCAGGCCGACGTTCACGTGGAGGCTGTGCATTCCTTGTGCACCTTTCTAAAGAAACACATAAAATAATTCGAAATGCAAAAAGAAGGAGAATTTATCATCATTTGAAGGACAAGCTTTTGCAAAGTGTGCGTACCTGATACTTCATGCCTTGTTTTACACTCCTGTTGCCCCATCTTAGCTCAGCATTTTGTGAGAACAGGTTTCCTTCCTGGCTAAGTGAGACACAACCTTTGACAGGAGACACCGCCATCTACTCACACACAAATATACTATTAATAGGTTCAGAATAAAGATGAAACCTTGCTGAATTAAGATTGACATATTTGCTTCCCCCACCGTATGGGATGACAATTGAGCACATGCCTGCCCCCTGGTGGAGTTGTGCTGCCATCGTTTGTTTAGGCTGATAGAAACGTTGACTGGCATTCCACTGACCAACGACAACTGGGTCTGAGTTGAGCAAAAATAGTCATAAAAGGTTACACTCATTTATGTGGAAAATTTATGAGCCACTCCAACCACGTATAAATGTCTAAAAATTTATGATATGAACATAAACATGTCCCACCATCTGCTGGAAGCTGCGCTGCGCTTTCTCAGCGTAGTGTGTGAGTGTGTGAAGGGAAATCTGGCTAGCAAATGACGAGAAGGGCTGTTTCAGCTCCAACTTGGTCTCATTCATCTCCTTAGATTGACTCCACAAACCGAGAGCTCTGATCTTGAAACAGACAAAAGCCAAATGTGACTATAAATATTTTTTTCCCATGAAAAAAGATGATAGTCTTCAGTTTTATTGTGTTTAAACGCCACCTGTTCCAGTCGACCATGTCTCATCCAGTCTAGAGAAATGCTGTCCAGATGGCCTTGGAAGTATCGCTCCAGAGCTACCTCCAAATTGATCAAACGAGGCTGGCACTTGATCTGAACTACAATCAATCACAGTATAGTCAAAAACTGTACACTGAACTTGATTTAAAAAAAAAACATCTGAAAGTTGATCAAAGGCTGAGAAAACGCAGAACATAAAAATTGGATCATCATCGGTTTAAAGTCCGTTTTCCAGGCGCCGCTGGGTTGGACTGAGAACATAAAAAATGGATGAAACACCAAATATTCCACAGTGAATACAGCCGTGATCCCAACCAATATGCTGCAGCATATTAATAAAGAGATCCATGTGTGTGTGAAAAGGAACATAATAGAGTATTATTTAATTCATAATAAAAAGAATTTAAAAAAATTCTGGCGTGTGCACATTGACCAACTGGGGGCAGTATAATACAGCCATAGAGGGTTTTACAACAACTCAGCCCTCCCTTTTTATTTACCTTTTAGGGTCCGATTCCCGCTCTCCGGTGATGGAGGTGCTGTGTAAAGTCCTGACAAAGTGAACTCCTGCTTTCCCCACAAGGCTCCGTGTTGCACGAGGTAACTCCAGTTCCTGGCTTCATATATAGTCTTCAGTGCGACAGTCCTTGGAAGCAGCTTCAACTATAAAATGCAAACAATTATGAGTGATGCGTGGCACTCTTTTAATGTCATACTGGAAATACAATATTGCATGCCAGGGTGTTTGAAAAACTGCTACCACTGAGAAGCACCAGGTGAAGCCACATCCTGGCACAGATAAAACACCTAAACCCAAACATCAACAATACCTGAGGGTACGAGTGTTTGAGCTCCAGACGATGTCTGTATCCACTGTCAATCACCGCCAACTCCCCAAGGCTCCATAGTCGCCTCTTGCCGGACAGCACCTCCACCGAACCTCCCACACCGGACCAGGATTGGTTGAACTAGACAGGAGGAGGCAGATGATTTGTTACCAGATGTCAAGTCTGCCTTGTTCATGACTCACCGATACAACCAACCTGTGAGTGGAAACTGAGTTGTGATGGTAAGTAGATCTGCATTTTGGGAATACTCTGGACCACCTTCACCATCAGGTCCTTGCTGGACAAAACAATATTTTGTCATCTATTATTTGCACACATTAATCTATCTTAATCTGTATTATTTGCGCGCCGACCTGTTGGGGAGATGATGCCCTTGGATGATGATTGCAAGTGAGGACACGAGTTCAGGGTTCACTGCCATGGAGCACTTCAGCTGTGACCCAGACAGTCTTCCCCATGCTTCAACCTAAATGAACAAACACAGAGATGGTTGGCGATCTACAAATAATCCTGGAGTTGAAGCCTTCTGCTCTGTGATTGTAATGTTTACTACCTGCAAGGCAGGACTGGAGTCTCCAGCTCTCGTGTGCTTGAGAGTAACTCTGCCCTCTTTGGTCAGTCCCTGTAGCCCCCAACCTGCAACATCTCCAACCAAGCGAATCCTCCAGTCATGATTATGAGCAAGCACTGAGATGCTCCTTACAGGACCTGTAGAGAAGATATCACCTCGTATTATAACAACATACAAAATATTTGATAAGGATTTAATAAAAAGTATATACAAATGGATGAATACAATACAAATAGGGGGGAGCTGGAACGGATTAACGGCATCTCTATTCATTTCAATGCAGAAAGATGATTTGAGAGACTAGTGTTTTGAGTTACAAAGCATGGTCACGGAATAACTTCAACTCCAGTCGCTAGGTAGTGTGTATTGGAGTGCTTTGATTTCCCCTTCCTTGGATGCTTTTTTAAATATTCTGATTTCAGTTGTTAAATCAATCTGACCTTTAAAGTGCAGAGTCACTGCAGTGTTGAGACTGAAACATTTCCATGTTTGATTTGAAGGCGAGGGAGAGTAGGAGAGAAGTACAGCCAGACGTCCATCAACCAAGCTCACATTCAGACCAGAGTCCAGCAGCTTATGCCCATCTACAGTAATCTGCGCCTTGGACAGAAGCTGGGACAATGTCCCTTGAATGGAACATAAGCCCTTCAAGACAAATAAATAAAACATAAATACATTTATGCATAGACTCTTATGTCAGCTTTGTGAGCAACAATTTGTTTCTATTTAAAAAAAACATATTCCATTCCCAGAGAATGTTAGTTCAATATAAAAAAAAAAGCACAAGAATTAAAAAAAACAAATTCTTTACATGACTATTTGAAATACATGCCACTGTTCCACATATACTGTACCTCGATATTGTGAGGTATTCCTCTTTGCTGTAGCCACGATGAACTCTGCCACATGATTGCTTGTATTTCTTTGCTCATGGGAAAACATTTCATATTTAGCCTCAGTCCTGCTCGCTGATGTCCAAATCGGGCATTTACGGTTAGGGTCTTCCCCTCGGAGGACCCAATCTGCAACTATATAATCAACACACAAGTTAGTATAAAAAATATTGCCTCTTTAATCGTCAAAGTTGGTAATTGGCTAAAACTACCTGGATACTGCTGTTGCCAGGGATTCCCACTGAATTTAGGTAACTCAGTGTATGTTGGAAATGACTCTTGACAATAACTGTCTGATGCGCTTTCTCCATGGTCGTCTCTTGATCCAACTGTAATCCAGACAGGGCAATTTTGATTTTCAAAAAGTATAGCAATACATTTCACAATCTTCTTACCTTTTGGTTCTGTGCTCTGCAGTGTATCCTGTAATAATATGACTGATTGCCATGAGTCCCAGAACTCAGAGACATTTCCGTGTCAGTCGTGAGACCGAGCTTCTTTAACAGGGGCATGGAGTGGTTGAAATAAAGCGTTACCTCATTTTGTGCCTGGGGGAAAAAACAAAAGTGGTTTTATGGATCTCAGAGGATCCGATTGTTTGTTAGGTGAATTTTGCAAAGCGAAGATGTTATTGTGCACCAAAAACAACAAATATGAATTCTCCCGTACTCCTTCCACATATATCTCAACCGAGCTAAGCCATTGAAATTTTCAAACGTTGACAAAATTTAAGACTTCAGAGTCTTCAATTTCACATTTTCCACAAAAAAACAAGACAACATTTGAGCAAATGAGACTTTGAACAAAAACATTTCTCATTTCTTGGGAACTACTTTTCACATCCTGAAAATTCCCACATTATTCAATCTTCCACATTCTCCATGACAACATTCCTAAAATAACATTTTGTACGCTGACTTTAAACATTTAACAAACGATTCAAACCATTCCAACTTTTAGGCCCACTTCAATAATTTCGCAGCTTTACTTTACTATGACTACAGAAATTGCATTCTCTAGTATGAATTTCAAACCTTGTTTTTTTTAAGAGCAACTAACGAATGCATCTCATCTTTGTCGATCGTCATGGAAACTTGCGATTCAGCATAAATTGGGGTAACAATCAAGGATCCAGAGGCCTGCATCATGTCTGGACTACCCCACTCCTAGAAAGCACACGTGAGAAATTCAACCAAACATGAAGCAATTGTGGAAATGATATTGTGCATATACCTGAATGACACTGCAGTTGTTGTGGTACACAAGTGAGCCCTGCAGGCCAGAACGGGACATCACAAATCCTCTGGCTCTCACGGCACATTCATCAAATCGAAAGAGGGCCTCTGCGGCACATTGTTGTTTGCCAAGCTTGCCTATTACCATCACTTTGGTGTGTTCGGGGAAATTTCCCAGAGCAAAAAGCTTGTGCCTCAACCCAACCTCCACACTTAACTCTGGCCATGCCTGTGCAACAAGCTGCAGGAAACTCTTTTTGCCGTCCAAATTTGTGTCCACCGTGACTACCCATTTACCATCAGCCTCCCGCCATGCTGATCCGTTCAACTGAGTCTGAGAAGAAATAAAAAAAAATTGGTGATTGGAAATAGTTTTGAGTATTTTTCCCCAAAAGCATACCTGCAACGTTGGGCAATCCGACTGCAGAGCCCAGAACTGCCGTGCCCTGTCTTGGTCCTCAATAAATCTTATCTGACAAGTTCCAGCTTTAAGGAACAGAGCCCCAGTCTCCTCAGCACCTCCTGAAGCAGTGGCCTCAACGATGACCATCTGAGGAACACCTCGGCTCCTCAACCCTGACATATTATGGGTAAGAGTTGCAAAGAGATGCGGGGAGCTGCAGGAATCCCGTAGCTCAAAAGTGAGCTCTTGCTTCTCTGCCCTCAGAGAGGAGCTGATCATACGCCTGCATGGGTCCCCTGACAAAGACCCGTGAAGAACCAGGGTCGCAGGAATGAGCGTTCCCTGAGGAAGAGGAAACATGATGAGAAGAACGTTTGTGGCTTGCTTGTTGTCACACTTATTCATGCAGACCACTCAATGTTTTTCAGTCCAGGGATCCCTTACATAGGAGAACAAGCCAAATAAAAAATCTTCACAATGCTGTCCACTGTTTCTTACCTTTAGGACTGGGCAATAGTTGGCCACCTCGACACTGTAAGAAAATCTGTTGCTCTCTGCTTCTGAAGACTTATTCAAAAGGCCACTGAGGTGACAATTTCCAATCTCCAGACCAACCTTCACAAAAGGCGGGTGTGTTGCTGAGAGACTGATGAGCAATGCTCCATTCGAAGGAATCCCCAGTGCTTGTATTGCCTCCACAGAGTGCTGGACCGATGCGTTCAAACAAAGTCGAGGTTGAAAGGTGAGCAACAACTTCATGCTGCCTTTCTGTTTATCTGGAGCTACGAGATCAATGCTGACATTTGTAGAGGAACCGGAACGATTGATGGAGATGTTCATTGATGTCTGTGAGGGTCGGAGCGTCTGTAAAAACAAAAAGGAAGAATATATTTGAATAATTCGCTTTGTAAAGGAGTAAACATCTATTCGACTCATATGGAAAGTAGTGAGTCATGTCCAGTATGAAGATGTCTCCGCTGCTTTCCTTTAGGTAGGAAACAAGATTTGTGACATGCATCTTGTTTCCTGTCTAACCTTCAGTAAGACACATTGCTGATGACCCCAAAAATTCCACTGGCTCCTCCTGTCCTCTCCTCTCCTTTGTTGATTCAGCAGAAGCATGGAACATTCATCACTTGCTACTCCGAGAGACACGTTTTGGTGAAGCGTCCTCCTGAGTGAGGGGGAGGACTCAAAAGCACAGAAGAGCGAGGCCCATTGATGCTGCCCTTCAGCTTTCCATTCCTTCATTAGCTGAGAGAAGATGCAATGGATGGAGTCTTGATGGTTTTGGAAGTGAAGAGCAGCTTTCAGTCCATCCTTCACAGCTTGTCCGTGTGCCATTAAAGACGTCTTCTGTATTTCATTCTGGTGGAGTCTTCTAATCTGCTCCAGCACTAACCTTCCCTTCCCTTTGCATCGCAAAGACACCAGCAGAGTCGAACTGACTGAATCCCACAATGTCCTAACATCTGCCCAGATGTGACACCAGCTTTCCAACCTCACACGACCAATCATCTCGGCTTTCTCTATCATCTGGTGACCTCCATATTCAAGTTGTCCATGCCAGCCATACAGCCCGCCCTTCTCCACTCTCATTCCCAAATTCAAGTCAGTCCTCCACGAGTCAACCACCAATCCAATCCCCAAGGCCCATCTCTCAGGCCCAGGTCGGAGAAGCAGTCTGAGGGCACATTTTGTCGGCACTCCGTAAGAACTCGACAGTACGACAGATGAATGAGAGATGTTCGCTTTGAACTCCTTCTGACCATTTGGACTCAAACAGATTTTAGCTTCAGCGCTGAGGCTCGGGTCCGCAACTGCTATAGCGTAGCAGAGCCTGTTATGAGGTCTATGAGAGCGAAATGCTCGTACCTCCACTGGGCGACCCGCCACGTCTCCATAACACCGCGCGGAGAGATGGTCTGTGGCCGTGTCCCCTGTGCAGTTCATCTGTGAAAACAAAGCCCCCTGCATGTTGTCAGACTTTGTTGTTCAAAGCAGAAACTAGAAAAGAAAATAACATTGTGGGACGGCACATTAAGGATGTGAACTATAAAACACAGGTGTCAAACTCGAGGCCCCATTTTTATGTAGAAGTAATAAAGTAAGATGTTTTTTTTTTGTACTTTCAAACATCTTCACAAGGAGTTGTCAAGGTTGGTCAGGAATCATTATGCTTACGATGGATTGCAACCATGACAAAGAGAAAATCAACGAAAACAACGGTTGAAAAATGCAAAAGCGTAAAACTGACCTGCAACATGGCAGGTACGATCCCCCGCAGAAAGTTTATCTCTTGCCAGAGGGATGCAGCGAATACAGCGGTGTTATTTTTTGTTCCGACAACTAAAACGGCATCTATCGTTTTATTCTCTTCCATTTGAAATACCAGCCTTGTGTCCAACCCAATAGTACCTATCTGTTCGGGAAAAACAAAATCAATGAAACTGGTACAAACAAATGAAAAGCCATACTGAAATTGATAAGAAGAAAATCGTTTTGGACACCTCGCAATGCGCTGCGGCATGCATGGAGCTCGGTATGCCTCTTCTCTGTAGTGCTTTGACTCTGTGCTGCAATGTTGAGAGGATTTCCCATCGTGGCACAAGCTGCTTTGTCCTGCCACCGTTCAACTCACCTTTTAAATGCTCAGATCCAGCCTGCAGTTGGAGAAAGGCTGACAATCTACTGTCATCCTGGTCCCAACTCACCTGCACACTACTACTCGTAGGAATCCCTAATAGAGTCACACAACAAGAAAAGGTTAGTATGCAATGTTGATGAAAGGAAAAATTTATTCTGAAAATACAGTGGTGCCTTGAGTAACCCAATTGATTAATTTTTCATCGTTCGGTTGATTGAATACTAAAAATATCTGATTGAATCAAGTGATAATTACTAATTACCTGTGGTATTGAGTAGTTGGGATGAATGAGACAGCTGGATGTGGACCTCACCCGTTCCTTTTTTCTCCAATTGCTTACTCACATTCACACAGACATTCTCTGCCCCCGACAGAATACACATCCAGCTACGGGTGGGAGACACTTTCTTCTCCAACCTGCCAGGAAGGTCTTCCTTTTCTTCCTGATGGCTCAGATCCATGCTGTAAAAAGTCTCCTCCACTCTAACTCTTACTTGCCCTAGATGGTTTGAATAATTGACATGACTCAAATCAAGAATCCCAAATAAATAAATAAATAAGAAAATACACAAAATTGAAAATAAATCAAATTGAAAATAAATCAATATATAAATAAATAATTTCACCTTCGGTAATGTTGTCAGACAGTTCCATTTTGCCATCTACTCCCAGGACGCAGGGCAGAATAGTGAGGTTAGTCATTGAGTGCCTCAGCGTCCCCGACACTGCGAGCTGAAGACCACTGTTGTTGCTTCGAGAACATTTCACCTGAGCCAACAGAGTGTTGCGTCCCTCTGTATAGGAACCGTGTAGAGACACACTAGAAGAGCAGAGGTAAAGAAATAAACCATCCAAATATCAATACTTTGGTTAGCCACTGAGACGTTGATGGCTACCTGTGTGGTGACGTGTTTGCAGCCATTTTGACATGCAAGTCGGTGAGACCATGCAGCAAATTCTGGGATAAATTGAGCCGCAGTAGCACAGATTTGTCCTCCTGTAGGAGTAAGTGGGAGATCTGGGCATCTAGCATCAGCTTGTCTTGCCCATCAGCAGTCACACGAATGGAGCTACTTCCTCTGGACATGTCAGCAGTGGATTTTGCCTTAACATGAAAATCACAGTATCATTAGAGATTGGTATGTCTAAAAAATAAATAAATAAATGAAAGGGACATCTCACCTCTAGAGATTTGGGAATTTTAGATTTGAAAGGATGCTTGAGAGATGAATAAAGATGAATTTTGTCTGATGTTCCGTTGAGCTGCATTGAAAGCTGAAAGGAAGATGAGGTTTCGGAAAAGCAACTCGCCATTTATACTTTAACGAAAGGTTCAACTATTGACTCACTTGACATTCTTGTCGCTCAATTTTCAGTCTCCCGTGAACTAGATAATCAAATTCTGTGTTGTTTTGGGGGCTCCAGCATACATCCCCCTCCAGCAGAGCAAATGAGGGGATTTGCAGCTGAAACAGCAAAAATATTTCACTTGTCAGATGGTTCGTCTAACATTATTTGGTGTAATTTAGGCACAAAATATTTGTTATCGTTTCTTTAAATTGTGCGATTGTGTCCGAGGTTAGTTTACCTGGAGCTGATGGGTGAGGTTTGCTCGAACTTTTATCACTTGCTGATTTGCGTGCAATGAATTGAAAAGAACTTGTCCAAAGAAACTCAACTTGTCTTTGCTGCTGACCTGCAGCCTTCCTCGAATTTCTTTCTGGCTCTAGAAGAAAAACCAAAATGCTGATACATGTTTCAGTCTGTTTACAAACATTTACAAAAGAGACAGAATGCTTTTTTTTTTTTTTTAATACACAATAACTGTTTTTGCAATGGTCTTGAATTGGTTATTTTAAAACTACATGTCACATAATTTAAAATGTCAAATAAATTTTAAACAATTATTTCAATTTACAGATTAAAATGTTCTTTAACGTTGCCCACATATGCATATGAGATTAGATACAATTTTATTACAGTTAAATGTTGATTAGCACGTGCAAAGACGTGAATAAACTGCAGGTAAACATGGCATGTGAGAATGCCACATTATATTTCAATTAATTATGATAATATGTACACTAACAAAAAACAGCTCAAATGCACTGTAACACAACTAGGATTAAAAATGTAAAAAAAAAAAACTTACTTGGTTGCTGGACATAGTAACACAGATCTCACAGTCCGATGGAAATGTTTCTGTGTTGAAAGGGTGGATCAGCGCAGAGCAAACCTGAACATCGTGAGATGCATTCGATGAAACACTCTCTGAATACAGTCGTTAACAACTTCTTGTAAATTCATGATTTCATTCAACCGTACTTACAAAAGGGCTTGGTCGTTTGAAGCCAACAGTCAGAGTGTGAATGATCTCTTTATTGCCATAAAAGCCAGCTCTTGATTCCAGGATGTAAAGGCCTTTCATGAGGTCCATGGTGAAAGTCTCCCTCAGGAGAAGCTTCTGAGGAAATGACTTGAAAGGTTGTCTGTTGGAGAGAATTTTTTTTTTACATTCAAATCCCAACAATAAAAGGTTCCAAGTGTAAATGAAAGTAGTGAACAAACTTAAGATGGAGCAATGCTGTTTTTTGGTAAATCTTCTTGTCCTTCTTCAGTTCCTCCAACGTCCCTTCAAGCTCAAACTCAGTGGGACGACTCTTGGGCTCGGACAAGCTCACCCTCAATATCGCTTGTCGTTTTTTCAAAAGCTTCAACGGGATAAAGTAAATATTTTGTTAAAACTAAGACAAGCGCGTCTATTTTCCTGTTAGCTGCCGAGCACCTTGTCGATGGTTTTCAGGGCAGCTGTGAAGGTGATGTTTTGTTTGCCGTAGCTGGAAGACATCTGCAGGGCGAGGCTGGATTTCATGATTTCCAAAAAGATGTCGCCTCGAAGAGGAGCAGTCCACAGTGAGCTGAGTGAACAAGAGGCTTTCATATTCTTCTTTCCCATGAATCCCAGTCCTCCTAACTGGTAAGGGATGGTAGAGTAGATCAAGTTGAATGGTCAGTTTGTGGTATTTGTAAAGATGGAGGTCTGCTTGCACTTCCTTATATGATAAATATATTTGGAATCATGAGGTGAAGTTCCATATTACTTGCAAGAATGTCACAGCTGGAGTGTGGAGCTTGAGATGGACCTCCTTTTCGCGACCTTTATCCCTGTAGGAAGCCTCCAGGATGAGATTCCGGACAGTCACCCATTTGTTGAGTGTCAGTTCAGAGTTGAGCTGCAGCGTGTGGTGATGGTGCTGACTCAGCTTTTGGGTGGTGTAAACGTACAACCACGGAGTGTCCATATTAAATGTTCCTGAGGAAGGCAAACGTAACTTGATGTTGACACAAACAACATTCAGAGTGTCTGAGATCCAATCACCTTCCCATTTCTTGTGTAGTGCATCATGAGGAGGACTTTTCCAGTGTAAACCAGCAACAAGTGGCATTAAGTTGTTGTAGTTGATTTTAAGATGAGTGCTGCTCTCAGAGCCAAGCTGTCCAACGTAAGAATGCAAGAGCTGGGTGCGGTAGTTTAAATCTTTTTCGGGAACCTGTAGATTAAACTGAAAAGATTTGGGGAATATGTCACAGTCTTTTTATGTCCGAATCTGGATCAGCTGACAAAATCATGAATAAGTTGTTAAATAATTGAAAGTGTCGTTAGGTTCACAACAAAGTGAAAAAAGAAACGGATCTTATCTGGGTTACCTCGAATGTGTAGCTGGTGTGATTTTGCGTCGATTGATTTTTAAAGGACTGGCTCAGAAGGAGGGTGTGCTTGTTGTTGATCTCGTCCCAGTGTTTGCCGTAGCTCATATCCACAGATGATCTCACATGGCTGGGGCTTTCTTCATGCCTGAAGTGGATCTGACAAGAACATAACACACTCTCAGAGGCACCGACACACATTTACAACCTAAATTCGAATATTTCTTCCATGAAACTGTATTAATTTATGCGGTAAGGTTCACATTTTTCCATCCCTTGATGGGTTGGGCACATTATTAGTGATCATTTTAAAATATCTAAGGGGAGTATGATGTTTTAGTATCTTTTAGCATATGTTTTACTTTGTGGTTGATAGGAGGTGTGTTGGAACAGAAGAACTCGTGATCAGCTCTCATGGTGTACGTGAGGTTAGCATGCCTCTCACTCTTGACACTCTGGGATGTGTAGCACTCTTGATGGAGGTGTCGGGCATCGTCTACAAAGGTGTCAAAGGGCCAAAAAAATATCACAGCCTATATTTCAACAAGCGACAGGTATTAGTCGTAAATTTTTTCATTTTAAGGTTATGAATTCAACAATCATGTGGAAATAAGCGAGTTTCACAACTGGCACATTTTTTTTCATCTTAACACGGCACATCACCAAACAAAAAGATCACAAAAAAAGTATACTGTCTAAAGAAGTACACTGAAATGAAGAAGCATATTGCAGGATGTTTTTGTAACACTCACCGCCCAGCCCATATTTGAGGCGAAGACCAGAACTCCACAGCACCCCTTTCTGCTCCATCAGTCCCAATATTCTGCTGCCAACGATGCCGGGTAAGAGAAGTTCCGCCTCCAGGGAGTACTGTCTGCTGCGGCTGTCCCTCCTTCGTTCCAGGGCCACTAGGGAGTCCGACACACATTTTATCTTAATCTATTGCCAAAATTATTATCAAAAATTTAAATAAAAAATAGAAATGTAGAATATTAGGGTCATTTATGAATTGGAGGATGAAATATATTGTCTATACCATGCATGTATCGGTACTTGTGAAAAATATATGTGTATATATATATATATATATATATATATATATATATATTATGTTACTACTACTAATGTTACCACTATATTGTCCTCAAGATCTGGAATAACCCATAAAACACAAAAAGGTCCTGTCTCTTGTATACTGTACCTGAAAGTGACGCAGGTAGTCTGAATACATTCTTAACCGTGGCTGAAAAACTCATCTTCCTGCCCAGTCCACGGGTCACATTGGCAGAAAGGATGATTGGATTTTTATTGGCAGCCATTTTGGCCTCAAAGTGATAGCGTGTCCTAAATTCTGAGATGAGAGTCTGTTTGTCCACCACACCCTTGAGTACAGGAAATGGATAGCCATTAGACATTTGTGTTTCAAATCACTTGGATTCATATCAATTCAATATTTCAATCAAATCTCTGTATTATTTTAATAATAGAGCATTCTGCCCTTTGTAAAATCAGAATTCACAGTTATTGCATTGAATCTTATTCAATTGTACGGGCTGTGACAGTTTCATTAGGAGAAAGAAATGTTTAGAAAAGTCCTAAATTCAAAACTTACCATAACATAATAATGAAGACCATCAATTACTAGCTCAAGTTTTGCCGTCTTTGAACTCCTCTCTTGCTCAAGTTCCCCTGAGAAAGCAAGTTATCTTACGTATTCACAAACCAAATCTCTTTATTGTTTGTCAAACTAACCTTGTACGATGATACTTTTTAGAGGATGCGACACTCTGAGCAAAAATCTACCAGGGTTGAAGGCCAGGTCAAGTGACATGTCCCTGGGGATGGATGACTTTGGAGTGGCCAGGAGGAGGTGGAGAGAAGCTTCTTTGGGAAACCAGCTGTCTACCTGAAGTCAAAGATAGAATTTTGATATTCTTAAGCCATGCTATCATAATAACATTCATATGGCAATATGAGCAAAGAACAGAAATTCAGCATCATATTTTCTAGTACCAGTGGGACCATCGCGTAGGCAGCCTCAAGCAAGTAGTAATGGAGACCTCGGTCTAATTTAAGCAGCCGAATGGATAGGTGGGTGGGACCTGAGGGTGGGAGCGAGATGCCCCCAAAAGTTGTGGGGTAGGATGCATTGGCGCAAAGTTGCCAACCGACCATCTTTGACCCTGTGAGGAGAGATGACATGCTATATTTATTTTTTTTGTATAGCTTGTCAAGAGGATTTCAATTGAATTTCTTACACGTCTTTGGTGTGCAGGCAGTCTGCTGGATGCGACTCTTTGGACCTTGAATCTCCTCTCTGTGATCGCCACTGAGTTGAAATACTCGGGAGCTGTTGAACACATGCAGTTGTAGACAAAACACCCTTGCCTACAAATGGTTTCTATTTTGTCGGAGGGAAATCTGCGCTTACCTAAGAGACATGACGTCCATGGAATCTTCCGGCGTGTTAAGCATGACTCTGAGATCTTGCCCCTCCTGCATGTGGACACTCCCATCCAAACTGGTGGAGCTCACGACTTCAGACATCCAGTCCACTGCAGCATGACCCAGGGTGCCATCAACGCCCATCCTGGATGACAAGCCTACAAAAGCACTGGGGGAATAGACACAACTCAAAGTCCATGATGTGACTACAAAGACCATAAAACACTCCAATAGCTTTTTGTAGATGTCCATTTACTTGGGTTTAACGTAACCGGTGATGGAGAAATGAGACGTATCCCTGAAGTTGATGTTCCCCTTGAGCCGTAGTGAAAAAAAGCAAGTCATATTGGTGGCTATTTTTACAGGTAAGCCCGACAAAGACGGCAGAATCAACTCTTGTGTCGACAGCACAGCCCTGTGATTCAACTGAACCTCATGACCCTGGAAAATAAATGAGACATAAGAGACCATTTGGGACTCTAATACAGATGGTGACAATGATGATATAACCACCAGGACACCTTGAGCAGTTTGACAGCCAGTCCCGCTGCACTAAGTGACATCAGGTCGATTTGCGCAGAGAGATCGTCGCACGTGAACACGCTGAGTTCATGCCCAAACATTCTCACACTAAGCCAACACTTCAGGCCTTCCTCTTTCATTTTTTTCCTTGCGAGTAACTGAAAAACAAATGTACATTTCTGAGCACATACTGTACAACGCCTATGATAAGACATCGCCGTTGTCGTTGTGACCTCACCAATCCCCTGGCCTGCTTCAGATAACTGTTAGTGCTGGACAAACATGAGTCTTTCGCTCCATTTATTTTGCCTCTTGTCCTTCTCGCCTCTTTGGATACTGGATTCCTTTGATCCGAAGAAGTGGGTTCTTTATTGTGACCCAAAATGCTCTTCAGAAGTGGTTCAGCATTCTCAATGTGAAGATCGACCTAGAATAAAAATCGAGTGTGTAAGGAGGCCTACTGGAAACACAGTAGTAGTTTTTTTTTTTTTTTTTTTTTTAAACGCCACTCACTTCTAGAAGGTTGCTGGCTCGACCGTGAAAATATACTGTAAGGTTTGCGGAGGCAGACCTCGGAAGAAATGACTTGGGGGAGAATATGACGGTTGTCTCCACATTTGTGGTTCCTATGCCTGTTCAAAAAGAGAAATCCTAATGAAGAGTGCGTCATTCTTATGAATAAACATTTGCGAAATAATCAGTCTTACCATTTGTGACTGTGTAGTCTGAATAAGAAGAGTATTTCAAAAAATCCGCTTCAAAGTCTCTGCTGATTATGTCGTGAGGCAGAGACTCGGTGAGGGTCTGCTTCATGGGGTCTTCACTTCTCAGGATATTAGTTAGGTGACTCCACACAAATGAACCCACTGGTCAGACACACAAAATGAATGGCAAAGATTAAAAAATAATTAAATGTCCTGCTTATTTGCTTATGCAGTATATCAAATCATCATCTACCGACCTTGGCTGGAGTTTTCATTTCGCAAGATCACCTTCACCGCTTCGAACAAATCTTGATCTGGGCAGCGCATGAGCTCCTGGTATGCTGCAATCCTGACCTCCGGATCCTCCAGGGAGGAGCGGTACAGCTGCAACAGCAAAGTCGTCTGAAAAAAGGAAACTGCTGTCAGTCACTCATGACAGATTCTTGCTAACCTCTTCACCTCTTCAACTCGACCTGTCATGCAGCATGAATTTAGACACTTATGGACTTTTTAGAATCCACTCCCGCAAATATGTGTATTTACAGGAAACGTGGGATAATTTCACTTTATGCAAAATGCTGTCATATCTACTCACATTAGTTGAGCAATGAAAACGCCTGAAGGCTTTAATGGCGGCTAGTCTCAGCTCCAAAGGTGCTGAGCGGTTGAGTCCACAGTGATTTAAGAGAGGGATGAAGGTTGACGCAGCCAGGCCAATGTTACCCACAGATTTCATTGCATAAATAAACTGTTGGATTAAATGGGATCATTTAAAATAGGCACAAAAACACTTAATTATGAATTAAAAATGTGAAGATTGTACCTCTTTCACTTTTGCAGGACCTTGTGGTTGACAGCATTCCTTCAAGGTTACTTCTAGTGTCTGTATGAAGGCCTGTACCTGAGGAAGTTCAATGCAGGGAGTCGTGGAGCGCTGACATAGTTGATTGATCAGGGCCGATCCAACCAGCAGAGCTTTGTCCCGCACTTCTTGGACATGAACTAAAGTCTTTCACAAAAAAAGCACAGCGTTTCAATGCTTTCATTCATCCCGTGAACAAAGTTCAAACTTCATGCCATCCAGATGTTCCTACATTGAGGGAGTGTATGATCTGTGGCGAAGGGTTAGGGATGAAGGCCATGGCGGTGAGAAAAGAACGAGCCTGTTCGTCGTCCAGTTCTTTCTCCTTCATGAGATCAGTCAATAGTGTGATGCAGTTTTCTGAGCCACAAGCAGGTAATGCATCCAACAAGGGTTGCCTGTCCCAACAGTGAATAGACATTAGATAAACATTTGCTATGGTTGTGGAATGTTGAGTTCACATCAATGAAAATTTGAGTAAACACAAGAAGATATTTACAACATAATAGCTAAATTGAGAGTTGATTGCTGATTGATTGATTGATGGCCATACAAAGATTTATTTCATGTAGATATATGATTTTATTAACAGAACGCTGACGGCACTGACCAGTCATTGCGGCACTTGAAAGACGCTTCCTGCCAAAGTGTCTTGAGCTGGGGCAGAGTCAGCTCTCTTAGCTGAAAAGTCAACTGAAGAAACCATTGTGACATCTAGAAGTGTGAAAAGAAAAAAAATATCACATTATGGTATATTTTACGCTACTCCAAAAAAAGTCAGGAAAATTCATCTTCTGAAATTTTACCCAGTACTCGTAGATTTTTGTGAGTAGTATTGTCATTTGAAATCTGTTGCATTTTAAACCTACGTACCTCTTGAGGACGAGACGTGACGCTGCACAACATCCGCATAGTTTGGCTGATTTGGTGAGGAGTGAAAATATTTCCGAGTCTTGCGGCTCCTTCATCCTCAAACTCCAAGTCGGTTTGCGTCCCAAAACTTAAAGAATCTGCCAGAGTAATAACGTACTGTACATGATGTTTTTTTGTGTTTTGTCATTTCCATTCCATGAAAGACCAAATTCCATCAATTACCTGCTCCTGAAACACTGCCTGGCTGGGCTCTGAGCAACCGCAAAGTTGACTCAGTTTGCGTCTTCACTTCTCCCGCAGTCTGAAACCACGTTGCTATGGATACAGTTTCAGTACAGTTGACCTCTTCCATAACTGCAGAGCCATAGGCCTGAACGCAGCGTAGCTCTGACTGCACTGACTGTTCATAAGGCAAACATGTATAAGATTTTTTTTTTTTAAATCAAACACACCGATAAAGAAAAAAAAAAAAATCGACAATGTGAATGAACTCACCGTGTCCCCTGTTAGAGGTACTGAATGAGCCCAGAATTGTGCCAGTCTTGATTGTTGACACTGGTTCAGAAACCTGGTTTTCAACAGTAATCGCCCTCGCCTTTCATACAAGCTAGTGCACGTTCCATGCACATCAGTCTGAAGAGGGGAACCATGTTAAATATCATATGTACCATGTTAAATAGCGCAAAAATATCAATATTGCTATATTCAATAATCATATCACATGATTTTCCAACGCCGTGCAGCCCTATTCTGAGTCCATAGCAGTACTAATATCAAACAGGACCAGATCTCACCTCTGTTTCCAAATGTTTGGATTCTGTGTGGGAGGTCTGGAGCATGCTCAGAAATGCTCTTTTAATGTTCAACGTCCACATCTGCTCCCCCTCCTGGATACATAGGGTAAAGACCTTTCCCCCCTGGAGGGAGAATGTCAGGGGTGTTCTCTCCAGCGACTCTCTGGGTAAGAAAAACACCAGCTGAGCTCACGAGACCCAAAAACACTGATGAGTATCATATATCAAGATCACTGCATGTGTTGAGTACTGATGCATAAGCAGTATGTTTATTCTGGAATTACCTTAAACTTTTTAAACGAGGCACAGAGTGTTCTTTCTGAGGGGAAAGTCTCTTTATCTGTGGATTTCTTATCTACGACACAATTCCAACATAGTGAGCAATCTCGTGTTTTCTTTATATTACAGAAATAGACGGACTCTAACCTGCATCCTTAGCTGGCACTCGGAGATGGCATCAATATCAACCACACAGTCCAGTACCAGTCCATTTCTGCCGGCATTTGATCCATGGAGGGATGTGGTGATTGCCGTTTTATATCTGTAAGTATACCTCATCCCTTTCTGATAGGACACATCAGTGGTAGGGAACGCTAAGAACATGCAGGAATAACATTATTGATGAGATTTTAAGGTTTTCCAGCAAAATCATTGAAGCTCAATTTGCACAAAGTCCCACAAATATCTCTTACCTGCACAACTTGAATCACAGAGATCAGACGTTGACTGAAGGCAATCAGCTCCTACAAAAAAAGACAAAGCACATCTCACACATAAAGCTCAGAAACGTCACTTCCACACTTTATCTCTCACACGGTACTCACCAAGTAGGAGACCAATAAAAGCTACATGCAGGCAGTAAAACCAGGGCACAGCCATTGCAGCCCCAAGTCACAGCAGGTCCTTCTGCCTCAGGGGCTCCACATGAAAGTGAGATGAAAACGAAGTACTGTTCCCAACCACTGAAAGACCACACTTGTATGAGCAGGGTCTCCACAGTGACCCTCACTGCTCACAGCAACCAATCAGGAAATACCTTCCAAGCTGGAGCTACAAACACACTCTGGACCAATCACTTCTCATCCCTGGAAACTAAAAGTAGCTGAACATATGGCACTTCAGTCAGAAAGCAAGGTTTAGGTAGAAATACATGTGATAACACTTATGAGATTTAATATAGGGTGATTTTTATTTTGCTTTTACTTGCGATCAAAAAATGTAGATACAATGAGCACTGTGTGGTGACAGTGAACGCGACTCAACTCACTTCACAATCTTAAAAAAAAAAGAGGCTCCAAGATGCTCAATAAATAGAACAAAGGGATAAATGTACATTACCTATTTGAAATAAAATAAAATAACTGTTCCTTAAATCTACTAGCTTAATGCTTATACAAAATGGGAAACCCTATTGACTGGTTGACGAATAACACTTTTGTGTTAAAAGACGTAACTGCTATTTATACACCAAAAGCGCAACAACACAAATAATATTAATGGGCATATATTTTATTCTTAGAAATAAAAACTAATTGAGTCACTTACAATAGTTGGGTAAAATTCATCTTCCTTTGTTTGCATGACTAAATTGAACTGCCGTCAAGCACACAAATAGTGTGCTATTCTCCATTCTAAAAACACGATTAAAAGTTATGATACTTTGGGGTGGGAGGTAATGGATTATTTGCATTTAGGGAAAGATACGAGTATTATATTGTATATGATATAAAGCGTCAAATATTAGTATTTACGCTTTATTGATATTTTTGCCCTGCTCTTTACGGCAGCATTTTTACGTCAATCGCAAATACTCATTTACGACACTGATAGCGTAGAGACGAGGCATGGATATAAACAACATGACAGCTGCCGGAAGCTTAGACATGTTTGAAGTCAAAAAAGAGCCCCAAGTAGAGGTGGAGGACTTGGAAGCGTTAGTGCCGAAAAGAGGGAGTCGTAGTTTCATGGTTTGGCTTTGATTTGGATTTAAAGTATCTGACGTCGAACAGATAAGGGTCATCTGCAAAACATGCCGGCGTCAAATCGCTACCAGCGACTCCAGCTTGCCAGAAAATATCTGTGCATCCCCGCGACTAGTTTTCCGTCGGAGCGGATCTTTGGTACTATTGGAAACATGGCAACATGGAAGCCTGAAAGAGTTGACCAGCTTGTGTTCCTGTCTGTCAACCTGTGAAACATATGACACAAAATGCAATATGTTATTTTAAGAGGTTTCACTTCATCTTAGACCTAAAAAAATAGTCCCCTCCAAAAATATGGTGAAAGCCAAGGCAATTATTTGTTTTTGTTGTGTAAAGAAGGGTGTCAGATAAAAAAAAAAAAAAAAAGACTATTTCAAGTTATTTACATCTGCATGCAAACAACAAATCTTAAATTTCATTGTTGGTATTTTTTACATATTGGAGTTGGGTGAGTATTTCTTTACCAGTCTTTTTCTGCACAAACATCTCTACTTCTATTTAAATGTAGGGTGTGAGTACTTTGGGTTTCTGCAAAGACTCAGCCTATCATCACTCCATTACATGTTGGCACTGACGTATAAGAGAATAGAGCCATCTAGTGTCACAGTTTTGAACTTGAAAAATGCAAAGACTGGAAGCCATGTTTTTAACTTTAAGAAAAAAAAAAGTCCTAAACATCCCACACACCTTTCATCCTCCACTCCTCCCACTATCCTTGCTTACCCAAAGCTCAAGCTTGCCAGCCTTCCACGATGCACCCGCCTGGGCGCCACGGGTCCACGCCCGTGCTGCGACGTCAGGCAGTCTGTCGTTAAAGATGCATTCAGGTACAAGGAAAAATCGGACGTACGAAAACCACCTTAAAGGACTCGAATTGTAGGCAACCTTTGGATCTACTTGTGGACTAGATTTGCTATTTAAACTATGTTTGAAAGTTAAATTACTCAATGTTTGAAATATTGTGCACACAAAATGACGCGAACGTGTTCTTTTTGCCCAAATTCCATTTCATCTACAAAGTTGCAACTTTTTAAAACGATGCACCCTGAACGCACCAGCGGTCCGGATCAGGGGGCGTAGGTTTGCCACCGGCTCACTCAGACACAATGAACCGTCAGTCAGAGGGGTACACGCATGTTGGCTCGGCGGAACTGGCACCCTTTTAACCCACTTTTAGCCCCTCTTGTACATTTCTTTGATGTACATGACAATTAAGGAACCGGAGGAGCTCTTTATGGGGTTTACAAGTGCAGCTACGTCGAGTTTGATGAAAACGCGGTCGGGAGTAGACTACAGTAGTTAGCCCCTCCTGCCTGCTGGAACCCCCGCCACCCACCTCATTTATTTTTGCTACTTTTTGGACCCCAAGATTAACCATGTCGGTCACCGCATCCTCTGACTACTTCGCCGCCGAATGTTTGGTCTCGATATCGAGTGGACCGGTTTTGCACAGACCCACCCCGGTGGCTCTCGCCGCCAGCCAGCCGAGTACCACCGCGGGCCTGCTCCCTGGGGAGCACGACGGCTCGAACGAGGACCGCGAAGTGCGGGAGACCCTGAGGTTGGAGGGGGCCAACATGATGACCGTGGCCGGTATCCTCACCGACCTCCACGGCAAGTTCCGGCCCATGTCGGCCTACTCTGAGAGTAGCAACTCATCGTGCGGTGGGGAAAGCGGTTACACCACGTTGTCGGACCCCACCACCCCGACGATGACCCCCTCCGCTACCCCGGTCCCCGGACAGCAACCGCCGAGGGGGGGAGCGGGAGGCGTGGGGCCCCCTCGTTCCCCCGTGAAGAGGCACCACTGCACTTTTGACGGATGCGACCGAGTTTACGGGAAATCATCTCACTTGAAGGCACACATCCGGACACACACAGGTACAGAAACAACAGATAGCGAAGTCACATGTTCTGGGTGGCGCATGGTTGACGCCTTTAGCTCAATTTCTTCCTTTTCCGTAACTCCCGTGAAGGCAACATCGTAAACACGTAATGAATAACTTTTTGTACAGTAATGCGCTTCCTTCCGTTTTGTGCCAACTTAGTGGCAGTTTTTTTTAATCGAATGTGATCCTCAACCTGTTGTCGAACAAAAGCCACAAGAGGGGGAAAGAAAGCTACCCCCTTAGCGACGCCAACAAAGAAGTAAACTAACAAAAGAACTGGGCTGGACGTTAAAACCGGTGACAACCTCTTCCCTGACTCGATTTGCATATGAAATGAACGTAAGGCGAAACCTACGCGTTTTCGTTGCCAGACACTGTCTCTCCTGTTGATGGCAGCACATTACACAGTTATTAGAATACACCCACCCCCTCTGCATACACACAGCGAGCACCTTTTATGCACATTTAAAAAAAAATCCTGATTAGATTGAACGTCGCAATAGTCATGCGACGTTTAGGAGGCTCGGGAAACATTTATATTATGGCCACAGGTTAAATCGATAAATGAGTAAATGTTTTGTAACACGTTTGTCGAACATGCTTGTCATTCAAATGTAATCCTCCTAATCGTCTGCATGGGCTAAAACGGAGGACACCCCCCCCCCCCCCCCCTCATTACGAATCACTAACTTGTGACGCTTTTTACGAAGAGGAAAAAGCCGATAACATCGAACGTCACGTTTTATGCGACGTTTAATGTGCTTGGGAATTTCAAAATGACGTTGCACTTTCTTATGAAGTCGTTTCAATAAACGTAATCCGCACAATGTGTTGAAGACACTACGATGCGCCTGCCGATGAGTTAAAATGAACACGTTGTTCTAAAATGAACAATTTATTTTTCAAATGATCGGGAACATGATGCTTACGGGG
The DNA here is from genome assembly GCF_024217435.2 of Syngnathus scovelli. Lineage (NCBI taxonomy): Eukaryota > Metazoa > Chordata > Actinopteri > Syngnathiformes > Syngnathidae > Syngnathus > Syngnathus scovelli. The sequence continues at coordinate 9,026,878 of NC_090863.1, forward strand.
TCCTTGAGCAGGTTCAAAGAGATTAAGGACAGGAAATGGCTCACAGAAAACAGCGATGGGAACGCCCACAAAGTGGTCTGCAACAACAACGTGGTCTGGGCTTTGTGATCTTAAAAATGGCTCCGAGCATCCTCCTCTTTTATCCTTTGCTGCTCGTGGAGGCCTGTGTGTTGGATTAAGGCTAGCAGTATTTTAGCAAAAACTAATCTGTTGGATCTTGAATGCAGTGCAGTTAGCCTCTGCTATTATTGTTATGCAACTGCATACGTGCCATACTCAAATTCACTGGAATTATAGCTTGAAACTTGAGGATGGCTTTTCAAAGTACACAACAATCATGCCTGCTCCCTGCATGCACGTTTTAAATAAAGCAAAATCAATTTGCAGGGAATTAATTCGTAAATTGGATAATCCGTAGCATTGTGTAGCCATCGCCATATGCACATACTAGCAAGCGGTGCTATAACCGTAAATTACTGTTTTTCAGGCGAGAGGCCCTTTCCATGCACCTGGCCCGACTGCGAAAAGAAGTTTGCCCGCTCCGACGAGCTGGCCCGCCACACCCGCACACACACGGGGGAGAAACGCTTCATGTGCCCGTTATGCGACAAGCGCTTCATGCGCAGCGACCATCTGATCAAGCACGCCCGGCGTCACCCCGATTTCCAACCTGCCATGTTGGGGCGCAACAAGGGCATGTCCTCTCCCAGCCTGAATGTCCACCATTAGATGGTTCAGGTTACTTGGGGCAGGAGCATCGGCGGTCACCAGTGAGGGATTAACCAGCTACAATTAGTTTCATTGAGGAAAAAATTAAGCATTGCTCTATTGTGCTTAAGAGGCGCAAGTACAAAAATCGACACGGGGCTGGATGTGAGGCGCTAGTAGCATTAGCTGCGCATCCCGCACAGAGGAGTCATGTGACCACTTTCCACCTGCAACATGTAAAGGGTTGTGCATTGTTGGCTGTTTCTTCGAGGGACCAGTTCCAAATCCTTAAATTCAGATTTCGATGTGCTTTTCGATCCCACTTGATTGATTCCTGGAATTGATTTGGCTCTACTGCACTTTCTTTTCAAATCGCCGCTGTGTTCAAATCTAGCAAAACCGCTAGTTTTTTTTTTTTTTTTTTTTTTTTAAATGACAAATGGAAGCGAAATACAGTCCAATGTGAAGCTACACAAGTCAATCACGTCATATAAGATTTTCTACTTCTAATTTGGGACATAATAGGTCTGCCGGAAGGATCACACCAGCAGATTAGGACATTATATCACGAGTGGATATTTTAAATTTAAAAAAAATACTTTGTTATTTAAGACAGTCATTTATGGTTGGTAGGATTTACTCAAATGCAATGATTTTTGCCTCCTATCAAAATTTGTTTTTGTTTTTTTTCTCAGGTGGGATCTGATAAGAGTTGGAATCGAAAAAGCAGATTTCAATTGACAAAAATCAACCCAACCCTCAAATCACGTCAGACTTTCTCAATCTGCAGGGATTTTTTTTTTTCCTTCTTTTTCTGTCAAAATCTGCACATCACAGCAACACAACAGCCAAATCTCCTCTGTCATTTCGTGGTTATTTTGTAAATTGCTGCCGTACTCTACAGTAGCATTTATTTACTGTGGGTAGCACAATAATATTCTGATGTTAGATTAGCACAGCAACAGCTAGAAGATTATTTCTATTCTGAGCTCTACCGATTCCATGTTTTTGCAAGTTTTAGTGGTGATACATTCCTTTTCCTTTTGTCTTTTAAAATTGCATTGAAGCATCATCCCAAGTCATTTCTTTTTATATTAAATCTAACCATAGATGAAATATCAATTTGGCCATCAAGTGGCTCAAGCTTCACTGTAGAAGAACTGTTTGCACGTGATTCTTAAGACATCCTTTAGGACCCTGGAAACGCTGACACATAATACGCAGTAGTATTATGTCTAATGATGATGCAAATGTATATTAGCTTCAAGCTTTTCATGTAGACGAAAAAAGTATAATGCAGCTAGCAGCAGAAGTAATACATGTGATGTAGTCCTTATATTAGGGGGAACCGTATGGGCTTGCTAGGAAGGCCTTCGCCTGTGTGTTGGCGTGTACGCGTGTGTGCTTTCGCCTTAGATTTTTCTTTTCTTTTTTTTTTTTTAACTCTTATTATTTGCTCGTGACAGACGATTTTTGATGTGCTACCTTTAAAGTAAACGCACCGAGTCCATGAGTGGTGCAGAGCCAGATAGCGAAATACCTTTCGGAATATAAACAGGTTTTCCCTCACACAGCAGCCTTATAAACAAGACTCTTGCCGTCTGGCGTTCATGTGGTACTGCTGAGCTAAATAGAAAATAGAACGGGTACAAAATGTGATTCGACTTTTCTGTTTGTTGTAAGAGACTAAAAAGGAGATGGCGGTGATGTTGAGAGCAAATACCAAATATACTGGAGGAAGATCTGTTTTCCAAATGCATCTCAGTTGATTTTGGTGACACTTGGGCCCCACAGCCTTTTCTTCTGACCCAAAACTGTAGAAAAGAAAGTCTGGATTAGTTATTAGCTTAGTTTTTTTTTTTATTTAACGCGCAATGATGCTAGATTTTGTTTCATATAAGACATACCTCACATAGATGTCATCTTTCTGAGTTTTTGGGAAAACAATACATCCGTGGGACAAGTGGAACAGCCTGAAGCCTCACAAAAATGGCCATAAATCCACTTTAAAAAAAGCCCAAACGTCAGCCTGTACATTAAACGTAGCGATAACGCAGTGGGATCAATTCAAATACGGTCCAGACTTTCTTTTTTTAAATTGTTTTGTACTATCCAACATCCAGACACATTCACACTAACAAGAAAAAACACTACCCGCCTGTAGTCAGCGGTCTTACACGTCATATCTGACTCCAGTCCAACGTAATTCAACAATGTTGCTATTTCAATCTTTTCATTTTGAGTGTAAAATGAAGTTCAGGTTCTTCTTTTCGACGCACTAGGGGGCTAAAAACTTCAGAGAAGTTCAAAACGCCAACAGCGGTGCCAACAATAATGCTAACTGGGCCCTGACAGTTGTCGTCGCTAACCACCGTAAGCGTAACGTACGCAACTTTGCTAGTAGCGACGTTCCACAGGGCAAGTCACTCACTCTTACAAAGCAAACCTCAGTTTTCCCTACATCGTTTGTCCAGCATGGACCTATTTTCATTTCGCCTCAACACCTATTCAGGAGATTCTGAAAGCCTTAAACTACATTACAACCACCATGTTTACAGTTTGATCACTGCATAAGTATATATACACATTGTCTTCTTTTGGGGCTCTTTACACAAAAGATCTTTATGCAATGTGGCACTTTTTGTCTTACAAGTGTACAGTACTTGGCTCCAAAACGTGTCAGGGCAGTGTGACTATGCGTCTTCAAGAAAACACTGTGGAACTTTATAAAGTATGTTGCTAGGTTGTCAAACTGCCTTCACTCTAGAAAGGGTGACAAAATGTGTTGTGTTTCGACTCACGAAGAACATGTCCTTGTTTTTCCCGTTCCACAACCACTCATGCATCTTCATATACGGGTCATTATCAACATCAAGTGCCTTTGGAGTCCTCATCAGAATCAGTGGCCAAACCTAAAAAGAAAAATGTCCACCTGATATTTTTGCAAAAGTGTGAGAACTTGATTAGTTAGCATCTCTAACCACTTAACATCAACATAATTCAATGAAAAAAAACTTTTGATGGTATAATGAGGACCTCTCAAAGACCTAATGCTGATTTTGACTCATACCATCTCACTATTCATCCCAATGACAGCTGCACTCATTGGACTCAGTGTTTTCAAATGTGTTTTGCTTTTTTTTTTTTTTTTTTAAATCAGTTTTTGGTTACTGCTGGCAGTGACTTGGGACGCATGGACAGTTTTTCCACTCATTTACACAAACTACCTGTTTTCCCACTTTCCAATGGCTGTACTTATGTCCATTTTCTCTCACACACATACACAAAGAGTGTGTCCTCACAAAGACTCTTCAGGTTTTAAAGCTATCATATTGCAATAAGAACATACCTCACAGTTTTTCCTCTTTTCTTTGTTTCTGCAAAATCCATCCAATATGTCTCTGTCATTGACACCGCAAGATCCTGTTGCAACATCACAGTTCTCGCACACTTCCTTATCGAACGTCTAATGTTGACATGTGTAACATTAATGACTCCGCTGCATGAATTTTGCTCCAAAGCAGTTATTGAAATGAAATGCAAAAAGAAAAAAAAAATACTGGTAGTCTGTCACTTCACTGCAGTTATTAATTGTGAGAAAAAAAGCTCAGTCCAAATTGTTCATATCACTAAATGTGCTGTGTTGGACGCATTATCCACTTTGGATTTCCTTTTATGTGCTGCCTCTCTGTGGGGTTACAAAAAAAAAAAAAGATCATTTCTTTCCACCACACTAATTGAGATATGCACATTGTACAGGAAAGGGTGTTTTTTTTATTATTTTTTTTAAAATTGTCTTTTTTTTTTAAACTTTTTTTTTTAATTAAAATCCTCTTATGAAAAGGCTTTAGTTAAGGATAATAGGAGGAACTGTGGAATGAAATAATTGCTGCAACAAGCTGTTTTGATATTTATATTCTCAGGTTTGTTCAAATTTTCAGCATCAGGCTTTCTACATTTCTTGTGCGACACAAGCACATTTTATTCCTTTTTAGCTGGTTAATTTATTACGAAACGTATCATTTGTGTGGTTTGATTTCTTTCATAACTATTTTTGTGACATGGAACTGCTAATGTTTTAAAAAGGGTTCCGCTGTTTGCTTGACATAAAATGCTTTTCTTTCTGCCTTTTTTTTTTCAATAAAAAGCCCTAAGTTTGTTCAACATTTGTCCATTTCTTGTGTAACGTGATAAATCAATAATTTTGTTTAAGTGCTGTTAATAACCCCATCAATTAAAGCTATTGTTGGGGGAAAAAACACTGCTGAAAAATACAGGCTACTTTGTCTGACATTTCTTTTATGCCCTCAGATCTTTAATTCCATTCTCTATCATTCTCAGTTTAATCTTTTTACATTTTCAACAATTATCTGTATTTAACATCAAACTAAGTCAAGATTATCCCTAAAGTGCAAGAGGCTGAAAATGATGCAAGACAAGAGGATAGAGAATATACAGGAGTATTGTTTTATATTTTGTACGTGTTCCTTCATGTGTTAAAAGAGCAGTAAATTTGAAAGTTTATCATTCCTCTATGCTAATTTTCCTTGGCACCTCCATGATGGTTTTCATTTTATGCTAGCATTAAGATGCTAGACTTTCGTGCAAAATTATAGTTTGGCTGAACATTTTTACTTTTTAAAAAGTAATTCTTTTTTGTTCGACGTGTCAATTTTAAGTAAATATCGACTGAGAGTGAGAACAAGTGTTAAGAAATACTTTAAAAGTTGTGTTTTTAATCCGTCTTCACTTTATGATTGAGCTCAATGGTATCCACGTATCAAACACACATTTCCCCCGCGTCTCAATACCCCGCAAGCGTGCGCAGCAAGTCACTCATATTGACAAAAAAAATAATTTAAGTGAGATTTACCGTCAGGTCTTTGTTTCTTTTTGTATTTCCTCTTCATTCCGTGCTGCGTTATGTTTTGCTCATTCCGTTTTCCTCCTGGGATCCTTAATTAGTTGCAGGTGAGTAGCGTGCACGCGCTCTGTTGACCTTGATTCACTCAGGTGACTCGTGCACGCGCTCACAGCCGACGTTCGCGGTTCCAGACAAAAAGGAAATCCTCAAAGTTCATCTTTATTCCCACTGACCCCTATATATGTACTATACTGCCCTCAGGTGGTCAAGGCGTGCACTTGTATCTCAAGGTACCACCGTTGGATGGATGGATGGATGGATGGATGGATGGATGGATGGATGGATGGATGGATGGATGGATGGATGGATGGATGGATGGATGGATGGATGGATGGATGGATGGATGGATGGATGGATGGATGGATGGATTAGCTGAGGAAGCAGTTTAGCTTTAGTGAGCGCCCGTTCTAAATACACGCATCTTTGTAGTCAGGCGGTATGTCAATGCCCTTGGCCTGCAGACGGGAGGAGTTTTATGGCCCTGCAAGCAAATATATTCCTCCATGATCACAGTCAGCTGCCAGATATCGAAACTGACTGCAAGTATTTCCTGACAGGGAAGGCTTTGTTCATCATTACCACCGACAGTTAGTATCCGCTGTAATACCGTGTAAAAATGTTACATCACATTAAATGGATCACCACGTCTTCACGCGCAATTTCTTCAGAAATTAAATATCTATATGGAAATGGTATTCCACCAATCGTATACAATATTTGTTATAATAGCGAGGTGCAACGGGGGGATAAAAAAACACATCAGCACACTAAATGGTTTGTTAAAAAATAACTTACAATGAGGGAAAACACAGATGAAACGACATCAAAAATGCTACAAAATGACACTAAAACAATGCTAAAATATCTAATTCAAAGTTAATTAATTAAATTAATTAATTACGTAATTTATTATAACTTACTGTTTCTTTTTGTGCTACATAAATAAAACTTAATTCCAAACCTTGTCAACAGGTGGCACTGTTTAACAAAGGCAGTGGTTTTCACTAGCGAAGAACTACACGTACTTCCCGTGTCTCTTGAATCACGCATCGTGTGACTAAAAATCGTAAGCACAAAAAGTCATTTGTAAATATTACAAAATGGTCCGTAAACTAAAGTACCATGAGCAGAAGTTACTTAAGAAGGTGGACTTCATTAACTGGGAGGTGGACAACAATATTCACGAGGTCAAAGTGTTGAGGAGATACCACATCGAAAAGAGGGAGGACTACACAAAGTAAGCAACCGTGCGGTTCTTTTGCAGTGTGTATTAAATATAGGATACATGCATGATAAATGATGATTAAATTTGATTTTGCTTACTCAGGTACAACAAGCTGAGTCGAAATATCAGGGACCTGGCACAGAAAATCCGAGACCTAGACGAGAAAGATGGATTCAGAGCTCAGAGTACACATCATCTACTAGAAAAACTGTGAGTGGCAATCTTAAACGTCACAAACATTCTAAATAAGCTAATCTTAGAAAAGAGGAATTAATTTTGTGTGTGATGCAAGATGTAATTTCCCTAATCGTGGGGGGATTTTCAAATTTCTCACTGAAGTGATACGTGTAAATGAAAATGCAAGTCGAAACTTCCTGGAAATGACATGTCTGGTTGAAATTAGTTTGAGATGCAATACATAGAACAACAAAACTTTTCTAAACATCAATTGCATTTTGTGTACACCTCACACCTAATTCATAGCCACAAAATAAGCATTGGTCAGTTTGTAAAGAGGACTATGCCGGAAACTTACGTGTTGTTTTTTCTTAATAGCTACAGCATCGGACTCATCCCCACCAGACAGAATCTGTCCCTCACAGAGAAAGTCACAGCTTCAGCATTTTGCAGGTAAGGCTCTTTACAACTGTGTGTAGAATGTTAATTTAAGGAAACTGTTAATTACGATTTAAAAGCAGTTTTTACACCAAGTACCACCTAAAAAATACTTGACGCTTTAAGTACAGTACCAACGTAATGACCTATATTAAAATACAGCCGTGAAAGTGTTTAAAATTGTACAAATTAACACTTAGCTTCAAAGTTAGCAGTGCTTCTGTCATTGTCACTCCCACAGGAGGCGTCTTCCCAGCATCATGCTGAGTCTTCGAATGGCCCAGAACCTGAAAACTGCTATCACCTTAATCGAGCAAGGACGTATCCTTATTTACGTCTGCATATTTGTACTGGTGTTTTTTTTTTTCATATCCCGGGCAAAAACGGGTTCCGGTGGACCTTGACTTGCTTTCAGACGTACGTGTGGGCCCAGAGGTTATCACAGATCCAGCGTTTCTCATCACAAGGTCAGTCAGGATATCTTCACTGAAATGCTTTGAAAGAGCTGGGATAAAGGAAAAAATATTTTTTTATATCTTTGCAGAAATATGGAAGATTATGTGACCTGGGTAGATTCTTCAAAGATCAAACAGCATGTCATGAATTACAATGATGAGGTGAGCTTTTCTGAAGTACTACTTCATATTTAAAATAGACAAGATCACAGTTTTTGCTTCAAGTTTAACCGATTATTGCTTCTCTTGCAGAGGGACGACTTTGACATGTTGGCGTAAATCTTCTGATGTTCACTCTGCAACAAGCAGGGCTAAAACCGGACATGTCTCTGTCATCAATGAGAAGAAAAGGACCCGACGGTGCAAATGATTTGCTAGCCATAAGCTATGGAGACAACCAAAGTCTCACCACTTTGGAAAAACAACATCTTTAGTCTCATCCATCATTTCAAAATTGCTATGTGGTTCCTGATATAGTCAAAAATTGCACATTTGGTCAACCATCTAGTTATTATAGAAGTAATAAAATATAATTTGATGATGTGTAACAACAAACTGAGCAAACTGAGATGATTTTTTTGTTTGCACCAGAGAAGCCTCCTGAGGAATTGTGTGTTACCAGTACTGTTATCATTTACAAGGAAACACTGCCATTTGCATATATTTGTTTTAATCCTTTAAGACTTACAACTCTGTCAAATAATAAACTTTTTAAAGTCACAGTTTAAGCGTTAAAGATTTTAGTCCCACGTGGTGAAACTTAAATGCCTCCCTAAAACAAAACATGTAAACATGACTCATCCCCACAGTTGAATGCACCACAAAGTGCCTACTTGCACAGCAAGACTTCCCTGCTCGACATTTAACATTTGCCTAAATCATATATTTTCAGTTTCAGCATGTATTCAACCTTACATGTTGTTGCCCTGTGAGCGAGAACAAAAAGTGCAAAGTTTTCAAATAAACACTCAACAGACTTTTTCTATTATGAACTCTACAAGTTCACCTGTTAAGGCACCGTGGTAAGCAGTTTAAAGGTGCTGAGAAATCCCTCCAAAGACTTTGCCCAGATTCCATCACAGCCACCAGAATCGGACGTAGATGATGAGCGTGATGACGAAGACGGCCACGGCAGCCACTTTGGCGTACGTGGAGCGGGTGTTGAGGTACTTTGCGTCGCTGCGGTACTTCTTCGACAAGGTGGACAGATTGTTGCCTTTTGTTTCGAGGGCTAGTACAAAAAAAACGACAAATTTCAAATTGGGTTTGCGCTGCCATACATTCCGACATGATCAGATCTATTGCGATGTAGTGATTTACAACCACTGCACTGAGAAACTGCCTAAATTTCATTTGATTGGTCCAAAAATAAGAGTTCGATACAAATACTTTAAATCGGTCATGCCAAAGCTACATCTAATATAATGGTAGTGTTTTGGCGCCATATTGTTTTTTTGTAGGGACAAAGAACTATGTTAAAGTGAGAGGGATGTGCTTCAATGCTGTTTTTTTTTTTGCCTTGTCTAAAATTAAAAAAAATGTGATTGGCGCCCCTACTGGTATATTTGCATAGTATACTCATTTAAATCAAGTGCTCCCCGTGTGTTTAGTTTTTGTAAGCTAACATGTACATAAGAAAAAAACTTACCAGAAAGTGATTCTCCACGTTGTAGAACTTCTTCGATGTTGGCCACCATAATTCTTTGAACATCCTGCAGCTCTGTGTTGATACTACCTAAGTTCCTCCTGGCCCTGCTGTCAATGTATAACTTTTTGGTTTTCTGTATGTATGTGTCTAGAAAAAAAAATCATATAAAGGTATTAAAAAAAAAAGTTGAGGGAACATTGTAATATGCAACAAAAGGAAAACTTGCCAAACTCGATGAAGGAGTACGGCCTTGTCACTATTGAAATCTTCCTTCCATACTGGTCAGAAAACTCCCTGTGAAGCTCCTCGAGGTAGGAAAAGACAATTTTCTTGGGGAAGGATGGCTCACAAAGGGACAGGTAGCAAACACCGTCTGCTATTAAATAACTGAAAATAAGAAACACCATTGAAGTTATTCATCTACATGATAAACAAGTGTACATTATACTGTGCATTCCTCATGACATCTGTCTCCAACTTGTTTTCTATCTTGACTTACTGAAAATTCATATCTTTAGCTTCCAGGGTGCAGCGGTCTGGACTTTGAGCATCGAGTTTGCGGCACAGCTGTTTGGCTTGACTCTGGTACTGCTGGAGGTCTCTTCCTAACTGTCAACAATGGAATTAAATTGATAAACTTAAGCTCACATGTACAGATTTACAGTTTAGTGCAGTTTGGATTCATTTGGAAATTTCATGTGATGGCCCACTATCCTGAACTTTTGTGTTTATTGTAGTATTTAGCCCGTATGTCTGTCAGGATGAAATCCAAATGATATAATTTTATGTGCAGTTCATAAAAGTTGCCACATTGATATGCTTGTGAGGTTAATCTTATCCAAGCAGAATACTCGTTTGGTTCCATATGGTTGAAATAATTCCCTTTCTGGAATGTTCTTCCACTAGATGACTTATTTTTTTTTTGTCATTAAATTATAACCATGTTCAAGTAAACAGGCGTTTTAGTATCATGTGACTTCAGTATGTACTTTGCGTGACATTTTTTTCTAAATGTAAGACAGCATAGAATTTAAAAAAACTAAATTCTGGTATTAACTCAGCCCAAATCTACACGCCAAATTTTTAAATAAGACCTTGAGGTAGCATTTGATCATCCTTATATTATAGCAGAGAGGAAAGAAGCCATCAAATACTTGAAAACATGAGAGGAGTTTGGTGAAGTGAGCTAGCGTCCCATTCAAACCTGATCATTCTCTTGCATGGAAGCGGCTAGCGGCAATCCGTCCGCCACACGCGCGATCATAGTCAGTAAAATCATCCTGCTGGAGGTCGAGCAATTCACACGCCTTGCAACGCCAAGCTTCACTAAGTTTTTTTTTTTTTTTTTTGTCTCTGTCAAGTTTCCCGATGCGGAAGAAATGAGTTGGACGGAAGTCAGCTGTGCTCCGCTGAAATACGACCGTGTTGCAACAGAAGCCTGTGTAACACTGGAGTGGATTTTTCCGTCGAGTCGATGAGATCGTCTCGCACAGCGCACTCGATGTGAAAGCAACACCGATTTTTGATTTACATGTAATAGATTTGTTTCATTTCAATTTCACATGTTACGGCTCGGATAAGCATTTACATCGGGTATAATCGGCAGCATCCTGCGTCCGGCCAGACAGCTGGTAGACGGACTGACTGCATCTCGACTTCGGATGCTGCCTTCAATTAAGAGGCGCAGATGCGTTGTGTCTGGCTCCAAAATCCTCTATGATCTGAAACCTGACGACTGACTCCTTAACTATGGATACTCCTGAGAGGTAATTTTTTTCTTTGCCTATCCTATTTTAACAGTTGAAAATCTTTGCGACTGTGTTCATGTGAGATGGTTGTTTTTGCCCCCCCACCCCCCTTTCTTATATGTGGCATTATCCCTCGCCTGCTTCGGTGAGGTTTTAAAATTGGATCAAGCTCCCGTCTAGGAATGCCCGATGAGTTATTGTGGGCTGCAGTCAAGCTTAAGGTTAAAAAATGTCTGGATCAGATAACTGCATTTGGGCACTCAGCTGGTTCATCAAAAGGGATCAATCCCTGGCCCACAGCCTGATGCAGCTCACTTTTATAGATCAGGTCTATCTGTTATGGATGGAGCAGCCAGTTTAATCCTTGAGAGTGTAACAGAACCCCACCCCCACCTCTGGATGCTCTAATCAATGACCCCACTGAAAGGCCTGGAGAGCGAGCGAGAGAGAGCGAGAAAAAAAAGGATCCATTGTTGCAGTACAGCTGGGCTGGCACCACCGTGCACCGTCTTTGGCAAGATCAGTGCTGCTGAACGTGGATGGAGCCCGGCTAGTCATTGTCACTCCAAGACTGTCTGGGAATGAGATGTGCTTTCAAGTGAGGGCGGTGCTGCTGCTTCATGACTAATTGATTACGAGAATTGAGTGGCTTCAAGCTGCGGGTGGAGGGAATTCTGCCAACGCAGGGTGGGACCGTTCTAAAAATGAGCAACTTCAAGAGGGTTCTTCCCTCTGGTTTTGGAGGTTAGCTTGAGCTTTATGTCTGCTGCACTATTCAAATGGTCTCCTGTGTGCAGTGGTGGGAGGTGGATAGAGTAGCTACAAATTATACTCAAGTAAGAGTAATGTAACTGTAGAATAAGGTAACATAGTACAGGTAACACATTAATACATCTGTATTTAATCGTATAAAAATAATAGTTAAGTTAAAAATAAGACGCCTGCAAATGTAAAGGAGTTGAATCGATGTATCGGTTTTAACCAGTTTTTTTTTTGGACTTAAGTTCCTGTCTTTCAATACTCATCACTCTTTCTCTTCCCTCCAGACTCGGTCGTGATGCCCGCGGGTGAGGAGAAGGGAGGCTGAGGAGGAGGAGGAGAAGGAGATGGGCTGCACCTCCGCTAAGCAGGTGTCTGCAGTGCCCAACAGTGAAGAGGACCAGGGCAAAGCCCACAGCAATGGAGACCTCTTCTCTGGTTTGTTGATCCTACAATAGTTGCATGTTTGCATGGGAGTATTTTAGTCCCTTGCTGTCTGAAAGCCAGAAATGAGAAGGGAGGCCACGCAAACACGGCGAGAGGAGAATCAGGCTGACACCTCGTGTGTTTGCCGCTTGCCAAGCATTGTGAAGAGAGGATTTGGACCGCAGCGTGAGAAATCAAGCACATAATTACTTAGTCGGGAACTGAAGTGTGAGAAAGGGTGGATTTGAGCCGCGAGTGGGCCGCCGGGCGTTGCTGTCGTGGATTAATACAAGGAGATGTGCTCCTCTCTGCCTCTTTTGTCTCTCCCATTCGCTCGCAGAGGAGTACAAGATGAAAGGAGTGGAGAAAGTCAAGTACATCAGTGGAGAGGAAGCAAGAGTGGACAGCCAGGACAGCACAGTTTGTTACATTTATATGATTACATAATGCATATTATTTATTTATTTGTGTAATTTACTTATGAATGAATGAAAATAGGCTCACTCAATTGTATCCAACCAACTTATTTCCACTGGTTGCCTAAAAAAAATATATCGATGGAATAATCCAAAATCAATATTATGAAAGATTACAGAAATCAGAGCCGAATTACTGTTGTGAGGCTGAAATCAGGGCATTTAAATTCAAATAGATTTGATAATCGTTTAGTGGTTTCATTCATTTTGAAACCTATGTATAAATAAAAATACTATATACTTTTTTTATTTATTGTAATATACTGTACACAGTGTAAGGTGAACATGATAACTGATTACAGTCTGTTTTTTTTTTGTCATCAGGAGAAAAGTGCTTTGCTCGGCAAAAGTCAACACATGGATGAGACAGGCTCTAATGAAGATGGAAAGATTCTGTAAGAGTCCCATCAGTTCTTGTATTTTCACACCGACATTACATTTTGTTTTGTTCCCACAGGAGCATTCATTCGTCAGAGAGCCAGCAAGAGTTCTTCAGGATGCTTGACGAGAAAATCGAAAAGGTATGAAGAACAAACGCGTCGCATTTTAGACTATCGATGCAAATCATGAGCACATCGGTTACATTTTTCATGATGTGTTAGCGTCGAGCTAGTGGAGACAAAATTGCTTGATTTTCAAGTGAGTTGACCTTTCTGCTACCGTATCCTAAAGTATCAATTTCTTCCAGGGCAGGGATTACTGCTCAGAAGAGGAAGATGTGACATAGCACCACGATCAAGCGGCCATCAACTGGAGAGCATGTCAGTGTTGCAGTGTATCATTCCACCTGTTTTCAAGGGCAGAAGGACAAAACTCCACTGAGCCACTTCTTGCCTTTCCTGCTCAACACCAAGCTCCTTCTTGTCTCATCCAATGACCAAAAATCAAAGACGGCTTACGAGTTGAGGACTTCGGTTTTTGTTTACTTTATTGAAAAGCCATCATGGGATGTCAGGGACCAAAAGGGACTCTTTGCTTGGATGATTTCTCCTTAAAGTCACGGCTGGACGTTTACGACAAGTCAGAAAATAGGGCTTCATGCATGAATGTTTCTGATTTGCCACTTAAATATAATTATGGGGAAAAATATTATAGCATCTATTAATTTGATCCTAAATCAAATGGGCTAATACATTAAGCTGTGCTCTTCTCAATGAATTCTTTGGGGTGAAAAAGAAGAACGATGTATTCAGCAATTCGAATTCCTTTGCCTTGAGTCATGTTTTCATGAAATGTTAGCTATTTCATTATGTTTCAAAGCAGCTTCCATGCGGCTTACAGAGACTTAAAGCCTGGTGATTAAAAAAAAAAAAAAAGAAAATTAACAATTGAATTAGGAGTGAGCAAAACGATACGAACAGATGTTTCATGCATGAGGCCCAGCCACCCACCCACTGCCTCCATCTGCCGCCCTTAAAAAAAATCACCAGGTTGGCTTCTGCATTCCAAGAAACTAATCTCTTTTCTACCATTTCTGGGCCCAAATTAAACGTCTGTGTGTCTGCCCTCATTTCTTTCTAATATATTTATGTGAAACAAGGCTCAGGGTTGCTTCCTTTCATCACCGCACATTAAAACACTCACACTCGCACGATCGACTCACTACGTACTGACCCGCTTCAATATCACGGTCCAGGTGAAGTCACGTACTATTTGGAGTTAGTCTTTCACTCACCGGTGTTACTGTCAATGTTGGTCTTTTGTTTTTCTAGAAAAAAAAATAAACTTATTTTTCTTTTAAACTGATCTCTACTGCTGTTGACCCAAATGTGTGAACTAAAACTGGCGTCAAAAGTTTAACCTGGAAAAAGTCTCCACTTTTGAAATGTGTAATTTCATACTATTAGCGGATGGAAAACATTTAGACTCCTATTAGTATTGTAATGTGATTCCACTTTTGGCCTACTCGTATAACTTTCATTCATTATATTTGATATTTATTTAAAGGTCGTACTAGTTATGACATCATTCTAATACATCCTCGCAGGACCTCGCAGATAATTCCATTATAATTTACGCACCATTATTTGTGCTTCTCATCTTATGTCGACTGCTGCTGTCGTCTCTTCCTGTGCTGCCGGCGTCCCTCGTCTTGGAAGGGACCTGCTGGTGGGTCGGGGGTCACCAAGCCATCAGTTAACCTCTGGTAGACCAGCGTGGAGTCTGAGGCTACAGCACACAGCAGCATAGGAAAACCTCTGTCCAAAACGTGTCGTATACTGTTAAGGAAGAAAGTAAATACGTTTTAATTAGGGATCGCGCTTTGTATTTGTAGCCAAATTTACTAAAAACTATTAAGTTAAGAATCAACATCTTTATTCAAGTTAAACTAACATGATTATGAAAATTCACACATAATTGATGACAATTTTTCCATCTCACTCGTTGTGGCTCAGAGAGCGATGCACGGGCAGCGGGAGAACTGACTGAATGGCCGATCCTTCTTTCTCTTTCGCTTCCAGCAAAACCAGTTTGAGTTGATCACTTTTAACACAGGACACCTCTTTCCAATGACGCACTGCAAACAGTAAGGTCAGTCAAGTTTATTTAAACGGTACCATTTATACACAAAGACAGAGATATCATTTTAAGATCCATGTAGAAGTATGCTCTTTGTCGGGCAACTTTGGCACACAAGTGGGAAAACTAAATGTAGCTAGTCAGGTAAAATGAGATTACTGGACATCTCAATGCGACACATACTTTTGTGATTTATTAGTAAACAGTATATTAACTAGTAGTCGTGTTGTGTGTCATCCATTGGCCGGAGACTGAATATAAAAATAAAAAAACTTGACAAACGTACCCTCAGTGAGGTCCAGGTAAACAAGGAAAGCAGCATGGGCTTGTTCAATGTCTTCCACGTCGAGGAACGTCAACTTTATATACTGAATAAAACACATACGGTGTATTTTGGCATCACGTTTTATTTTAGTAGGTTGCAAATTCCTATCATATTCAACACACTCACCTCTGGGTGCAACAGCATCCAGTTTGGAGACTTTCCAGACACTGACAAGTCCATGATTATAGTAGACTGTGGTTCTCAGTGGTGTAAAATTGATAAATTAAGCAGAATAGTGTAGATGTGTCGGTTTACACCTCAAATCGGGACAACAAATTTAGAATTTCGAACACAGCGCTCCATCACCACGTGTTTGTAACACTTAAATATGTCCGTCATGGAACACACGAGAAATTTGGTTCCGTCTAACGGTCTGACAGATGGCAAAAGTACTCATGTCTGTACTTACAAAATACAGATATTTGATCATGTAAAATAAAGAACATTGTTAATTTTAATTATAAATTAATGCTCTTTCATAAATAGCTTAATTTTTATATTATTAAAATCAAAGGTGGCGAGAGCCTCAAAATTTGTCGATTCCGATGTCACTGAAGGCAGCTTCACCCAACCCGGAAGCGTGACGTCTTGAACAATAACAATAACAAACCCGCTTGCTTCATTCCTACGAGTGATCGCGTTGTCTCGTCGGATGCTGCCACGTTATTATTTACCTGACAAAACACAAATAAAACCTCCGAGTGTAAATGATGGTCATATACTGTCCCTCCCCAGCAATTACCCCGAAGTGTCACTTCCACTCACGATTCCTTCCTTTCCTTCTTCTTCATTAGGTTAGCTCACTAGCACACGTCATGTCAATGAGATGTGTGTGACTGCTCCTCCTCCTTGCGTTTTAAAAAAAAAGGCCACTTCTGCTTTTTGCAGCAGTCAAGTGAGATCTGACGCCTTTTGAAAGCAGAAGGCTCACATTCGGCGATGGATCTGCAAGCTGCTACTGGCTACTTGAACGTTGATTGTCTGACCAGCACGTTGCCGGTTATTCCCTGCCAGAAGCTGATCGACTTGAGCTACCTGAGCAGAGGCGCCTTCGGTACCGTGTTCAAGGCTCAGCACTCCGACTGGAGGACCACCGTGGCCATCAAGTGTCTCAAGCTCGATTCCCCGTTCGGCGAAAGGTTGGATTAGATTTTTTTTTAGGTCTATGGTCATATTTTGCACGAAATGAAGATGGAGCAGAAGGAATCGATGAATGGATGCGTGGGGATCACCAGTGGTTATCAGCGATTCCCAGCCTTTTTAAAAATATATATTTTTGGAACCGATTATTGTATTGACTATTCGAGTTTAAAATGATGTCCTGTTGCACTTTCATCTGAAATATTTCTGCTCCTTTGCTGTTTCATTTTTTTTTAAATCACCACCAATCACAAGTGAGAAGCTGAAATTACAATATAATTATAATTACAACAACGTTTGCCACATGTAGACGCTCTCTTCTGGTATTAGTATTTCCCCAAATGAAACCATCCATCTATCCGTTTTGTCTTCCTTCATATAATTGATTGTGAATTAGCAAACGTCTATGTTGCAGAGACAGGAATTGTCTGCTGAAGGAGGCTGAGGTCCTCCACAAAGCTCGCTTCAACTACATCATCCAAATCTTCGGCATCTGCAACGAGCCTGAGTGCTTCTGCATCGTGACCGAGTTTATGAGCAATGGCTCTCTGGACCAACTTCTGCATGAGGTAGACGAAAATGTTCTTTAGATGTCATTTCTGTCACAAGGTCCGTCTGGTACTTGAGGGATTGTGAGATAGGATAAAAAAATATTTTTACTCATAACCAAAATTATTTGGTATAACATAAACAATTATACCTTTTCTTTTCTTTTAAATAATCCAGGCTACATACCTTGTGACAAATGTGTATAGCTACAAGTTCACTTGATAATAAGTCGTCTCCATACCAGTTTCATTTGTTTTAGTTAGTCTTTTCGGGGCGCCTAAGCTCTACTTTTGCTGGCCCATCCACATATGCATCGTTTATCTTAATGCAACTGTTCTTTCTGAAAACAAAAGTGAAACATTGTGGGAGGAATTACATTGGGGGATTTTCTTTTTACAAATAGGCAAGAGGTTTGTGTCATCAACTCACACTGTAATTAAATTTGTAGAAGGACATGTACCCTGCGGTCGCCTGGCCTTTGAGACTGAGAGTCCTTTATGAGATTGCCTTGGGGGTCAACTTCCTTCACAACATGTCCCCGCCACTCTTTCACCATGACCTGAAGACACAGAATATTCTATTGGACGGTGAATTCCATGCTAAGGTTCGTGTAGGGTGGTTTAGTTTTATTTTCAGCAGTAGTATTTGGAAAGCTTTCCAAAATTTCCTAAATTCGATTTGAAGGTTGTTGAATTTATTGGACTGTACTATTTAATCATTTACGAATAATCTCTGTTCTCAATGATTTGATTACGCTCATTGTTACTGCCGTTTATTAGTACTCTGATCTTCCGTCTAGATTGCAGATTTTGGTCTTTCCAAGTGGCGCCAGCTGTCTGTCAGTAAAGGCTCAGTGTCGGAACCTTCGGAAATTAGGGGCACGGTGATCTACATGCCCCCTGAGGAGTACGAACCCTCCAAGAGCCGCCGCGCTGACATCAAACATGACATGTACAGGTGAGACGTCGTGGAAAGATTGGTGATGAACGCTCAAGATAGGGAGGTTCAGGTTTCATGTCTCTGCCTCTTCCTTCTAAAGTTACGCCATCATCATGTGGGAGGTGCTCTCCAGGCAAATTCCATACGATGGTATTTTTTTTATTTTTTTATTCACTCTCCAATAATATCAAGTGGACTTAATGTGACTTTTTTGTCCGACTGGTGTGTGTGTGTTAGACGTGACCAACCCAATGAAAATCATGTTCAACGTACTTCGTGGGATGCGTCCTGACACCAGCTACGCCAGTTTGTCTGATCAGATCCCTAGCAGAGATACGCTTGTTTGCTTAATGACCTGCGGCTGGACCGCTAACCCCGATGACCGACCTTCCTTCCTCAGTGAGCACACACACTCATGCACGTACAACTCATATTTCTCCAACCTCATATTGATGACACGGACCGATCTTCACAGAGCCCCTTTTGACCTTTTGGTAACTTTATTGTGCAAATGCACCGTCAGGCAAAGTTTTGTGTAAGTCTTGAACAAGCTGACCTGTTTAAAGTTGCAACACTGATGTGACGTCAGGTGACATCCTCACTGTCATTTCAGAGTGTCTCATTGAACTGGAGCCCATGATGAGGAAGTTCACTCAAATGGACTTCCTTATGGCTGTGCTGGAGATCAACAAGTCAAAGGTTAGTACGTCGTTTTTTTTTTTTTTTCCTCACAGGGAACCTGAAACTGAGTATGAGTCACTCGATGATTGCACTGTACGTTTTCACGTGGTGTAAGCCCGTGACATATATTTCACTTTGAGGAAAATCCCCCGGAAGGTGTCATGCAGAAAACGGGAGTGATAGAGTGCCTTCCTCTTTCTGTTGCTTTTAAGAATGCGCATGTAACCATTTATTGCTGTAGGGGGTGGGTATTTTAAGATTAAGTCCACAATATGACGAATAAATTACACTGATTTTTCCAATTTACCTTGGTTGGCCAACATTGTTTTGTTGTGAGTCAGTATGACTTAAATGTTTCCCATCTTCTCCATCCACTGATGATCCAGCAATCCAGCTGCTGCTTGCCACAGCCCGAGAGTGAAAAAATGGCTGAGGACGAAACTCTGACGAAGCTGACGGACACATCCCGCCCATGGCCGGTCAGTCAGCATCCTCCTGCGTATACAAAAGAATACAATGACTCGAAAGCACAACTTATTTAGTGTATGCGTCATCCGCCATTGGTGTTTGATAGGAAAGCTCCACCTCAGGCTCCGGCTCTTGTTCATGTCCGGAAATAGACATATCGCTTCCGGGCGCTCTCACCAGCACCAACATGGAGTCTTTCAAAGGTAACACTCGCTCTGTAAAATTATTTAAAATTATTATTACGTGTCCATGCTTGAACATGAAGTGCTTTACTTTGGCGCCTGTGCCACCGCAGCGGGACCGCCATCATCAGTCGGCGTTCATACTCTGGAGCACCCTGAATCTTTGAAGGACCCTGGCAACAATCTGAACGGCTTCCAGAGCGCCCGGCCCGTCGACCACCTGAGCCAATCTCTCCAAGCTGCTCTGCCCATAACTGAGGACAAAACACATCTGGAGGCCCTTACACTGCGTGTAAATTGTGCAGAGCCACAAGGTGTTGTTGGTTAAGACCCTAGTTCTCAAAAGATCCAGGTTGTTTTTCCCACATTTTCCAATCATCCATATAATTCATCTCCTTCCTCCCAGCAGATAATTCTCCTCCATTACACCGCTCGTCACCTTCACAGGGTCCCGTCGGCCAGTGGGTGTCGACGCGACGGGAGGAGATCGTGGCGCAGATGACGGAAGCATGCCTCAATCAAAGCTTGGACGCCCTGCTCGCTCGCGCCATGCTAATGCGTGAGGATTACGAACTGGTGGTGAACCAGGCCACGCGTGCCGCCAAGGTCCGCCAACTCCTAGACAACTGCCACAGGCACGGCGAAGATTTCTGCCGGGTGGTTGTCCACAAGCTTCATCACAACAAGCAGATGGGCCTCCAGCCGTACCCCATTGAAATCATTTCGGCCGCCGCCGTCTCGGTGCCCAGCGCACCGCCGCTTTTGGTGTCCCACAACATCTCAAAGAACATGTAGACCTGTAATGGAAGATGGTAGACTGTGACAAATAATTGCTGACAGACTGTGACAAAGACTAATGGCAACAAATCCTTACGAGTCACTATGTTAATGTCAGATAATAATTTTTAGATATTACATTCCTGATCACCTCATTATGTCAAATGAAGATGATATTAACATTATGACCAACGTTTCACAGCCAATTTAACCGATGTCTGGCCAAAACTTAACTTATTCTGATACTAGTACTGTTTACTCATGCGTCAAACCATGCGGTGGAGATCGCCTGCTCTGGCAAACAGGAAGTGGTAGGATGGATTTCAAAATAAAAGCATTGTCTCAGGAAGTGATGGGATACATTTTAGAACAAAAATCAATGCAGGCCAAATGGTAATATTTCACAGACATCTGAACATTATGTAAATGCACATTAACAGCATTTAATAACTACTTTTTCCCGTTTTGTAATTATTTGCCGCTATATTTTGGTAAAGTCTATAGTCGGTAATCTTTGTAATTCTGTTTTATATTATTATTTTTCTTTTTTTTTTCCAGATTTTATTTGTATTGTTTCATTGTATTTTCTATTAAGTGTATTAGGACCAGATCATTATTTCATTATTGTGGCATTTTTGTTTGGTGATGTGACATTTGTGTAATGTCAAATATGTAAATATGTATACAATCTTTTATAGTAACATCTTTTGACTTCTGGCTGCCCTTATTTTCACATTCTTGCTAACTTCACTTCTATATTTAGGCGCATGTGTAAGAGGCCAATCACTATCGGACGACTATCTATAGCAAGTTTCTGTACGGCAGTCCATACCAGTGGAGATTATTATTATTATTTTTATTTTTTTATACATACTCTCTATATGTTCTTTCACTACTCATATATGTTGACTTTGCAAAGTTTTGACCCAGAAGTGTCCTGTTCTTAATTCTGTAGGAGAAGGGAGGGGGGGCAAGGTCTGCCCCCGGACTGAAAATAGCACAGAGGGGAACAAGAGAATGTACTTTTGCATGGAGCTGGGAAAAACACATGTGAGATGTAGTTGAGCTAAACTGTAGGCTTGCCTCATCGGTTATCTTGTTTTGTGCTACTGCTCACATGTGAGCCCATGACTGTTTCATGGCCTTGTTTGGAAGAGGCCCATGACACTAAGATTAATCCAAACAGCACTTGATCTGAACATTAAGGTAAGTCACTCCTGTTGTCTTCTCAGGCAATTTAGTGATTTGGTTTCCTTCATGTCAACACTCATTGACTGGACCAAGGAGGTAAAAGCGCCTGTTGATGATTCTAAGTGTGAATCTGATAGCTTGCCTGACCTTTTTATTGTACGACCCTGCTCACGGAGTTTGGTATGGAGCTCAATGTCACTGTGAGAAAAGTCACATTTGCGACATGGTATTGTTGTGCCAAATGTATTTGTGTCGAGATGTTTTTTCCAGAATTAAATGTACAATATTACAAGATTTTTTTATCTTAAAGAAAAAAAAAAAAGGATTTCTTCCCTTGAACTTGACTATTGTATGTGTACCTAATAATGTGACCTAATTACTCTGTGAATTTTCTTTCTCAGCACTACAAGAAAAATGGCTGAAATAAGAGAGAAAATGGGGGCCATATCTCAGAAGATCTGTCCGAGAGGCCGCGTTCCATCCCACGTGGATTTAAACGCACCAAAAGACGAGAAAATGCAAATGAAGAGAGAAATCTCACTCATTAACGGCGTCTGTCTCATCGTGGGCAACATGATCGGCTCCGGGATCTTCGTCTCC
The DNA here is from genome assembly GCF_024217435.2 of Syngnathus scovelli. NCBI lineage: Eukaryota > Metazoa > Chordata > Actinopteri > Syngnathiformes > Syngnathidae > Syngnathus > Syngnathus scovelli. The sequence goes on from NC_090863.1 coordinate 9,049,234, forward strand.
CCCAAGGGAGTCCTTATGCACAGCACCTCTTTTGGACTCTCCTTGGTCATCTGGGCTCTCGGCGGCATCTTTTCAGTATTCGGGGCCTTGTGCTATGCCGAGCTGGGCACCACCATCACCAAGTCTGGAGCCAGTTACGCTTACATCCTGGAGTCCTTTGGTGGCTTCCTGGCCTTCATCCGCCTGTGGACATCCATCTTTCTGATTGAGCCGGCCAGCCAGGCTGTGATTTCTCTGACCTTCGCTAACTATCTGGTGGAGGCTTACTATCCCACCTGCAGCCCTCCATACAATGCTGTACGCCTCATTGCAGCAGCCTGCCTGTGTAAGTTGGATTTTTTTTTTTTTTTGTATCTCAAATGATAGAAATAAACTATAAATGTTTTCCAAGCCCTGTAAAATATTCACTTTTGCTTTGTCACTGTCAGCAATTATTATTCATTTTAGCACTATGTTCTTCAATTACTTAACCTATTGGGAAGTTTTCTTTAAAAAAAAAAAAAAGCTAAAGGTGGTACAAGTACTCACTGTGCTTAAGTAGAAATTAAAAATATTAATGCTTGTGTAAAAAAAAAAAAAAAAAGACACCTATTTATGTCTGACATCGTGGTAACCCCGCTGAATTATTTCTAATTTTTTTTTCTCCTCTGGCTTCTACAGGTATGCTCATTTTTATCAACTGTGCCTGTGTGAAGTGGGGGACGATAGTCCAGGACATCTTCACATACGCTAAACTATCGGCCCTCCTCCTCATCATAATGGTAGGGATCCTAAAATTGTCCACCGGTAAGTGGCAATCGATCACCCAAAATGACTCTCGTGTCGAAAAAGTGACTTTTACTCACTCAACTTGTTTGCCTAGGCGAGACGACGAGCTTCGAAAGCCCATTTGAGGGTTCCTCCACGGATCCTGGCGCCATCGCTTTGGCTCTTTACTCAGCTTTGTTCTCATACTCCGGGTGGGACACACTCAACTTTGTCACTGAGGAGATTCAGAATCCACAGAGGTAAAATGAAGAATAGAGAAATAAAATTAAACGTCTGTCCGTACCTGATTTTGAAGCTTTTGCCTTTAGCCCGTCCGTCTCTCTTTGTTCCCACAGGAATCTCCCGCTGGCCATTGCCATCTCCATGCCCATCGTGACAATCATTTATCTGCTGACCAACGTGGCCTACTATGTAGTTCTGGACATGCCTTCTCTGCTGGCCAGTGACGCCGTGGCTGTGGTGAGGCCTCAACAATCGTTCTGCTGCTAAATATAGTCCTGCTATTTCTGGAATGCTTTAACTTAATATGATTTTCCCCCTATTTGAGATTAAATCTGGATTCAATGAATTGTGGTGATTCGAAACTGAGCGTGGCAAATTTGATTCCACAGACGTTTGGGAATGAAGTTCTGGGACCATTCAAATGGGTCATCCCTGTGTCAGTGGCCATGTCCTGCTATGGGGGACTCAATGCCTCCATTATTGCTGCTTCAAGGTCATCTGAACTACTGAGTGAACTACGCCACACAAGTCGTTTTTCTCATAAAAGTTATCCTTTTGGTGCAGGTTGTACTTTGTGGGTGCTCGAGAAGGTCACCTCCCAGACACCCTCAGTCTGATCCATTTGAAGCGCTACACACCTATCCCGGCACTGTTGTTTAATGTGAGGTCCTCCCAACATCTAATTCCATCCATCCAAAAATAGAGTTGATGTTTTTTTTTATCATTACAGGGCATCATGGGCCTGATTTTTCTGTGCGTGGAGGATGTGTTCCAGCTTATCAACTATTTCAGTTTCAGCTACTGGCTCTACGTGGGCTTGTCTGTGGCCGGCCTGATTTATCTGCGCTTCACCCAGCCAGACAGACCCAGACCTATCAAGGTATTGTGTTTCCTTCTGCTTTTTTGGCAAGTCTCGGTGAAATTCGATGCTTTGAAATTGGACAGCATCATTTCTTAGAAGGAGATGATCATGATTACAAAATGTGAAAACAGATCCTTTTACCAAAGCAGGTTCTCAAAGAGGAAATGAAATCATGTGTGGGTTCTTCTCTCCATAGATGCCCTTGCTCTTCCCATTCATCTACTGCCTGTGCAGCCTGTTCTTAGTCATTGTTCCTCTGTTTGGAGACACCATCAACTCTCTCATAGGCATCGCCATCGCCCTCTCAGGGGTGCCCGTTTATTACGTGGCCATCCATCTGCCCGAGGAGAGGAGGCCCAAATTCTTGCGCACGCTAAACAGTAAATGATTGAAATGTTTTGTTTAGTCCACATTTTCAGAAAGAAATTCTTAATCTCTTTTTTTTTTTTTTTCTCTTCTCAACAGCTCTTGCTACCAGAAACACCCAAAAGCTACTCTACTGCTGCTTGACTCACCCGGATGAGAAAAGACAATAAGATGCGGACAAACATGAGCTGATATTTTGTCTCGTCACAGACAGAAAAACAACGCTCGCACGCGTCTGTGAACGTGACACGCCAGGTCAAGTTTAAAAAAAGGCCTGCACTATCGAATGACGCCTGGCGGGGCAGGCACTCGTGACCCTTTAAAAGCAACGTACACTACTCACAAAAATTTAGCTTGTACCCACCCACCCAGAAAGGTGAGTAATTGCACAAATAAATAAAATAATTAGATTTTTTTTGGTGCATATTTTGCTGCCATCTAAACGAGGAAATAAATTGCAGGTATTTTATCCAAAAATTTAGAGAAGGTCAAATTTCTTCTGCAAAGCATATTTTAGGTTGATCCTAAAATTTCACCAGCATCTTTAACATTTTGGGAGTAGTGTATTTCTCAATAGAGATCATTCAGTATCTTCCATGAGGATTATGACAGAATCTTATTCTTGTTTTATTGGACTAAAAAATGAACTGGGAGGGCCTTTGACAATGCATGGACTTCCAAATTGTAGGAGAGTTTCCGTCATTTGTAGAGACTTTGTATAATTTTGTGTTTTGTGTTTTTACACTGTGAACAAGGCTTGATAAAGAAGTACTGTTTAACGTGATGTTTCAGAGTGAGTTGCTGTTATCACATTAAAATGATTGATTCCAATGTCTTCCCACATTTTATGTCTTTTATTCATCCGTTTTCTAGAGCAAGTTGAAGACAGGGAGATTCTTCAAAAAAAAAAAAAAGTCAGTAGTAATATTTGATCAGTTATCGGATTTGGCAGTATACTATTTGTAACTCTGCAAAGTGTTTTCAAATTACTTAAAAATAAAAAGCAATTGTAAATACTGTCTCTCTCTGATCTGCTCCGAGTTGCATCAATTCTCAGGTTTTCCTATTTTGTTCATGGAAATGAGCAGTTGGCATTCTCAAAGCCAGCGCAGATCCATTTGTTGGTGAAGCGTTTGTATCCTTCAACTTCAATCAGGTGACTTCCTGAAAGAAAACATGTACGTACCACATGACCAGTTCACAACTGGATTAGATGGTTTATTTTGTTGTGTCTTCCTTTTTTTTAAGTTTTTAGAGCAAGCGTGTTAGTTTTTTTTTTAAGTTTCCGTAATAGTTTTAGTATTATTTTTAGTATTGTCCAAGTTAAGTCAATTTGACATTGGAAATCCATTTCTATTATATTTTTTTTACATGGGTTATATTCAACAATTATTACAGTTTATGTTGGAAATGTAGGCAAGAGAACGAGTGGATTCCTGCATGCAATTACTCACCGTCCATCAGGTTCTGGAGGCTGCAGAAGTTGGTACTGTTATCAGCTGGATCTTTGGAGGCCTCAGACATTCCTTCTCCCTGTATGATCCAAACACTTTAATTAGCTATCAGATCAATAAATCTTTTTTTTCGCACACAACCACTTACTAATTTAGATGTGAATGTCCATAGACTTATGTCTTTTTTTTTTTTTTTTTTTGTGGTGTGCGCGTGTGTCCTTCACTGTCCTTACAGGAGTGAAGGACAAAAAAATACTCGTAAAAAAAAAGATTAGGAAATCTAGTTAAGGTGGAAAAAAGAAGCGTAAATAACGTACAGTCACTTTGCAAATCGTGGACTGCTCCAGAAGAAATTCCAGGTCATTGACTTTCTTGGTTCTTGGTGACGTATGCGTGGCTTTTATCAGGTACGGAGCAGTCGACACAAGCTGCAATGAGTTTTGAATTGGCAAAGTTAAAAATAATACATTTTGATTTTTGGTGAGTGTAGTAATAAACTGACTTCATATGAGCACATCTCTCCTGCATCTAGGCAGCTTTGTTGGATCTGCCACGCCTTGATCTGGTTCACCAGTGTTCCATAGACCTCTTCACACGGGATTCCAAACAACCTGCAAATCAGAGAGCAGAGACACACTTATATTTTTTTTACTTATTTGAATCTCCATTTTTCTTAGGTGTAATCTTTAAGTGCAACACTTTAAAGGTTGTTTTTTTTAATTAATTAAAAACACGCTGTTTTTGTGTTAGGAGTGTGATGATGCAACAAATTAAACTCAAGGAAGGGAAGAAATAAATTGTCACCGAATAATAACGATGGAAAGAAAAGCCAACTCACCATTTGATTTTGCACTGCGCTGTGCCCTTCGCCAGCGAGATGGTGAGTGTTGCTCCAACACCAACGGCCAAAATTATAATGAGGAATCTCAGGTCCATAATTGGGTCAGAATGTCCTGCGTGCTCGGTCGGCTGTGCAACTTGGTTCTGTCCACTCTAACTGATGTGAAGGCTTAAAAGGATAGTTCATGTGGAACATTGCAGCAGAGGACCCATAACAAATGAATTTATCTCACAGGTTAGGGACATGGGAATACGAAACTGAATCGCAGGGTGGGTGGATTTGTGTTTCCATGACAAGTTTCAAACATTAACTCGGAGACAATACTTGCTTCTTACCTTTGACAAGAATAAGAGACTAGCACAACAATACAGTAGGGTGTGCATAACTTGAGAGTGACGATGAGGTTTCACTTCCTGGTACAGAGTGGTCAAAGGAGCCCCGTGAGAGCAGAAGGAACTTTTTCTAACTTTGCCCGACACGACTTCTTCATCTTCATAATGCTTCTGTTGGTCCTTTTTGTTGTGTCTCTGACCTCATGTGCTGCACAAACAAGTGAGTAAAGTTAAAAATGTAAAGTATGCATTTTTAGTGATTACAAGGCAAATGTTTGTTAGAAGGTTGTCTGAAGGTTTTTTGTGTGTCTGCCTGCAGCTGTGGCCATTTTAGAGATGAGGGTTCTGTCCCAAATTGACTTAAATGAGATAGCGGCCCAACCCGTTTTTGACAAGGTAACTTGAAACTATGTCGCAGTTAAGTTAATTGTGCACTGGCATGAGAAATAAATCTACTTATGCTATTCAATGATTTGTGTTTCAGCTTTATGAAGTCTTCCAGATGGAATCTAATGGGACATTTGTTCTAACAATAAAGAAGATCACATGAGTTTAAATTGGTAAAGTTCTGCACAATGTCTTCAAAGAATACATTTCAAATTAGAAATTTTAGAAAAAAAATGCAACCAAAAATAGTGATATACAACAATTCATTTATTCTATTATTTATATATCCGTCTTAATTTAATTACCCAATAATATATATATTTTTTAATTTACAATGAATCAATTAAATTATTATTTCATATGATATTTTATTTAAGATTAATTAATATGAAATTTAAAAAAAACCCAGCTACATTAATACAAAAAGTATTCCAGGACTCTTAATATTTAATGTAACACTTTGGAAAATAGTTATATACAACAATTAATTTATTCTATTATTTATATTTCCGTCTTTCAATTTAATTAACCCAATAATAAAAAAATGTTTTATTTACAATGAATCAATTAATTATTATTTTATATGATATTTTATTTAAGAAAAATTAATATGAAAAAAACTACATTAATACAAAAAGCATTCCAGGACTATTAATATTTAATGTAGCACTTTGGAAAATAGTGATATACAACAATTCATTTATTCTATTATTTATATTTCCGTCTTTAAAAATTGTTTTATTTACAATGAATCAATTAATTATTATTTTATATTATATTATTTTATTTAAGATAAATGAATATGAAATTTAAAAAAAAACAGCTACATTAATACAAAAAGTATTCCAGGACTCTTAATATTTAATGTCGCATTTTGGGAGCCCCACTAGCTTAGCCTTACCATATAAATGGATTTGTTCCCAGTGGGTTACTTGTGTGAGAACCATAGCTGTGTGACAAATGCAGGTTTGAATCCTTTCATTTCACCATTTTAGTGTGTCGCTGTTGTATTAGTCGACGTCCACGGCTTTCGATGCACATTCCTGCTACTTTACATGTAAGAAAACTGTTGATAATCAATTCAGAAGTTCAAAGCCATAACATTTTCTAGATTATTTATTGATCAAACTGATCATTCATTTTTTTTTCGGGAGTTGTAGTAGTTTCTTTCTTGACAAACCGTTCATTGTGTTCTTTCTATGACAATTTATAGTGGGTATAAAAAGTCTACACACCCCTGTTAAAATATCAGGATTTTGGGGAAGGGGGCGCCACAGAGCCCTAAGAAACTAGAGCCCTATCATCTCAATTGGTAGAACTTGTTTGAAAGTGTCTTCAACTATGGACTCTTCAGTTTGCTGCTGGCTGAACTGGAGCTCCTGCTAGATGAAACAGGAGGGGAGGGCCCAGTTAGATCCAGACTTAGGGACACGGTCTTCAATAAAAGGGACTGGGGTGCAGGGGTGCTGTGTCTGCTGAGTGAGGATGCTGAAGACCTGCAGGTTGGAGAACAATATATGATTGGCGCAATGTTTGTGTGCGTGTGTGTCGGACCTGGAAGAGGCGGAGCTTCGAGCTGAGTTGATCTTGGAGCTTTGGTGGCTGCTTGGAGTGGACGGAGGAGACGGAAAGGACAAGTTGGTCTAAGAGACAACAAAAATGATTCATCTTCTGACAATGATGTTAATGATTATCATTATGAAATTAATTCAAACTTCCAGCCGTTTACCTGCAGAAAATACTTTTCCAATACGTATCTGAGGTCAGGTTTGTCCTTCGTGGTATCATTGAGCATCTTATTGATGCTCTTGTTTAAGTCTTTTAACTGTCTCAGCTTGATGTCCTTCTCCTCAAAAGTCTCTGACTTGGTGTTTCTTGAGGAGCGGATCTTTTGGGTTAGTTTTGAGCACTGGGCAGATAAAAATATATTTATATTAAAGAGAACTCCTCAATTAATTGCACGGTCAGAAAATTTAATGTAGGATAAAAAAACCTGTTTTGTGGCTCTGTGGATTTTTTCCTGCTGGGAAGCAACCTCCCGATTCAGTTTGCTAATGAGGGACTGCACGTGTTCGATCTTTTGGTTCTCCACCTGTTTGGCCTGTAGGAGACTCTCCAAGGTGTCGTTCAGTTCCTGAACCAAAAACATAAAAGTCAAATGAAAACGTTAATGATTTAGGCATCCAGCTTAATAATAAATAGGAATAACCTGTTGTTCTTGTTGAAGCTGTCTGACTTGTCTTTTTTTATATTTCAGCGATTCTTCAGCCATACCTAACTGCTCCTCCATCTTGATTTTTTCCTGGAATTCAGGACCTAACGAAAGAATTTTAAAAAAAGTAGTGGAACTAAACAAATAAAAAATGTTGACTTACTGGATTCTTTTGCTTTGTTGACTGAGGTGTGGAATTCCGAATTGCTGATATTCAACAATAGTGTTGTCTTTTCCAAAGCTTTATTTTCTTGTTCAGCCTTGCGAATTTTGGCAGTTAGACACTCGACTTGCTCCATGAGTTCTGCTCTCTGTAGCGCCGCCTTGTGGATAAAAATAATATTTTAAATTTGTCACACATTGTTTCCCAATTTGATTGCTCCAATGCACATACTTTAATTGTTCCAGGCAAATTATTATTTTTTTTTTTCTCAATGTAAGTGTAATTGGAAATTTTCTCACGAAAAACATTTAAGTTCTGCAGCACTGTGCTTTGGAAATAATAACGCTTTATGTTGGAAGTCGTCTTACCTTAGCGATGTAGTGAGCTTGACACATCACTGCATCTTCCTCATGCTCTCCAAGGGTTGCCATTGAAAAAGTCACCACTTCAAAATGTTTCTTCATGCCGTCAATCTTGGAAAATTTTCCATTCAGTTCGGCACTGTGACGGAATCACTTTTAAATGAACTGACTCGATGGAAAGGTTGACATGCTAGCTTGTATATCATCATCAACATAGTGAGAACGTCTCAGATGACTCGACTGAAAATTTAGGAAGGACCTGAAGAGTTTCACCTGATTTTCTGTCTCTCCTGCTCTGTGATCTTCAGCTCCTGGCTGAGCATTTGATTGTAGACTCTGATCTCCTCTTGCCTCTCCTGGATGGCTTTCTTCATGTTCAGTTGTCTTTTTTCCAAGGACACCACAGTGTTGGCTTTGCTGAACAGGAGATCCCTCTTTCGGGTCACCTCCAGCTTGAAGATGTTCTGCTCCACGAGTATTTCCTGATGATGAGCGACAACGTGAATGGTGACACTCTGATAGTCCAAGTTTCACACCAATAATAAAAATAAAATTATAATAAGAATAAAATGGATTGGTGGATAATAATAATAATGATAATAATAATAATAATAATAATAATACCTGCTTATTGAGGCCGAGTCTCTTCAGCTCTTTCTCAATACTATTATTGATTAGCTTCAACTCTTCAACTTTTTTGCATAGCTCTTCCTTCTCCGCTGCTGCCTTGTCGTTTTCTTTCCTCAAATAGCGAACGTCACCCTGTCGAAGACAAAACATTCCAAATATTCAATGACAAATAGAAATCTTTTTGAATTTTTCTGTCTGTGCACGGACTGACTTCAGACTCTTTGATTGCGTTGATAATCTTGCCCGATGTCTTCATCATCTCATCGAGGGCTTTGGAAAGTTCATTGATCTTTATTTCTAACACTTGCTTTTCATCGGAGTCGTGAACACCTTGTAGTCGAGCAAGCTTTTTCTCCAAAAAAATGATCTGGAAGTCCTATAAAAAAAAAAAATTTTAAAAAAGTCAGTCAAGTCTCATTTGAATTCTTTTTTAGCTAGCATACCTTTTCATTCATGATCATCTGCTGTCTTAGCAAATGCTTCTCCTGTTTCCTGAGCTCTCGTTCCAAAGCGGTGATGGTGGATTTGCTCCGCAACTCTTGTGCCAAAGAGTCCTTCTCCATTCTCTTGAGGTTGTCAACATGCTGTTTGCTACGAAAGAGCTCCTCTCTGCAGTCACGCAGTTGGGCATCCAGCTCCTTGTCCCAAATTATCAAAATTATTAATTGAACTGCAAATAATTTTACCGCTAATATTGGCAAGTCAGTCATAAAATTCCTCACCTTGATGGCTTGCTCCTCATCTGTGAGGAACTGTTCCATTTGGGCAGCTTTCTCCTTTTCACTCAGCGCGTTCTGAGTCACAGCTTTCAGCTTCTCCTCAAGGGCACCATTTTGGGCCGAGGTTTGCTTCAGTCTGCAATCAAAAGATGAACAAACGTATTTCCCGATTGTTTATAGCGATGACAAAATGTCTGACCGACTTGACGTTGTTGTTCTGGATTTGATCTTTGAGCCCGGTGATGTGGCACTTCATCGACTCAACAGTGGCTGCTGTTTTATCCAGCGAGGTTTTACAGCCTTTGAGCTGCAAACAGTCGAAAACTCAATCAGTATTCGCATTTTTTATTTTCTGTTATTTGTTGTTTTTGTGCTCATGTTTAAAAGCAACAGAAAAACTTGCTGATGAAAACTTTCTCTTGACCAGACACTTTCATCCTGCTTACCTCGTTTTGCATCTCCAGGTAATTCTTCTCCTGCTCTTTCAGTTCCTGCCGCAGTTTTGCAGCCTGACGATTGGCTGCAGTCAATTTCCTTTCTTTTTCCTTGTTGTCGCTCACCTGTGAATCGTGCAAGTCCTTCATTTCCGTCCAGGAGCTATTCCTTTCCCTGATGTTCTGGTTGATCTCTGCAAGTTTCTGGAATGAAGTACGAACTTTGAAAATTCCTGACCGTGTTGGTAAAAATATTCAATCGGTTACCAAAGCAGACTGATGCATCTCAGCATCTCTTTGCTTCATCTGATGGATAGTGTTTTCCCACTGGTGGATGATCTGCTCAGTTTCCTGGTGAGCATGCTGCAGATGTTCGCTAGTCTTATCTAAAGCAACCTGACAGGACAATGGGAAATTCTAAATTCGGAATCTATTTTCTTGGCAAAAATTATGTCGTTTGTTTTTTTAATTATTAATTATTATATAATCATATTTTTATAATTACATAATTTATATAATTATAATATATAATTCTATAAGTATATGGCGCCTAATAGGCACCACAAATAATATTCAACTCGCACATAAGCCCAAAAAATGTATCTCTTAGTATGTATGAGGTAAAAATATTTTTGCCTACCGTATTTTCCGCACTATAAGGCGCACTGGATTATAAGGCGCACCTTCAATGAATGGCCCATTTTAAAACTTTGTCCATATATAAGATATATACATTTGTAGTGGCTCAATATTGGTCCATATATAAGGCGCACCTGATTATAAGGCGCACTGTCGGCTTTTGAGAAAATCTGAGGTTTTTGGGTGCGCCTTATAGTGCGGAAAATACAATATATGGAATTCATTCAGATACATTTCCTGCTTTTACACTCACACACAGCCACCACAAAGACAAGAACCAAGCAGAGATTTTGCCGTATTGTACCTGTGCAGATAAATTTTCCGTCATTTCCGTGTCGAGTGCTTTGCGCTTTTTATTTGCCTCCCGCGTTGTCCTCTCAATGGCCAAAGTAAGTGACTGTGGGATAGACAATAAATATGACACAGGCCTTTAAACACAAGATCTTCTCATTACCTTGATCTTCTGTTCATCCTGCTGTGAATACTTCATGATGGCCATCACGTCGTCTTCTTTTTGTGCTGACTCCTCCAAAAAAGAATCCAGGGCCTGCTGGTCCCAGTTCATTCGGGTGCGAAACTGCTCGAGCCTCTGTTTCGCTTTGAATATGTGACTCTGATGAGAACGGAAAAACAGTGGTCACGTTGCAGCGCCTGCTTGATATTTGATGTTGGTTAGAAGTTGAGCAACCTCAAGCGTGTTTTTCCTCTCGTTCAAAAACCGAAGGTCATTTTCCATCTGAGCGTTCTCCTGCGCCAGATGGCCAATTTCCCTCTGTGCAATGGCAGTGAGGTGCGTCTCCAATTCTGCTTCTCTGTCTTTTGCCTGGCACAGGGCCTTCATCGGAAGCATGAGAACAATTGGATATTCGTTATCTGCATTGTGTGAGGTGAGCGTGGGGGAGAATACGATACCTCCATATTTTGCAGCTCTGCTTTAACATGTCTCAGGAATTCTGAGGCCAATTGTTTTTGATCTTTATGATTCTCTCGCTTGCTTCTCAGTCGCACAAGTTCCTTCCTCTTCTTGATAATCTGTGAAGATGGAATCAAATTACATCAATGATGGTCAGAAAAACAAATAAAAATCATAACCGAAATTTGCATTTTTTTTTCTCAATAAAAATTCTTAGCAAGGTATTTTTATTGGTGATTATGAATTTCTCTTAGAAAATCAAAATTACCATGATTGTGCATATTAGTGTCAAATTTTCTTGATCAATTGACAGATTTTGCAATACATTTCATTACTTTCCGGGTGTTTTTCCTTTTTTTGCATTACTAGACAAATAGACAAAATAATCACGATGACAATATTGTCATATATAATAAAAAAAAATCTCTCACCTCTTCAATTAAAGCCTTGTTTTCAGCATTGGCCCCCGGAACAGCATAACACTCCTCCCAGCCCACCTTTGGTAAAACTGCCATGGCAACACTCAACATTATACAAACAAATCAGAGTCACCTCAAGTTTGAGATTTAAAAGTTGGTATTTTTCTTGCTGTTGCTTCCAGTAGCCGCTTGCTGTGAGCTGGGAGGACTGGTGTTTGTTGTTAGTCTCTCCTAGCAACCAATTCAGGTCTTTTTTTTTTTTTTCCTTAACATGAGCACCGGGAGGAGGCAGCATGCAGCCATAGCTTGAAGCAGTCTTGCACAAGACAAACCAAAACCTCCATTGTGCCCATTGTAAGAAAAAATAACAGTCTGCAATTGCATTCTTTTTGTAGATGCTGAAGAATGGTGCTAAAAAAATAAATAAAAATAAAAAGTTTCCTTTACATTTTTTTTCTTTTTACATTGATGGAATCAATTGGACACAAGCAAAACATTCTGACAATTTCAACCAAACATCTTTATTGTGATAATACAATTGGACACCGTGACGAGATTTGCACATACACTATCCTCAACTTCATACTGATTTCACATTTGGTTTCTCACTGAAATGCAGGTGAACTTTTCTTTTTTGACAGGACAATTTCCTTTCGCTTTGTTACACAGGCATGTTCAAAGAACAATAACACTGTAAGAGGAGCAATCTATTTTAGGGAAGAACTACATGAAATGTCACATCTGGTTGCTGCACTACACTGATGACCAAAGTAAATATGAGCACAAATAACGACATCACTGAGTTTGTGACTCAGGAGGATTCTTAACCACGCACGATGAGACACCTTTGGGTGATAATTTGCTTTACTGCCTTTTGAGATGGAACATGCACACACTAAGACGTACTCACAATTTGTTTCCTCACGGGTAGGGCGCAGGGTTGACCCTGGGAAAAGAAACAAAATCCCCAAAAAGTCCCGGGCTGGAAGGCTCCTCACTCCAAACGCTGTGTAAAGTTTTCTGGGAAAAGACCCTTTGGAGCTCCACTTCCCATCATCACCCAGTCGCTTTGCTTGAATCCCGTCAACCAGCCGGCTTCCTGCAGCGGGAAAGACATCCCGGTTTCGACCTCACTCAGCAAATAGAAAGACACCCTTGGCCTGGCCGGCAACTCACCTGGTCCTCGGCTGAAGCGGTGGGAACCACCAAGACCACATCACCCTGTTTCAGGTCCAGCTCATCGCTGTTAGCCGCCTCAAAGTCGTGCATGGTCTCAACCTGCAATTTTCACCCGGTTCGTTGTTTTTTGATGCGGCAAAGGCATCGGTACTAGTCTGACCTTGTACAAGAAGTCAGCGGGGAGTCCCCCAGGCGTCGAGGCCGCGGCTTTGGGCGGAGCCGTGTCGGCCGCCACGCAGTTGTCACCGGGAGCGGAGGGCGAGATCATGTCGGCGTCGCGATCGTCGTCGCCTTCATTGCTGGAGGCGGGCTCAATCACCACAGATGGGATGGGCATGGTTCCCTGCCGAGCACACGCAATCCATATTGTGCCCTTTTCATCCAGTTGCAAAAACACGGAGACGACGATACATTGACACAAAGATGCTCACTGGAAGAGAGCTCTGTACATTATTGGAGACTTGACGCTCAAGTGGGGTGGCCTCAGATTATCAAAGTGCATTTGAGATAGAAACTCACAGAAGAGTTTTCTTCCTGAGGAGCGTTGCAAGTTTCCGGTCTCTTTTCTTCGACAGCAGCAGGCACCGGCGGCGCTTGGTCTTCTTCCCCAGCCAGGGAATCCGGAGGTGCTTCTTCATCAGCAGCTGGAGCTGGATTGGGCATCTCCAAAGCCTCAACTGGTCCAGGATCGGCTTCGTTCTTGTTCAAAACAAACAAGACACATTGCCATATCCTTGATTCTGTTTGAGAATCATTGGAAGACTGGAAATCATCAAATGGCTACTCACCATTTGATCAAATTCATCAAAGAATGACGGGCCAGTGGCATCCTGCAGAATGGGATGAGAATCGGTAATTCAAGAAAAACAATAAAGTCAAAAGCAAAGATGTGTCAAGAAGGGGTGCAGGTGAGGGGCGCTGCAGGGAAAGGATGAATTTTAGAAGATCCAGATAGCTAAGGTGAGATAGCTAAACTGAGCTCGCTAGCTAAATGACGACGAGCCTTGGGCTTTTCTCAAACATTGTAATTGGCGAGCTCGAGGCAATCACATGCTTGTGAGCCAACATTCTATCACACGACAGACACGGGTAGGTGTTAAGAGGAGAAGGCAAGATTGGGTTTGGGTTAGTGGCTACTTTGGAATGTCAACTGACGTCTACTGGCTGCCAAAGTAGCGCGCTAGCAAAGTACCTCTTCCTTTTCTTTAGCTACACCGTAGTACAATTTTCCAAATCTCAGGTTTGCAGCCTCATCTTCGGACATGTCCGAAGTTTCAGCTTCCTTGCGGACTTTGGCAACATTTACGCCTTGGACGGCCGTGGCTGAGCTCGTGCGTTCATTAGGAGGGTCCGAGCAGCTGTTCTTGTCAGCTTGCTTCCAGGACACGTCGGCATCTGCAGACGCTGCACAAAGACTGTTTGCAAAAGGATCCCCCCAGCTTCCGACATCTCCGGAGGGCAGAGAACAGTCTGCCGCGAGATTGGCTTCTAACTTCGAACAACCTGCGTCGTTTGTAGCCCAGGATACGGCAAAAAGAGTGCAATCGGATGAATCCGGGCCCCGTGTTTCGGCAAAAGGATCCGAAGGAACGGCACCTGCTTCAAGGGCTCGGGCAAAAGGGTCGGACTCAAACGCTCCTGCTGTTTCGGACTCAAACGCTCCTGCTGTTTCGGCGAAAGGGTCGGACTCAAACGCTCCTGCTGTTTCGGACTCAAGCGCTCCTGCTGTTTCGGCAAAAGGGTCGGACTCAAACGCTCCTGCTGTTTCGGCGAAAGGGTCGGACTCAAACGCTCCTGCTGTTTCGGCAAAAGGGTCGGACTCAAACGTGCCGTCTCCTCGCTCTATGCCAGCGAAAGGATCCGAATCAAATCCCCCCTCTCCGCGAGTTTCAGCAAAAGGGTCAGAATCAAATTCACCCCCTCCCCCTATGTCAGCAAAAAGAGCTGAATGGAGGGCTCCTCCATCTGCGCCTAATCCCCCTTCTCCTCCCTGCGCTTCAGGAACAAGAGCCACATCCAAGTCAACTCCTCCCCGTGCTTCGACAAGAGAATCGTCGGGAGCCGTGCCTTCTCCCTGTGCCTCCGCAAAAGGATCCAGGTCAAAGGCCAGCGGTTCCTCTGCAGAAGGATAGGAGCCTCCCACCTGCGTGTCCATCCCACCTAACGACGCATCACTTGTAGGATCTCCGCACGTGACACGTGTCCTTTCTTGCCAATCATTACCACCTTTGTCCGCTTCAGCACCGCCCCAACTCGCGGAGGTGTCCTGCGGCCCCGCTGCCTGTGTTTGAGACGGTTCATCTCGGCCGCTAACCTCATCCTCTGCTGCCTCGCTGTCCTTGGAAGGAGGAGGAGGAGGAGGAGAAGGAGGAGTGGTGACTGGCTCTCCATCACCACCCCCATCCCCTCCCTCTGCCCCTTCAGGAGCTCCTGCGGCAGCCTCCCCTGTGGAAGCCTCTCCGTTGGTGGCCGCTGAACCAAAGTCAGCTAACCAGTTAGCCACAAAGCCGCTTTCTGAGGCCTGAGCAAAAGCAAGGAATGAAATGTTAAAGTCGCACGAAGCCAGGCAAAGACAGTGCTGCCGGACGTTCGGGTTCTCTAGTTTCAGTCTTGTCTGGAATACCCGCAACAAAGCAGTTGGAGCTCAATGAAGACGTACTCACAGGTTGGGCTGGCTGAGCCTAGAAGGAGAGAATTGATGTATGAAATGGTGTCAGCGACCAATCGAGCGTGGCGACGGCAAAGGCACTCACCGACCACGTATCCCAAGGCGCGGCCGTCTTGTTGGGAGAAAGGGAAGCATCAAGTTTACACTTGTGTGGACATTTTACAAAGCAGCACTACCGGATGCTCTTCTCATATGATTATTTGATGATTATATAACGTATGCGCCTTGTTTTTGTGTTAACAACCTGCGGTATTGGCGACACGCTGTCATCCGGCTGGAAGGCGTCGAAATCGAGATCGAGGAGCGATTCTCCCGGCCTTTCGTTGGGCTGTGGACGCACAAGGCGGTTAAATGGGCAACGTGTAGCGCAGCGTATCTCCGTTGAAATGCTCAAACCTGAGATGGTGAGGGCGTTGGTAAAAACTCTCCTCCAAACAGGTCGATGATATGCTCCTCCGCTACCTCCTTGGAAGGCGTGACTTTGGGGGGCGGAGGCACCGGCGGGCCCTTTTTCATCTGCCCAACAGCAAAATTGCCATCATTCAACAAACATCCTTTCACGAGTGAGAAACTCAACTACTCCAGATGTTTTCCCTCTAACCCAACTAAAGGAAACGATGTGCTGAAAAACACCCCCCTAACCCCAAATGTTGCTTTCTGCAATGTCCTAAGATGCCACGCTCCATCCAAGGACTGCAAGAGGTGACTGAACTGGACATTCCCACCCCCAAAAAAGACTGACACCAGGCCCCTCCGTCGACTGCGTCCTATTGGCCATTTCGGCGGCGGCGGTAACGGCTCCCTGCATTTTGCTTTTAAGTCACAAATTATAAATGCAGGCAAGTCTGACTGTTAAGGACAACATATGCTTGCACACGAAGCCGAGTTGGTAGCGACAGCCGGACAGATTTCACTTTGTTCCCGGAATATTTGTTGCCAAAGCAAATGCACGGCCGTTACAACAGCGACATCAGAACGCCGTTCAAATTTGGAGTGGAGGCACAACTACGAGCCGGTGTGCGGCGCGCTTACGTGAGCTAGCCTAGGATGCTAGCTAACAGCTGGTTGGCTTGACAGAAAACAGATGGGACACTGCAAAGAGCCAAGCAGTAGCCGAGGGGCGTGGACGAGACGGTCTTTTTCCCGGACATGTCCTACTTTAGAGACCGAAAAAAAAATCCTGGGAGAATTTCAAAATTGTCCGGGATTTTGTTCGACTGCCATCGCCCACACCAGCGCTCCCACCAACAGCGCCCCCGGCCACTCCAGCGCTCTCATCTACACCCCCGGCCACTCTCACCAACAGCACCCCCGCCCCTCCCCAGAATTGTATCACGTTGCCAAACATAACATGTTTGTCCAAACAAACATGTTGCTGAGGCCACCACACGGTTACTTGTCCACACAAACAAGCACAAACTCAGATCCCAGGTTGACTCACCATCCAAGAGATGCGCGTGCAGCAAAGAAGAACAGCCACAGAACATTAAGCAACAAATCAAGCCGTCGGGTACGAACATGCTCAACGCCCGGCTCGCCGTCGCGCACCTCCAATTTACTCTTGGCGTTGGGCGCATTGCAAACATTGGCAAAGTTGTGAGAAAGCGGAAAGCCGGCTTCCCCTTCCGCTCGGTCCACGCAGACTCACCTGCATGGGAGATTTGGGCCGTGGCGGCCCAGGAGAAACCGGGCGGAGCGTGTGATCAAAACGGGCTTCCGGACTCTCGGGCGGACTTTGGTCATCGGGCGGCGACGGCGTCCGGGCCAGCCGCAGCGGCCCTGAATCGCTAGAGGAGCCAAATGGAAATGTCTTGAGCTTTTCAAACATGTCCACTGAGCCATGAGTCATCTCCACCCACCTGGGTGCTCCCTGGATGGTGAACATTTTGTCAGCGTGCTGCTCAGCAAGTTGCGTCATCACTTCGTACAGCTGCCTGCACACCTGCCGGCGGAGCAAGCAAAGGGATCATCAAGCACCAAGAATGGAATGTGAACAATTTTAGGTGGCTTCATCTTACCAGAGAAATTTCTCGGTGAAATTTGGCCTCCAAACTGGTCACGCTTTTGAAGGTCCCGATGTAGAATCCAACGCGGCTGAAAGGCAACGACTCCCGATTTGAATTGCATTAATATGTCCGACTAACATGCCGTTTGTCGGTGACGTTTCAGTTTTTTTCCTGAAGGTGATCCGTCTATTTTCACAGCATGCTTTTGGGGATTGGGTTTGCTCGCTAAAGGAGACCCGTCGTGCTGGAAATCAGCTTTTTGGAGCGATGCTAATTCCTCAGCAAAAGCTATTTTCTTCTATTGGCCCGATCTGGGAGGATTCCTGCTCACTTTGGGCGCGGTCAATGAATGCACCTACTGGGAGGGCGCCAAAATGTTCCAAATGAACAAGATGGCCACTGTGCCAAAGTAAAGTTGGGAAAGCTGAGAACAGAATGATGTGACTCCTTTCAAAGAAACACAGCCACTCCCTTGTTCCCTCCCAAAATTGGTGATGAGATGACCACAGGGACCTACCTGTCCCAAAGACTTGGAAGTTCATCCTGCAGACCAGTGTTGAGCTCATCAAACACTCGCTGGGCCTTCCTCAGCTCCTCATCAGCCTGCAAAAGTCAGGGCAGGAGACAGCAAATGATGAGTTAGCTAGCTTAGTTAGATTCAAGCGACAAAGATGTGGGCAGGCTTGACTGCTGACCTTCATCATCTTGCGGTCGTTTTTCATCCCGGCCATCTGCAGAGTTTCAAGGTGATGACGAGCGCTGTCGTAGTCGATGAGTTTGCGGCTTCTTTTGGCCACGCGAGTCTGAAGACGGGAACGCGTCAGCTACTTCGAAAGCCGCGAAAAGCTAATCAGTGTGACGGCCGATTACCTTCAGGTCAGGAAACTGCAGCAAGTAAGCGTCCAGATTCAGCAGTGTCGAGTCCACCACTTTATTGTGGAAACTTTCCCACAATGCATCGCAATCCTATGGAGGGGAAAAAAAAAAAACACACCACATGACAGAATGCTGAAAATGATTGGGCTTTTACGCCACGACTTGATTTCATATTGTTTGGGATGACGTCAATGTGGCCAGCTCGGCATCCTTTGTGGCCTGGAAGGAGGATCTTCAACGGGCGCTAGGAAAGAAGACAAAGGCCTACCTTGCCAATGGTCATGACATCATCTTTCCCGTGCCAGTCCGGCTCGTAGACTTCATGGAGGGACTGCGTCAGGTTGATGGAGGCCTGTTGCATCCCTGCAATGCAACAAAAGCGCCAAGCATTAGCGGCAGTGCGAGCGTAGTGGCTAATAACACTGCTCACGGCATACGTCACCTTTGATGGCGGCCATGTAGGCCTTCATCTCCCTCTGTAGTCGCGAACCTTCACTCTGACACGCAAAGCACTCGTTAATAAGAACCCGAATGTGCGGCAAGTCACAGTTGTGAGTCGCAGTTGCGTGTCACGTGTGATGTTTACCTCTTGCCTTCGGAAGTTGATGACAACTTGTTCAAACTGTTCATCTTTGGTCTCGTCTGCTTTTCCCAGCTTCTGCAGCACCTGCGCCGTCACAAAACATCTGTCCAAATATTGCCTGGACTTGCATGTCGCTTTCAATAATCAAACACGCAATGATGTGTGGCTGCGGACGAGGATTTAATTGGGCCCATCAAATGCCTCTGCCTTTATTTTCAGCTTTAATTTCAAACATACTGCACCTTGCTGTAATATTAAAAAGATTCCAATTTGCTAACAATGTATATTTGGCAATCCTCCATCCGTGACATGCATGCAAGATCGTCTCATCTAGTTCACAGCACTGAGGGGCGTGGCTATATACATATACACATTTACACATCACACGCACACACGACGTCATATCTTCAGAAAAAAAAACATTTATGGTGAGAACGTCTATTTAGCACTCAATGACATTTTTTGCTTGCGCTCAACAGTGACGTCATCGGTATAGCAATCTAAAAACGTCAACATTTGACGTCTGTAATCTGCCGCGCGCGGCCTGCAAGGACGTCAGCGTCCATCTCCTTCTCCCACTCCTCCTTTGCTTCATCATCACCTCCCCTTCGTTTCTCCTCGTCCAGCTGCCGGTGCCACTTACCTTCTCCTGAGCTCTGTTCAGTCTTTTCTGCACATTCTTGGCGAAGATTCCCGTCTTGATGTCGGCCATGACCGCCACGGATTAACGCCGAAACAGCGTCGAGGGGGGGGGGCGGGGTTGCGGGGATGTGGAGAGCGCGTGCGCGAGCGGCTAAACCAAGTGATGCAAATTGGAGGCGGAGCCTAATCCTCACCTTTGCTTGGATGCTTGGCAGACACACAACGATTGTATGTTTACTCTCATCCAGCAGAGGGCAGCACAACTGCGTTCCATTGCACGTTGCTGACGCTTAGCGTCTGTCCTTCCCGTCAAGTGGCACAAGAACCCTATTGGCCACAATGCAATGTACATCAGCTCTGCCAAACATCTCACCTTGAGCCTTGGAGGAGCCAGAGACTGACTTCACTGCCTGCGGTGGAAATGAATTAGTAAGAAATCTATAAAGTTGTGTGTCAACTCATAGGATGAGCGCAGATGGGATTGGGGGTGGGGACACCTTCGAAGTGACGTCATCAACCCATCCTTCTCACCAAGGGCGTAGGTTTGGTCTAAGCTTTGGACATTACAACATACTACCCACCACAAAACTTGATCATACATCACAGCCAGACACACTCATACTCGGCAGAACAGTTCAAGAACATTTTAATGATTGCTTTTCCAAATTCAGCATACATTTTACGTTTTGTCCTTATACGCAGTTAGGAGAAAAACATTCCAGGTAAGAGCTAAACGAATAACAAATTGTAAAATATATATATAGTATATATATATCTTGCACTATATATATAAATGAATAAAAATCTGTGACGTTTGATCCCACCAGCAGAGGGTGCGTGCGTGCGTGCGCGCGTGCGCGCGTTTTCTTTCCAAAAATGACTCTCACACCACCCGAGTCTCTTCCCCACGTGAGGCGATGATGATGTTGATGATGATGGTGAAGCTAACGCTCTGACTCATGACTGCGTATGTGTTTGGCATGAATATATCAGAGACACATCGTGGTCCTCCTCCTCTGTCGTGACATTCATTCAAGAGAAAGTATGCGTGTGTGTGTTTGTGTGTGCGTGTGCGTGCGTGCATGTGTGTGTGTATTGTGGCTGACTCACAGGGAAATTCCTGTGTGGTGGAGGGAGGGATCAAACGGACAGCCGAGTATAATTAGTGTACGTGAGGGCAGCAGCTCACCAGAAGACCCGAGGCCGAGGTGAGTTGCTCCAGGCAGGCAGAACGACAGCTCAATGGGAGCAGACGCGCATCGACTGACTTAGTTGCCTGGCGGGAGATGGCCATGACTTCCGCTTCGCTGCCCGCAGCACTTTTGGCTCTGAGCCTCCTTGTCCACTTGGGTCCGTCAGACTCGCTGGTCCCGCAGTCGGAAATTCCAGCGGGCTTCCAGCAGGGGGCCGAGTCCTCCAAGTGCACCTCTTGCACCGTGGGCCAGGTGAGGAAGAACTCCAGCGACATGGTGGATGCGGTCAAGCGTCACATCCTCAACATGCTCCACCTGAGCGCACGACCCAACCTGACGCAAGCGCTGCCCCGCGCCGCGCTTCTCAATGCCATCAAGAAACTGCACGTGGGCCGCGTGGCCAACGACGGCAGCGTGGACATCCAAGAGGACAGCGCCGACCCCGAGGCGCCCGACGCCGCTGCCGCCCAGGTCATCGCCTTTGCAGAGCCTGGTGAGTGCACATGCAAACATGACAGAATGCAATTTCTCAATGTGGCCTGAGTGTCAATAGAACGCGTGTGCCGTCAATAAACGATTTGAGGCAGTCGGCGTGACTCAACACAGGCCAGAGAGCATCGAGTTCCAGAGCCAGCGTAATGACCTGATCGACTCAGTCACCAAACTGCCCCAAATTCCCAGAACAGGATTGCTGGAACGTTGAGGGAAGGGATCGAGATAACTTCTAGAGATTTGAGCATTTCCCGAAAGTTCACAAGCGAGCGTATTCCGAAAATTCTACTCGAAGAGGGCTCGCTCGCCACCGGGATGTGCATGCTTGCCTGCCGGTCAAGCGGCACGCCCAAACGGGCATGGCGGGACCTTGTCCGGTTAATGTGTCACACAAACACATCAGCGTAATGAGGGTTGAGTGGAGGGCGCCGAGCCGAGATATTAATAGCACTTTTGTGAAAGAACTCCTTAATGAGGGGGAGGCACGAAGAAAGAATGACTTCATTCAGACTCACTAATTAGTCGGCACAGGAGACAAAGGGCCGTTTTGGGGGCTTTTTTTAGCATGTCTGCTAACACGGCAAAGCAATGCTAATGTCGCTGCTGCCTTTGTGTGTACCAGGAGAGACCGGCAACACACTGACCTTCGAGCTCCCTAAGGAAGGCGGCAAGGCAGCGCTGGTGGAGCGGGCCGAACTGTGGCTCTTCCTCAAGTTGTCCCGGGGCACTCGGGCCAAAGGCAAAGTGAAACTGCAGCTCCACCAGGCCGAGCAGGAAGTGCCCGCCGCCGAGAAGATGGCGGACACACGCCGCAGTGGCTGGCACGTCCTGGCTGTCCCGCACTGCGTCCAGTCTTGGCTGGACCAAGCCAATGGGCCGCTCCACCTCAGGCTGTCCTGCCCGCTGTGCGCCGGGGCTGGCGCCACGCCCGTCCTGGCCTCGGTCAGCGGCAACCAATCCCATCGGCCCTTCTTGACGGTGGCGTTGCGTGGCGGCGGAGAGGAGGCGGCTCGGCGTCGACGGACGGCTCGCAGCTTGGAGTGCGATGGCAAAACGCGCACGTGCTGCAAGCAGCGCTTTTACGTGAGTTTTCAAGACATCGGCTGGAGCGACTGGATCATCGCGCCGTCCGGTTACCATGCCAACTACTGCGAGGGAGACTGTCCCGCCGACCATATGGCAAGCGTCGGCGGCTCTGCGCTCTCCTTCCACACCGCCGTCATCAACCAGTACCGCATGAGGGGCTCCGAACTCTTCCCCAACGTCAAGTCGTGCTGCGTGCCCACGCGGCTGCGCGCCATGTCCATGCTGTACTTTGACGACGAGCAGATGATCGTCAAGAAGGACATTCGCGACATGATCGTGGAGCAGTGTGGCTGCTCATGAAACGCGGGCCCAAAGCTGGTAGGTCAAGGGGGGGGGGGAGAGAACGCAGGACCTTCCAATAAGCTATGATGTCATATTTGATCACGTTTGCGTCAAAAGTCTCGTCGAACGCTGGTGGACAACCAAGGAGACGTTCCGGACAAAAAACGTAAGCCAAGGATGGAACGTTGGCTCGGGAGGGAATTTCAACAGCCTTCCAAGAGGGTGTGCATGTTTTTGTCCAGCCCCCAATGCACCACCATCCTCCCAAGTGACAAGAAGCGGCCGAGGCGGTCAAACGAAAGTTTCCAAACCCAAGAAGCGGGCCGGCCAAAACCGGTCGCCGTGGCAACAATGTGTTTGTTCACTGACCTACAAACTCACAGCTGAGTTGAGGTCTTGGTTTTGGAAAGACAAAGAGGGCGACACGATGGGTTGTGGCTCGCCGAGTATGTGGCAATAGGAGGGAAGGCATCGTTCTCCCAGAACACAAGATGACGTCTGTTGATGAGTGCAATGATTCGACGGCCGGTGGCACAAGTCACAAGAGTCGAAGCACCTCGAGGTCAGAAAGGTCAAGCGCCCATCAGCCAAGAATTTGTTTTTTTCTCTTGTATGTTGCACTGAAGGAAAAAAAAACTAGCGACTCGCAACTGACTAACTTTCACTGCTGTCATCGATGTGACGCCAAACAAACGATTGTTGTGGGGGAAGCCATACAGGCGGTTGTTGGGAAAATGCTTTCCCCAATATCTTGGGCAGCAAAGGAAGATTGTCATATCACTGTAAAATTCGCTAAAAGAAAAAAAATATTCAATTGCCCATCTCGACAAATATTATTCTGCCTGCCTTCTCCAAACACGTGACATCATTTTGCCAAAATGAAAATCTTTCAAAGCGCAAACGTCAAAAGGTCTGCCTCAACCTGATGAGGTAGCAGGAAGAGTGGAAATCGCAATGGGGTTTTGCTGCTGGCTAAAACAAAAGTCAAATGTGTGAAAATGTGCTTTTGCAGAAAAAAAAAAAAGCCTTCATATGAAAAAAGTCTGATTTTTTTTCTTTCTTTCCCGGCTTCAATCCGATCTCACGCAACAACAGCGACCTCTATCGTGACACAGGCCGCGAAAGGCAAAACATAATTTACGAGAATATAAACTTAGCTTTTATTTACTACTACATTTACTACTACATTAATATAAACAAAATCAGTTGAGCGGAATCAGCCATTTTTGTCGTTTACGTTGGCCTGGCTGAGATGGTAAAATTGAGCTCTTTTAAGGTGTCAGGACAAGTGACCCGGATGTGACTGGCGCGCACTTCCGGGTCAACGGCCCGCTGAGCTGGCCGATCGGGAACTCCGCGAGGTAAGGCGAGTAACGCAAGATGACCGTGGACGGATGGCTAACTCTATGCGGCTTGGCTTTCCTGTCCTTCGGCCTTCCATCGGACGCTTGGGACGCGGACCTCGAGCTTCTCGACCTCGTTGAGGAAATTCCGGACACTTTTTACCGTTTCCTGTCGCTGGAGCAGGTTTGTGCCATTCCGACCATCTCCATGGTAACATGCACGACGATCCAACGGTGTACCGCGCGACCCGGTTCCAGTCCACAGGGGCCAACGCGGCAGCTGCTTCATGCGAATCGTTGACACTGCAGGAAGTTGGAACCGATTATTGCGTACTGTACCACGACATAAAATGAGCACACCAGTTTGTGCGTGTGATAATTTCCTCACCTACTTGGGCGATATCTCCTTCGAGCTGGGGTCCTCTAGCAGTGTTTTCCAACCACCGTGCCGCGGCATCACTGCTGTGCCGTGAGAGACATTCATTCAGTTGTACCGTGGGAAATTGGTTAGCTCAAGGCCTGGTCTGTCACTTGCTAACCGCGTATGGGTGGCTAATCGGAGAATCTTGCGATTTCATGTTGTGTCGGTCTGATTGTGGTGCATCGGCACAGGAAAAAGAACGTAAACGTGACTTTGTTCTTATTGTCGCAATATTTATAGAGCTAGTCTAAAACAGTCACTTTGATTCTTTTGTATTTCAATCACTTTCAGTACTTTGTGTTCAGGATGCGTCGGCGTCAGAAATCAAAAAGGCATATCGCCGTCTGTCGCTCGTTTTGCACCCTGACAAGAACAAAGATGAAAATGCCGAGGAGCAATTCCGACAGGTGACGAGCATCATAACACAACTTGAGCTGTGACAGTACGCAAATGTGCACGCAAGAAGGTATGAAATGTTTTGTGCGGCTCGGCAGCTGGTGGCCATTTATGAAGTCCTGAAGGACGACGAGAGACGACGCAGGTGAGCACCGCTATGGGTGAGCGCCACCGTCAGTCCGCGCTGCACCGCACCAGCCTGGCCTCTTACCTTCTGCGTTGGTGCACGCAGGTACGACGACATCCTGATAAACGGACTACCCGACTGGCGGCAGCCCGTCTTCTACTACCGCCGCGTGAGGAAGATGAGCAACAGCGAGCTGGCCTTCCTGCTATTTGTCATTGTCACCGTCGGACACTACGCCGTCATCTGGTCCGTTTACCTGGAGAAGCTTCTGGTGAGTCAGCCACACGTGCGCGTCTGGCCGTGGCAGCTCACATTCCCGCCCCGTGCACCTGCAGGATGAAATGCTGGCCAAAAAGAAGAGAGAGAAGAAAAAGAAGGTCAACACCAAAGAAGAAGTCAAATACGGCGCGACCGACAGGTACTCGACTTGGCCTTCCGACTTCCAGTTGTGATGTCATCATTTCTGGTGTGCGTGTAGGTCTGAGGAGCGCCCCCAGTGGCAGGATCTTCTTCCTTTGAAAGTCAGCATGTGGCTCTACTTGTCAATCAAACACATGCCCCAAACCCTGCAGGTACACTAGCCGTGAATGTGTGTGTAGCTTTCCAAAAGCTTCACGCGCTCATCATTCGCAGGAGGTGCAGCAGTACTACGAAGACTACAAGCAGATGAAGCAGCGGAGAAAAGAAGAGGAGCAAGAAAAAGCTCAACAGGAAGTTGCAGGCAGTAAGAACCTGGCGTCTTTCTCTTCAGCTTGTCAACTGATAGCTCACACCACCTTGTGCTTTCAGGAGAAAAGAGGCCAAAGGTGAAGAAGCCCAAAATGGACTTCCCCGTTTACCAGCCGTCGGCAGAGCAGGCAAACTTGCAAGTTTACCAGCAGACAGGATCCATCCAGGAAGTGGAAGAGCAGTTGGACCAATGGCTCCAGGATCAGAGGCCCGCCAGGAAGAAGGTGCCACCTTGTTACCGTCAGCCTGTACGCACGCTAAGTGTCACGTTTCGCCGGCGTTAGGCGTCCGACTGGAGCGAGGACGACATCAGCCTCCTCAGCAGACTGATGGGGAAATTCCCGGGAGGAACGCCCGGTCGCTGGGAGAAGATCGCCCACGAGTTGGGGAGATCCGTGACGGATGTGAGTGACACGCCGGCATGGCAATTCGCTTGCAGAGAACCCGCTTTGTCTCCTTAGCTCGTTAACTTGACAGTCTCGTTCCTTGCATTCTTTCTGTCGACAGGTGACCACCAAAGTCAAACAAGCCAAAGACCTTAGCCACCTAAGCACAGGTCGACACGCTGGCTTCACGCTTTCCGCTGGGCTCTGCTCCGGCCTTCTTTGGCATCTTCTTCAGCTGTCGTCCGCGTGCCACCGCAGGTCTGGTGAAGCTGTCCGAGTTGAAGGGGCCGTCTCTTCCTGCGAGGTTGCTTCCTGTTTGTGACGCCATTACGACGTGTGGAACCGGCGAGGAACGGCACCAGGACAAACACGTGGCGGCGGTTAAGCGGAGGAGCAGGAAGTGCACAATGGCAACCAGCGAAGGGGAGGGGGGGCACATCAGGTCTCGGCGGCAGGAAGACTTCGACCTTGACCAGGTGGACGAAGAGAAGGAAGCGGCAGAGGCAGCAGCACCGCAGCAGAACAAGGACACAGGCGAGGCGGCAGCAGTGTGGACTCAGAACCAGCAGAAGCTTCTGGAACTGGCCCTGCAGCAGTTCCCCAGAGGAAGCGTTGAGCGCTGGGATCGCATCGCCAAAGTGGTTCCGGGGAAAAGCAAGGTGAGCCGCGGCACAACCTACAGAAGAAACAAAATGTCTGTGGAAAAGATCAAGCAGGCAAAACGGTGGGCGCCTTTGTTTTTCAGGAGGACTGCATGATTCGTTACAAGATGTTGGCAGAGCTGGTCCAAAAAAGGAAACAAGCCAAGAGCTGATGAAAGCAGAGTGAGTGAGAGAGACAGAGAGAGTGTGTATGAGAGAGAGAGAGAGTGTGTGCGTGCCTGCGTGCGTGCCCGACCTCCAACCCCAGGAACACGCTCGCAAGTGTTCTTTTTTTCTTTCAACGGGTTGGACCAGACCTCATTGCTTCATGTGCCTTAGCCCCTCCCAGCATGATTCCTGTCAATCCCATTTTTGACTGCTAAATAAAAATATTTATTATCAAACTCAACTTGATTTTGTTTTGATGCGGCACTGGTCACACTGTCAACATTTGATTGACAGCTGATTTGGGGATACTAATTTGTATTGTTGCTGTTTTCTCAATATTGTCAAACCTTGTTTTCAGGTCTTTTTATTGTTATTTTATATTGTGACAAAAGACGTGGGAAGTGTGGCAAATGAATAAATGGTTCCGTCAGGTAAAGGATTAAGGTAGACGTGCCAGTAGAGGGCACCATTATTGAAACAGCGCATCCAAGGTCCAGTCCTTCTCAAATATGTTCAGATTCAAGTTTTTTTTTTCAAGTTCAAAACTTTTGACCCAAGAGGTGCCTCCGTGGCAGCCATGATAGAGAGGTCGACGTTGAATTTAAGTTATAATTTAATCCAGTCGAATATTCACTAGGTTGCATTTTGTTTTACCAACAAGTAACCAAACGCAATAGTTTTGTTCTTACCTGTGGAAGGTTATTCCCAGTTCATGATGTGGCGGCATGCCAAGTCTGAGGATTTTTCAGCCGTCCACTGACGACTCTGACCCTCCTAGCAAAGAGTCGCCAAAGGCACGTACCACGCAGCTCAAAAGGGGCGTCTCCTCCTACGAAGCTCATCCCTGCTCGTTCCTGTCGAAGGCGGAAGTTTACAGTTAGCTTCAGAAGCTAACAACCACAGGCGAAGGCACCGACGTCACACGTAAGTCTCCGTCATGTTCCCTATTCGTCCATTGTTTGTAGAGTTCTAGGTCGACCGTGCGATGTTTCCTATGACGACGACCACGTTGGCCGCTTTGCGTAGCTTGCCTTGTCAAGAAGTTTCAAATCGCGTGGAACAAAGCGCAATTAAATCAATCGTGTGTGTGCACTAGAAATAAATTTTGTACCTCCGAAAACAAACAACCGGCGCAGTCCCCCCTCCCTCCTTCCTTCCTGATCGATGGATGGATGGCTTGTGTGTCCCCAGGTAGAATGCGTGCGTCATGTCTCTCCAGGACATGTTACAGGAGCAAATGGGCGTGGCAAAGGCCTTGTGCCAGCGCGCTGAGCAAATCAGTCCAGCCGTGGAAGGACGCGGAAAACTTTGTGGCAAGCTCCGCGCCGAGTTGCGCTTCCTGCAGCGGGCAGAAGGCGGCGAGCTTCTTCTCAAAGAGTCTCAGCTACACAGCACCAACCTCACACACCTGACCGCTGTGTTGGATTCAGCTGAGAGCCTGGAGGATGTGGTGGCGGTACTCCACGTCTTCTCCTACCGAGACGCTGCTGGTAACAAGCGCACGCTGGTGGTGGACGTGGTGGCCAATGGCGGTCACACGTGGGTCAAGGCGGTGGGCAGGAAGGCCGAGGCGCTGCACAGCATCTGGCAGGGCCGCGGCAGCTACGGCGCCAAGAGCGTGGTCGGGCAGGCCGAGGACTTTGTGTGCGCCAGCCGCCAGCAGCCCGTCGAGTACCTCCACCCTCACATTGTCTTTGCCTTCTACAACGGCGTGTCCAGCCCCATGGCGCAGCGCCTCGAGGAGATGGGCGTGGCCGTCCGCGGGGACATCGTGGCCGTCAACGCTGTGCCGGCAGCGGGAGACGAGGACCATGAGGACCATGAGGACAGCGGGGAGGAGTCAGAGCTCACCCGGGTAGACCGCACCACATTGGTGGCAAGCCTGGCCTTCCCTGCAGCGGTCCGCAGCGAGGAGTGCGGCCGCGTCAACATGGACATCACTGCGCTCATCGCCTATGTGTCATCACTGAGCCATGGCCGGTGCCACCTGGCCTTCCGGGAGCCCGTCCTGACGGAGCAGGCAGCCCAGGAACGGCGCCAGCCGGTCCTGCCGCTGTTGGACAACTTCATGGCAGGCAAGGAGCTGTACGCCTGCAGCGCTGCTGTGGCCGACTTCCGTCTCATCTTGGACACGCTGGGCGGGCCCGGCGAGAAGGAGCGCGCCGACCAGCTGCTGGCGCGCCTGCACCTGGTGGACGACCAGCCATCGGAGCGAGCGTTGGCGCTGGTGCCCAGCGCCAAGGTCAACCGCCGCTCGCTCTTGATCTTCGGGACCGGGGACTCGCTGCGTGCTGTCACCCTAACGGCAAATGGCCGCTTCGTCAGGGCCGCAGCCAATCAGGGCGTCCGATTCAGCGTCTTCATGCACCAGCCGCGGGCGCTCACCGAGGGCAAGGAGTGGAGGGCATCGCACATCCAAACTTTTACCCCAGGTCCGATGAGCGGCTCATGAGGGGTTTTTTCCTGCGCAAATAAAGAATGGGAGGCACTGCTGTTTCCTCTGTCCTTGCTGGAGGCCACACACACCCCACCTAACCCAAAACAAAAAGCTTCAACATGACTTCATGAAAAACACAAATGAGCATCGTCAGAATTCAAAACGTGTATTTGTGAAATGGATATAGAAGCAGGCATCAGAATTTTCTCTGTCAAATGTGACTAATTAATCCATTTACTTGTTTCACATTAACGATGAGGCTGTACACGGCAAGTGTCGCCCGTGTCGTCAGGGGATGTTCGCCAAATGCATCACTTCCATAGCGCAAAATAAAATAAAATAAATTGTTGCGTGGTCAGAGAGACGCTTTGGGTTGGCTAATACAAAACTAAACTAAGGGTGTCACCCCAATAGAATCAAGTCGTGAGCAATGAGCGCTCAAATTCAGAGGTCAAGAGGCGTCGTCGTCTCGGCGCACACTGAAGTCATCGATTTCTTTGGCGAGACGCTCGGCGACGCTCCTGTTGTTGGCGGCCAGAATGCGGCGAGACATCAAGTCCAGCGGGCCTCCTGTACGCATGCAGGCGCAGGTGAGCAGGGTGCCGCGTCGCCCTAACGACAGCAGAGCTCTCACCCTTGACGTCCATGAGGACGCCACCGGCCTCGGAGACGATGAGCAAGCCGGCGGCAATGTCCCACACGTGGATGCCGATCTCGTAGTATGCCTCCACGCAGCCGGATGCTACCAGGCACAAGTTGATGGCGGCGCTTCCGGCGCCACGCACACTGCAACGAAACACGCACGCCATCAGCCGTCAGTCCATGTATCCAAACCTGGACAGCAGGCACGCTACCCGTGGACAGGAATGCTGAGAACCCGTTTGAGACTGGAGAACATCTTGTCCACCGCTAGAGGGTCTCGATTTGAGCCGAACTCGGTGGCGACAAGGGCCTGCCGGATGTCTACAGGAACGTAGTCGACATCACTTCCTCATTGCAATTGTCTTTATCGGCGAGGGACGACGTGCTGACCTTGCTGCTGAGAAACCTGCAGCGGGCGCCCGTCGCAGAAGGCTCCCTTTCCCCGCCGCGCCGTGTACATCTCATCCCGCAGGCAACTGTACACCACGCCAAACTCCACCTGCGAGGCGGCGAGACCAGGCACTCCATTGACAGTGAAGGAATGAGGTCGAAATACAAAAAGTCCTGCCTCGCTACAAAAACAGATATGCTCAAACCTCATTGAATAAAGTACACAAGCAGACAAGTATATTCACATATTAAAGAAATAAAAGAAACATTTTAAGCATATAATTATACCTACACACCAAATCAATAAAGAAGACATAACTAGACATTTTTGATAAGTGGTGATGAGAAAGGTTTTTATAACTTTATGATCTGATATATTTCTGAGGACTTTGAAATAACAAATGACTTTTGATATATTGCCTAAATAGCTTAATGACCCTTAAGGAACTGTGGAACGCATGCCTGATGTTTTTTCTCTGAATCATGGACACAGCCAGAGTCATCTTGACCGTTCAGTACTGTATTGTATCTTATGTTTTGACTAATGCTAGACGCCAGTTTTTGATTACTACTGAACGCTCTGCACAGAGGGAAATAGTTTGCCTAACAAAGAAAAGATACGGTTGAATGAGGTACGACAGTGTATGTCCAAGATTGGAGAAGAATGTTCACAGGAAGGTCACGTGGAGATAAAACCAGCAGGTGCCAGAAGGAGCCACCCAAAGACTCGGCCAAAGATGATCGCCAAGGCCGAAAGACGGGAGGGAAGACAGCAGCCCCCACCCGAGAACTCGGCCAAAGATGATCGCCAAGGCCGAAAGACGGGATGGAAGACAACAGCCCCCCTCCACACACACACACCAACAACCCCCCACCTACGCACCGAATCGCCCATAACCAGCACCACTCCCATGGAAGCAGACTCTCCTTCGAACTTGCCCCACCCCGAAGACTCATCGCCCATCAATCCCGGCCCACAATAAAATTGATCTAACAACCTTGGACTTTGCCTTTTCTGAATGGAGACTTTCCGCTCTTGAAGGGCCCAGCGCTGTATTGTACTTTCCTGAAAACAGAGCTTTTTGAACAAGAATTGTGATTGAACTCAACCAATCTGTCTAATTTCTGCTTCAGTGTGTTTGCATTTTCCTAAATCTGAAGAAATCAAACGAGCACGCAGTGAGTAAATTGGATAACAGGTGATTGGCAAAGGCTTTTGCCGTGAGGCGCAGATAACGCGCTCCCTAAATTGTGGACAGAATCCAACAACATGCTTCCACATCACCGGGACGGGACAGGCCTCTCACCTGCTTGTTGACCGAAAAGCCGATGGAAACGGCGACGTAAGGGAATCTGTGGAGGCAGGAAGCGGGGTCAGGGTTGGCACGGGCGAAGGGGAGCAGGAGAAGAAGAATGGACTTCACGTGTGAACAAAGTTGGTGGTCCCGTCAATGGGGTCGATGATCCATGTGGGACTGTCGCTCAGGAGGCAAACTTCTCCTGCAGCCACCGACTCCTCCCCAATGAAGCTGGCGTGCAAACGACACCATCAGCCGGCCGCCCCACTTCCACTTCCCAGATGGTTGCCAAAAAGCTTAAGCTGGGCCGGTCCAGAGGCAGGAAACGTCCTGTATTACAGTGGCTTTTCCGGCGTTGGTTTGCTTTTCTTTGCACGCGCATGGGCACAAACGCACAAGACACACATACACGAAGTTTGTACCAGTGCGTTGGGAATTTCTCCTTGATCGACTCGATGATAAGCTTTTCGACTTTCTGGTCCGTCTCCGTCACCAAGTCAATGGACGAACTCTTGACCATCACTGCCTCCTTTTGCACGCCGCCCACCGCATCACGTACCACCTTGCCAATCACAACCAGAAGCGCTATTATCACCATGCATCTACGACACACCGGGTCCGTGCGTGTGCGTTGCGTACCTGTCCAGCTTTTCGCGCCACAGCGACAGCGTGATCCATAGCGCTCTGCCAAATGTCCGTCATACTTGGTGGTCTGCATCAGAACATGCAAGAGCGCTTTTCAAAGGCATGTACACTACTGTTGAAAAGTATGGGGTCACCCAGATTATTTAGAGTTTTCCATTAAAACTAACATAATTACTCAAGGGTTTTCTAAGCATTCATTAGCCTTCTAACACATTTGGCAAACTCAATGGACCAATGGACACTGGAGGGATGGTTGCTGGAAATAGGACTTTATATATTGCATTAAAAAGCAGACGTTTGCGGCTACAATAGTCAGTCACATCAACAACGTATCGTGTGTATTCCTGATTAGTTTGATGTTATCCTCGTTATTTTGTGAATTTTGAAGTGACCCCAAACTTTTGTACGCACATTCACGTCTCAGAGACAAATTATCACATTGGAATCATTTGAAGTAGCGGTTAAGAGGCAAGGTTGAAGAAAACGTCGTTACTTGAACGGGTGACTATCAACAAGTCTGTTCATATTTCAGTGTATCTTCAGCTTCGACGGGAAAGTGGAGCCAAAACAAGCACAACCAAAAGTCTATAATGACCAACTTACGATTGTCGACTTAAAAAAACAACGAGAAGGACGATGTGATGCTGAATTCTAGCTTGACGGTGCGGATCAGTAACGCCACTCACTTCCGGGTTTTGTCTTCTTCGTTCTCCACCTGTGTGGCTGCCGCCACTGCCCTCTGCTGGTCACACCGGGACCCGCTTGGGCTACCGATGGAGATTAGCTAGTAACAAACGTCAACATTCTAAAGAGTTTTATTGGCTTATTTGATCACAATGTGATAGTTGTGTCAATACAATTAAGCGTAAGTGGACATTTTGAATGAGGGAAGAAACTGAACCAAAACATTTTTAAATACAAGATGAAAGTCAATACATCAATGACATCTGGATGAAATCACGTTACTGAACTGATAATGGATGCGAAAAGGTTCTTTCAATTTTCAGAACACTTTTTTTTTTAACCATTTTAACAGCAAAGTGCAAACAATTCATTTTTCCCACCTTAACCTATCTTGCATCAAGCATCTCCGATTGGTCACCACGCTGCCGTGGCGACGAGCATGTTATTAGCTCAGCTCATCGTCGTCACGGCAACAGAGAAAGGCTCGCGCGATCCGATCGGCCGACGAGCTGGCTGCGATGACTCGCCGTGAAATCATGTTGAAGCGGGAGCCTGAGGAGGACACTCGCCAACGACAGCCGACACGACGCACCATCGGTATCCTTGACGACGCCTCCGGCTTCCCGGATGATGATGGCGGAGGCGGCGACCTTCCAGCTGTCAATCTCCACGTGATTGTAGACGTCAGCAGCCCGACGCACGCACCCTGCAACGCCTTCACAAGCGTCAACACCTGCAGAAGCTCAGCACGCATTGACATAACCTTCAATGTGGGCCACCAATCAGTACCCTTCGTTGTGTCCACGCACATATTAAGAGCCCCAGTTTGCGTTGACGCACGCACGCAGTGCTGCATCAGAAACTGCAAAGACCGAAAGAGGGGAAGCGTTCACTAAGTTCATCGAAATTTATTTAATGAAGGACCAAACGAATGAGGCCGCCGAGGGCCAGCTCCGACACTCATCTTCACTTCTTGGTCTTAGCGATTTTCTCCTTCCTTTTCTTGAGGTGTTTTGGAACTTTAGACTTCCTCTTTTCTCTCTGAGCTTCTTTCACCAACCTCTTCTTCTCCTGGAACAAAAAGGCCACGTTTGTCCTTTCCCAGCGCTGAGCGTGGCAAACAAGTACCTTTTTGTCCAGGGGCTCAGCATTGTCGCTGGGTGGCGTCCGAGTGGCCTTGCCCGCCTCATCTTGGTCAACCTCCTCTTCCTCAACCTCCTCTTGCTCCCCCTCCGACGAGGACAAGCTGTTGTCCTCCAGCAGAGCCGGAACCTGAAGACGGAGGATTGCGCTCAAATTGAACGGGGCAGCTTTCCCCAGCCGTGAGCAAGTCTTAGCGCACGCACACATCTCCCGTGATGCCATTTTGGGTTTTTTTTTTTCCAACCCCAGCCGCAGCTTGTCAGCACGAATTGTCGCGATAGAACGTGAACGGGGTTTGGGCGATTCAAAGCCTCAAGCCAGTGTGAAGCCATCCTACCATCTGAACGCCAGAAAGATCCTTCTTCAGTCCCGTCAGCGTCTGATAGAGAACCTGAAGAACCGAAAGCAAGAAGAGGACGGTGATTCGCCGAGCTCCTCTTTTCGTGAAGATTGGGAGCTTCCTGCGAGCAAAGCGCAGACAGCCGCCGCCGCTCCACTCACGTTGTCATTGTGCTGGTCCGCGGTGGTCTCCTCCTCCCCCGTCCTGAGCATGTCGACGTCTCGCTCGTAGTGGCTGACCTCAGTGAGCGTTCGTGGGATGTAGGCCTTCTTGAACACCTGATTGGACACCCAGTCAGAGACGTGGACAAAAGTGGCCGCTCTCCGTCTCTCACCTCCTCGTCCACTTGGTCGGCATCCGATCGCTGTTCCGCCGTCCGCTGGGCCGCGACAACCATCATCTGCGCCGGCCAGCATACGTGGTCAGGTGAGTAAAAGTCAGAGGTTACGCTCGCCGCTTACGCACCTTCTCCAGGTACTGGTCCACGTTGTCGCAGGTTATGGACAGGTCAGTGATGAAGTCAAAAAGCTCTCGCGTGGTCATCACCGCCACGCCGCGCTTGCCGAAAAACTCTGAAAGCGAAAAAGTGTTCAACTCTCTGCCGAGGGGGCTTCTCAAAATGTCCACTCACCGTTGACGTTACCGCAGTCTTTGCGGAGGAAGTCCAGCGCGCGCGGGTGGTCATGTTCCACCGACTGCGACACGTCGATGATGTAAACGCCGCCACGGTGATATCTGGAAGCGGATCGGGCAGAAATTGAGGTCGGCTGCCGCCACCGCAAAGTGGCTCGCCGCAACGCTTACAGCATGTTGAACTCGCTGAGGTCAGCGTGAACCAGCTTGGCCCGCTGGAACATGTTCCTCATGTCGTGGACCACCTGCAGGTAGAGCTCGCGGGCCTTGGACTCAGACAGGACAGCGTTCTTCAGCAGCGGGGCGGGCCTACTCAAGCAGGGCAGACAGACGTGAGAAGGCCGAACAACCAGCCGGCGCAGAGCTCGCTGGCGGGCCTCACATGTCGTCTTTGCCGATGAAGGTCATGAGCAGCACGTGGCTCCGCAGCAGCAGTGGTTCCGGGCTGGGAATGCCGGCCGTCTGCAACCTGAGAGCGTCAGGGAGGTTTGAGTGTGAGTGCGCCAGTTTTGGGGAGTGGAGGACTTGCGGAAAAGCTGGGACCTGATCAGGTTCCTCATCTCCTTCTCGGCCCAAGTTCGCACCATCTTCCTGGGGTTGCCTTTGCAGTAACCGTGACGGAACCTGTAGGCCAAAAAGGCTTTAGCCCCCACGGACGACTTTGAGTCGAGACAGAACAGAGAGGCGAGCGCGCGACCTGAACTCGCCGCTGACGTATTTGTCTCGGTCCCTGAAGTGCAGGACGGATGTCTTGTAGATTTTGATGGCTCGGCCTTCTCCGCCGGAAGTGACGGCGTGGTAGACGTTGGCCTGACGGGATGGGCGCATTGAGGAGAGGCGGAGCGTGGCAGAGGGACATCAACGCGTGCTCACCTCTTTCCCCGTGCTGATGCAGCCATTGATTTCCGAGATGATCCCACGAGTCAACATCTTGAAGAGAATCATTCGCGTCCGAGGATCTAAAACCTGCACCGCACTTGAGTCAGGCACAAACCTTGTAGCCTCTTCACAATCAAAGTATTTCCATCACGTTAATCGGCACCTGTTCCACTGTGGCCCGGTCCGATTTATCCTTCAGGCGGTACCTGCAGGTGAGAACAAAGACCACCTCTGTCATTTTGGCAAATGTCACCACATTGTGATTGCGGGCTAGCTGATAAGGAACGATCGCTGACGCGGTTGCCGATGCGATCGCCGCCTTAGCTCCCCAGTCTCCCCAAAGACGCTTTTTGGAGCGCTGACGTACGTGTCGGCGTCCTTCTGCTTCTGCTTTGTCGTCACTTTGTTCATTACAGAGTCAGACAAGTTGAGCTTATCTGCAAATGAACAAGCACGTGAGAAAAGGTGCCATGTTTTGAGTGGGCGGGTGTGAGCATGGGGGCTACCTAGGTTTATCTTGTGCTCAAACCTCCTCAGCGACCTGTCTGTGGTAAGAAGCGTGTGATTGGGCAAATTCTGTTTGTTCGCCTGAAAAACAAAACCGCCACGGGATCATTACCATCCATCATCGTAGCTGTAAATCGTCTCACCTGAGCAACGGCACTGCGGTTAAATCGTTTGGTTAGATCCCCTCCTGCGGCAGACCACGCCCAATCGTCATCATCACAAGCGTCTTCATCATCGTCGTCATCATCATCATCGCTGTACTGCTGCAGGCCAGCTCGCTTGATATCACGTGAGACGTCCAACGCTTGGGATTGGCTGCAGAGGAACGAAACAAACAACACACGGTTATTATTTTGACGGGTACTATTTTAAAAACAGGACTGTCACACGACGGTCTCAGGCCTAAGTGTGACGTCAAACGCGGTTATCAAGGCTACGCGTGAACATAAACCACGCGCACGCGGTTGCTTACCCGCCCTCGTCCTCCACGTCATCAAACTGTCCAGGTACAGAGTCGACCACCAACGCCATGACGTCACTAACTAATGCCAAAGATCAGTAAAGTCAACTCGGTGTGAAAATTTAGTGTTGCCTTGAGTCGTGATCACAACAACAGCGTGCTCGACCGACTTCCGGGTCTGGACAGTGGACACGTGAATACAACCCGCGAGGAAGATGTCAGCGTCGTCATTCAGCGCAACATACATCGCCCCCTGTTGGACAGGAGCTTTATTTTTCTGCATTTCAAATGTCTCGTTGAGCCTAAAGAAACACCGATTGCAGGTGATAGTTGCAGGAAAAATACAACAAATAAAAGTGATGACACGTGCCACTACTGACAACAACAACAACAACACACAAACACACAAGAAAGAAGAGGAGCAACAGGAAGTAGTGTGCTACCCGGCTTCCGGATGGCTTGTTTGTACCCCAAAGGTGGTCGGAGCGAAGATGAGCAGCAGAACCATTCTTAAGTGTGAAACGTCTTCTCTGCTGCACCCAAACAACAGACTAAGAGCGCAACTGGAGCAGTTGCCCTTTAACTACAAGGTCAGACGCTCACGCTAACCCGCGTGTACATTATCCGCCAGATAGGAGTCAAATTCCCCCATCGTTTTTTTTTTTTTGCGCCTGTCTCCTGTCCGTCAAAAACAATAGGTGACGTCACGATAAATGACAAATATGACTTTTTGTATGTTGAAATAGCGACGTTACAGTTCTGACGACTCCATGTCTTTTCCATTTCCCTTTGTCAATTAAATGTTTGGTTTTTGTGCAGGCAACCGTGCTGCTCCCAGATTGTGACCACGCTCCTTCTGAGTTGGATGCAACTTTAAGAAGTTTCCAAAGTTTCTACCTGATCCAGAAACTTCCGCTCTGTGAACTTTTGGAGGAATGCTTCAGACGCGGTACCGCACTCGGGGCATCACCCCTGTCCCAATAGACTTGCATGTCAACTGACTAACCAGATGTGCGTGTGCTTCAGGAAACGTGTGCGGCTTGTCCTACAAGACTCGCATCGACGAAGACAACTGCGCCTTTCTCAAGGCAAATGGTAACATACTTCAGGATGTGCCACCACCTACACTAGCTATACTTTTCTCTAAACATGGCTAAATGTGTGCTTGCGTGCAGGACATCTGTGTCTGTCTTTGGACAAAGACTCATACGAGCTGTTGGGAATCCAAGGCAAAGCGTGCAGACCAAAGTGCAGCAGATACGGTGGGAAGCGCTGCTTCTCCTTTTGACGTCAGCAGCAATGCACGATAAATCGTTGGCTGTTGTCAAACCTATTCGGGACTATTTGAACAAACCATGACGAACAACCAACGTTCGGGCTTTGCCCAAACTCTCACTAACCTTTGCTAGGGTGCTAGGCATGGAGCCTACAAGTTGCAGGCGCTGACTCACACCAGCATGCTAACTTGTGACTTGTCTCTAGTGATCAATGTGGATTTGAGTGACAGCAACATGGCTCCTGGCAGCCCGGGCTACCGGCGTCTTCTCAGCGGTCTGACCTCACGACTTCCATTAAGGATGGACTTCCTGCTGGCGCCCACTTCAGGTGACTTGCTGTCTCCTTCCGTGCACTTTGGATGGTTCTGAGAGTTCGATGGCCGGCGCACGTTTAAGTGAATTAAATGCCACCGTGTTGCGTTTGCCCTCGCAGAGGACACAGGCGTGTTGCAACCATTGCTGCGGAGATACAAGTGGTCGCGGCACACGCCCGAGGTCAGCGGTCGCCTCGTGAGCCACCCTGTGCCGCCCGCTTGCGACCTGCGCTCGCACGACCCCTTCGACCTTCTGGAGTGGCTCGGGGCTGTCCAAGCTGACCTGGACTGGAGGTGAGGAAACGAGACCGAAGGAGGCAGCGACCCGCCGATTTGTCCACTGACTGGCCCTGGCCCTTTGTTGTCGCCACAGCTTTCCGTTGCCCTCGGCGTGTCCTCGTCCGTCCAGGAACTCCTCTCAGAGCTCGTTTCTTCTCGCCACACGCGGTCTGCTGCTTCCTGAAAACATCATGACGCTGATCCAGCAGCTCGGGTAAGCTGGGAAGCTCGCCCGGCAACGTGGGTCACTGATTAGTAGCTGGTTTGTCTTGCAGCCATTTCCTGGAGGGGGCGCACTCGCCAGACTGGGCAGCCATCACAGTTCACGGCTTTTTGGACAGTCTGCACGTGCACGAGCGCCACTTCTACACGCTAATCCTCTTCCCTGACCGCACCTACTCCCTGCACCTGGCCACGCCTGCCTCCTGACCACATGCCTGCAAACACTGGAATGCAACATCCAACCGCATCACAGATTTAGCAACCTTAGGAAAATTCAAACAAGTTGTTCCCGTGTCAACAAACCACGGTCGTCTTCAGTTTGGAAGCCCAATTTTTCTCCTTTGTTTTGATAAATGTACTTGAGTTTTCTGAGATGTGTATTTGATGGTTCTGTGTGTATATCTAAAAAATAGTAACGTTTTAACAAAATACCCACATGCACATACGTTGGGAAACTTTCTTTTGGTGCCACGGGCCACTTTCAGCGAGAAACAATTTAAGGCACTACAATACGAAACGTGGTTGTGAGCCGCTCAAATCTTGCCCCCCCTTCAGCTGATGTCCTTCCTCCCACCTGAGGCTCACATCGCGCCAGGTGACCTTCCGGCCCGATCGTCCTCCCGTCCAAGCTTCTTCCGGAACCCCATCCACCGCTTTGTTCGGGGAGTCCCGTGTGGGTAGAGCCCTGAGGTTGGAGGGTTTTCAAACCAGCAGGGAGCGCCACAATAGCCACATAAAAGTGAAACACCCAAGTACCGCGAGACTCCTTTCCTGTTTTACTTGGCAATGTAGAAAAGATACAAACGTGTTGTTCGCAAGGGTGCGGCACGGAAAGGAGCTAGGAGACTAAGTCCGGCCTTAGAAGCACAAACGGGTTCCGGGTCCTAGTCCTAGTAGAGCTCTTTGCCTCTGTGCAGGTGCTGCAAGATTGCGTCGGTTCCTTGCGACGAGCCCCAAATTCTCTTTAA
Source organism: Syngnathus scovelli (assembly GCF_024217435.2). Taxonomy (NCBI): domain Eukaryota; kingdom Metazoa; phylum Chordata; class Actinopteri; order Syngnathiformes; family Syngnathidae; genus Syngnathus; species Syngnathus scovelli. The sequence continues at coordinate 9,089,293 of NC_090863.1, forward strand.
GGCTTCGCACTCGCGCTCGTTGGTTTGCTCCAGGGAACTTCGGCTGGAGTTCCTCATCAAGGCTTTGGACTCCCGCAGGACCTGCGGCGTGCATGCATGTTATTGGTGCCAGAAGAGAAGCGACCTGTCTAGCGTAAATTCTACCGAGTAATACTGAGCAAGACTCACGAGCGAGTCGACGGTGACCAGTTCTTTGATGCGCAGCATGACTTCCTGTGTGAAGGTTCCTGGCCAGAGAACCTGCGAGACCAAACCTTTGGAACAAGCCTCCTGCGCCGTCAACTTCCTGCCGCTCAAGAGCAGCTCGTTGGCCTGCCAGCAAAAGGGAGGGCATCAGGCGCGGCTCTTGTCACCTCAGCGGCGGTGGACCGACCGAGGGGGGGCCCATGATGCAGGGAAGGGTGAAGGAGGAGCAGGCGTCTGGCGTCTGCCCGTAGGCGGTGTAGGGCGTCTGGAACCAGGCCTTCTCATTGGCCCACACCACATCGCATAGCGGCAAGATGGCGGCGCCCAGGCCCAGTGCCGGCCCGTTGACTGCGGCCACGATGGGCTTGCGGAACTGGATGAAAGTGTTGACGAACGTCCTGAGGGAAGGAAGCACAATGCGCTGGCGTCACTCGGCCAGCGTTTACATTTGAAGGCAGTCAACCATTGCCGCTTTGCTCAGCCAGTCAGAATACAGCATCCAACTAAGAAAGAACTTCATCACAGCTATGGGGAGAAATCGGTTTGTTTTTTTAATATGGGCTCAAAAGAATCTCCACGTGTCTTTCTTTCAATGTCAAATCAAAGCTGATGATGCTCTCAACCGTTTGCTGCTATAATTGCATCGACTCTATTGAATCCCCGCAAAGGCGAGGCGAGCCCTTACCTGATGGTTTCGGCCATCTTGACGCTCTCCTTCTTCCTGTCATCAGTGAGGCGTCTGATCAAGTCGCGCAAGTCCAGGCCGCCGCAGAAGACGCCGCCCACGGCTCCCAGCAATACCAGCTTGCTATCGTCCGACGCCGCCGTCGCCATAGCGCTCTGGATCTCCTTCATCACCTGCGGAGGTGGCAAGGGGGCATGCCCGGCGTCCAGCGTGTTGGGATTAGATCAAAGAGAGCCAGAAGCCCCCCCCCGGCGCTCGCTTTGGCGCTCTGCGCACCTCGGGGTTTAGCGCGTTGTTCTCCGAGCTCTTGGTGGACAGCATGATGTGCGTGAAGCCATCTTGTTTCTTGACCACGATGTCGCGGTAGCGGTAGGCGCTCTCCGTCCGGCGCACGCTAAAGCGCAGACGTTTGTCAAAAGCGGCACGCGCCTCCAGACGCCGCTTGGCCGGGACGCCCATTGTAACGGTAACCGACGACGTTGCGCCCGCATCCTCAGCAGCGCCTAAGCAGACGCAGAGTCGGTCAGTTGGCACGCCCTCATTCGGTCGGACCGCGTATCCGTTTTCTTTCTTCTTACCTGTTCCGTTGAGGGGTCGCGTCATGGGCGGGTCGTTGTGGCTCCGCGACCTGATCCCCATACGGGCGCGCATCTCCCCCAGGCCTAGCTGCACGCTGGTCGGCTGCTCCAGAGCCACCTCGGGGGGCACATCGTGGGCGTCGCGGGCGCCGGCATCCGTGTTGTGGATCGCCTCGCTGGGCGCCGCCTCGCTGGGTGACTCCTCGGCATCCAGGGGGCTGTTCATGGGGCTTCTGGGCACCAGGATTTTTATCCTGCTCTTAGACAAGTCCAAGCTGCGGCGAGCAGGGCCCACCGAGGACGTTGGCATCGGGGGCGCCGACATCGAGGGTGCCGGCATCGGGGGGGCCGGCATAGCACCCGGTGACGCGAGCCCGAGGTCCTTGAGTCCGCCGGGGGAGGTGTACAGGTGAGCCGGGGTGGGCTGAGGGTCCGAGACGGGATCCGGGCAGGCGACGGGCGGGAGTCGCCCGACGTGGGCGGGGGGGCCGCAGGGGTTGCCAGGGGTACCGGTGCACAGGTAGCTGCGGGTGGAGCGCAGCATGGTGGCATCTCGGTGGCGCAGGGTGTGGTGCTGGTTGAAGTCATGCACGTACGGCATGCAGGTAGCCAAGTGACTCTCGGGCTCCCATGTGTCGCCTTCGCAGCCGTAGCCTCGCCAGCGCACCAGGTACTCCGTCCGCCCCTTCCGGTTCTTCCGCTTGTCCACGATCCGCTCCACCTATGGACAGCACGCAGCCCATTTGTTCATCTCAAACGTGTTCTTTTCAAATCAGGTTACATGTGGCTCACGGCTTGTGCATTAACCACATTTGACGACATTTGGTTGACACAACGTCACCCCGCGGCCATTCTTCAACTTTTATCCAAGTTAGCCGTGTTATACGTTAGCTCACGTTAGCATGTTAGAGTCACCTCGTATAATTCTTCCGTTGCCATGGAGACGGCGCACGAGAGCCGACAAGTTGTCGTCAGCGGGTCGCCAGCATGAAGAGCGGCAGGTGGTTCCGTTCGGTTGGACTTCCTAATCGGGGAGACGACCACTTTTGGTGGAGTACTCGGCTAGCGAGTAACAGCTTGTTAGACGCCCCGCTTGGCTTTACCGTTGCCTTTCAGGAAGCGTCCCGGCAGACCGGCCACTTTCACAATAACACACCGGCGTCATAGCAGAAAGGGAAATCTCTTTTATTTTGAAATAATTGATTGTGGCGCTTAAGAAACCTGACGTTACACTTAGGAGTTACAGTTTTTCTCTGCGTTTGTTGCATTCAAGACATAAAAAATCTTGGAAGCAAAGAGGTACACGTTGCTAACGGCACACTAATGCCAAACTCTCTTTCACACTCATACGGAAAAGTCACCTAAAAGTCATCTGGAGGCCAGTGTTTGGATTTCGTTTTAAATCGGCTTCAGTGACTTTTGAAGCCTTTTGGCGTTCTGCCGATCAGAATCATCTAGTCTGATTTCTTGTCGGCTGTTTGTCTCCGAGAGAACACGGGCCGGTTGTCGTCGTCGTCGTCCTGGCCTCCGTAGTCGGACCAGGCCTTCAGGCACACAAAGCACACCAAAAGCAAAACGCCAAACGGGATGGCCACCAGTAAGCAGGCCAGCACCGGAGCCTCGCTCAACAGCAGCTGGACAGACACAAAGACAGTGACAGACAGAACAGCCAGGGCGACGCAAAGAACCAGGATGAGAAAAGCAGGACATTCATCTGCCCTCAGTCACGAAATGTCAACAGGAAGTACCAAGAACAGGACTTTGGTGTCGTAAATGAAGCGTCTGACTCGCTGAGGGAGCCCGTTTCCTCCGTGAGCCTAAAGGAGGAGAGAGCACCAACAGGAGTCAACAGGGAAAGTTTTCGAGATTTCCAGCACTTTTTGGGGGACTCGCCTGAATGCTGCCGTCCAGAACCTGATCTACAAAGTCCAGGAGGTGGCGCTCTGTCTCCAGTGAAGCCGGCGGCATGAAGTAGCTGTCTGTCGACAAATTCAACATGATGATGGCCGGAAGGCGCAGCTCGCTGAACATGCAACAAAATACAGCAACAAATCACATGATGAACAATCACGCGCGGATGAACTCGGGCATGCATGTATTCACCCCATGATGAGCCCACTGATGTATTCACTGTCTTCCATGAAGCCAAAAAGAATGTTTCTGTGGCAATGAAAAAAGACCGAGGCTTGACACACACGCAATGGATGTTCACGTTAGGAGGCTGTCAACTTCCCGACCTGCTGTAGACTTCTTTGTAGTCTTGCGAAACTTTCCACACCAGGCTTTTGTACCTGAACCTAGAGAGGAAGCATAGCATCCACGGGGTAGACAGACAGGAAATGCATCACGCGGGTCATACCTGAGGTTTTGTTGGCTCGCGTTGACCTCGTCCAACAGCGCCAACAGGATCAGCTTTCCTGCTCGAGCAACGGGCACAAAGTGTGTTTGTCAGTCCCAGTGTGTGCGTGTGCGAGCACAGCCAGCGGGCACAGCCAGCGGGCACAGCCAGCGCTCACCCGAGTCTCCCATGGCATAGAGTGTGTGGTCGTCCACTTTGCCGTAGTTTCTGAATCTCTCCCTCTTGATCCAGGCCTTGAGTGAGCCGTCGCTGGCCTCTGGAATGCGTCAACGGTCAGTGCCCAAGGCTAAAGGTCAGAGGTCAGCTTCATAATTCCTACCATTGTAGCCAAAGCAATCGCCATCTTTGAAGACCACCACGGCCGGAAGAGCGGGAAGCGACACGGCCTGCAAACCACACAAACCGCCAACATGCGACTGAGCGACCACAATGACCTGTCTTGTGTATGCGCTTGTTCTCGTGTTGACCTTGGGCACGACATCTCTGCCGGCGGAGAAGAAAAAGGTCGACACAATCATCTCCCGAGCCACGGACAAGTACTCCCCCTGCAAACACAGGTGGCAGGTCTGCGGTTGCAGGGCAAAGGTCCCCGTGTGTGCCCGTGTGTTTGTGTGTGCCTTACTTTGAGTTGCGATGATGCTCCGATGTACACAAACATGACATCGTGGCGATTTAAGGCGTGTTGGAAAAGCTGCACGCTGGTCAAAGGTCGGATCAGCGGACTGAAAATGCACGAAACAAGAAAAAACACGTGTGCGCACGCTGGCGGGCACGGGCATGTGCGTGGGTACATGTCCTCCTCACCCACTAACTCTGTGAGCAAACTCAACAATGGCGTCTGCGGTGCGGGGACCCGAGTAAAGATACTTCTCATCGTTCTTCCACCTGGATGCATCATCATATGACAAGACAAAGACGCCATTGCAAGATCAAGTTGACATCAGCAAACATCAGCTGGCGAGCCGTGAACTCACATGAAGATGGCGGGGTAGGTGCGAACATTGAACTCTTTGGCCAAGCCTGCAGGCGCAAAGCGCATTACGGCCGAGGCCAACGAGGACGCTTTTCAATGAAGGCGGGCTCACCTGTGTTGGCGACGGCGTCACATTTGCCCACGTTGACGGGCGATCCGACGCTCTTGAGCTCGGAGCCGATCAGGTGCCAGGTCGGGTCCAGTTCCTTGCAGATCCGGCACCAAGGAGCGTAAAACTGCAAACAGCGAGGCCGTGGCGGGGGCGTTCATTGAAGTGGCCCCGTTCTTATCTGACTGCATGCCCCCGCCCCATTTAATATTTATCGTTTTATCAAACCAGACTCGTGCACTATATGAGAGTCGTTTTGTCTCTCCGCTGAGAATTGTTAATTTCTTCTGCATTTGAGAAGATGCCATCAATCTCTTTCATCTCCACCAATGGCCGTCTAGCTCCGCCCACTAAGTAGCCTACCGCACACACACACGGCTACCGAAATGTCTACAATGGCCATTGACGACACAAAGGTCAACGTACTTTAATCAGCCAAATGTCTTCCATTTGCCTGGTCTGCAACAAGCTGTCGGACAGGGGAACAGTTGGATGAACGCCTGACGGACAGGTGAGGACGTGGTGTGGAGACAAAAACGGACTCACGAGTCATCCAGCTCATCCACGAAGGCCCAAAGCGGTGCCACCGACATCCACAGCAGCAGCAGCAGCGGTGCTTGTGCGCAAAAAACAAACTATGTCATTTCTCGGCATCGACAAGTTCACCCAGGGTCGGGCTCAGCCTGAGGTCGGCCCAGGGTCAGCTCGGACTCGGCCATTCAGGACCGAGGAACGTGTGCACGAGGCTACTCACGAGTACGTGCACGAAGAAACAGTTGATGCTTTTACCTGCAAACGTGACGAGCGTCTTGCCGGCGTGTTGCGACATCCTGTGCAGATTAAGCGCAAAAGTACCTGCACGCTTGTAATCTCACCAGATAATCAGCTTTTGTTCAATAGCCTCAAACTTTATTGACACAGACAGCTCAGATGGACAAAGAGTGGACACGGATGTTTTTTTTTTTTGTTAAATTAATGTCGGGTCTCGGAGACGACCGACAGAACAAGGCCGGATGTGCGCGAATGGCCACCAAAAATACAGCCTAACCTTGAACGTAACAAAGTACTAAAATGCATCTCAATAAACAAATAGGAGGATAGACATGGATAGAATTGAAAAGAGGCTGTCAGTCATGTAAAAAGTGAGTTAACAAAAAAGCGGAACAGAAAAACAAATAAGCTTTTGCTTAATAATGAAAACAAAGGATGGCTTCTGAAGCACTTTGCCAACCTCCGTCTGTTTGTCAGCTTTGACGCAAAACAAAACAATGAAAAAAAAAAGAGCTTGCGTGCAAACCTCACACTCTCACTTCCTGTTACACAACCGCGCCAACGCTAGTAGTCACGCAATGAAAACAGTTGGGTGCACAGGAAATCATCTTTTTCTGACTGTAAGCACCATTTGATTTTGCGAAAATTGAGGGAAGGTCCAGGAGTGTCTGTGGGTCCGCCCCATCGCAACACTTCTGCTTTGACTCATCAAAACTGTACCAAAGATCCAAACACCGTTCAACCGCGGCACCACCAACGACACTGCTGTGATCCCTCGTGTCAATGAAGGCAAGATCTTTCTTGAAGCCAAAAGCCACTCAGCGACTTACCGCCGGATTTGTTATCATCTTTGTTTGAAAGCGACAAATTTGGTACCTTTCTACTCGTCTTCTTTCGGCTCTCCATTTGGAAGTTTGTCTTCTTTGACTCACCGACGTCTGTGTCGTGGCCCTCACCTCGCCTCGCCTCGTGTCACCTCGCACAGCAAAAGTATGTGGGCCAAGTTCAGCTCCTTTTTCTCGTTGTCTCCTATAAAAACAGGGAAACATTGATGCAACACGTGTAGTTGCTTTAAAGAACGCAAGGGCTGTTGTGAAGATGCGTGACCTTCATCTGATCTTGCTCCCTGCCAGGGACTTTGTTCGAAATTGCCAAGTTTGAGAGGAAAGGCTTGATCCAATTTGGCACAGTAAACACAGCTTCTGTTTTGCATTCCAGCAGGTTGCCCAGGCAAGTCAATGGACGACTTCATGACAAACTCTGTGACCGAGGTAAGGAGCCCCGCCAGCTCAGGCATGGCTGAGTAGCTATCATAACGTTTCCCTTCATTTTGCCCTTTTCAGGAGCCCTGGTTCGGTGATCCAACAGCCAGCACCCCGGACTATGAGTTGCCGGACATGACATGCAATCTGGCACCGGTGCGGGACTTCCGGCGCGCATGGGAGCCGTCGCTCTTTTGGATGATCGCGATACTGGGTGGTGCCGGGAACCTGGCAGTGGTCTGGATCTACCTGAACATCCGTCGCCGTCTTAAGACCATGACCGACGTGTTCCTGCTCAACCTGGCTGTGGCCGACCTTTTGTTCTTGGTCACGCTGCCGTTGTGGGCGGCCGAGGCGTCTCACGGCTGGACCTTTGGTGCCGCCATGTGCAAGGTAGAGTAGACCGCATTTGATTTCTTTTGGTCGTTGAATCTTGCTGGCATCACGGCCCAACCCCGGGTCAGGGAGGGGGGGGTTGCCTGGGGCCTTTGTTTCTGGTTTGCTTTCTCACCCGGTGAACCCTAATGACAGCTTGACGGCTACTTTGTCGGCAGGTGACCTTGGCGGTGTACAAAGTGAACCTGTTCAGCTCCACGCTGCTTCTGACCTGCATAAGCGTGGATCGCTACGTGGTCATCGTGCAGACGGCCAAGGCCCGAAACTCGCAGGCCGAGCGGCGCCGTTGCGGGCGGCTGGTGTGTGCTGCCGTCTGGCTGGCCGCTTTGCTGCTGGCCGTGCCTGAGCTGGTCTTCACCACCGCTGTCTCGACTGAGACGGAGGAGGGCCCGCGCCACTTCTGTCGGATGCTGTTCCCCTCGCACATAGGCCAGCACACCAAAATGGCCACGCTCTGGGTGCAGGTGCTGATGGGCTTCTGCCTGCCCTTTGCCGTCATGGCGGCGTGCTACGGCGCTGTGGTGGCCACGCTGCTCAAGACGCGTGGCTTCCAGCGGCACAAGGCCATGCGCGTGGTCCTGGCCGTGGTGGCCGTCTTCCTGGCGACCCAGCTGCCCCACAACGCCGTGCTGGTGACACAGGCCACGCAGGCGGCTCACGTGACCATCACTGACTGCCACGAGCTGAAGCACTTTCTGAAGGCGGCCCAAGTGCTAAAGACCCTGGCCTATCTGCACGCCTGCCTCAACCCCTTCCTCTACGCCTTTGTGGGGGTGCGCTTCCGCCGGGACCTCCTCCGCTTGCTGCAGCTCTGCATCTGCTGGCGGCGCCTGCCGGCGCCCTCGGACCAGCTCGCTCGCAACAGCAAAAGCGGACTTGGTTCTCCCAGAACGTCCGACAGCGACACCTCGCAGGCACTGTCTCTGTAGGCCCGGGCAGACAAAACAAGTGCCGGAAAGACGCTCGTCACACTTTTTGATTTCTTTCTACATACACTTCCTGTTTTCACCTCATTGCCATTTGTATGTGAGAGAGAGAGAGGGGGGGGGGGGGGTGCTCTCACGGTTATGCTTCAAGCCAGAACCTTTCGTCTAAAAGGAACAACAAATAAACAGCTGAGTCACAGTGTGTGTGTGTGTGTGCCTGGCTCAGATGTGCTGATGCAGCTACACTAACACACGCACAGGGAGCGTGACAACAAAGGTCAGAGGTCAGCACCGTAACACAAATGCCAGGCCGACAAAGGCGCCATCTTTCCAGAATCCAGTCCTCCCATAAATGTGGGCGAGCGGCTCCCTCTGAGGTTTCACTCTGTCATGCCTCTGTCGCGACGCCGCTCCTCCTTTTTGGGCCAATCTGCGTCCTTGTCGTCGGCGTCCTCGGGGTCGGAGCGCCCGAGCACCTCATGCGTCCGGGTGGCCCCGGGCGGGGCCTCGTCCCGGGGCGTCTTTGTAGGCGTGACCCTTCCGACGGGCGGTGCATCCAATCTGGGGACGCGCGTGTCTCGCAGAGCTTTGGGCATCAGCAGCATCTTCCTGCAGGGCACTAGGAGCAGCGCAGGGCCCCTGCTGCCCCGGGCGGGTCAGGGTGCAGCGGGGGTTGGTGCGGGCGGCGGCGCTGGCCTTAACAGCTGCTTGATGGAGTACCGAGACAAAGTCCAAGCGCTGGAACAACTCAACCAGCAGCTGGAGGAGCAAATCCACACGTGTCTGGACCGCAAGGCGTCTTGCGCTGGCGCCTGGGGGCCGCTCAGAGCCCAGTGGGAGGACGTCTACAGGCAGGTGAGAGGGGCGACCTGGGGCACAAGGACGGAGTGAAAAAACGCTCAAGCGCACCAAACTCCAGGTGCAACAATTACTCGATTCACTGACAACTTACTGAGTCGGTTGACAAACGACAACTACTTTGATAACCTTGTGAGACCTTTGACCTTTTTCAACTTTCCAGATCATCCGACGTTCAGCCTCTCAATGGGAAATTTTGTTGCATTGTTCTCCATAAAATCAGACTGACTATTTGCTTTTAATTGGGCCTCTTTACACGCACCGTCCCACCCCAAATACGTCACTTAAATGTATACAATCATATTTTTTACTGGACTGGTTGTCCCGAACCACCAGTGTGTTCAGATGGACATTTCCAACTACAAACAACACGGCTTGTCATGTACGGTACTTCGAGTCTTCAGTCGAATCGTGAAAAAGGGCCACGCCTCTAAAATAAAAACTCGACTGATTGACAGCAGTGTCTCCATGGCCACGCGTGTGTTCAGGTCAGCGAAGCAATCCTGGACAATGCCCGACTGACGCTGGAGACGGAAAATGTGCAGGCCAACGCTGAGGACTTCAAAGAAAGGTCAGAGGTTGTTTAGCGGACGCCCAGGGGTATCGCGAGGGGAGCAGGGTTAATTACGTGCGCTGTCGCTGCAGGTTTGAGAGCGAGCGACCATTTCGGAAGGCAGCGGAGGACGAGATGTCATCGCTCTACAAAGTCTTGGAAGACGCCGGCTTGACTCGGGCGGAGCTGGAAGAACAGATGGACGCAATGAGGGTCGAACTGCAAGAACTGGCGCGACAGCACGAGCAGGTCCCAAGTACAGAACAGCGTCTATGACATGGCCGACCGACTCTTAAGCGTCAACATCCACATACCTGACATCACCGACATACCTGACATCGCTGTCTCCGCCCCGCAGGACGTGCGCCTCCTCTACAGTCAAATGTCTGGACAGGAACTGGATCAAACGGATGCTCCCATCGAAACAAGCCTGGACCAGATCCTGGCCTACATCCGGAACCACTGGGAGAAAGTGACAGAGAAGAACCGGGGCGAGACAGACAGCTATCAGGAATGCAAGGTGACCAGCTGGCATGGCAGGTATGGCACGACCGGCGTTCTGGCGCTTGACACGCATTCCTCCCTCAGGACGCCAAGTGTGTGAGTCGGCTGAGTCCGGATGAGGAAGAGCTGGAGGCGCTGAAGGTCCAGTGCTCCGAGGCGGGCTGCAAGTTGCAAAGCCTGCAGGCCGAGACCGAATCTATCCGAGCTCTGGTGAGACAGACCTGACGGGAGCCCCTTGGCCTGCCACCATTCCCTACTAATGGTGTCCTCCTGCAGAAACGCGGCCTCGAGAACTCGGTGGGCGACGCTCAGCACTGGCACGACATGGAGCTCCAAAACCTGGGCTCAGTAGTGTCCAAGCTGGAGTCGGAACTGACGGACGTGCGGGCCGAGACGGAGCAACAGCGCAGGGACTACGACGGTCTCCTAGCGACCAAGCAACGGCTGGAGCAGGAGATCCGGCTGTACCACGGTATCCTGGACGGAGAGGAGCGCCGCTTCCGGCCCGCTGAGTGAGCAGCCACTGCTGACCACCGGCGCTAACATGCAATCCAGAGTTTTGACTGATCCAAATGTGCTTCTAGGAGTTTCACTCCACAGAGCAGTCACCAGATGCAGCGTGGACCCCAGTAAGCCTTTTGAAAGCGGAGATGTTCCCAATTGTACTTCCTACTGGGCAATGAGACAGATATTAAAGGTCCTACCTTTTCAACCAAGCTTGACTTGCCCATTGTTCATTGACTCGGTACAGCGAAACATCACCATGGCTGACTCGAGGGCGGGGCCGGCCGGTGACTGACGTGGTCCTCACTGCATTACGATTGACACAAGCTGAGCACGTTTGACAAACCAAGAAGCACTTTGTGAACAACAAATGCTAACTAACGATTAGGTCACGTAATGGTCGCTCCCGACTGCACTTTTTGGGACACTCCATACATTCATCCCATAAGCAACTTTATTTCTTTGTCACTTGCAGAAACAACTTTGCTCCACATTCACATTCCTTGCACATTGTATGAATTGGAAGTCATGAGGACCCATTCCTCTTGTTTCCAAAAAGAAGTCCCGGCTGGGCACCACCCTAACCCTATGCGCTTTTATTTTGAAGCAGATGAGCCACTTCCTGTCTTGGCCGGCCAAGAGGAAGCGGCCAGCACGTGCGCGGCGGCCTCGTGATCGCGGCGCCTGCCGGCGGTCAGAACTACCGCGGCCGCAATGCTAACCGTAAGCCCCGGCAGCTCGAGCTACGGTCACCGGCACAAACTTGCCCGGCCTGGACCGACCGCCTCGGCCGACAGCGGACCCGCCGGTTGCGACGGGGTGCGATGGGACCGTTTAGGCGGGCTGCAGGGGGATGCAACCTACGCCTACTCCGCCCTCGTGGCAGGCCATGGGCGCCATGAAGGTCCATCGAGCCGTGTCGGGGTTGAACATCTCCACGGAACCCAGGTTGGTCTGCCCGTCATAGCCGCCCACGGCGTACAGGCGGTCCGACGCCGCCACCAGGGACACTCTGCTGCGCCGCGTGTTCATGGCCGTCAAGTGGCTCCAGTGGCCCGAGGCCGAGCTGAAGACCTCTGCGCCGCTTAGGAATCCTGAACCGTCGTAGCCGCCCACGACATACAAATGGCTACCCAGCACCGCCGCCCCGTGACGGCAACGCTTGTTGGACATCGGCGGCGACGCGTGCCAGCGGTTCGTGTGGTGGTTGTAGGACTCCACCTGTGGGATGCACGAACTGGGTGATGATCGCCGCGTTACGGAAGATGAAGATGCGACTGACCGTGTTGAAGATTTGCAAGCCGTCGTGTCCTCCTGACACAAAGATGCGCCCGTCAAAGATGGCGACGCCGGTGGCGCTGCGACTGGCGCTCATCTCCGTCACCACCGTCCACCTACAACACACAGGTCGTTAGCAGCCAGGCTCCCCACGAAAGGGCGGCCAGTCACGCTCTGCCAGCCAAAGACAAAAGCTCCAGTGGTTGCTCGTGACCTGTCAGTGTGCGGCGAGTAGCATTCCACAGAGTTGAGAGAAGATTTTCCATCGTAGCCGCCACATACGTAGATGTGGCCGTCCATCACCACTGTTCCCATGGCGCTGAGGAACGCCACAAGAGCCGTTAGGCCACGGCGCCCATCGGTGGGCGCCAATGCGCTTGGAGGGCCCGCCCACCTGCGTTGGCTGTTCATGCTGGACACTCTGGTCCACGCGTCCGTCTCGGGGTTGTAGACCTCGACGGTGCTGAGTCGCGACTGGCCGTCGTATCCTCCGATGGCGTACAGGAGCCCGTTGACCACGGCCACGCCTACCCTGCTTCGGGCCGTCCTCATGGGTTGGCAGCGTTCCCAGAAGTTCCCCGTGGGATCAAAGACCTCCACCACGTTCATGGAGTCACCTGTGGAGGAAGGCTGGTTGGGTCAGTTGCGGGACCCGTCTGAGCGTGAAAGTCCCGTCCCCTCGCACCAGAGCTGTTAAGGCCTCCCACGGCGTAGATGAGCGCCATGATGGATGTGCAGCACCTCTGACGCGTCTTGAAGGCCGGTAGGCCGGGAGGGCGACGCTCCGACATCAGGTGGAAGTCTTTGGCCTCGTCTAAGAGGTCCCTGGGGGCCAAAGCGGAGGACACCCGGCCAATGGCAACACGTGAGCCAGTGAGCGAGGAGGATGGGACCTGGTGCTGCCAACGGGGCCTACCTGCATTTGTGGCAACAGCGCACGAGTTCTTCCTGCTGGACTCGCTCCGTCAGGAACTGCGGACGGCAAAGCGGCAGCCGGATCTTGGACAGCAGCTCCGGCAGCAATGATGCCCGCTTAACGCGATCGTGATGGACCCAAGACAGAGCCGCCTCAAACACCTGCAAAGGAAATGCACGGTGTGATCCTTCCATGTCAGCGACGCAAGCTCGCAAAAAAGAACAAAATAGCTTTGGGTCTCCTTTAAAGACAGCACACCACGCTCGAAGGCAGGACCCGATGTGTCGAAGGCGCGTCTGACCTGCTCCTCAGTTTTGACGTTGAGTTCATCGCAGGCCACGAGCTCCAGCAACTCGTCCGTCCGCAAGGTGAGAAACTCGTCCGACAGGGACACATCCACAAAATGCCGTTGCAGGAAATTATTGGCCGAGTCGTAGAGGGCGGCGCACATCATGGTCTCCGCAAACTGCCGCACTCCCAAACAATTCTTGGGATGCAACCTGAAGAACGCCCTCTCAGAAACGTCGGCAAGGTGCCCAAGAAAGAGGAAGTGACCTCACCTGTCCTGCAGGAAGGAGCAGCAAGCGTCTTTGACATTCTGCAGTTGCAGGAAGCTGGAGCCGATCAGGAGCGCCTGAACGTTCTGCTGGTCGATGGCCACGTGGCCGCTATAGGCGAAGTTGATCAGCGCCTCCAGAGCGCTACACACACACAGGCACAACTTGAGGGAAGCCATCTCACGCGGTTTGCCGAGCAGTGTCAGGGCTGACGTTTGCGCTACCTGGGGTCCATTCCTTGCATAAGGATCTCATCCTGTTTGCACTCCACCATGTCGTTGGTGAACATGGCGTGAAAGTACGGGATGGAGGCAGCCAACACGATGCGGTGGGCGCTGAATTTGTGCTCACCCGCCTGTACACAACATTCTGTCACCTTGGTCCAACAAGGGCGGAAGTGGCTTCTCCCTGTAATTCCCAGGCTTTGCAATCGTTACGTTCAGACTGATTGTTTGTTTGTTTCTACATGCACAAGGTGCCAAAAGAACGCGGGTGTGTTTGAGAAATCTTTAACAAGAGTCAAAACCAGTTTGACAACCAAGAGCGTTCATTCACACTTGTAGAACGTAGTGTCAAACACACAACCGATCGCTTCCATTTGGCCGAAGGTCAGTTAGAAGCCTGGACGTCATAGGATGACAACATATGGTGACTGTTTATTCACAAGATGGCCCATAGCCTCTAAATAATGTAATGTCGGCGCCGCAGTCAAAAGTAAGCCGCTATTAATTCCAGTTAGCATGAGCTCAGCACTAAATGCAAGGCTAGGCTATCTTGAGGCTAACTTGACGCTCGCTCGCCGTGCAGAAACGTCAGAATGTACCTTGAGCGTGACGTCACAGAGTTTCCCCTGCCGCCGTATTTCTCCCATGACGACATAGCCTCTTGCCGGCAGGTCGTGCACTGAGAAATGAACCAAATCTTCGAGTTCCTCGCAAACAACCTCTCCCATCGTCAGCGTCGCTAGCTGCGAACTTTGAGCCCTACGAGCCGCCGTACGACACCGACGCCACTTCCTTTTGCCCCTCAAAGCAAAAGTAACCCCAAGTTCGCACGTCGATCGTCGCCTCAGTCAATTAGCGAGATGAAGGAAGGTTGCATGGAAAGTCAAAAAGAAATACGATGTACTGGTTCTAGAGCCTAGGCACATACAGACGAAGGCAAACCAGTCCATTTGATTTCTTTTTTAAATTAAATATGTATTCTACACAATTTACAGCATTAGAAAACGCTGAGATTGTTTTTCTGGAGTTTTCCCTGCTACAGAAACTATACTAAAATAGAAAATATATTTTCCCTCTCATCTTTTTCCGTTTTCATACATTTTTTAAAACGCTCCAGGGAGCCGCCAGGGCGGCGGTAAAGAGCCGCAGGTTACCGACCTCTGGCCTAGGCTGTCGCGTGGATTTATTTTCGTAGCCCCTGAGTGGTTTCAATGGAAACAGGACTGCTGTTTCTCTAGATGACAAAAACAGACAAGGTCTCCTGCATCGTCATCCTCTTCCATGAAACTCAATAAGCAAGACCGCCGCCAATCAGCACCAATTACCTTGTTTGTTGCGGCACGAGCTGTTCCAGCAGTGCCACCAGATGGCGCTCGGATGTCAGCATCATGAGGAAAAACAAACCTCCAAGTGTTGTGCTCAGTTTCTGTGTTTTCTTTAATACAAAACCAAAAGAGAAACTTATAAAATGCTTGCGGGCATTCGATGAGATTCAAACAGTTGTCAGTCAGCTGATGTAACATGGAGCACAGTTGCACGATTGCCAAGAAAGGTCACCATGGTGAGCGCAAGTGGAAGAGCCCCGCCTGTTAACAGACGTCATCGTTCTTTCTGGCAACTTCCCGTCCTTGTCAAGGTACAGCCGAGCGTGGCCATTTCGCCACTCAATTGAGTCCTAATTCTGATGCTCCAACCCAAACAGGAGCTTGCGCCGCCGCGCAGGCAAGTCGCCATTAGCACGCGGCTATGCTGACAGGTGGCAGCACTCCAAGCGTCTTTGCCGAAAGATGGCACTCGGCAGAGCCCGCGCCGACAGACAGGCTCAGCGCCAACAGGTCGTGGTCGTCGGTGACAGACTAGCACTTGCGCTCCCAGGTTGCCGCTGGCTAGCGTCTTCTCCGCCCGCAGGGTAGCCTTGACTTCGTCCGCGCCGATCGGGCATCCTTGGCCAGTCGCTGTGCGTCTATGCCGACAGGTCGTTGTTCTCAAAGCGCTCCTGTTCATAGGCCTCGGCTGCCACTTTGCGACCGCCGAACCAGCGACGGTCTAAAGCCCGGACGGCTCGATTCATCTCAGCCGTGTGGTTGAACTCCACAAAGATCTTGATGATGACGGCAGCGTCGGCGTCCTCTCCCTGCCGCTCCTGGTAGATGACCACTCGCTTGACCTGGCCGAACTTGCCGCACTCCTCCGTCACCTCGCCTTCCAGTTGGTCGTCGATGTCATCCTGGCCGACCATGTTTCTCAGGACCATCACACGCGACTGTGGGCAAACAAGCGCTCAAACGTTACCGTGCGGGTGAGTGCCAAGGCATACCTAACCTAGGGAGCCTCCCAGAAATCCCCCGTAGCCAGAAGTCATTCCAACATAGTCTCAAATAATCACAGCATCGTCCCAAAATCATATAAAACGCCATATGATTGCAAACATTTCATGACACTGCATTCTTCTCAAATGAATTCCAAGGTAGTTCCAACGTAACTGATTTAAGTAATCCCAGTAGTCCCAAATTAGCCCCGCATAGTCCAAAATATAGTTTTGAAAGAGAATCAAAGGGATCCGATTATAGTCGATTATAGTTGTGTGACTTTTTACTTTGTGATTGCGTACGATCTTGTTGATATCATGGTGTCCATCACTCTGTTTACTCGCGTCCAGGTGTGCCCCCTGGTGGAGCTCTTCGTCCATCCTCAGGGCAGGGGGCGCGGCCAGAACAGGATTGACCAGAGCCACTTGAGGCAGCCCGGTTCGAGCCGGGGTCACGCCTGAAACAGTGACATTACACGCAGCGGAGTCAGGGAAGTGGGCGGGATGTGATGTTGAGGCGGCAGGCTTCCCACCTGTGATGACGCCCGGAGCTTGAGCGGCCATGACGCCTTGCGGAAGACCGGCCAGCGCTCGCAGCACTGACGCTCCCACTGGATCCTGAAAGCGACATAATGCCATCATGGCACACGATGACATCATCGGGAGAGACCCACCTGCGCACTGAAGTTGGCGGCCGCGGCCAGGCCTCCAGAGGCGGTGATAAGCGGCACGGGCGGGGTGACGGCCTTCCCAACTCGCAAGTACTGGCCGCCCAGGTCAAACAGGTTCATGGAGGCCACTGCGTCGACAGCAGACTGGGGTTTGTCGTACTCTGCAGGGAAAGGCAAAAGGTGTCAGCCAGCGCGTCGCAACCACACGGTGGCTCTCTTGCAACCGTCTCACCGATGTAGCCGTAGCTTTTGTGGCGTCCCGTGGTGGGTTCGCGAGCCAACATGCACGACTTGATCTTCCCAAAGGCCTCGAAGACGCTCCGGATGTCGCCGTCCGACAGGTCACGATGAACGGACGCCACGTAGATCCTGTTGAAGGCCCGTGCTTCCTCCGCCAACTGCTCGATGATGGGCAGAGCCTGCCCGATGTTACTGGGCCGGCCCACCTGTTCAAAGTACGGAGTCGATTGTTTGACCGTGGGCGGTCTACGGTGGCGAGGGGCGTCCACCTCGAGCCGACCTTAATGTTTCGCCCTCCGAGAACGACAGAGTTCATTTGGTCCAGAGCCAGTTGAGCCGCTTCTGGCGTCTCGTACTCCACAAAAGCAAAACCCTGAACAGGCAAGCGGCGTTTCCCCGCATGACTTGACATTTGGACAACGCTGCATGTTCCATTGGATGCGAAGCACTGGGTTGTGACTTCTGACCTTGTGCTTCATGGTGACAGAGTCAAAGGACATGTCGATGCTTTTGATGGGTCCGAAGGGGATGAAGGCCTGTCTGATGGTGTCTTCGCCCAGCTCGTAGTAGATCGAGCCCACATAGACACGGCACATGATGGCCAGGGCACGCTGGCGTTGAGCCGCCACCTCAACAGGAAGTCACCACCAGCCGCATTAGCTCGCGTCGTCAAAACAAGACATAAGCACCTTTTGTTGACGCTCCACAAAATAAGAAATGACAACTTACTGATTGCAGAGGAGAAAGTTCTCCTAAACCCACCGACAAGGACGCCATCTGACACACACACACACACACACAGATATATATATAAACACACACATATATATACAATGAGGCTCCCACACTCCCGCAACCCTGAATAAGCAGTGTTGAAAACGGATATATGAAAATCTGAGAAATCAAACAGAATTGAATTGCATTGTGGTTCTCCAATTTCCGATTGTCTACAAGGTTACGGAGATGTCTGAATCTGATCGGATGAGCCGGCCCGTGGGTGCGGCCGCCTCAACCCAAGATAGCAAGGTAGGAAAAAGGCAAACAGTCGTGCACAGTTCGATTCGTGAATCATCAGGGAGTCAACGTTGGCCCGACTGGCATCACGAAACGAGTGTACAGGAGTTTGTGTGTACCTGCAGTCCGCTGAGCTGTTGCTGCTGAGCCATGGTCTGCCTGGCCAAAACATTCCGGATGCTTTGTTCCATGGCATACTTCTTGGCCTGTCCAGGTGAATGAGCAATCAGATTATAAGTGCAACAGTTAAACGGAAGATAATCGACTATCAAATTGAGTTGAGTATTTTTGTTCATCGTTTATAGACTTGTCCATTTGGCCTTAACTTCTGCAGCGCCTCCTGCTGGTCGGGGGTGAGCGGCGGCAGGCCGAGCCTCGTCGCGGTGCTGGTGGTCGCGTTGCCTTGTCCGTTCTCCATGACGAGCATGCGCAGTGGCATCACCGCGTCCGCTGGCTTGCCTTACTCCGTTACCCTTGGCGACGCCATTCAAGTGGATTTCCAGCAACACTTTCAACTTTTTCGCATTTATACTTACACTTTTATCTTATGTGATACAACTTTTGGAAGGCTGGAAGTCCAAATTTCTCAACAGCTGTCATAGTTGTACAGACACCATCATTTGACTGTATCTTCCGTTTCTTGGGCTAAGAATGTTATTAACGTGGACGATGGCTTAGCACGCAGTGTTTACGACACGCACAAACAGAGTGGCTCGGTTAGCGTTAGCTTAGCATGCATCTGTCGAAGGAGCAATGTCCAGAAGGAAAAGGTTTCATGTTCCTACCGCACACGCGGCCAGCACCTTAAACTCGAGCTTCAGTCAGGTTCTGTCTCTGCGTGTATGTAGCTGTGAGCGTTCGGTTCGATCCACTGATGAGGTTTTGGGGCGAATGTGTGCGTCTGAATGCCTCTCGTGTGTCGGAGCAGCGCCAGGACACGCTACGTCACTTCCTCTGGCCGCGCTTTCTCATCAATGGTAAAACTTAACTCACAAGATTATAAACACATTTTGTCTTTTTAAATTATCACATTAATTTAGCTATTTATAACAATTCCACATGAAACCCGATTTGAGGTCGAAACTGGAAAAATCCAAATGTTAGAAATGCGACTTCCTCGAATGAAGCATCGTCTCGCGAAGAACGGAAAAAAACGATATCGATTGCTCATTGAAATCCAGCCATGATATGAACTAGTGATGTGCATTCCAGTTCTTTTAAGTGAATTGAATCCTTAGAATCTGTTCACTCATAAGATTCGTTCAAGGAATCGTACACCAACACATTTTACACAACGTAAAACGCATATACATATTGTCATATAAAGCAGTTAACCAAATGTCAGATTTTTGTTTTCATGCTCAAAAAAATAAAAACAAGGGATAAAACACCAGACAAGTTTAAACAGGTTTTAATGTTTATTAAAATAATAATAATAATAATAAAAGTACATTTCAAACCAGCAATCTAATGTGAAACTGCAGTAGATACATTGGATAACAATATTTAGGCGTATATATGCATCCACGTTATTTTAAGTGTTATAAAATAAAGATTACCCAAAGAGAAGTTGTTGCATAACGGCACATCCCTTAATGCAATAAAGTTAGCCGTCAGCCTGGAGAAAACGTGCATAAAAGAAGTGGTATTTCAGTGAGTGGTTCTTTCTTTCCTTGGCAAATCGTAAATCGACATTCTGACTTACATAGTTCACGCCAGGAGGAGACGCAACACGTTCACTGACTGATCCGTTGATGCACGGGAAGGAAGGCAGTTCACCCATTGACTCGTTCGCGAACGGGAAAGTCAGGATTCGTTCCCTCACTGATCCGTTCTCGCGATGAACTGGAAATGCAAATCACTCACTAACTCGTTCACTCAGAGATCCAATTCACGATTCGTTTGTGAACGGGAAGTTAGGTCATTTTCTTCTTCGTTGTTATACGTCGAGGTGGCACCAGCTTCAATGCGCATTACCGACACCTACTGGTTGAAGTCATATGAACTGAAACTGGCTTTTCGGTGTGAAATCAATCATGACGACAAACACATATTAGGTGTGCTGGTGACCAAGGACCTCACCAGTCAAAGAACTTGCACGCTACAACCATTTGAATAAGACAGACATTAGCAGTAGCATTTGGTATTA
Organism: Syngnathus scovelli; assembly: GCF_024217435.2. Lineage (NCBI taxonomy): Eukaryota > Metazoa > Chordata > Actinopteri > Syngnathiformes > Syngnathidae > Syngnathus > Syngnathus scovelli. The sequence goes on from NC_090863.1 coordinate 9,109,314, forward strand.
GTGTGGTGCTCATCGAGCTTTATAATAAAATCAAGTGCCACTGTCGCTTCCACCTCCTCAGGAGCGGTCACATCTGGCAGCAGGTTTATCTAGAAGGGCATCCCTCCAGAAATCTGGTGGGCCACTTGCTCATCCGGGCTCTCCTCCTTGTCCTTCCTCTCGCGGTTCCAGTCCTTGAGGCCGGCAGGCAATTCGGTGTCCTCGGTCTCACCGCCTGTGCCCTCCACCAGCTCTTCGTACGTGGACTTCTCAGAGAAAGGTCGTTTTCCTAGCAGCTCCACCATGTCATTCTTGTCCAGAACCTCCTTATCCAGCAGTCGCAGCGCCACCTTCAGGATCACAAGCGCAGAAGTTGCAGCAGTAGAGCCATCAGCCAGACAAAAGCACCCAGAGCCGGCCTGTCTGCCTGCCTCACCTTCTCCACCTCAGCCTTCTTGTCACTCAGCAGGCTCTGAGTTCTGCGGTAGGCATCTGCGATGAGGTCTCGGACCTCGGCGTCGATGAGGCGTGCCGTGGCCTCGCTGTACGGCTTCTCCAGAACCATCTCGCCCTGCCGGGGGAGTTCGAAGGACACCTGGCCCACCTTGGCGTTCATGCCGAACTGCACGATCTGTGAGAGCCAGAGCCCGCGATGACAGGGAGGTGCTGTGACCCGACTCGGCGCGTCACTTCGGTCTGACCTGCGCATAGGCGCTCTGGGTGACCTTACGCAGGTCGTCCTGAGCGCCCGTGGTGACTCTGCCGAAGAAGATCTCCTCGGCCACGCGACCGCCTAATGTCATGCACATGCGGTCCAGCAGCTGCTCCGTGGTGTACAGGAACTGCTCCCTGGGGAGGTACTGCGCATAGCCCAGCCCACGGCCCCGGGGGATGATGGACACCTGGATGCAGCGTGGGGTAAGCGCACGCCACGTTCACTAGATGGCCGAGTGGGCCCACCTTCAGCAGCGGGTCGGCGTGCTCCAGGAACCAGCCGGCAACGGCGTGTCCCGCCTCGTGATAGGCCACCGTCTTCTTCTCGTCAGGCTGGAGGACCTGCGTCTTCTTTTCCAGGCCTGAAAAGAGGAATAACATGTTCCCAAGTACGGTGGGGTGCAGGGCCGGCCGGCCGGCCGGCGGAGGCGCTCACCTCCGATGACCCTCTCGATGGCCTGCTCAAAGTGCTTCTGCTGGATGGCGTTGCACAAATGCCGTGCAGCAATGAGGGCCGCCTCGTTGCAAACGTTGGCGATGTCCGCACCTGCCGAGCACATGTTGCCGTCTGATATCGGACTGAGCCTGAGACAAGCGTTTTAGGAGAGAGACGCGGGCGCTCAGTAGCAACCGCCGGCCGACATCTTCATCTCACGATAGTGGCCCCGCATGCAAGATTGGACTTGATTCTTGTCTGGTCAAGGCTTCACCTGCTTGCTTCTGACCTTACCTGAGAAACCAGGTGTGAGCGCTGCCATTTTGCGGGCCAAGGCATCTCTATCTGTGACCGAGTCCAACTTGAGAGGTCGAAGGTGGACTTTAAAGATGGACACTCGCCCTTTGATGTCGGGAGGACCTGAAATGACAGGTGTGAGTGACGGCAGCGTGATGGCAACGGCGCTGGGGAGAGTGACGCCTCGCCCCACCCGCTCACCGATGTAAATTTGCCTGTCGAAGCGTCCCGGCCTCAGTAGCGCCGGGTCCAAGATGTCCGCCCGATTGGTTCCCGCCAGAACCACCACATTGGTTGCCGTGTTGAACCCTGCAACATGCAAAAGGGAGCGTCAGGCGTCTTTTATTGTTGCTTTCTAAGGGCTCGGGCTGGCGAGTGGAGCGGCGCCACGACGGCGTCTGACCGTCCATCTCCACCAGCAGCTGGTTCAAGGTATTCTCCTGCTCGCTCTGCCCCCCGAAGTTGCCCCGCCCCCGCTTGCGTCCCACCGCGTCGATCTCGTCGATGAAGAGGATGCAGGGCGCGTTCTTCCTGGCCATGACGAACAGATCCCGGACCTGTGCGGGCAACGCGGTCAGCGAGCGCGGACGGGGAGCGAGAGCGCTAGGAGATGAGCCGGCACTCACCCGGGCTGGGCCCACGCCCACAAACATCTCCAGGAACTCGGAGCCGTTGACGGTAATGAAGGGAACGTTGGCCTCGCCCGCCGTGGCCTTTGCCAGGAGGGTCTTCCCCGTCCCAGGAGGCCCCGTCAGGATGGCGCCCTGGCAACGGCGAGAACGGCGAGGAAAGCGTCAACGGAGCCGCCCTGCCAGCCCCCACCCCGCCCCGAGCTGACCTTGGGGATCTTAGCGCCGAGGTCCTCGTACTGTTTGGGGTTCTTCAGAAAGTTGACAAACTCCATGATCTCCAGCTTGGCCTCCTCGCATCCGGCCACGTCTTTGAACTTGACGTCGATTTCGTCCTTGAGGATCTTGGCGGTGGTCTCGCTGACACTGAACAAGCCGCCCATGCCACCGCGGCCAGGCCGGCCTGCGCCCGCCGGGCCTCGGCGCAGCATGAAGAGCAGGAACCCGATGATAAGGGCGGTAGGCAGCATGCTCAGGAGGAAGGTCCTAACGTACAGGGTCAAGAAAAGGCCCTCTTTCACACCCATTTCAACTTCAGCGCTGTCCTTGGAGACGCTCACAAATACGTGCTCCGTGTAGCCAATTGTTTGGAGAGCTTTCAACTGGACGAGTCGTCAACACTGGCCCTGGGCGGGGCTGGTGTTTCTAGGTTATTCCACCCGCCGCTACTTGTGCTCATTTAGTCAGCACCTCCAATTGGCGTGTGCTGAACGCCGATCAAGACTCACGAGTTGAATTGAGGGAGCTCCCAAAAGAGAGATGAAAAGGCCCCACCCAACAAGTCAACTCATCCAGGCTTGGCCCTCACTATTTGTCTTTGTGAGCACAGCAAAGGTTGGTGCCAGGCTTTACGAGGCATTTGGAGGTTGCTCACCCGTCGCTCTCTGTGGTGTAGACCACGGGCACGCGGTTCTCGCCCTCGATGCCCAGTTCGTTTTGGGCATTCTCCAGGTTCCTCTCAAAGGTGTCCACACTGCCGATGTTGAACCACACGTACTGCTGCAGGGACAAACGGGCGCGGCGGCACGTCACCGCTTGACGCTAAGGAGGCTAGCCCATGTGGGAACGACTTGAAAATCGGCAACGGCGAGTCGCGCCCGCATGCTCCCTCCCTCCCTCCGCATCTTCTAGACGGCCAACTCACCCCCTCCACAGGCATCTTCCCGGGTGAGAAGACCACTTTAACGTAGCGCTTGTTCACCACCTCCAGCCTGTCCACCTGCGACACAAAGACGAGGACCGCCGTCAGCACCGTGGTCATCGTCGCTATGATGTCGGCGTTCCCTCACCACGCCTTTGGACAAGATGTTGTTGACAAAGTCCTTCCAGGTGACCTCTCGGCTTTCGTCCCTGAACAGGAAGTAATAGGCCACGGCGGTCCAGAAGGCCACGCCGCACAATAGGGTGATGCGGAACTCCTTCTCATCCCAGGGAATGTCACCCTACAAGCAAAGGCTTCTGTTCTCATCTTCTCCTCACCATTACGGGACGTCGGACACTTGCAGGAATGTAAACGACATTGCGCCTTGGATCACGTGATCCGTCTTGTTGAGGATAGCGAGCAATGGGCTGGCTTGGCCTGATCGTCTGGCACGCCGCCGTTCACAGCGTCCAGCTGGTGCGCTCGACTGCACTCACCTTCTGCAGACGGCTGTACCAGTTCGACTCCTTCCGTCCTCCTCGTTTTCCATCGCCTCCTCGTTTTCCATCGCCTCCTCCCGCTCCGCCCCCTCCGGATGGCCCCGCCTCTGCTGGAGCGTCGTCAGCTTTGTCGTCTGTCCGCACACAAATAAAAGTCCACATTAGGGCTGAACAATGAATGAGGTATACATGGAAACCGTAATTCCGGACAATTCTGGACTACGCCAGTTGAATCTTACCTTTGTCTGGTGAAAGAGCTTTCTTGGAATTCTTTCCACTGTCGGGAAAATACTTCTCAAAGCCTGCAGAGACAAGCAAACGCATCAGTGCAAGTTTTTTTCAGAAGAGTAAGATGATGCTGACGAAGCACCTTTGGGGGGTCTGGAGGTCAGACTCCGACAGGCCAACATCAGTTTACTCAATAAAGTCCGCTCACTCGCCAGCCGTCTTGTCGCCTGGCCGACAAACAAAACGCGAGCCATCATCATTTTGTTCGCAAGAGGTGCGAAAAAGGCGATGAGCGGGTTAGTCAAAGCAGTCCCGACTTCTCTCCACTCGAAAGTTATGACGTCAAATGCAATATGACGGGGAATCCGGACCCACTTATCTTTTTTTCAGATGCAGTTGAAGCGATGTGCAACCTTTCGGACGTGTTTGCTCGGCTAGCGGTATGAAATGAGAAGGGACAAGGGGGCACCTACCAGCAGCCCGCTGGAGGCGGGTGAAGGAGCAACGAGAAGTCGCAGCACCTTACAGCAGCCCACCGACAAGCGAAGGTAGCGGTGAGCCATGGTCACGCAGACCGAGGAAACGGTGACGACTTCAAAAAGCAACTCTGGAGCGAGGGTGTTAAGGGACACTCCTCAAGTTCAACATCGCGGTTCCGTAAGCGTTCCAGTCCGCCATGTCTGTTGTGCGTAGCTTCTTCGACACGGTGACAACGGTGTGTGGCAGTGAGCAGCGCCCCCTGCTGGAAGTAGCGTCATCATATCCGAGTCAAAGTCCGTCAATGTCACTAAAGTGTGGAAGTTGAGCCCATTATGCTGTTTCTGATAAAAAGCGCCGTGAAGTGCTGCTCATCCCCACAGGAAAAACAACAGAGCCAATTCCTGTTTCTGTTTTTATTTGGTTAAGAAAGAAAAATAAGACAGGAAGTGATCAATCTTCTATGGTGATAATCATGAGGATCAATATAGACTTTGTGGTTTATATGAAAATAGGCAGCGGAGCAGGTTCAACTCTTGCCCCGCCTCACAAGCACGCCACAAGAAACCGGCTGGCTCGTTAGTCAAATTCGTTAAGCTGACTCCTCCCCCTCACCTGGGTGTGCTGAGGGAGCGGCGGTGCTGATGCGCGGCCACGCCCCTTCATGATCCAAGGTCTCGGGGGAGTTTGTGGGGGATGCGTTCAGAGCTTCTCCTTGGACTGCACCCAGATCAAGGATCCTGAGTGATCCTCGATGATCTGCTTGCTCTGCTCGTAGATCTCCTCCAGTGTGTCGCCTTGCACGATGGCTGCCCGCACACATATCATCACATTTGCGCTGAGACGGCAATTTGAGGCGGTTTAAAAAGTGCTTATTCCCAACCTGTGAAATGTTCCGTAAACTCGTGTTCCAACTTGGCAGCTCGCTCAAACGTCTTCCTGCTTTGTTCCTCCGTCAGACGCTTGTTCATCTCCCTGACACACACAGGCGATTTTTTTTATGCATGTGACAGCATCTGCTTCGTGAGCGTACATAAAGAGAGAATAAGCACGTTTGTGTTTGCCTAAAACTAAAAGTGTAAAACCCTTGGTTTCGGACGGACGGACAGACGGATAGCATCTACATACACACATACACAGACAGACGGACGGACAGCATCTACAGACAGACAGACAGACTTTATTGATCCTGAGGGGAAATTATTTAGTCTTATTTTGTGAAATGGAGGCGACTCAAGGTTCAAGTGTTGTTTGGCAATCGTAGTTTACTTGACACAATACTGTGCCATCGTGCCAATATGCACACCCCCCAAAAAAACAACTAAAATCAAGACTCCAGGAAATAAAAACCCATGACAAGGATGGATTGTTGAAATAAAAATAAGTAAAACAAATTGACTGAATATTAAGACACCAAAAGATCATGAAAAATGATCAGAAGAAGTGTGTGTGTCTTACATGATGTTCTGGACGGACTTGGGCTTGATGAAGATGGCGATGGGATGAAGCAGCGCCGCCTGCAGCCGCTTGATGGCGTTGCCCGACACGTCCAGGATGCAGTGCTTACCCTACATGCGTGCCAGTGTCATATTAGCTTGAATAGGAAAGGCTGCGGCGGGGCGGCACCGTGAGCTTTTGCCGCTGTACCAATCGGTGCTCGTTAACCTTAGCAGGAAGCTGACCGACTCAAAGGTTAAGCAAGGACGGAGGGGACGAGCCGCCCACCTTGTCGGCCACCTCTCGCACCGACTGGACGCTGGTTCCGTAAAGGTGGTTGTTGTACTGTCCCGCCTCGATGAACTTGTGCTCCTGGATGTCCTTCTCCATCTGCTCACGTGATGCCACAAAGTGATAATCCCGAGCGTCCACTTCATAGTCGCGTTTGGGTCGTGTGGTGTCTGCAAAGAACGGAGCAAATGCAAAGGTCGCCCCGGGCTGGCAAAAAAGAGGAGCGACGAGAGACGCCGGGCGCTGCCGACGGCCACTCACGCGGGACGCAGGACCCAAACTTGTCTGGGAACTCCGAGATCAGGTCGTCGTTGATGCGGTCCTTCATGGGGCCCAGGATGATGACTGGTCGCGCGTAACCCACTGGACGGGACAAGCAAGATGGTGGGAGTCAGACCTCGGCTTGGCTCGGCTTGCCGCCGGGGCCTGGGCTCGGCTGCCTCACCTTCTTGCTGTGTGACGGCTTCGTACGACAGAACCGACTCCTCCTGGCCGCCTGTCCACAAACGCTCCAGTTGATTCCAAATCCAATTGAAGGAAAAGTACAGAAGCGCCAATACTCGCAAATGTTTGAGGAGAAAGAGTAAGTGGTATGACGCGACGCGACTTACGGCAACTGCTCTCACTATCGCTGGCGTTGGACGTGGCGTGTTCTGAAAAGACAAAGGAGGTCAGCTGTCCGTCCCAAAAGGGGTAAATCGTAGCATGAGCGCGCCGCCGTCCGGGTCACGCCTTTGGAAAGGCTTTGTGGGGTAAAACAAAGTCTCGTTCAGCAGAAGGTGGAGCCTGAGCCATCTTGACAACGAGCGAGATGCCCGAGGGAGGGGAAGGGAGGGGAAGGGCAGGGGCGGCCAGGCAAGGTCTGCTGCCGCCCCTCGGTCAGCTGAGAACTACATGTTGATCGAGGCTGAGCGCCCCACTTTGCTCCGCGGCCAAAATGCCTTTACGGGCTTCTCTCGCCTTCTCAAAATGGCCGATATCACGCTTAGAGCAATGCACGTGTGCTTTGCAAAAAACGCCATATTGATTTTGTTGCCAAAAGCAAAAATGCTGAGCTATTTTTACAACTATCCGCTCGAGAAACACTGGCTGGCGAGCAGTCCAGCCTCGGGGGGAGGGGCGGACTCACTGCGTCCTTTGGCGAGGATGTCGATGGCGTCCTGAAGGCGACAAGAGAAGAAGAAGCACAAACAGGAAGTTACGGCATCGCAGCGACAGAGCGAGAGAGCAGACGTGATGCGACAGAGGACGACGCCGTTTGGGTCGGCCGGCCGGGTCCAATTGAGGGAGAAAAAACAAAACAAGGTGGGTGGCACGGGATCGCGGCTGATCTCTCTTCCTGTCGCTGACCGATGAGCAGGGCGGGTGGGCGGCGCCCCCCGGAGGCGGCGGCGGGCCTCGTACTCACGCTCCACGTCGCTGCTGTCTTGCTCGCCGCCGTCGCGACTCTTTCCGAACAGGAAGGACCTGGCCAACACGCCCTTTCTACGCTTGTCGCCCGACAGCTACAGGAAGTGGATAGGAAAGGGACAGGAAGGCGTCTAAACGTCAGGCGCTCGCGTGTTGACCATACGGTCAAAGCGGTCAACAGTAGGCACCGCTCGGGACACAAGTCTCCCGCAAACACGCTCTCTCTCTTTCTTTCTCTCTCTCACACACACACACATGCAGGTACAGGTGAGGGGGCAGCGCAAGAGACAAAAGCGTTGCCATAGCAACAGCGCAAACGCAACACCTTGATTGTTGAAATGTTTGGAGGAGGCCTGGCTCCATGTGAGGGATGAGAACAACAAAGAGGAGGAAGATGAGGCAGACATCCACGTCAAGAGTTACATTGGCTCATGCGCGTCGGTCAGGCCGTTCGCCAGCAGCCGTAATGACGTCACCACCGCCGCCACCGCCGGGATGCTCAAAGATCAGCGACATGCGGTTAAGATCAGCTGCTTTTGTCGCGCACGCGCTCGATAATATGTGGAGCGAGCATAGCAAAAACATTGCGAGATTCCCACAGCATCAAACGTAAACTCACAACAGGAAACAACTACATGCTAACAAAAGAGCTCAGGTGCCGATAGGAAGGGCTAACGTGCAACGTGCTAACACAACAGGTGCTACAAAAGGAGCTAACATGCTGAACGAATGCTAAGAGGGCGAGCTAATCCGTACGAATGATTGGACAACAGTAAAAGCACAAAACCGGCAGCACGGCGAAAGGCAAGTTCGAGACCCCCGCGTCACATACGAGCCGGCCGTAACAAAGAAGAGCTCATCTGCTTCATGCTGAGTGCAGCGCGCGCCAACATGCCGGAAAAGGTGTTAAAAGCAAGCAGCTAGCTGGCTCAGATGCCAAGAAAAAGAGTTTCATGTTCTCTGCCCGACTCACCCCTCGATCTCGAGACTTGGGGTTGAACTTGACCGTCTTCAACCTGGCTCGCTCTTTCTTCTCCACCCTGTCAGCCAATCAAAGCACGTCAAATTGAGCAATCTGCGCGAGCAGGGTATTGGCGTGAGCGAGCGACAGACCTCCTCTTGCTGGGTATGACGCCGACCTCTTGGACGTCCCCGGTGGCCGTCATGTGGCGTGCTTGCCACCACTCGTCATCGGAGGCGTTGACCACGTGCAGGATGTCCCCAAACTTGAAGTTGAGGCCCTGACTGGGGAGACCCGAGTCGCGAGTCCTGTCGTAGTCGAACAGCGCCCTGCACGGGATGGGGGCCGCATGTCAGCAGGGGGCGGGGTTGGCCGTGGGCAAAGGCCTTGGGCAAAGGTTGTGGCTTCTCCCACCTAACATAGAGCGACCTCTTCTGGCTGGTCCTGAGGGATCCTGATCCGGAGCTGATGCTGCTGTTCATCATCTGCTCCCTCAGGTCGTGGATCTTGGCCTCAAAGCGGCCGTACTCTGCGCAGGAAAGGCCACGCATCAAGCCCTGGGCAGATTCCACTCGGCTGCTCCACCTTCTTTTTGCAGCGGCGTGACTCACCCTCGGGTCTGTAGTGCGCCACAATGGCAACTGTCTGCCCGGCGTTCTTGAGCGCGGCCGCCGCCTGCTCATGCGTGGCGCTGCGGAGGTCCACACCATTTACCTGCGCGCATGCCCGCACCAACCTTGTTTGAATCACTCCCAGTTTCATTTGGGAGGCCACGGCGGCGGCGACGTACCGACACAAGGCGGTCGCCCTTCCTCAGCTCCCCGCAGAGGTCGGCGGGTCCTCCGGCCAGGATGAAGGAGATAAAGATGCCTTCACCGTCCTCGCCGCCTACAATGTTGAAGCCCAGACCCGTGGTGCCACGGTGCAGGACCACCCTGCGGGGATCCCTGACGGAACAGGGACAGAGATGCATGCTTGACCACAGCGCATTCAACATTTTAGGAAACGAAATTTTAGGAAAAAGCGCAAGGTACCATGAGGCCACGTCATCTCCCGGCGCGCCCTTAGGCGTTGGCGAGTAGCGTCCGGATGTGGCTGGCGGGGGGAGGGGCTGAGACAGCAAGTTGATGGGGGCGCCGATATGATTCTCCAGGTGCTGAGCGAACACTAACGACACACAAACACGCTATTAGGTGGACACGCCGCAGCCCAGCGCAGCACATAGTGGGGAGGAGAAGAAAGGCAGCATGTGAAGAAAAATGAAGCGTGAGAAGGAAACAGAAGTTGGAAGAAAGAGCGAAAGGAGGAGCTATGAAAATACCAACAATGATGAGTGGGGCAAAAAGAACAAGAAGATGACCAAGAAAAAAAAAAGACGTGGAGAAGCGGCCAAAAGAGAAGGAAAAGTACAAGACGAGGGAAAAAGCATAGGAGAAAAAAAATAAGGAGTGTGAAGATGAGGAGGTTGCGGCGGGTGGCAGTTTACAGCCGTCCGGGCGCGGTGCGTCGGCGGTGTCGGCCACGAAGACGTTGTTGGGCTTTGCCACTCGCAGGTGGACCACATCGGGCGTGTTCTTCAAGGCAGTGACGGCGTGCTCGTGGCTCACCTCCTCCAGACAGCAGCTGTTGACCTGCATGGCACTCGCGTCACTCACCAGCGGGCGGGCGAGCGAGGCCGGTGGCTCACCGCCAGGAGCTTGTCCCCGATCTGCAGCCGCGCGTCCCTGTGGGCGGCGCCCCCCTCGATGATCTTGGTGACGTAGATGCCGTTGTCACCCGGGATGTGCTGGTTGCCCACACCCCCCGCGATGCTGAAGCCCAGACCTAAAACGCCCACACGCAAACCATGCCATGCCATGGCACACTTGCCGTCGAGTTGCCGCCGTTTACCTTTGGGTCCCTTGACCAGTTTGATGTCGGCGACTCGGTCAGCCTCGAATTTGCGCCGTCGGACGTACAGCCGCACTAAAGAGCCCGCCTCCTTCAGCGCCTCCACGGCGCGACTGTGCGTCACCTGCCGGACGTCCACCTCGTTCACGCGCAGGATCACGTCGTTCACCCTGAAAATCATCGTCATCACATCCTCGGTGGGGGAAAAACATTGAGTCCACAACAGCCGAGAGCGAAAAAAAAAAAAACAGAGGGTACGCGAAAGCCGAGGAGAGGCGATCAGGTGACGTGTTGCATAATGTAGGTGGCGCACCTGAGACGGCCATCCTGTGCAGCGGCGCCCCCCGCGATGACTTTGGTGATGAAGATGCCGGGGTCCTCTCCGACGTGGGGGTTGTCCACGCCACCCGCGATGCTGAAGCCTAGGCCCGAGTTGCCCTGGACGCAGGCAGCCAGGCAGTGGGTGACATGGCTTGGCTAGCGGCGCCAAAGGGCGCTGGCAGAAGAGTGCGTGCGCTCACCCTCTCCAGCGTGATCTCCTCGTACTCGTAGTCGGTCTCGCCGCCGTTGACCTGTGGGCGGGTACACAAGTTGGAGGAGAAGTGCAGCTTGCCGGCATCTTCTGCCTCCTTGCCTGCCACCAACTTTGAGGGTGCTAAAGTGGCAATCTGGCTACAAAGTGAACGTGCGAGACAAGTCTCAAAGTAGCGCTGTCCTAGCCGCTGCCCGCTTCCTCACCCGGTGGTGCCCCCGGAATAACTTGCTTAGTTTTGCCTCGCCGAGCGCACCCCAGAATAATTTGCTTTGCCGCAGTTCCTCGGTCCTGATTGACAGTTTTTGCTTTCATCTGCTAAAAATGGCGTTTATCGTCGACGAGGTGCGAGGTTCACTCACGGCGCCCGAGGGACTTCAGAAATATCGAGAGCCAAAGCTAGCACATTTGTGCACGCCGAGACGGCGTAAAGGGATTTTGAGCGGATGTTTTGTGGGTGTCGTCCCCTTGTTGCACGACACGGGCTTCCGTGACACTCACGTGAGGAGGCGTGTCCAGGCTGTCGGCGTCGACTAGCAGAGGAGGAGGGTTGGCCTGAACGACAAGAGGACACACACAGAACACACACGCACACATCAATAAAGAGCGCCAAGGTCGCACAGGACTTTGAATTGATATTTGACTGTTTCGAATCAAATGTTAAGAATTTTGGCGTGGCGGTCTTGTCGCTTGAGCGTGACGGGAGGAGCGAGCCTTTGTCCCGGTGAAGCTTTGCCGCAAGGCTAAAACGAGCACCCATCGAGCGCGCCAAGCTCACAGAAGCCGAGGCATCGATCTCCTGATAAAAAAGCCATGGGCCCAAAGCGCTCCACCGACTTGCTCTGTCCATCAAACCAAGCATCTTGGCAGCGAAGTGTCATGACGGCGGGAACCATTCAACGCTCTTCACTGAATTAATCGGACGGAATACGGGTGACTCGTCGGAAAAGTCAAACTGAGTCCGTTTACAGTCAATCTCACTCTTGCTGGCGCAGGATAGGCATTTCTTTGGCTCAAAGAAGAAGAAGAAATCAATAAAAAATAAAATCAAAACGGATGACAAACTGGAAAGCCAAATCCCACACTGGTCCAAGCAGAAAGGTGTGGAGGGGCTGCCAGACTACCTTGATGTAGGAGGGGGGTTGCAGCCGGGGCACGGCGGAGCGGCCGCTCGCCACCTTGGCGCCGGTCTTGGTAGGACTCTTCTTGACGCTGTCGCGCAGGTTGAGGAAGCGGGAGCGAGCGCGGCACGACGGTGGCACCGCGCACGCCGTGAAAGTCGCTAGCGAAGCTCGCAGCTGCGGGCGGGCCGGGTCGGCCCGCTCCCGCCCGGGCTTGCGTTCCGAGGGTAGGAGCTGCCACGAGGACATGAAGGAGATTCCCGGCCGGCGCTCGCAACGAATGTGACGGCAACGGTCAGTTGGGCGGGCGGTGGCGTGTAACGCCTGACGGCCTCGGGCAAGGGAGGGCGCGTGTCAGCGGTGCCGGGCGGGTACGCGGGGGGGCGGGTCGCTGCATGAATAATCAATGTTCCCCTCGAGCGGCCGCGCGCGCTCGTGAGCTCTTGTGTGGGAACGTGACCGTGGCGGGCGAGCGCTCGCACGCGTGATGACCAGCTCGAGTCAGTTTTGTGTCTCAGTTCAGTTGAACAACCGGACTTTGTCGGTGAAAAACTAACTAATTACAATTGACTGCAATCGGTGCAAAACTAACCCAATTGTAATTGAGTGAACCGCGTCCAAAGTTTGATGAAACCTGGTCTAAAATTGCATTAAGGCTGAACTCAATCAAGATTGACAGCGCCAACTCAGCCAGACCTGGACCGGGATGACATCAAAGTCAAGCGCCAAACACCATCGGGTCACATGCTGCGATGTTACACGAGTGCCATGTTGCACTTGGACTGGGTGTGTGTGGTTTGTCAGCATCACGCAAACTTTTCAGCGCAAAAGACAAATGGAGCACCTTCGAGCCACGCCGACTTCTATCTGGAATGAGCAAAACTCGGGTTGAACCAAAACTACACCGCTACTGCCTCTATTTTGCTAAATCTGCCTTACAGTTTGTCCGGGCGTTTCCTAGATGGCGGTCACGGCTCGGGGACACACGCAGAGCAGAGCGGGGAGGCTTTACCTGGGCGGGAGGGTAGGGGTTGGAGGAGCAGGACGGGAGGGGGCCGTCGTCACCATGAGGGTAGAGGGAGGGAGGTGCGAGGGAGGCGGGGAGCTCCGGCCCATCCGAGCCATCAAACAGGCGCTCCAGCGAGGCCACCTGCGGGACACAGGCACCGACACGGAGGCTGACACGGGGCCGGCCGGGGAGCGCACCAGATACCAGTCGCGAGAAGGGAAGGAACACTTTGAAATGACTTTGGCGTCAACCCCGAGGCGTTTTTAGATCTCCGGAAGACAGCGTTTGATATTTGCTGCTACGTTAACGTTGTTTTCGTTGGAACAAGGCGTGAGCCGCGTGCGCCGAGGGCCAGGCTCAAACTCAGACTGAACCCTACACAAAGGACTTTGGACTCAAATGAGACTTGACGCGCAAGAGTCATTTCAAAGAGTTGCCAACATTTCTCTCGCTGCTACAATGGTCTCTTCCAAATAGGGGTTTCTGTCATTTCAAAGAGTTGCCAACATTTGTCTCACGGCTGCGGTGGTCTCTATCGAACATGCGCACAGCGAGCGTTTGTAGACATGCGCTACCTTGACGGGGGAGATGTGCGCATGGGTGACGTATCCGTGTACGTTCTCGATTTGGGATAGGTTCTTCTCGGCCACCTGGACCAGCTCCGGAGCACCGGCCGCCTCCTCTGTGAGCTGCGGAGAGCTCCGCTCCTCCGGCGGCGACGAGTCCTCATCCTGTTGCCGGTACTTCTGAAACAACCGAATAGGAGACGATTGGGCCGAGAGAGGACGAGGCGGCGCCGACGCTCGCGGGCCGAGCGCAACCGTGATGCAATGAGGACGTGGGCGACGACAAAGCATGTGACGACAACGGTGGACAGAAGTAGCGCAGAGAGCCTTCTTGAGAGAGAGAGAACACTCTCTGCTCACCGCCAGATTTATTCTGCCGCGCTCTCCTTCGCCGACTTGAGCTGTCAGATCCATGGGCCGGATGCGACCCGTGACATCGGGCAAATCATGTGCATGGACACAAACTGCGCTAGTGTTGCGCTACTACAGACGGGTCTCGTCTCAAGACCATTTTTTCAGTGGGTTTTTTTGGTGGCCCAAGAAAGCCCAAGGCCAAGAGTGAGGTGCTTGCCCTTGAACCTCTGCAGCGGCAGAATGAGTGTGGGGGACAGGACGGGGCGAGTGGCATCGGTAACGATGGCAGAGCCCTTCTTTTTCAGCCAGAGGAGGCGGAGGAGCGCCGAGCAAAGATGCTAAAAATAGCAACATCAGCAGATGTACCGAGGAAGACGATGGAGGGGCGCCATCAAGAGCGACGACGCAAACATCGAGCACTCCAACGAAAGCTCGTTGACCTAAATTGTCATCCCAAACTTTCCCGTTCAAAAAACATTCGGTCGTCCCACTCAAATAATCGGCCGCCGATACAGTACAGGGTGGATTCTTACTTTTGGCATTCCAACACAAAAACAGTCGAGCATATCAGCCCTCTCCCAATCTCCGCGCCTCAAAAACAAAACCAACGGGTGCTGACAACCAATCGAGTTATCGGGCTTCCTTCGCTGGGGTGTGAAGGGCCCGAAATATTGCCGATGGCTGCGTTTGCGTAACGAAAACTCCAAGATGTGCTTGCCAGAGCAGAGTGCAGATCAAGCGGTACGGCTGCGGGCTCCGAGTTGGAGCCTTGGCATGAAGGCGCGCGGGCGCACCCACCCACCTTGCATCCGAACATGAGCGAGACGGTGCCGTTGACGCACGCCGCTTTGCAGTGGCACAGGACGGGCGAGAAACACTCGGGCGTCCCGTCGTTGGCCGACGGCCGCCTCCCACGGGAGTGCCGACCACAGGAGTGCCGAGCACAGGAGCGCCAACCGGCGCCGCCTCCACCCGCTGTGCCACTGCTGCTTCTCTCCCTCACCATCCGCCCTCATTTCTCACATGGCGGCCAGGGGGAAGGCCATCCCAGAGAGCTTCCTTCATTCAACCCTGCCCCCGCTCAACTCCCCTCCTCTTCCAGTCAGCTCCTCACTGCATGCGTGTGAGGTGGTGGAGGGTGGTCACGTGACTCGCCAATAGCTCGGCGCGCTGTGCCCCAGAGGAAGGTAGCGCATGTCTGACAAGTCAACCAAAGTAAAAATCAACAAAAAGGTATTTGCGCCTCTCCTTCGCAGGTCCGTGCGCTTCTTCAGCGTAGATGCAGAGTGAGCTGATCTGACGTGACACGCCATCGCGGGAGGCGCCGGCTCCGCCGACTCCTCCCGCCCTCTTCGCCTTGGCAACAGCAGAAGACGATGATGATGGCGGGAACTGCAGTGCGCACGCGCGCTGACAGTGAGAGGAGCTGACAGGCTGCCATGTGAGGAGCCCTTTCTCGCAGGAGCCGGCGGCCGCGTATGCGCGCACATGCGCTCAAGTGCACATCTGTTTTGTTATTGTTGGTCCTCCGTCACAAAGGGAAGAGGAGTGCCCCCTGCCGGACATGTGTGGCAGTGCACACGCACGCAGTGGGAGCACCCAGTACCGGCGTGCCCAATACGCGCACTGCGCAGTTAGCATTAGGCCCCGCGCGTGCATTGCGTGACATCATCATCATTATTATTATTCTGTCACATGTTGCTTGTCTAGACTAGTATCGCTGTATGGATTGCAGCAGCGTGTCGTTGTAGAGTAGACTCGTAGCCGCAAAGATGTCGCGGCGTTTCAAATCAGGTAATGAAAAAAGAAAGAGGCGCCTTCATGACAATTATGGTTATGGTTCACATTACTGAATTTTACATATTGACTTCTTAACATATTAATTGATATAAAAAACGTTTTAGACCAGGTTACTAAAAGGCAAGCAACTATTAGGGGGCAGTCTATTAACTGAGGAAATACGGTAAGTGCAGCCAATTTGTTACTTCTATTTTATTATGTCAGGTAGAGGCGGCACCCCCTCTCCCAAAAAAACATTGCGCCGCAAAGCAGTTTTACCACTGTCTATCACTGATTGAGGAATTGGTAATTTAGCGCCCCCTTCAGGGGAATTAGCAATTTAGCGCCCACATCAGCTGCAGACCAGGTGCCCATGCTTGCTAAGAAGTTGTGCACAGAAACTGAGTGACAAGAAAAAATGGCATTTGTTTTTTTTACCAATTTTACAGCACTTTCTTGGCTAAGCAACAAAATATGGAGCATTTGCGCGTGCAGCGCTTTTACCTCGATGCTGGTGCTAAGGCTGGGCAGCGTGTCGGAGGTGACGGTGGCACTTTGGAAGCTGGGGAAGTCCCAGAGAGCCACGCCCTCCGTTGGCTTGGCAGACTCCGCCCATTTCTGGCTGTCCAATAAGGTCACTTCATAAAACTCTTGGATATCTGCAGCCCACGAGAATGAAAAAAAGGCTTCAAACATTGACAAATCAACACGGAAAGTTCACTCAGGACACGGCAACACCGCAACGCGAGCGCGCACGCGTTGAAGCAGAGCCAAGAGGAGAAGATGAGCAGAGGATCCAAGTGAGAGTTGATGTTTGCCATCTGCTGGCATGGATGCGGGCCAGAGCAAGAAGGACAAGAGCAACAACACACTGGAGCGTCCAGGCTGGATTAAGGGGGGTGGGGGGGTGTACGCTCATGTCCTCCCAGGGATTACAAGCAGCCCGGCCCGGCCCGCTGCCTGACTTAATCGGTCGGCCTGAGGCAACGGCGGCAACTGCATCTGGACTCGGGGACTCGCGTGTCGTCTACGTAGGCGAGGCTCGACATCGGGCTCATCGTGGCGCTTTCAGCACAAAGCCACTTCTGCAGAAAGATGCTACGCCCCAAACCAGGAGGCAAAAGTATGCTTTTCGCACACTGTCAGGAATACTTGAGTATTTCTTTCTTTCTTTCGCTCTCTCTTTCCCTCCCTGCCCATCTCTCATGACTGCCATTCGAGCGCCAAGTCACTCGCTGAGGCATTCAGCCTTGAAAGAGAGCGAGGGAATGAAACCGAGCCAGCGTCGAGCGCTGAAAACAAACGAAATGAATCAACAGGGCCAGGCCGCGAGCACGTACCAACAAGGGCCCGGAAGAGGCTGCTCTGGAAGACGTCGATGACCCTCTGGATGGACGCGCGAAGCTGCCACTCGTCAGCGTGCTGCAGTTTGGCCTGGTACTCCTCCAGCAGGGACAGCGCGCGCTGGGCGTCTGACACAGGGAGCCAAAACGGGCCGTCAGACGATCATGTCATCATCACACCAATACGTCGCCTCGCCTTTGTCGATTGTGGCTCAAATTCGACGCGGAAAGCGGACGCGCATATCAGCCGCGGAGTCCGTGCGCACCGGCGTCGAGTGCATCTGCGAGGCGGGCAAACCAAACAAGCGGCTGGGAGCCGACGCGATGTTGGGCAAAGCCAAGTGGCAAAACAGAACCGCTGTTTCCGCAAAACTCTTCCTTCCCGGAAATTGTTTTGCTTAGCCAACGTGGAAGGAAGTCAAACTTGTCATGAACTGTTGCAGTGTTGCCTGGTGACATCAAACCGTCAAGCGCATCATGTAAGAAGGTGACATGACCTTTATTTTATTTGGTTACAGCAACACTAATTCCACACGAGTAACTTGCACACCCGGGACCAGGCGTTGCCAATTCGTCTGTACAACTAATTATTGTGAAGATATTCTGCTCAGTCATCTGGTGACAGAAGCGCCACTCAAGTCAAAGTGTCCCGAGGGTGATCGACGTCCATGCCCGTCCGAGTTCAGAACAACTTGGTGCTTTTAGACGGTTTTGGCGAGCTTTTGCCTTCCGGGCGCGTTGTGTATACTTTGTGTCAAGTTGGTCGCCACTTTGGCCAACCGTCAGCTCTGTCGCAACTCCTTTAGCATGTCGAGCTATGAGGCTAGCTGGCGGGCCTCCGCGGCCCGGTTCGGCCCGACGCAAGGGGCCGGCCGGTCTGCGCAACGCTTTGTCCTAATAACCGACTGACAGACTGACTAAACTTGGACTCCGCTTAAACGCATTTGGGAGTTTCGCTCTCCCGGCGAGTAGCGGCTAGCATGCTAGCTCGCTAGTGAGAAAACGGCTTAGGCTACCTAAGGCACTGCCGGAACCGCAACGCATTCGGAACCGCACACCGGCTTGAGTGTCTCACCTTTTTTTCGGACAGGCATGGCGCCTCCGCTTCGGCTCGATTCGGAGGCGCTTGGCAGCCGGGTTGGGGCTGGGCGGCCGGGAGGACAACGTCCGGACGAGCGGAATGTCGCCGTCCCGACGTCGGCACCGCAAGCCACCAAGTGCAAGATTCCAAACTCAAGCCTGACTGCGGGGAGGGAGGGAGACAGGAAGGGAGGGAGTAATGCGTCCTGCCAGCCCGAGTTCGGATGGGAACGTCCCGAACCGGACTGCTCTGATGGCTCTTCGTGACGTCTCGAACTGCGCGCACTCGCACACACAGGTTGACCCGAACCAAGCCGCTATCCGCCCAGTGCGTGCGTGTGTGTGCGCGCGCTCGCGTTTGCAGGCTGAAGGAGCGGAAAAGAAAATTGCGGGGAGCCAAACTTGCTGGCGGTCAAGTAGAGCTGCGCGCGTGCACGCGCTTTCAGTGCGTTCGTGTCAAAGTTGGGAGAGGAAATCCCTCCGCCACTTCCTCTTCTTCCTTCTTTTTTCCTCTCGTTTCAAACTTTCTCCCAAATGGCGCCCTCTGTCTCTCAGACCTTGTGCGGCGAGGGGGAGAAAAGCGGCAGCTTCTTCCCTCCATCGGGAGATGTCGCGACCATGTGTCCCTTGTGGCCAAGCGGAGCTCTTCCTTCCACACTCGTTTGGGTAAAACGAGTCAGCTTGTCCTGGCTTGACGCTGATTCTGATATCTGTTCTAAAGAAATATTTAGTTATTTGTAGAATTAACACTCAGTTACTTGGCACCAGTAAGAGAAAAACACGTTGGATGTGTGCAAGTTGTCCGAAAAATTTATCAATAAAGATAATGAGGATGATGAGAAGGACGAGGATGCAAGCCACAAGCAAATTGTCCTTTACTTAAATGGCATTTTCCCTTCAACACTCCAAATCATGTTAGTAAAGTTTGTCTATATGCAGCCGGACGGGGCAAATTGCTATTGCTCCATAAAGATTACTTTCATTTTTCATCTCAGTGTGAGCGTCTGTTATTTTGCATGCGGTTGCCAAAGTACAGCAGCTTAGTGGAGTCCGATTAATTATGAGCATGTTGCGCTGCTGGAACATGATCACTAATCACCTCAGTGGCTCCCGTGCCGGGAGGCCGACAAATCAGAAGTCTGACCGACACGGCCGTCACCCGCTTGTGCACGTGCAGGCCTGCTGTGGTAATCTGGACATTCTTGCTGGGCCACTCAAGGAGGGAGGGAGGCATGGGAGGATGGATGGATGAATGGATCTTGTCTGCACAAAAGAACATCTTGCAAAGAAACAATGAAAGCTGAGCTTGCCAATTTTGCAACGTTGCGAGCTGCTTTGGGGGCTCCAAACCGTCAGGGAGGCCAGTGGAGATGCTGCTGCGGCAACGAGGTCCCACCCAACGAGGACAGTGACGCCGCGGTACTGACGCACCACTTTGACATCAGCGGACAACACGCGGCTCTCACTAATGCTTCCTACGTGTACGTGTCCCACAGACGCACAATGAGGCTGTGTCTCAATGACAATCTGTCTACTGTGTGTGTTTGCGCATTTGTGCATGCCCCAGTGGCATAAGCAAGTAGACACGGCGAGTTGAGAGTTGCATTGTCGCCCACTGTTAGCCTTATTTATACACGGGTGAAGAGGACACGAGCGTTCCTATTGGTGCAGGATATCAAAGTGGATAGAAGACATAAAAAAAGACCTCACAGAGAAATGCCAGACACCAGAGCGTGTAGAGCAGTGTTTCCCAACCTTTTTTCATCCATGGCACACCTTTTCCTGGGGAAAAAATCTTGAATCACACCACCAAGTCACACAATCATAACTTTGACATAGCAATAGCATTACAGTTCTCATCAATGACACAAAAAAAAAAAAGCCTCAGGCCAATTGGGCAAGAAGTTGATCCATTTTTAATCTGCTGGAGCCCACAAGCAAAGCTCAACTCGGCATCCGTTCTTACCTCGGTCGGAGAATAGTCTAAAAGTCCTTCACTAGGGGGCGCTGCTGTGAAGGCGCCAGAACAGAATAAGAAGGCTTCATTATTTGTTGGCCACGAGATTGAGGTACATCTATTAGCCAATCAGCAGATTACACAGGAGGTCATCTGCACTCTTAGCTGCAATTTGAAATGGTATTCTTAGCACTTTGTGTTGTTGCCACGTGTATGCTGGGGCCTGAACGTCAGGACAGAAAGTCAGCCTACCTTGGCGGCAACCATTGGGAACATTCTTTCTGGCAAGAGCTGACATGTCATTCACGTGACACGCCACTCGATACCTCTTGACATCACCAAGGGCTCTGGAATAGACCCCCCCCCCCCTACAATCTAATTGCTTAGTTCCAATGCTTTTCTTTTGTTTATTTGGTTCATAAATTGTGAAGAAAATGATTTTGGAATTTTCCGACTTAGAAGAATAACAAAGCTTAACCAGCGTGCACCCGGCAGGTGAAGAGCAAGAAGCCAGAGAGCAAAGTAAAAGTCACAAAATAAAAGTCCGGTTTATTGTCAAACGACAAAATTTGCACGTACACCAAAACAGGCGGACAGAAAACAACCATAAACAAAAAAGAAAGAGGCTCTTCTTTACTTCGGCCTTCCTCCATCCAAGCCAGCCAGCCAGCCAGCAAGCGAGCGAGCGAGCAAGCACAAAGTCGTTCTATAGTACAGCTCAAGTACATACCATACATTAAATGAAATTAAGTGGAATGCTCTGAGTTCAACGGTCAAAAAACGTTTTGGACTGGGCTTGGGTGTCATATGGTTACAGATCTTGATAACCAAGACATAACATTTGCTTCCTTCCCAACAATATGTACAAAAATATAAAATGTAAATAAAAATACAAACTAATTCTCCGCTGTAGTCGTTGTTGTTGAGGCCGGATTGTGCGTGAGGACGGCGGGCGTTGAAATCTAATCGCTAATGACCACATTTTCTTTTGTTTCGATGAGCGCTCTTCCGGCCCCGCCCCCTGAGAACAACCACAGGAAGCAGCCCGGTGGGCCACCGCCGTCGGTAGCCGCCGCATCAATCATCGTCATCGGTTTTCTGCTTCTTGGTCTCCACGTCATCCTGAGTGGGAGGCACAAAAAGCAACCTTGATTTGTGTTCCCGTTTCTTGGCTTTTCCTTGACTTATTGTTTCCCGGACACGCGTTTTGAAAAGAGCGAAAAGCCGCGAAAAGTAAGGTCACCTCGTCGTCGTCGTCTTCATCGTCATCGGCCGCCCGCTTCGTGCCGCACTCCAGCTCATCCTCGTCTTCATCCTCGTCCTCCTCGTCACCTGCGCGACAACAACGGCCATGGTCAGCAACCGCGTTGCTCGGAAGGGAGACCGAGGATGCGTTTCAGGCACCTTCGCCATCATCTTCCTCGTCCTCATCATCGACCTCGTCGTCTTCCTCGTCGTCAATCTCGGGCTCGCCGTTCTCCTCATTCTCCTGCGAATGCAAACTTTATGTTCGGGGTTGCTCTTACACAGTTCATTTCCTCTCATTTCGCAGCTTAACTCCAAATCATCATTAGAATGATCTTTGCTATCTTCGTGGCCCGCCATTTCTTGACCAATCTCCTGCCATTTGCTGAAAACCTTTCTGCTCTCAGTCATTTCGAAAAGAGCGTTGGCGCCCTCTTATGGCAGTTCAGTACAAAGACAATGTTTATTTGGGGCAAGGGCATTAGGCCATAGCCACGTATAAAAAAACAATGGACAATGTGTCGAATTTAGTGCCATCTGGTGGTGAACTAACAAAATGCAACACCTATGCGACGCGAGCACAACGTGGGGCAAGCCAAGCGGCAATTTCTTGAGCAGAGGTGCCAGCAAAATGTCCAGAAAAACGCAGTGTCTTCACCTCAAGGGAGCAAGCGTTCGTTATTGGCGATATTTGGCAAATTTGTCCCCTTCGTCAGCCTCCTGAGCGGTGGGGACGCCGCCAATATAATATCGTGAGCCATGATTAGAACTATATTTTTGAAAACAAATGTGAAATAACATATTGAAATGTATAGTAGTTTTTTTAAAATGAACATTGGAAAATGTAAACAACATTGTACTTTTGGTTGAACCCTTTTGATGACAAACAGGTACATTTACGCAATAAATATAAGCGGAATTTTTCAGGGGGCGTTTAAGTGTTTTTGTTTTTTGCGAGTGCCGTGTGTGTGTGTGAGCAGTTCGCGTCACCTTTCCATTGGTGGCAGAATCTTTGCCATTCTCCTTCTCCTCCACGAGCTTCTTGTCCTTCAATTCCTGAGGCACCCAAATACAAAGAAGAAACAAAACCATTTGGTGAGTGGTACAAACATCTCATTTTCAGTGTATGCCGTCTCTAATCTAAGACTTCCTGCTGTCTAAAAGGAACAGCGGTGCATGCTGGGAGCACTCCAGCCTCTTTCGAGACTCGTAATCCGATCCTTGGTTGGCGGGCTCCTTGGACATTGTGGGTATTGTAGTGCATGGGCCACCATATGTCGCCAGGCACGCCTGGGAGACGCACTGCATTTCCCACAATGCAAGACGCGACTGAAAACCAGCTCAAGGCGCCAAGGGGGAGGGGTGACGTTTTGTGGAAAGCGGTGGTGGGGGCGAGTAAGTGCGGGAGGTGGGTTGAAGAGGAGCGTGCGTGTAACGGAGGACAATAGAAGACACATGGCCCAGATCGCACCGAAAATCTCCCGCTCGGTCCTCGGGGCCCCAAATTAAAGGGAATCTTGAAATGGATCTCGCCGTTTATTGTTTTAATTATAAAATTAACCCGATTATCTCTTCAACACGGGTAAATTTGAGCAAAACTGACAATTATTTTAAGTGGGGTGAAGTTTCGTTCGTTACATTACGCTGGTATAAGCGCGTGCACGCGGCGCTCAACTTGAGCACGTTGCGAGCACGAAGCGCGCGCACAGCGTATCACACCTCCGCGCGCGCACGCACACGCACCTAAGTGCTCTGCATTGTCCGCCTTCGAAAACCACGAGTAGAAAAAAACTCTGTGTAAAGCTTCGCAGGGAGACGCGGAAGCAGCAACAAGAAGCATGAGCGAACGAGCGAGCGCTGCCGACAAACCCGAGCCCGTCAACAAACACGGCGGCTCCTTTGAGAGCAACTTTCAGCACCGGAACCGAGAGCACAACGGGACGCGACAAAAATTTTCCAGCCCTAAAGAACAAACCGGCAGCCGCCGATGCTCTTCCCCGGACGCCGTTGCGGCTCACTCGTCCGTCGGTTCTTGTAGAAGGGGAACCGAGCCGCTCGTATAAACAAAGACGGCTCGCGAGCAGACAATGAGGATGAGCTCGCGCCATTCGAGTGACATGTGGAAGCGGCCGAGATGCTCGCAAAACACGTTTGGCGCCGGCTTGTTCGGGCGCCAGACGAGTGCAGAAACGACGAGAACTTTTTGTTTTTGGTATTTTTTGACGTTAAAATATGATTTATTGAGATACAAATTTGATAAAAGTGACGCGTGATGCCCGCGCAGCTTTGTGGAGGTGAGCGGCTTAGCTAGCAACCAGCACCACCGTGACAGAAATTTCTTGTCGTCGTTTTCTTCTTACCTTGGCTGAGATTTCCGACGCGGAGTCAACTTTGGAGTCTGCCATTGCTTCGGGGGAGTCAAATAAAGTGGGCGAGAAAAACGATGGACAGGAGTAATTCCTTGGCGACGGCGTTGAGCGTGTTATTGTGCCAATGGCCGAGCAAGCTGGCGGCCGAGTGGTTGATATAAGTTAGTGGGCGGGGTCGAGGGCGGCTTGGCTCTCGCCGATTGGCTCCCCTCGCGCCAGAGGGCTTCACCGCGCGAACGGAGGCTCGTATTACGAAGGCCACCCGGGCCACGCCCCCTCCTGTCCGAGCGAATGCCCGGCGGGTTTTTGCCTCCAAAATGTAAATGTGAGCGACTTGAGTGCCCAAATGGTAACCCTCTCCACCGGGAAGGTCACATTAACTCGTCTTTGTCGATTTACGCACGAAATATAGCCGATTTCTTCCGCGCGGGCGACATATGGCGCCATTTGATTGATTGATGTATGTCTGGACCAATGAGGCGGCGACTTTTCGGTCGCACATCCCGCCCACTCAGGCGGAGGGAAATAAAAATGATAAAATGTCAATTTGTACGGAGAGTTAAACGACGGCTCACGTTTAAGTACATCGCACCGCATACTTGCGTGCCGACGCCCGGCCACAGCTGGCAAGATAAGCGTCGTCGGAGAATCGGCACCGAAAGTAAGCGAAGCGTCATCGTCGCCATTTGAGTTTTCCGCTCGCCCCTCCCCTGAGTGGCAGGCAGCCATCTTGAGGCTCACTCTCCGCCGTCGTCCCAGTGGCGCACTTCTTCTCCTCTGCCTGCCTACCTTCCTCTCTTTCGTCTTTTGCTACCTGACCAACGGATCCATACTAAACTCCCAAGTGCAAGTGAGCGTGTGGCCTCGTTTCCATCTTTTGCTCAAAAGTGCACAAAGTATGACAGAAGCGACGAGACAAGTGCCCCCCCCCCCCAATAAAAAAATAAATAAAAATCAGCAACCAGAACCCAGCTCGAATACTCGTCAACCTTCTTATGAAACAACACGGATTTCTCCTTACCGACTTGAGAACACATGGATTTTACAAGCGGAACATGAGAATGTGCAAAAAGATGCAGCCGCCATTAGGCGTAGCAGTTCGGGGGTGGGGACTCGTGCAACATACGGCGGCATTGAAGATCGGGCCGCTAACGCAGTCGGACGCTCGAACGATCCCCGTTGGTCGAACAGATTAACGGCGATGTACGTCAGTCCCGCAAAAAACGTCGATTGGCCGCCTTCGCTGTCCATCGTTTTAACGCGACGACGTCGGCGCGTGCGTCGTAAAGCGCGACTGCGCCCGATCGCAAGTGAGCCTGAGCGTCAAGTTTCAATAACGAGCGCACCCTTCCCCCCCGCGCGCGCACACCCTAATGTAATGAATTTGAATGGCATCAGTGCATTGCAGGCATCTACAACGGTTTTTATGCATATTTACAATTAAAGGAAACAGGCCTGCACAGATTAACCACATGCTAAAAGATAACATTATGCGACTGTTTTTTTCCATGTAATTACTGTAGAATGGGACTACTGAAAGTACTAAGTGTGCGCGTGCGGCGGTAAGCAAAAGAATGACTCCATTAACTGTTCCAACTGTGTATGTTACTCCATGAACTGTTCCAACTGTGTACGTCACTCCAGCCCATTTGTTCACTACGGTGGGTTGACTTAGTCTTAAACGAAACTTGGGTGTGAGTTGAATCTTTTACAAGTGTTTGTAGTCACAGTCTATCAGTTTTTTTTTTTATTTAGTTGATGTACACTCCACTTGAATGAAATCCTCAAGTCATCTTTTTCTTTCAGCACAATGTTAAGATGAGCTATTTTTTAATTTGGCCCACACGAGGAAATTCCAGGGTATAGCAGTCATCATTTAAGAAAAAGAACAAAATCAGGCAAGCATTAAAAGGAGTAAAAAATAGAATATTCCTGAATTCTATTCCCCCGTTTATAGCTGGAGGGAGTGGGACAGTTTCAGAGACCTGGTCCCAGGTCTGTTGATGAGAAGGCTCGTCCACAATCCGGCCTGTGAAGTGCTGCATCTTACTCTCTTTAAAGCATCCTTCTTACGTTGAGACCTCACTGTTGAGTATCTACTTCTTTCTGACTCCTGCGCACCACCTGCTTCTTCTGTTGTCTCCTACATCTCCTTGTTCCTATTTCAGCACCACTCTTTTCCTTGGGAACCAGTTCTTTGTTCCTTAGGCCATCTTGTGGTTCTTTTGGGTTCCCACCATCTTGTTTTTCCTGGGAGCTTTCCGCTTTGCTCTTTCCTCCACATTGCCCTGAACTGAACATAAATGCTGTTCCCTCAATGGCTCCAGCTATTCCCTCAATGGCTCCAGCTATTCCAACCCCCCCCCCCCCCCCCCCCCCCCCCCCCCATCTCCTAGTTCCCCCAAAGGATTTTGTGAAAGTGTCTAGTTCAGTAGCTGGGTCACACCAGGACCAATGAGGTGTCCTTCATCAAGATCTCCGTTGAGCCTAAGATGTAATTTTTTGCCTTCTTCCTGCAGGACTCCGGTGAAGTTTGAGGCTAGAAAGAACACGTCTGCCGCGTCACACCACCAAATATCCCGAAATACAAACCAGTTTTCATAGGGAGTGTTTGTGCAAAGACTGTTACTTCCTGTTCCTGTTACACGCCTGTAGCGTGTGTGTTTGCGTGCGTGCGTGCGTGCGTGCGTGTGTGGTGCTTTATTTGCATGAAAAGAGCATGCACAACAGTGGGAGGAGGTGTTGCCTTTTCAAGTCCTCGCTGGGGGCTCTGCAGGTGGGGGAGGGGCTCCGTATGCTCCCACAGGTACGTTTGTTGCCTTCCTCCACACCTTGAGCAGCTAAACATTTGAAAAAAAGAAATAAAAGACATCAGTACTTGAGACACCACAGATATAAAAAGGCACTACACTTGTCTGCTTTTCATTCTTTTGCAAACAGGATGATTCTACAGTTTTGTCATCAAAAGTGCTTGCGCAGTTCGAAAGTAAGAATGTCACTACTTTTTGCCTGGGGGGGGCGGGGGCAAGACTTAATTTATGTTTCTACATACATGACAATAACTTTTATGCAATAATCAATATTGTCATGTAATACTTCGACCATGGTTAAAACATTTTCAAAAGCCGTAATTGAATTTTTGGACTCAGAATTTAGAAAGATGACAAAATAAAATGGAAATAGTTCTCGGAGCGCAGCGTTGACGTTCCCTCCAGTTATACAAAGACTTTCTAAGACTAAAAACTCAGTCTTGTTTTTTTCCAGAGACACTCAAGCCTGCAAGGTGCCTTCATTTTCATGTCGGTTATTCTTTGTGCTAATTGGAGAGTTGTCAAGTATTTTTTGGCGTGAAAAGTTGGCGAAGCGGTTGAGGAGAAGAGTTGCGCGCAAGACCTTGTCTCCACCTGCTGGCTGCTTGCTACAATCGCACGTTGGCCGACATGTTTATTGCGATTATCAGAAATGATATCTTTCTCAGGGCGGATGGCTGTTCGTCTCTGTGTGCCCTGCAATCGGCTGGCAACCGGTTCAGGGTGTCCCCCGCCTACTGCCCGATAACTGCTGGGATAGGCTCCAGCACCCCCCCCCCCCCTCCCCCCCGCGAACCCGTGGGGACAATTGGTACAAAAAATTGATGGATGGCTTATTTGTTAAATACTTAGACGAATACCTTAAGATCTCCTGGTTCGCATTAATCGGCATGGAGAAGACAGAGAACGGAGGCTGTCCATTATGGCGGGCATTTCGTGCTCCATTCACTTCCTGGTTTAAATCTCACTCTCACGAGACTTCACGCAGCACTTAAAGGCACAGCGCTGAATGCATTTACTTGCAGAGGCCAAGTGAGTCTGATTGCAGAACGCAGAAGGGTATCATTCCACCCATAGCTTGCGAAATCACACTCCGCCTCTGCTCACACAAGGAATGGAGCAGCGTGGGAGGACCGCAGGGAACAGATGCCTCCTGGACGCCTCCCTGGGGAGGTGTTCAGGGCATGTCCCACCGGCAGGAGACCCCGCGGATGACCCAGGATGTGCTGGAAAGACTATGTCTCTCAGCTGGCCTGGGAACAACACCTTGGGATCCGCTGGGATGAGCTGGACAAAGTGGGAAGTCTGGGCGTCCCTCCTAAAGCTGCTGCCCCCACCACCTGACCCCAGATAAGCGGAAGAAGATGGATGGATGGACCATGTTGTACACACATACGGGTTCAAGACGATGGTTGCATGTAAAATGACTATAATGTGACGTCGCTGACTTACTTCTTTTCAGAGAATGCAAAGTTTTTGCAATGAAGGACATTTTGTGAGAGAGCGTCATTTTGAATCTCCACCGATCTTGTAAAAGTAAGAAGAAAAGCAAAGCAAAGATGCCATCATCTTGGTCAACCAGAAGATGATGACATGTGGGTGATGCAATATAAGGGGCGCGTCCCTAGCCTATCAGACCCTTCTATGGAACATTACATCACCCTGGCTCCGCCCCCCTTATCTCTAACATGGGTGCGCAGGCGTGCGATGAACATATAAATGAAGGACGAGATGGTTGCGCCTGAGGCAGAAGGTGAATCTTTGCGCCATCCAAACATGAAGACACTCAGACACCGCCCACTGATGATGATGATGGTGATGACGACGATGATGGTGAACACAACAAGCAGCGGTCAGGAGGTTGCGCTGCAGGTGGTCCAGGTAACACGCACACCTCCTCTCGAAACCAGATAGAGATGTTGATGGTGCGGACCCGGATAGTTCCTCCATCGTGTCATGATCAGAGAGTCGGGGAATGAGCAGCAACTCTGTGATCACCACGCAGTATTGGAACTATTGGGGTCCACTGTATCAAGTTGCAGTTCAGATGAAGTGAAAGCCAAGTGAACTCTGCTCCCTCCAGGATAAGTCTCTGCATACACCGCCTGCACCACCTTCACCGCGGACATCCTGGCTCATGTTCATCAACAACTCAGACGCCCGCCAAAGCTCCCCGAGAACGACAAAGGTCACTTGCAAGCCAGCAATCACCTTCAAACACACACGGGCTTCCTCTTCAGCACACACACTCACACGCACCTTTGCCGACAAGTTTTGTCTTTATTGCGGTGGCCATGTCATTATGTGTCCAGCACGTCTCCCGGGGACCTCCAGGACTTCGCAGCTACCCAGGAAGGCCGGCGCCCTGTCCGCATCGGCGGCAGCTCATCGATGACTCGCTCGTCAGGTTCAACGGTAACGTCGCGGCTAGCTGCATTTGGGGACGTGACAACAAAACAAAATGTTTTTTTCTTCCCAGCAAGCCTAAGGTCACTGGAAAGTAACGTCAAGGAACGCAAATATGTTGAAATCTTACCTATGTGTTAAGAATGAAGGCCGCTGGCATACACCCGTGGAAATGTTGGTTTAAAAACCAGCCAATTTGGGTTCAAAGTTAGACAGACCCTGGAAGTTGGGTCAATATAGGCTTTTTTTCTTTTTTCCTTGCTGAATCTGTCCAATTTTGAAACCAGCAGTTTGAAGGGTGTAAGGAAGGACAAGTTGCGCCACTAAAACCATTTCTGCAGCGACACCGACCGCCGTCCGCGCGACAAGGGAGCCTCCACTGCAGGAAGGGAAACGCATTTGGACTTACCAATGCAGCGCTCGCTTTTCTGAGTGTGCAAAACACACCTCCGCCCGACGTGTTCACCTTCACTCAGGGAAAACCCTGAGTCGGGGCTCCGTTGTTATACGCCCCCCTCCCACGCAAACGTGGATACATGTGGGCGAGTCTGTGCGAGTGCAGATGGAGGAACGCTAGGGGGCGCCAACCTGGGTGCGGCCAATCGGCGCTCCGCAATCCTTTTCCTGTCTTTCGTGTGGCGTGTTTTTTTTGCCGTCTTTTTTTTTTTAAGTCACATGCGCACCATCATATGTGGGAATCGAACTCATGGTCTACCACTCCACCATCAGCCATCCCCCGTGTGGCGTGTTGCAGGCGCCTCCGCGAACGTGTTATGCGGGCTGTGCGATCGCCCTCCTCGAGTCTCCACCTCCTTCTTCGGCCGCCTCCCCCAAGAAGTGCAGGTGGCCAGTCGCAGTCTGGTGGAGCTTCCCCCCTTCAGTCAGGTGACGTCCCCGCAAACGACCCACCGGACGGCGAGGTAACACCTGTGACCTCTGCCCCTGTAGGCCCCGCCCTTCGTGGCTGCATTTCAACGCGGTCGGGGCTTCGACGTGAGCCACGGACGCTACACTGCCACCCAGTCCGGATTTTACCTGCTGAGTGCCCGCCTTTGCCTCAGTCAGTCATGTGACGTCATCATCGTTGTCATCCTCGCCATCTGCATAAATTGCTTGCGTTTGTGTGTGAAGAGTCAGGTGAACGTGTTCAGGTGCGACTGCGTGAGAGCGTGAGGGCAGCCATTTGCATCGAGTCACTCTGTCGCACCAAACCGTGAGTTGCGCGGCGTATACGTGAGCTTGCATGGCCGAGGTCCGTGACTGTTAATGCGTGCTTTCCAGTTCCATTGATTCGGTGGTGGGCGTGGCCACCGTGAGAGGAGCCTTCAGCATCAATCTGACGGGAATGCTCTTCTTACAGGTACATGTTGATCATTAGTCCATTCTCGGATGTAAATGAGACTGGCGGCGAGATCTGGAGAATAACTTACTTTTTCCTGCGGCTCAGGCTGGCGAGTACACGGCCATCTACGTGGACAATGCCACGGCCGGCAACATCAGCGTCTTGCCAGACTCCTTCTTCTCCGCAATCCTGCTGGGAACTTGAAACCGCCTTGCCTTCTGCAGCCGCATGTGCTCCGACTTGGACAAAGTAGTTGAGCGGACATCGCCATCCGTCCTTTGCATATGTTCCACGCGGGTCATATGATGGACGCCCCACCCGATTTGCAGAAATGACTTGCCTTGCCGTGCCACTTTCACAAGCGCAGAAAAGCGATCTAAGAGACAGGAAAGGGAGGAGCTGGAAAGTTTGAGAGTAGCTCCTTCAAAACTGGCTTCTTCCATCGGTTGAGTAGATTGAACCTGAAGTGACTAACCCTGTATGATGGCTGATTGTTAGGACATGTGCCTTCGCACTTAAAATAAGCAGACGGACAGTTCTGTTGTTGATGGTACAAATAAAAAGATACTTGCAGGTTTATTTTCCTTGACACTGTAAATGATCTCGTAACCTTTTGGCGTGTCGGCACAGTCGAAAACTGTTTCCACCTGTCAACCCCGCCCGTGTCGTAATCCACCTGGCTTTTATTGGCTTCCCAGTAATTAAGACTCCCCTAGTGGCGTAAACCACATCAACCCAAAAACAATTCAAGAGGGCCGAATGGCTCATACAGAACCGTAACTTTGAATGTGTTAGCTTGAACCATTAGTTTGAAGGGCACATTAATCTTGTTGAAAAATTGAGCCCAGCCACGGTGGTAATATCGATATGGCTAGTTTAGCAGTTTTTCCGCATTGTGCCGATAAAGATTGAGAATTATGTGGTGAGCGTTTTACAGAAAGGACTGGCAAAAAACGGGACTAGCGGGCAACAGTGCCACGCAGGCGGTATTGGAAGCGCACATCATGATCGGGTCGCGGGATGCCGAGGCCTGCCCGGCTGCCGTCGGGCCGCGGGTCAGGCTGACCCGCTTCAAGCCGCAGATCAAAGTAGAGCAGCAGCAGACACACGACCTGTTTGATCTCGTTGACGGCAAAGAAGCGTCCTGGGCAGATGGACGCGCCCGAGCCGAATGGCATCAGGTAATGGCGAAGCTTTTGTCCGTCCTTGAAGAATTCCGTCTGGTGGGCGAAGCGATCAAAGCGAAATGCCTGACGGGACACCAAATCCACAACCGGAGAAAGAATGACAAGTGGTCGGGCAAAGACGTGACGGCGGTCGCTACCTGTGGCTGCTCGTAGATGGCGCCATCCATGTGCACGCTGCGCGGATACAGTGCCACAATGTCACCTCGCCGCACCGCCACAACGTGCTCGGCGTCCAGGCGCAGGTTCAGGTCCTCCTGAGCCACGCGGATGTTGATGGATGCCGAAGACAAGCGTAGGCTCTCGTGGACGGTGCTTTCTGAGGACCAGCGGCATGTCAGGCGGGCATGAGAGGCGACGGCGGCGGCGGGTTTCCTACCCAGAAGAATCATGTGGTCCAGCTGCTCCGCGGCGAGTGCCAGGTCCATGTCATCGCTGAAACCACGCCCACTGCGCTCCAGCACCTCTAGGATCTCCTGGCGGACAGCTTGCAGGGCCTCCGGGTGCCTCAGGAGGTGGTACGTTGCCCAGAAGGCGGCCGGCGCTGTGTTGGCCACCGATGCCCACAGCATGGCCAAGTGGTGTGCTGAAAGGCAACGCTCAGCATTACCCCTCGCTCTGTGTCAAACTGCCTGGCGCAAAAGTTGTACTGACCCGCTTTGTCAGCGTCGCCCATGACAGGGTGGCCCTCCAGGAGCTGGGCGCGGCGCCGAATGAACATCGAGGCGTCGGCCCAGTCAGACATCCCGGGCGGCGCCAAGTAGTCCGTCAACTTCCGGCGGGCGGTGCGGGCCCGGCCCAGCAGCCAGGCGGGAACCTGAGCGATGAGCAGCGGGAAAGCCTCATCGAAGTGAACAAAGTGGGTCTTGAGCTGTGCCGCGTGGGTGTGGCGTGAGCCCTGGGCTGGCCGGCCGTACAACGTCAGGAAGGTGGCCTCCAGCATGACGTCCAAGCAGAAGTCGTACAAGCCGCGCTCGCGCCAGGTGGCACCCGGCTTCAGGTGGTCCTGACGGAAGAGCGTCATGAGGTTCCCCATCATGCTCTGCGTCAGCGCCGTCAGCTGCTCCCCACGGAGGAAGCCATAGGCACGCTCGATCTGCTCGGCCAGGCCCGGAAAGGTCCCCTCTGTGATGCGCGGGTAGCCGAAGGCTGCCGGCGCTGCACGGCCGCTGAATTCGTGGAAGTCCAAGCGCCGGCCTTCTTTGATGACTGCCGGGTACATCAGGGGGTCCATGATGAAGGTCATGTAGCGACCTGCCGAATCAATTGCGCTCAATTAGGACCATCACAGCGCCTTGACTCCATTTCCCATTCGACTTTTCCTCTTTGCTTCAGCAACTGATGGACGTATGACTAATGGGTGCTCGGGCCGCGGATGAATAACGGAGCAGCACAATTACTGATGCCCCATCCTCTAATTACAATGTCCGCTTGCAACATTTACAACATTACAAAATGTAAAATGTTATGCATCAGGATTATGAGGGGACCGTCCCTCAAAATTTGGAGCGAGGCAGCGAGACCAACCTGCCATGTGAACGGTGAAAACATCTCCAAAGTTTTTCCGCTGCTCCTCCAGGAATTTGTGAGCATCTTTCCTGAACTCCAAAGCTTTTCCCAGGAATGGAATCCAGCCATCTATCAGCGGGGGTTCGCCTTCACATCTGACACGCACAAAACCAGCACGTCTTGTCACTTGTCATGTGATGCGTCGGTCAAAAATAAGGCAGGTAGTGGCAGCTCATTCGGAATGGTGAGGTAGAAACGAAGTGTGTGTAGGATAAGGAGAGAGAGAAATAAATTCTTACAGGATGTGAATAATTACATTACTTGTTTTTATTCCATATAAGCAAGCAAAACAATCATTTATTCCTCCTTTCCCCCTCAATACTGCCCCCAGGTGGCTACAACAAAAAACTGTTGAAAATGAACCAAAAATAATAAAGGCCTGCTATTAATTAAAGCAATTAACTAAATAAAAAAATCGTGTCATTTTTACTCATTAGAACTATACAATTGCAGCTTAGATACAACAATACAAAAACTAACAAATGAGAAGTGGCTCATTTACTCTACACAGACGAGACGATTCTATTATAAAGAGGGTTAGTATTAGTTTCAAAAGTTGTTTTTGGAAGAACCCCGGCCAATATCGGCGACCAGTCGGGCTTGTCGCAGACTTTTCACCCAACGTGGCAACATAAAAATCACAAAACGGACGCTGCAGATTCTTATCGCTTGATCAATGATTTATTTCGCAATCGATAGCAGTGACCCGAGTGACTAGCAAGCAACGCAAGGAAAACGCCAAAGTTGGACTGTCACAAGGAAGCGGACGTCTTCTGGCATCACTGACCTTTTCCGGCGGTGGCGTCTGATGACAACGGGAACGAGCGCGACGACGACTAGCAGGAGCGCGCACGCCAGCGGCGTGAACATCTTGCGCTTGTCACAAACAAGATACAAGGCAGAATGCGTCACTTCCGCTTACCCGCTAAAGTTTTTTTTTTTTTGTCACCGTTACTCACACACTGTCAAATGTGGGAATCAAACTCACGGTGTCGGCACACAAGACAAAGTGTTTACCCGCTAAACTTCGTAGTAAAGTGACTAGATTTGAGGAGAAGGGCGTGACTTATTTGCGAACGATACGGAAAAACCTGACGGCGCTTCTAGTCACGTGACAGTCTCGCTGAATTTGCAGAAGTCAAAAACTGTTTATTCACAACATCGACCGATTGCTCAAGAGAACACAACTGATTTCAGAAAAGGTGCATCTGGTAATCAACAATTACGCAGTGGAACTTTTTGTGTGGGGACAAAATGGTTTGAGACCGCCCAACACGTCGCGAATAGAATTTCAGGCTGTCAACATTTGTGTAGATACTTCTCCATGGTGGCACACTGGTCCGCACGTGTGCTGAGGCTCACATCCAGGCTTCTTCCTGTATGAAGTTTGCATGTTCTCCCCATGCCCACCTGGGTTTTCTTTGGTTCCCTCCCACATTCCAAAGAAATACATGGTAGGCCGATTGACTGCTCCAAATTGGTCCAAGGTGTGAGTGGGAGTGCAAGTGTTTGTCTGCCCTGCGATTGGTTGGTGACCGGTTCAGGTTGTACCCCGCGGACCGCCCTAAGATGGCTGGAATAGGCACCGCCATGCCTGTGACCCTTGTGAGGATAAAGTGGTCAAGCCAGGCCAAAGTGTAATCTTCACTTGCTTCCGTCAGTAAATTTCTTCAGTCCGTCAATCATGTTTTTACATTATGGCAGGATTTTCATTTGGATAGAATTTTGAAAAAATAAAAACGGGTTCATTCATCATTGACAAATTCCGCGGACGTGCGCACACACAACGGAGCATGAGAGATTTCCTATTTATTGGCAGCAAAAACACAAAAAGAGCAGTAGCATCCCATGATCTTTGTCACGCAAATATGAGCATTTCCTACGCACCGTCTGTCAACGTCGAGACGGGCCACTTTCATCGGCAAGCGTTTCCCCTTCATGGGCGTGCAAGTGAGAGGAGGTGGGGCGTCGGGCCGGCGGTCACGCATCGTCGCATGCCTCGGCAATGCTAAAATTTATAAAGCGGACAAGTCTTTCTTCCTCATCCTCCCGTCGTCGTTAAGCTTAAAATGAATCGTCCAGAAGACTTCCCATCTGCTCGAGAACTGGCACAAGAGGAAGAAATGATAACGCGGGCTAAACTAGTGAGCTAGCGGGCGAGATGATTACAGCAGCTGTCACCCTAAAAGACGGCAAATGACAAATCACTAACGACACCGTTTTGTACACCTGGCACGCCAGACATTTTGAGACATCCTCCTCCTCTTCCTTTGCGACAAATGGAAATAGTGAGGAATTCCATCTTCAGGTCACCTGACCACCGCAGGGTCCTCGCTGCCCCTCATACTTGCAGCAGTGGCCTTGGCGGATGTCCAGCGTGGACAAACCAGTTCTGCCTGTCCACTCACGCATGCGTGTGTGCTTTTGTTCTGTGTGCGCGCCTTTTTTGTTAGCAATGATGACATGCGTGCGGTGTCGCGACGCCCCTCGTTGGCATCAGCCCACCCCCTTTCAGTGGAGGCGGCCTCGTCTCATCCTGTTTGGTCTTGTTTTTCAAGGGCGGAGAGGGCGGCGCCTCCCCAACCCCCCCAGCGTTCACCAACAGTTGCTGGCGTTCGTCAAAGTGTGGCAGCCATGATGTCGATGATGTCATCGTACGGGGCAGGGGAGGTCAGTGCGGCGGGTTCATGGCGCCGTATTCTCGCTGTTGTTTCTGCTTTTGCTGCAGAAGAAGCTGCTCCAGTGCCGACGGGCCCGACTGCATCATCGAGCTGGACCAGATTGACTGCAACAGAGCCCAAGGCGGCAGATTTGGGGGAAAAAAAAAAAGACACACATGCACGCCCGGAACATCTTCGGGGCAAGAAGAGCACAAGTGCTGCCAGCCGTCTGAGGGCGTGGCGCTTAGGCTACCTTGAAGCTGTCCAGCAGAACGCTGGAGGACGACTCTTCCATGGGAGACTCTTGATTGGCCCAAGAGCTACCGCCGGGTGGGGCTTGGTGCCAGCCGGCATCCGAGGTGGCGGCCGGCAGGTAGTCCAACCCCAAGCTGCTGGTGCCGCCTGAAGCAGACGCAAAGCAAAGTTGATGGCAGCGTATTGCGCAACATGCACGTCAACATGACAGGCTTTGTCATCTTTGTTCTGTTTGAACTGAAACGGATTTGGATAGCAGTAGCGCAGGTGCAAGTTTCTTAGGGATGCAAAAGCAGGCTTTGAACAAGGCTTGCAGGGGACACGGCCCACCGTCAATCCACTTTGACGAGCTTTGAGGTGGTTGAGTACCAACAGGACCACCACTACTTAGAAAAAGCAAGGGGAGCACAATGTGTTTAGCTTGAAAGTCACGCACCTGTCTTGTCGGCCTTCCAGCGGTCCGGCGCTCTGCGCTCACGACTGTCTGGCGCACCGATGGGCCCGAAATTGGAGAAGGCCGCCTGGGCCGCCGCGTGGTTGTGGGTGGACGGGGAGGACGGCAGGCTGCTGGGGTTGGACGAGTGAGGGGATTGGCTGGCCGGGGTGGAGTGATCTGCCAATCAGAGACCAGGCGGTGAGCCGGCCGGCTGGTGCCGCGCGCATGCGTGAGGACGCACTGCACCTGAGCTGGCGGGCAGTGAGGGTGACCATGGCGTCCACTCAAACAGCGAGTAGAGCGACGTCTCCTGCTGCAGTGAGGGAGTGTCGCACTTGGAGCTCGCTGCCATCTTCTTCCCGTAGGCTTGACTGAAGATGCTGTTCTGGTTGTACTCCTGACACGCACACATAACAAGCAAAGTTGAGTCAGAGGTGGAAACTGGTCGCAAGCAAAAGGCCAGCAGACGTTTGACGAGCCGATTGGTGGTCGCGGTGAGCCGGGAGGCAGGCGGGGCTAACCTGCGCGGCGGACAAGAGGGAAGACGATTGGCCGGGCGCTCGGAGGCCGCCGTCTGTCTGCCTGCTGTGATTGGGCAGCTAGGGAAAAGGAAGAGACAGTATGAAGGAGAGGCGTGGCCACGCAAGGGAAGCGGAGAGCGGAGGGATGAGGGCGGAGCTACGTACAAACATGTTGGGTCCGGCAAGCGAGCTAAGAGGAGCGGACAGAGCCCGGGACAAATCGGGAGACTTAGAAAAGAGCGGCTGGTCCCGGTCGTCCACATCGGCAGCCAGAGAGTTCAACAGGTCAGGAGGGAGAAGAGGCGAACGCGAGGTCCCCTGAGCAGCAAGGGAGGAAGGAGAGGAAGCGGCAAAAAGGCGGAGGAGGCACAGCAAGTCAGCAAGGAACGGTGACAAAGCCATTGCGAAGCCGTGCTCGGGTCACCACGGCGACCCGAGCTTCAGGGTTGCAAAGTTATTTGGAAAAGCTAAGCGGGTGGGACGCCTACACGCAAAAGCCAAAGAAGGCGAGCTACTTTGAAAGTGGGCTCACCTCAAAGGGCCCCCCTCCTCTGGTCACCATGTCCTGCTCCGGGGGCCGCCTCGTCCTGTCATCGGGCGGCCGGAAGGAGGCGGCGTCCCAGTA
Organism: Syngnathus scovelli; assembly: GCF_024217435.2. Taxonomy (NCBI): domain Eukaryota; kingdom Metazoa; phylum Chordata; class Actinopteri; order Syngnathiformes; family Syngnathidae; genus Syngnathus; species Syngnathus scovelli. The sequence continues at coordinate 9,146,867 of NC_090863.1, forward strand.
GGGCGGGAACTTCATCTGCTTGTCGGCGGCGGGCGGTGGTGCTACCTGGTGTTCGTACACTTTGACGGTGTCTTGAGGTGTCAGGTAGAAGTTTTGTGACTTCAGCGACATCTGAACGGATGGCGGAAGCTTCTGCAGCGCCGCCTGGCTGGGACTCCACAGCTGCGCATCCTGCACAAACGCCTGACAAAGGGGCCCAGACGCATGACTCACGAGAACCAGAGATGGGCGGCGGCCAAGATTGCACTCGAGCGTTTGTGACCAATCGAGACGTGCAAACAGGCGAACGGTTCCGAAATGAGAGGAGGTTGGTTTTCGCTCAAAGTAAAAGGGAATTTGTACAAGTGAGAGTTGTCCGAGTTTTGCAAAACTGCGACTGACCTGCTGCAGGTGGGGCGGGCTCTTGGCCATGGCGAACGGCTGGACGGGTTTGCCGGGCGACGACACCTGCAGCTGCGAGTGGGGCATCTGCGGCTGCTGCTGGCCGAGCACCGAGGCGCCAGGCCCGGATGGTCTCTGCTGACTGTACGGGATGTGCGACGGCTTGCCGCCGCCGCCGGCCGCCTGTGAGCCCGCCTGGGCCTGCAGGAAGGCGCCTGGCACCGACACACCCGCCGAGAAGGCAAAGCCCGGGTTCACCTGCAGGCCCGGGAACGCCACCGGGGGAGAAGGGATGACGAAGGTGGACGGCGGAAAGCCTGCAAAATGCCACATGAGCGTTCAGCACTCATGTGCTTGTGCGAGCGGACGGGCGGGCAAGTGGGCGTACCGGGGCGACTGGGCAGAGGCGGGAAGGCTCCGGGGTGATGGATGGGGATGAACTGGGAAGCGGCGCACGTTGCTGCTTGCGGTTGAGTGACTGGAGTCTTCCTCAGCTCTGTTTGAGCTTTCACCTGAAAGGAGGAAAACAGGAGGGATTGCATAAGGAATGAGGAACGTAGCAAGGAAATAATGAGGAGGAAGATGAAGAAGAGCAGAGTCATGTAGGTGACCTGTTTTCCAGCTTCTGGAACTTTCTCCTGTGCAGGTTTCTTGGTCTCGCACTTCCTCTTGCCGTCTCGCTTGGGTTCGCTTTTGACCACCGAGGGAGAGGGTGCCAGCCCGTTTCCTTTGGCCGAGTCGCGGCGCTCCTTCCCAACGTCCCTCTGATGGGGCAGCCGAGCGGGCTCCCGGCTCTGCTCGCGCGGCTTGATGTTTTCTTTGAAAGTGACCACAGGGCGCTCGGCGCCGTCCGCCCACGCGTTGCCGGCTTTTCCCACCGACAGCACTGACTTGAGGCCGGCGATGCCGCCCTCACCGTTGGACGCCTCCTGCAGCACGCACGGCTCCTCTTGCGCCGGCTCTTGGATGGCCTGCTCGGGAATGTCGCTGAGAAAGAGCAGCAGGCCATCCTCACTGGCGCGACATTGGATGAGCCTGGAGGGAAGGGGCGGGGTCATACAAAATGCTTGCTCTACATAAATAGTGGAGTTAAGTGACATAGTGGTACTCTTTGAAACTCCCGGGCTGAAAAATCATTCCAGCACGCCACTGATTGTAAATGTCAGCTTAATAAATGTCGATGCTAAGTCTATGTATTATCGTTAAACTGACGTGTTGTCACGAGTGGCGACCAGTCTTGATTTGAGGCACCTTACCCCGGCTGGTTGTCGGCGATCCACTTTCCCAGCACGACCAGTCTCTGGTGGCGCGTGCGCAGCAGAAGCACATCGCGGTCCACCGGAACGCCCTGGTGACCTTTGCTGAAGTCCACTGACCTGAAAGAGCGACGCCAAGGTCAGGCAAATCTGGCTATCGGCCGCGACGCCGTAGGGAAACGCTACCTGAGAGCCGGCCGCAGAGCCAGGAAGCCTTGAAGCTCAAACTCCTCCGGCAGTGGCGTCACTGAAGATGAACAAGAACGTTCCACACAAGTCACCAACTACACAGCCTGATGTTTCTCCACAGAAAGGTGAAAAAGCAGCAACGAGGCAGCAGCCTCAATCAAGACAAGTCCTGAACCAGACAGACGAGACCACCGACTGAGGTGTACCAGTGCTTGATGTGGACTGAGAGCCAAGACGGGTGAATGGGACAACGCCCGTCACCGCAGAAAGTCGCCAAGCTAAAGGAGGCAAAGGAGCGGGTACCTGAAGATGTGGACACGTGCTGGTCTTTGGGCTGAAAGCTGTTGAGGATGGAGACCAGCCAGGGCCAGATGCTGCAGGACGGGAAGCGACAACAAGTGAGCAGTGTGCCCGCTGCGGGACCACCGCACGACATGAGCACCAACTTACTGCTGCCTCTGGTCCACAGCGGGCTCATGGAACACGCCGGGCTTCAGGCGGAGCCAATCGAGGGAAACTTTGATGGCTGGCAGAGGACACTCTCCCGCCACCTCCTCCTCTTCTTCTTTGCCACTGCCATGGTTCTTGTTGAGCAGAACCCGGCTGCACATGAGGCCCAGGAAGGACACTGGCGAGACAAACCAAGGCAGGCCATAGATGGCATACATATGCTCGAGCAACTTGCGGAATACAGGGGCTTGGCGCCAGGAGCAAGGACGCTGTTAAGAAAAAGGCGGACCGGCAGAGGAAATATGGAGCAGCCCCTAGTTCTTACTGAAAAGGCCGAGGAGCTGGAACCAGCTGACCGTCTGCTGGCCGTCAGCTGCCGTTTCTCGCAGGTGATGCAGCGCAAACAGGTTGATGACTGTCACGTGGACCAGTTGCTGCGAAGTGAAGGCCTTCTGCAGGATCAGCCTCTGCACGCACACATGCAAGCACATGGGTCAGCGCCAGCAGGGGTGGGGCTAGGACGCACGCGTACCTGAAATTGCTCCTCCAGACGTTGCCTCAAAGCGTCCAGCTGCTCCAATCCCTTGCTCATGTACACGTGCCCATGGAACTTGATGAAGGCCCTGACGAAGTCGGACACACTCCACTTGCCTCTGGACTCCTCGCGGCTGTGCAAATAATGTTTTTCAGAGCGGACCTTAAGTGACGCAACGTGATGGGATGGACGGCTTTTCCCGAGCGGCAATGCCCTCAGCTTTATCGGGCGGCCTTTTCTGACACATGGCACAAAGCTGCGCGTGAGCCGAGAGCCCGCCACGCCACGCGGAGCCTACCTCTCCAGAGCCTTGGACAGCGCCTTCTGCAGGTTAGTGGAGGCGGCGGGAAAGGGAAACTTGACAGCGATGCTGCGGCAGTAGTAGAAGATGGTGGTGAGGTGGTCTCCTTTGGAAGATGCCAGGATGGCCAGCTGGTTGTACGGCTGACCTGGAAGGCACCAGAGTCATCAGCTGTACCTTCTTCAACTTTGGACGTGAAACCTTTGGGAGCTAACCCTGCTCTTCCCCAATGCTAACTAACATGGAAAGCTAATGCTGGAAGTAAGGTCGGTCTCCTTTGGGCTTGAGCCACGCACGCGACGGGCCCGGTGGCAAGCGGCCTCAAGGTCGACATGCTCGCAATTTGTCAAGGGTCGGCGGGCAGGGACTCACCGTTGGACGGGACCAGCTGGGCGGCGTGCCGGTAGTAGGACTCGGCCTGGCTGGTCTGGTTGCGGTAGCGTGCTGAAAAGCGGCAAAAGGCGGCAGAAGGTCAGACGGCCACCCTAACCCGCTCCTCTCCTTTCGCTGGTCTGGCTCTTGCTCACCGATGTCGCCCAGGTGCACCAGGCAGTGCTGGCAGATGTACGAGCAGGAGCTGGGCTGTGGTGTCACAATGCTACTGCCGTTGGGTCCGCCGCCGAGGATACCCAGCCGCGAAGACTTGACGCGACACGGTAGGTCAACGTTGAAGACGCTGCAAAGCTCCTGCAACAGCTGCACAGGGCCGGCCAGCCAATCAGACCAGAGCATTCTCGCTCCTCTCTGGGCCCACAAACGGAAGCGGCCAAGCCCAGCAAACATACAGCATCGCCATTTCTTCGTGTCGTTGCCACCGGTTGAGATGCGCCGCCGAGCCCAAAAAGCTGGCGACAAAACCAATCGGCGACTGGTCCGAACATCAGCCCACCTGAGTATAGAAGCCGCTGGCCGCCTCCAGGAACAAGGACAGGTTGGCCTGGACCTCGCTGCGGTTAGGGTTGGCACGGTTCTTGGCCTGGCTCTGCAAGGTGGTGATCTGGTTCTTAAAGGCGTGGTTCCACCTGCAAGCAGGACCGCGGACAACAGGCGGTCACACGCGTTGGCGAGGTGAGGGATGGGCCAGGCAGGACGGCGCTTACAGGTCCTGCTCCACCTTCTTGTCCAAAGCGTACTCCAGGTCTGTGACCAGCATCTTCTGGTACAAGTCCTGCAGGGCCTGGCGGGACGTCCACGCCTCAGCCGCCGCCAGCTTGGAGTCTGCGCCGCGCAAAACGCATGCATGGCAATTAAGAGCTGGCCACCAGAATGCAGCGCTGCAGTTACCATGGCAACTACCGCAACTACGGAGCAATTATAGCTTCGAACAAGCCAACTCGCAAAAAATGCTTGAGAGGTATGAGAGGCTCCATGCCACTGCTGCTCTTTTTTAATGTATAGAGTTGAATATTGTTATCTATTATCAATCTTGCATGTTTTTATGTTTTTAAGGCTCCATGCCACTGCTGCTCTTTTTTCATGTAGAAAGTTTACTACACGATTTAAACAGTTTTAAATACATTAGTGATTTTAATAGTAAGAGGATTCTGTTATTTTTTGACCGTGGCACCGAATTAGTATCGAGAATCGTAGTAAATCACAGATATTAGTACCGACTACTGAAATTCTGGTAATTTGACACCACTAGATCTCGGGCTGGAGAAGTCCATCGCCACTTAACATTAGGTTGCTTTATTTTACAAATGCCCAATGGACTGAAGCAATTCAAAGAAGAAAAAATGAAAACAATCTTCCAACCGGTTAGTCTTGATTTATTTTTCGATAAGAAAAACAAATTGATTCGACTCATTCATCGAGGCTGTAATTCCATTTCCCAACAAAGCATCATTCGTCAGTTGAAAATACAGTGTTGTGTTGCCATGGTAACGACAGATTCCCACACAAAGTCACAAACACGATGATTGGGGACCGGATATCGCTTCATATTCTTAAATGTCTTACTTCGGCACAATCATGCGGTCGTAGCTGCATTTCAAAACGAGTGCATTGTGTTCTGTTGCCAAGGTAACAGTAACAAGTTGGGATGTCACACCAACTCAAGTGCACAACTGTGTGGAACTTGGTGATTGTGTTCATTGTGATAAAAATGAGAACTGTTTGTTCTCTGCAAGTTGTTGGCACGCTAATCCCATGTTTCAACATCCAAAGTCACAAACTCGATCACCATGTGCCACTAGTATGCACATCGTAATTTCCTATATGTACGTATCATCAGAAAATCGGAGGTCACTGATTAGCACGTCCGCCGCAGTGCAGTGAGTTGAAATCTGGGTTCCATGTGTGGAATTAGCATGTTCTCCCCGTGCCTGCGTGGGTTTTCTGCGGGTAGCCTGCTATTCCTCCCACATGCCCAAAACGTACACGGTAGGTCCATTGAACACTCGAAATTGTTCGTGAAGTTGTAAACAGTTGCTCGTTCATCTATATGTGCCCTGGGATTTGCTGACGACCGGTTCGGGGTGTACCCTGCCTCATGCCCCAAAGATGGGCTGCAACCCCTAATCCCCCCCAGCAGTTTAGATCATACAATTCTTTAGCCAGGTGCAATGGATCCCGTTACCATGGAACACAATGTCACAAAGTTTTCAGACGAAATGAAGGAAAAGGTCCATTTTGAGTGCAAGACGTTCTTTTTGAAAGCGTGAACTTCGACGCCGAAGGCACTCACCTGTCATGTCCGCCTTGAGGGCCTCTGCCTGTCTGCTCGTCAACACAACAGAGAGCAGCGGGTTAAACAACAACACACTTCATCCCCAATGACGTCCGCGGCTAAACGTCATGCAAATATCGTCGTGACGCTTAAGTCTCTGGCAGCGAGCGCACTGCGACGCGTAGCCTCACAACAACCGCCACCTGTCAAGGATATTGATCACGCACCATCGTGACGTCACACAACCTTGTACAACATCGCCAATGCTAACAGAAAGCTAAAGCTACGTAGCAAATGGCCAACGAAAAACATACTCAAGTCAAAGTCAAAGTGACGTTTGAATGCGACAAGAAAAGCGACTGTATTCGCGCAATGTGGTGGCATCGACTGTTTGTTGATGTTGGAGGCTAGCTAGCCGACGCTAGCTTTAGCCTTAGCACGCCAGCAAAACAGGAGCGAACGTCGCCTTCACAGGCCACTTCTTGCCGCTCCTCGTGTCGTATGTGTCGGCATGACAGCCGGGGAGCGCGACCTACCGGACAAAGTGTGCGCAGAGGCTCATCGTGACGGCTCTCCCGCGTTCACGCAACGAGGAGCTCAAGGGTTGACAACACGAACGCCGCCATATTGTTGCTTCCTGTCAGCCCGCCCGCCTCTCACATTTCGTGTGCAAGGGGCGTGTGCCTATGTCTGCTCATGTCATCGCGAGTGTCTGGGCGCGTGTTTGAGTGTGAACGTGTGGTTGTGAACGTGTGTGTGACGGACGAAAATCTACTTCCGTCAATGTTAGTGCGTCATCTATTTTCACTTTCTCGTCAGCACCTAATCAGAATCAGAATAGCCTTTATTGTCTTTGTACATAGTACATTGAAATTTGAGCGCTGCTCCCTTTATTCCAAAAAGCAAATAAAGAGCAGTCAGAGCATAGAAAATAAAAGATATACAATATATAGAAAAGGCAGTAGTATATGCTGATGTGTACAAACAGTGCAAGTTTTCCCAACTGCAAATGTGACATTTTTAATGAGATTTTTTTTGACAATTCACTCAAAATTACACATATAGTAATAGGATTCACAAATGTGAAATTAATTAATGTGACACGCGTCACTTTGCCCTTGAACAAGTTGGTGCTCTTTGCAGATTATTCTCTGTAAAGTCACATTTGTCTTCTATCGTCAGTTTTGTGAATGCACACAAACACACGTGCACACCTTTCTTTCTGCGTCGAGGACGGAGGATGGCCGTCAAAGATGACACTTCCACGTGTTGCTCTGTGACGATTCCGTCGTGACTGAGAGAAAAATAGCTGCTCAAGTGTCGTCACGGTTACACCTCCTTTCCGCAGATGACTCACCTCGACTTATTTTCCCTTCTTTCTCCAGTTTCTTCAAGTGGTGCACCAGGTTGACGCTGGCCGCCTGATGCAGATGCTCAGGAGTGTCCTACACAAACAAAAAGAACAACAAAAAAATCATACTTGTTTTTCAATTGATTCCCTTTCTAGAAAAAGCAAAGGACAATGAAATGAATGCGAAGAAGACGTTTGTTGAGCCAGCTGAGAGCTGCCCTAACTCCAGAGCGCCCCCTGGAGGGCAAACATGTTAAACTCTGGAGTCAGTCCCAAAAAGTGTGGCCAGATGTTGTGAGCAGGAACCTGGCAAACGCTTGTATTGACGTACGCTTCAACTTTGACGTGCGCTCCATTTCACGCCTTTTCCGTCAGTTGGCCCTTGTGGGAACAATTGGCTCTGAGGACGTACCTTGTAGACTGTTTTGACCAGCTCCGTGGTGGAGATGGGCGCGCCGACTCTGGCCCGAATGGTGGCCAGGATTTGCTGCTCCCTCTGATCGCGGTGGCTGATGTAGTGTCGGATTTTACTGCCGGCATCTTGAACCACGGGGCCGTGACCTGCACAGCGACCAGTCACTTCTTTAGGTCGGTGAGAAAAAGCCTCTTGCCCGCCTCCCCGTTGAGGAGGAGATTGGTCCTGCTAAGTGCCAAACTCAGGACGACGGCACACTTTTGCCTCACCGGGGTAGATGAGATCTGCGCCAACATCCACGAGCTTCCTCAGCGAGCGCATGTAGTCGTGGAGGTCCTCAAAGACGGCCGTTCCCTCGCCCAGGATGCAATCGCCTGAAAACAGAGCCTGATCCTCCTCCAGCAGCAAGGCCATGTGGTCGTCGGTGTGGCCCGGCGTGAAAACCACCCTGAAAAAGAATGGTGATGATGATGATGATGAGGAGGAGGAAGATCTGCTCTTTGGACTGGTTGTCAATACTTAAAGCTGGTCGGAAAGGCCAAATTCAATTGGATTGATTCTTCCAATCGATCCCACTACGTATTTGGCAAGCGTCGGATGAAATGCGTGCCTCGGCGTGATGTCGTTCCATCTGGCAACATTGAAGAAGTTTAGCTACTGACCTGAGCGTGGCTCCCTCCGTGCGGACCACATCTCCGTCTTTCAAGTAGGTGTACTCGTGGCTTCCCGAGTCCTCCCGGTCCTGGCCGGATCGGGGGAGCTTGCTGACCCGGAGCGCAGAACCTGCCGCAAAGGATACGCATGCTGTCAAAGTTGCAGTCTACCGTATTTGTTGTCGTCCTCACCCGTGATGTCCCTGCAGATGTCGTCCACGCCGCCCGTGTGGTCGTGGTGCCAGTGCGTGAGCAAAATTTCCTGAATGCTGGCACGGAACATGCTAAGCGCCTCCTTCAGACTGCTGATGTACTCGGGGACAGCCGGTTCCCCCGTGTCAATCAGCACCCTTCTAAAGAAAGGACAGACGGAACGGAATGAACACATGATGCTTGTGTTTTGCAAACGTATTATTTTGCCGAGTTTGAACAACAACGTCATCTCGCATCCACACACACTCAATAGAGCAACGCCAAGTTCTCTGGGGAGGCACGGAGTCATGTCATGGATTAAATTCACGCCGCCCAAGTAACACGAAGACATGACAATTAATTCCAACAATGCTATCACGTGAACGATTTTAATAGGAATTTGTCTGAACGACATGAAAACTACCTTTACCCTACTTGTTTGCAATCATGAATGGAATCGATTGATAAATACAACATCTCGTAATAATTTTAGCACCTGTCCCCGGTTCCGACCAGGTACGTGTTAGTGCCCTGGAGCGTCATCGGTCCCGGGTTGCAACCCAAAACCCGAACGACGCGGGCAGACAGCTGCTCGATACGCGGAATGAACGCACTCATGAGCCCAAAGCAACCGACCACAGTAGGGGTGCAAAGGGCAAATGAAGCGAGCCGGGACTGTCAAATGATAAATAACGGAACCGGAAGTTGTGAATCGCATTCTTTACTTCCTGCTTTCGAGCAGCCTTCACAATAAATCTATGCATTGCTGTTACGCAAAATGGACACTTGGTGGTGCTATTGCTTAATGGAGTCTGAGATCACTGCGGCTTGACGCATTTAGATGAGCGATGCAGTCGCAGTCTAGGACGCCTCAACACTGCTGCTCTCGTTTATGATGCTCCTCTTCACCCCCCCCCCCCTTCATAGCGCCCCCAAATGGACAGAAGACAACCAAGCAATGCCCATTCCACCAGGTTCAATTAAAGAGCTGGTTGCCAACCAAAAGAGTCTTTCGGATGACGATTAGACGTCATATTGCGTCATTGTGTTGAAACAGGCGTTCAGTAGTTACAATATTGTACATATGTTGCGTTTCACTCTTCCCCTCGTTGATGTCAGACCCTCAACAAGATGATCAGCGGCACCGCTCCTGACTGGACGGTGTTTGCGGCTGTTGCTAAGCTCCCGTTGCCAGGGGCCAGCCGCTGTTGCTAGGAGACGCGTGGTGCATTATGGATGGCGGCCACTCGACCAAAATGATGACAGGGAGCGGGGCGCCCTTGATGATGGAGTACACACACAAAGGCACGCACATTTTGAAAAAAAAACCCCCACAAATGAAGGATTTTGATATTAGAACTTTATTGACACCTATATAGAATAAAGCAGCTTGCGTTGCTTCGCTGTACAATGTGTGTGTGTGTGTGTGTGTATTTGTAGTGCCAAACGTCAAGTGAAAATCTCATGATTGAACCTTTGGGATGCATTTGTGGGCTCGTCTTTACTGCGTGCGTGTTTGCTGACTCATTTGGCAGGTGCAAGAAAGCAGTCAAGTCAGAGAGACGGCTAACAATCAAAAACAGCAGCAGTAACACAACCAAGGGCATTTTTGCACGTCCAAAACTAAGCCATGACAAAAAGCCTGCAAGAACATATGTATTCGGGCCCACCCAATCCGTCTGGATTTTGGAGGCCAATTTCGATGTTTACACATTCACAACAATATAGTTATGTAGTGCACGTCGTGGCTGGAAGTAAAGCACAAGACCAAAAAGGAAACGAATCAAACGATCGGCATGGCGTCAACCGTAAATGCTACATAGGACATCATGTCCGTTTGCTGGGAGGCATGGAAACGTCACACGGCGCTTCCTTGACCTGCCTAGACCCATTTCGCAGACTTTCTGCAATCTTGCCACATTTTGCAACGAGCGCTGGCTCCCACTAAGCCAGGCCCCACCTTTTAAAGCCACACACATTTAGTCAGGGGAGAATGTGAGGCTATAAAGAAATGATTTAAGTGCTGTACAACATCAAAGGGGCGGGGCTTAGTGAGTGTCGTCACAACCCGGAGTCAGTTCATCTGCGTGTGAGCATCTGGCTGTGAGCTGTGGCTAACAGCATTTCCGTGCGAGTCTTTTCATTTGTCTCATTTGATTGATAAATGCCCAGACACATTTTGGCTCAACTCACAAAGGGAAAAAAAAAAAAAGTTGAAGGGCCAATATCAAAATGTCACCAAACTCCAAATGCGTTCCATCCAATTGAAAACACTCAATTTGTGTCTTGGTCACTGAGAGACCCAAAATGAAAGGGAGGGAGAACTTCAAGCTATGGAAGTAAAGAAAAACTTCATTGGAATAACTGCGTGTGTGGAAAAGTGAGACGACGAAGACGAGGGAGAGGAAGGACACGGTCGATGAGGGCTGGCGCCTGCCTTCCTACTGAGGAAGCGCTTTGAGGATAGCGTTGACTTCTTCAGCCACCGTTGTCAAGGCAAACGCAAACTGGTCCTAAGCAAAAAAAAAAAAAAAAAAACAGCTTGACAGACTGCGAAGGAATTGCAAAATGACTGTGATGTCACAGCAAGTGGGAAAATGGCCGACCCTTCGGAAACGATGTAACTTCGAGGCAATATTCATCAGAACGCCGCATACGGGCCGCAGAGAACATACGATTGGAAAGACGCACGAGGATCCAAAAAGGGCGCCACTAGGGAACAGCCGGAATTTCCCCATGACCTGCGTGTGGCCGGTGTGGCTAATCGAGTGTCCTGTATCTCATCCAGCATGCAAACGAATGTCTGACCTTGGTTTGCACCATGCCGGGCCGTTGGTCTCGCAGGTGCTCCAGTGTGGCCGCCATGTCCATCTCCTTGGCGCCTACACACACATTCATTTTCAAAGTTAAATGTGGTCCTTGTGCAGCACAAAAGTTAGGCCGCTCACCTTTGGCCATGCGGTTGAGGACCATGTCCATCAGGATGTACGTCCCGCTGCGGCCGGCGCCATCGCTGCAAAAGAACAGCGGCAGCAAAATCAATTTTGGACAAAGTTTGCACGTGGCTGCTTGATATAAAATGGATCGGTCACCACTTTGGATGTCGGTCAGGAGCTGAACGTCAATAAAGATGAAGGCCATTGGGACCTTTCTTTCTTTCTTTTTCACTACATCGCAATTATGAAAGGAACCCTGCAAGTTCCAGCTGGTGCTTGAGCAACACGTCTCCATTTTCAAGACGTACTTTTCAGAGTTTGATCGTTTCACTTTATTCGGTGGGAATGTGTAGGCCAAAGACATGACTTGCCTGCAGTGCACGATGATTGGGCAGGCGCGGCCGCGGTAACACTTGTTCACCTTCCTGCAAAACAAAACAACAACACAAGGGGGCGCTCAGCCGTTGCGTCTTTGGAGGCTTGGGCTGCCGGGGTGAAGGGGGCCCTCGTTGCAGTCAAAAGTCACGTTGCCATGGAAACAGCTAGCAGAGTGGCTGTGCGCTCACGCCCCGCTATGACGAAGCGGAGCCCGCAGAATTGGCGCAAAATTGCCCCAGTGGAAAACAACGAGTCCGCAAAATTGGCGTCCCCGTGTTTGATCGCTGGTGCTGCCCACTCGAGTTACGCATCTCAATCATTATTTGCTTTCAACGCAACATCCCCTTTTGCACGGCTGCGGTTTTGCCGACAAAATGGTGGGTCAGCCGATAAGGTTAATAAGGTTGGGATTAAAAAAAAAAAAAAAAAAAAAAGAAGAACCAATAATCTGTTGGGTGGCTGTGCAGGCGTGGGGGAGGAAGGCGGGCGAGGCAAGCAAAAATAAGGAGAGCGCTCATCTTGGCTCAGCTGGCGCAGCCAGGAGGAAAAAAGGTGCGAAGGGAATGTTTGGGGGTGGGGGGGTGTTGTTAGTTTCAGGGTTTGGAGGAGTTTCAGTGAGGCTTGGGGGTCCATGCGGCCCCCTCAGTTGCAGAATGGCAGTCTCCAATGATCACTTTTGTGACTATGCAACTGGGCTCATATTACTAGCTGCAACATCACAAAAATGACACTGGCAACCGCTAGTTAGCTGGTAAAGGGGGAAGGGGCAAACATGCTGTTGGGGGTAGAGGGTTGTTTTCGCACCATTTTGCCCGCTACGACCATGGGGCCCATCCCATGCGACAAGATGAAATTTGGTTGACGTGTGTGGAAAGTGTCAAGAAGCCATGGCAAAGCCAAAAATAAAGTGTCAACACCTGGACCACAAACTTTGCTGTATGCCGACCCACAAAATGTTTCAAGGAAAGTGCGGCAGCCATTTTGGTTTTCATTTTAAGAGCAAACAGTCCATTTTATAGCGGTTCCGGAAGTGTCAGCCCCCGAATTCAAGTTCACTAGGGAAATTAGCTCTCCAAAATTGAAAAAGCACAGGTTGGATGGGAAGCAGCCACAAATCTCAAAAGGCCCTCTACAGATCGGAATATGTCTTTGATAAAAACCAAAATGGTCAGGCAGGGTTTTGTACCTCAGTGGCAGTCCCTTTTTTTGGGTTTATTTGTGTGCTGCGCTGCCAACCTGCGAAAGTCCAGGAGGCTGCGGGCGCTCTCGGGCACGTTGTGGTTGAGCCAGGTCAGGAAGTGGAACTGCGTAACGGTGCGCGTCTCGTTGCTCTGCATGTTTTTCAGATAGAAGCTTCGTACCAGGAAGTCGTCGCACCAGACGTGCTCCGACACCAGGTTGACCTGCGCGGCCAAAACGGGACAGGTGTCACAGGTGTGCTCCGATTCCGTACAAATACGTTGCGACATGCGCTGCAATTGACTCGAGATGTCACGACAACGAATGGAAACCTCCCGGCGTACCTCGTAGATGTGGTAGAGGTTGGAGCCCTCGTCAGGCCAGTAGTGGTAGCACTGCTTGACGCCGTTTTCCACCAGCGGCGTAAGCATGACGATCACCACGCAGCCGTTCTCCCAGACCATCTGCAAGACAAACAACAAGGCGCCGCCACGTCAGGGAGCGCTTTGCCAGTGTTGCAGGCGGGGCCGAGGAGGCTTGCCTGCCAGAAGTCGGCCACGGTGGACGGCAGCGGGCCCTGCGTGGCGATGTAGGCCGGGTTACGGGGGTCATGGTCCATCTGGGTGGGCACAGAAGGACACCCCGGTTCAGAACAGTCGTGCTTGGACCAATATTTGTCGCCAGGCGGCAACTCACGATGGGGCTGGCGTTGATGTAGTCCGAGCTGCCTTGACTGTTCTCTAGGCGCAAGGTGATGCGGCAATGATCATCTGCAAGGAGAAGACGAGCCGCCTTCATGCCGTCAAGAAATTCTTTGCCATTGACAACTTTTGGATTTTGTCTGCTTCTCGTTCTGGTTTTGAACTATTAACACATTTTGCTCACTTTTTTCTTTGCATCACTACTTTTTCAAATATTCACACTGCCCTCTAATTGGTGAACAAACGGCAACAGCAAGAAACCAGAAAACAAAAAAAGGCAAACATTTGCTGCTGCTGATGTTGCGCTTTTGGGTCTTACAGGCCACCACGGTGAGCGAGCGGTTCTTCTTGGCATTGGCGTCCTTCAGGCCCACCGTGTGGGCGTTGGGCTCAGCCTGGTATGCGCACAACGCTTCCCACTCCTTCTCCAAGCGGTCCTTGTTCTTCAGGTGGTCCTCCATGTACGACTGCGGCAAAGCAGGAGGACCGATGCCATTATCACGCCAGCGAAGTGAAGCTTGCAAAGGGTTCGAACAAAGTCAGCAACAATCTCCAACTGATCAGATACGTGTGCGCCATCAATCTTAAAACTATCCAATCAAGCACAACCCAGTCAACAGCCCCGCCCCCACCCCCGGCCATCCCCATGCCAGACTAAAAAGACTCGGTGGCGGTCTAAAGGGATTACAGCAATCCAATCTGGAGGTGCAGAGATCGCCCGCCGTGTGTTGTCCAAATGCTCCATACATCCCTTGGAGCGAGGAGGGAGGGGCTCGAGCGCAAGAAGACACCATCTTTGGGAAAAAACCTGGACGAGGCAAAGGTGCATGCTTCTGATTGGACAAGCACGTGACGTGTTTTGCAGCTTGCCGAGACTTTTTAGTGCCACAATTATCGATTTGCCAAGCGTGCCTCCGTACTTCGGCTGCCAAAAGCTTGCCTTGTAGCCGGCAAAACGAAAAAAAAAAAAAAAAAACAGGCGCAGGGCTAATCTGCGCTCAATATAATCTCCAACACTCGCCCGGATCGCAACAAAGCACAAGATAATGTGCTTTATAGAGAGAGTCTGCTAATCCTCTTAGGACACAGGCAGAGAGGATGTGAGGGGAGGGGCCGTGGAAGGGCGGGAAGGGGGGGCTCCAAGTACGGCACAGGAGGGAGTGGGCGCTCAGGGCAACTGCTTGAAATGAAAATGCAGCGGCTGCGGGATGGCCACCTTTTGCAAACATGCCAACAAACAACTTTGCAGTGGATAAAGTCACCCTGAGCCACACGCTGCTTCACCAGCGTGTGGTGGTCCACCGACTTCACGCACACACAGAGTTTTGCTTGGCTTCTCACCAGGATCATGTGGCCAGTGGAGATGTCCATGTTGGGCTGGGTGGGCTCCTCGTTCCAGGACGAAAGGCTGCTTCGGGCCGACGGGCTGACGGCCGAGGCGGCGTCACTGAACTGCGAAGACACGCTGTTGATCCTGGACGCCGTCGCCTCAGAACGCTCTGCCGCCGGCTTGACCGCCATACGCTGACGGCAGAGCTCCTGACAAATTGGCAGCGGAGCGTTAGTTAGCGGCACGCTAATTAGCATTTGCGTCAAAAGGGAGATTGTTTGAAAAACAAAGGGCCTCCTTTCTACATCTATAAACCACTAAACATCAAAACAAAGCGCACTCAGAGTCAATTAAGGCTCAATTGACGGTTAGTTAGTTAGTTAATTAGTTAGGCAGGAAGCACGGACGGAAGTCAGGAAGGAAGGAAGGTTCCAAAGTGGGTATAAAAGGAAAGACTGAAGCAGAAGGAAGGGTGGAAGGAAAGAAAGAAGCAAGGGGCAACTCCGAGCCCGTGTAGCACTTACCTGGTAGGTGGCGGTGGCGTCTTGCGTGGCGGCAGCATCCGCTCCTAAGCCGCCGAGTTTCTCCTTGAGCTTGTGGTGCGACCTGTGGCGCAGGCAGTAAAGCACAGCCGACGCCAGCAGCACACCCGCCATGCACAAGATGGACGCCACTGTCAGGGCCAGGAACTTGGCCGACTCGGCCCGGCTGTACTTCCCCGGGATGGCCGAGATCTCGTCGCCCTGCAACAACAACAACAACAGAGCGACGACAATCACGCTGCAAAACGACTTGCGCGCATCTGCGAGACCTGGAAGACACCTGCGTGCGTCGTGCCAATCAGTACAGCTCGAAAACTCCCGCCGCCATGTTTTCCTATTTGCCCACGTGTGGAGCCAGAGCTTGGTGGGAGCGGGACCGTCATTCTCGCAAATGTTCCTTTCACCCTAACGACAATGGATGCGCCACGAGCAGGAAATGTGACCTCCCCCCCGACTGAAATCCTCAGAGAAGCAGGAGGAGGCTTGGCCTCGGGGGTCAAATAAAGGGGGGACTTGATGCTAGAGGTCACAGAGATTAGATGGGGGTGCGACATTATGCAAACACCCCCCCGCTGCCTGTCAAACCTCGGGAGGTTGAGCAAGATTGTTCAGGAATTCCAGGAGGCTCTCGAAGAGAACCAAACCCCCGCCACCGGGAGCCCCTTCACCACTAGATGACCCTCCGCCCCCCCAACAATGATATTCAGGCAATTCATCGCTGCCGTATTCAGCAGCCGATAAAGCGCCTCCACAATGACCCACCAGGGGGACGACAGTTGCGCAATACACCTATGTGTGCGAGTGCATGGGGAGGGGCAGGAGTGGGGCTTGAGGGGTACTGTAAGAGCATAGATCTGGAAAGAAGCATTAATGAAAGGAAGGAGGAAGACTGGAAGGAAAGAAGGTGATGAAGGGGAAAAAGGAAGATCAAAGAATGTAGGAAAACACCCAGAAGAAAGAAGATGGGACATGAGCCGTCAAGTTTGCTCGCGCTTGTTCGTTGAGGGTGGTGCTTGCACTGGAATACCAGCTGCTGCACTGGCTGTCAATCTTGGCCCAGGAAATAAATGCACATCGGAGTGGACCACGCGTAATGGTGGGATAGGCGCACGCACGAGCTGCGAGCACCATCTGGATGCCAAAAAGGAAAAAAAGAAGCGAGTCGGGATTAAACCAGACGAGACAAGACGGGAAGGGAGGATGACGAGCAGCAGAGACGCTCCATTGTCCATCTGCTCACTCACACAGGCACTTGTGAAGCTTTACCACATCTCCGCATCTCAATCGGCTTCCTTTTCAAGCCTGAGCACCGTACTCTCGAGCAAATGTGGCACACGTTGGGACGCCACGCCAGCAGATTACGGCCCCAAACTCAAATGTGGCTTCGGCCTCAACTCTTTCTCGCCGTTTCGGCATCCAATTGGGCCAATCGGTTCTCCAAACTAAGGCTGGGCTAGCAAACGTTCCTGGATTGCATCCGCTGGGGTCTCTTGGCCATCTGACGAGCGAGCGCATTCTCATTTTTCAGTGCCAATTTCAATCAAATTTTTCTGTCAACCCTTTTCCAGCACCAAACTCAAATTTGCACACAACAATCGGAGGGATTTTGCTCGCGTTGCCTCAAGCTCCTACTCACGTTGCACTCGTGTCCCAGCAAAGCCAAACTCGTCATCTCTGCTGTTGACCGTCATGTTCCAGCAACGTTTTTTTTCGGCATCAAAAGAGTTGCAGCATCAGCTAACAGGAAACGCATTTCTTCCATCTTTGGGTCATGTTTCGGTTTGAGAGCAAATCAACCATCCAGCGAGTTTTGGCGTCTGAAGTGTCGTCCCTGTTAAGGAGGCAACAAAACCTGAGTGCTTTTGCACAAATGCAGCAAGCAACTTTTAGGGAAATGGGACCGGCGGCCGGTTGTCTGCCTCTCATCTCATCTTCCTCCTTGGTTTCCCGGCACGTCTTCTTCCCTCGGCCTTCCGTCAATGCCTCGAGGATGAGGAGCAGAGTCCACGCACCGGCACCTTTCTTCACTACAAAGTGCACTAGGGGGCCGGGCCGGGTTGGGCTGGACCGGGGGGGTCCTATTCTTATTGGTCGCCCTCCCCCCCGAGGCTTTGCCACCCTCCAATTCCTGCCTGCCTGTCTCCCGCACATGTCGACGCCGCCCCCACCAAGGCCGCCATGGTAACGGCACCACATGTTGCCGACAGGAGGAGGAGGAGGAGGAGGAGGAGGAGGAGGAGGAGGAGGAGGGGGAATCACTGTCATCTTCAAGTCAAAGTTGGTTTAAGCGGGAACATGCGCAGCTCCCACAAGAAAATCAACAATGCTGGACCTTCCATTTCATTTCAATGTCCAAATTGCACATTTGCATTTCCTGTACGTCCCAATAGCAGATTTTTATTCCTGTTTACTTCCAGCTGGTGACCCACTACTTTTGCCCGCATTTGATTTTTTTGTTACTTCCATGGAGGTGTCCCAGAACTTCTGTCATTTCTGGACATTGCAGAGCTTCTCCGTCACTCTTGTTGTCATGACAACCAGGCCTCCAGACTTCCTTTCATCAGAGTCTCCTTTTTCTTTTTTTGCCTCCTCTTGATCAATTATCTTTTGAAATATGACATATCCGCTTCTTTTGTTGCATCTCTCACCCACTGGTGAAGACCTGGTGAACTCTGATATATGTTTGAGAAGACCAATGAAAAGAGGAACAAGTGGAGAAGCAGGTTCCAAGTCGTTGGCTATTTGCGACGACGTGCCGAGTGTGCGCACGGCTTCGAAAAGAGGCCAATGAGCTGCCTGATGCAGATGACGAGCTCCTTTCTCAAGGGTTTGTATGGGGGAGGGGAGGGGGGGCTCTTCAGTTTATCTTTCTATTCAACCCTTGCAGCCCCCCCAAGCCCAAAAGAAAATCGTAGACACCCCCGCATCTCCTTTTGGACCCTTTTGTGACAGCTGGAGGTGGCACCACTCAAACCACTGCTCCTCCAAGTGTGCGTGTGTGCGTGCGTGATGCTAATTCCCTGACCCCCACTGAGGCCCTCACAGCTCTTTCATTTTCCAACCACAACAAAACATTTTCAGGACAACCCCAAAAGCGCCTCCAGACTGCAGCACAACTTGTTCAGAAGCCTGGATTCCCAACTCATCCGCAGATGTCGTGCAAAGAGCAGCCGACAAGAACGATGTGGGAGCAGCAAACAGCGCTACATCCGAGGCGGGGTTACTCACATTTGCGATTCCTGCCTCCAGGATGCTCAGCTTGGCTTCCTTCTCCAGCGACGCTTTCCGTTCCGCTGCAAAAGACAATACTTGTGAGTGCAACCTCAACTCCTTGGATTGAGTTTTGACCTGCCTCTTGACATTTAGTTTTTCACACGGATGTCCACTTGGACTTGTACTAATTCAGTGTTGAACAGCCACTGCACGGAAGCAATGGTGACCTACCAGCAACTTGCACCACGTCGGCCGTGCTGACATTTTGTCGGTTGGTCTTCACCTTGAAGGTCACTGCCGGGCCCACCACCCTGAAATGCAACCATTTGCAATCAAGAGTTGCCTTTTCCCTATCGAGGCAAGTGATTTTGATTTTGTGCCCTTTGTCACAATGACTGAAGAGTCCAAGTGCTCCACCCAGTGATGTCAATGGAAATTGCGCCTCCAAAAGCCGTCGACGCGTCACGTTCAATCCAAAGCACAGAAATGCTTTCGATTTTCAAAGCTCGTTTATACAAATCACAACCAACAAAGAAAGAAAGAACAAGTCGGAATCTTAACGTCGTCCTTCCACCTGTGTCAGGCGGCCATTTTTTGCTTTTGCTGGCGGGCGGCAAATAAATCAGAAGGCAGAGCAACGCATGTGTGGTCAGATGAAGCCTTTCTTCTTGCCGCTCAAACGGCCCCTGCGGCGAGATGGATGGCCAGCCCAGACCCCGGACGCCGGACCCCCTCCATGGCCTTATTTAAGCCAACGTCAAGACTTGATTTGAGTTGAAGCATTTTAAACACGCAGCTAATTTGTCATTCTAACAAAAGTGGTATCCATAGAAACATGCACTGACGCTTTGCGACCATCCAAAAGAACCTCGCCTATGCTAATGCCTCGGCTATGTTAACGCCTCTGCTACGCTTCCCAAATTCCCAAATGGGAAGAAAAGAAAGAAAGCAGAAAAGTGTGCTTACAATTTGTGCCGTACGGGATGGGGAATTCGTTCATACATACGACAACTCAGCCAAGTCTGTGATCTTGATGGTGGCCATGCGAGCCAGGATCTCCATCATGTGGAGCCCTTGGTCCGTCTGGAGGCTGCTGAGGAGGTAAAATACAAAACCAGGCTCACACGTGACATTGCAAATTTGAGATTTTTCCGGATTAACTCACTCGGTGTCGGTAATGACGTAGCCAAAAACGTCGCCGGCTTCTTTGCCGCTGGCCTCCTTGACGTCAAGCTGGAGTTCCTCGGGCATCTTGGGAGGCCATTGCTGGTGTTTGGGGGCGGTCGGAGGCGGGTCCACCTCCTTCAGCCAGCCCGTCACCTCCGACACTTCCTCCACCGCGGTGTCCTTCTTTTGCACCAACACGTTCTCCGGGCCCGGCCGACGAGGAGGAGAAGCCGGTGAAGCGGCTCCTTGGTCCAAGTAGGCCAGAAGTTTGTTGAAAACGTTTTCGCCGCCAGCCTGCAAGCAAAACGACACCAGAAAGCACACTTGAGTGGACATCCGTTCATTTAGCCAGTTAGCACAAGAACAGACCTGCCCGCCATTAGCACTGCTTTTCGGCACCCGAGTTGGAGCTTCCGCCACAATCTCCTCCTTCTTCTGCCCCTCCTCTTTGCCCGCCAAATCTCGGAGCCCGTTCCGGTCTGCGCTGGCATCCCGGTCTGCGCTCCCGCCCTTGTCCACCACTGGCAAAGCGTCTACGATGAGGTTGGACAGCCGCTCCACGTCGTGCGGTGTCAGGTCGTCCATGTCCAAGTGCTGCCTGCCAATGTTCTTCAACACGTTGCGGATGAACTTTTCTGATTTGGAACAAACCGGGAAAACCGGCTGTCACACCTTGAGATCCAAATTGTTTTGAGACTCAAATTATCTTTCCCCACTGAAATGAGTGCAGTACATCCAAAGTGTGGCAATTCTTGGCAGAGGATAAAGACAACATGGCTGTCACCCCGCTGTTTGTGTTCAAATAGTTTTTAAAAGGACCGCGTGCAACGCTGATTGTGGTTTTTGGTATTGAAGTCTTGAACTTACCGTCAACTAACGTGAGAGGCTCCTTGGCAGAAGCTCCTGGGGTTTTGAGTTTGAAGTTCCTGAGGGGCCAAGCGACTGCTCCGTGGCGGTGGACGGCTCCGAGGTGGGCCGAGGCGGTGGGCAGCTGACTCAGGACCTTCAGGAGAACTTGGAGCTGATCCGCTGATGGGCTCTGGCTGAGACGCCGGAGGTACGTCTGCAGGTTCTGGCTAAGCTCCGCCCCTTTGGCCGCCAGCCTGCCAATGAGCTGTCTTGAGCCATCGTCCCGCCGTGCTTCCTCATTGCCGTCTTACCTGCCGTCCGCGTTGGCGAGCGGCCGCTGAGGAATCTTCCTGACTTTGGAGAGTTCTTTGGCCAGAACATGCTGGCTGGTGTCGTCCTGCCACGTCAAGCCTGCACATGCGCAGAATTTGAACCGCGTTCTGGAAAATTCACTCAGTGGTGGAACAAAACAAGCTTCATCCAAGTTCGGGGCGTTGCAACTTGTCACGCCGGGCTCGATCACAAAACAATCAATTTTGTTTCTTTATGATGCATGTGCCGTTTTTCTCCTTTAAGATGTCGCTCAAAGCAAAATGGCCTCATCCACTACACCAGGGGTCACCAACCTTTCGGAAACTGAGAGCTACTTCCTGGGTACTGTTTAAGGCAAAGGGCTACCAGTTTGACATACACTTCTGAAATAACAGAATTTGCAGTGTGATTTTAACAAGAATAGCAAAAATACAGTCAAACCTTGGTTTTTGACCACAATCCGTTTCAGAAGGCGGTTCGAGAAGCGAATCGGTCGAATTCCGAATCTATTTTTCCCATTACAAATAATAGAATTTTTTAAAATCCATTTCAAGACAAAAAAAAAAACCCGCCTTTTTTAAGCATTTTTCATTTGCGCATATTTGTCCGATCGCGCAACTGCAGCGCACCGCCGAACGCCCAACCGTAGCGCGTCGCCGACCGCGCAACTGCACCGCGCCGGTCGCATTATTGTGACAGAGCCGCCGCTAGAATTTAGAAAATATTCTTAAAGTCCTGATGTACTTTCCAAAATTTAAGTGGACCTCGGTGCGCAGGGAGCTTAATTTGGTCCGATCGCGCAACCGTAGCGCGCCGGGCGCTCACTGTTGCATTGCTTTATGAGCGTCTTTGTGTTTTAGGATGGCTTTACTGCTCCCACTTGCTTTCTTTGGAGGCATGATTAGGGGTTAATACAATCCTCAAAGTAACGAAAATACAATAACAACGGAGTCAGTCGGCATCCGGGCCGCGCGGTCGCGTTTTCTCAGGTCCTCCCGGCTCCTTTCGCGAGGTTCGACCTCCGAATTCTGTTGGACAACCGAAGCAAAAAAAATTCGAATTTTTTGTTCGAATTCCGATTTGTTCATGAACCAGGACGTTCGAAAACCGTGGTTTGACTGTAAAATAAATAGATGCAGCTCACTGACAAGTGCTGCTATTTTAGCTAATTTTGGAACAGTCCTGCGGGCGACTCATGCGGTCATCACGGGCGACCTGGTGCCCGCGGGCACCGTGTTGGTGACCCCTGCACTACACCTTTCCACTCGAGTTTGGATCTAAACAAGACTGTCGCAACTTAAAACAGCTACGGAGGAGTATGGCCGAATCAAATGTGAACAATATCACGTTACAACGCAATACATTTCAACGAGATCCGTTTTAACTTACCCGCAGCGGCCATCTTATCCAGCAGCAGCCGAAAATGTTGCACGACGGGTGGGGTGACGTCGTAAGTGTAAACGTCGCTCACCGGGACAGAGTGACACCTCCCGAACATCCCGTCTGCAAACGCACGCGGACAAAGGTATTGGGACGGTCGTCCGGCCGCACCGCAAATCAAAACGCAAAAAAAAAAAAAAAAAATCTTACCGTTGACGCACAGCTCGAACGGCGTACACAGTTCTCGCTGGAACAGGCAACCTGGCAAGAAGAAATTAGAACGAGGGCGCGCGCAAGCTTTCAACATGGGGTCGTGTTTCAAATTAAGCTTTGAAATTAGGTTAGGGTTCCAAACTTGTTCACATCAATTGGTCAGGCGGCTGCTACATCACGTACGTCTAACGGAGCAAACGGACGGATGCCGTAACCATGGCAACAGCTCATCGGATGGCCACACGCGCCGTTTTTTTTTTTTTTTTTTTTTTGCCGCCTGTTATTGAATAGACTTGGTGGACTTTGCATCTATCAAACGCGGCAAAAGCGAGGAGGACGAAGATGGAGGCTCTGTCCGCCGAGCAGCACTACGGGGTGGCCCTGCGTGAAACGACTCATGAGCGGGAGCGCGGAGGAGCCCATTTCCACGATGCACAAATGCGACCCTCAAATTGGTGCGTCGTCTAGCGATTAGGCGAATGGTTTCGGGCTTTGTTTGCTTTTTACCGGGACAAAAAGAGAGAAATCGCTTTTGGTGCACAGGAACACACCTGCGCCTCCGGAAGCATTCAAGAAAGGTGAACAAACATCCACGATGACGATCGTCATCGTCAGGCGTCATCCAGCTGCTTCCTTATTACGATTATTATGTAATCCGACCAGCAAGAGGAGGAGGGCATGTTCAACGTGATGAGAGTAATTTGGAGATAGATTTGAGTGCGGCACGATGTGTCTAGAATAATTAAAGGGTCATTTGTTCGACTGAATGAACATCGCGCACCTATCTTCGAGTTGCACCAATTGGGTTGCCATTTTTTGTTTCCGTTTAGAAAGAACTCGGACGTTTTGCTGTCAATTTGATGTGCTGTTGGTCGATTGGGCGAATTGCAACACTGAGCACAAAATGGACCCAAATCAAAGCACACGGACCAGAAGCACTAGTGGTTCCGAATTAGTAGCCGATGCCGAGAAGCCACTCACCGAAGCGCCTGTCAGCCGACGCGATGGAGGAGGTCTGCAGGAGGAGAACGGCGACGACGACGACGAGGAGGCAAAGGGAGGAAGAGGAGGAAGGCGGTGGCATGTCTCTCCTGTTTTGGTTCTATGCGTGCGTTAACAGGCCATCTTGCCTCAGGACTCAATTTGCACCCGTGGACTGCTTGGGGCGGCACCTGCGCAGCCTGCCGTGCGGGAGACGAGTCGGTGCCCTGAAAAGGATGGATGGATGGATGGAGCGAGGAGGGCGTTGATTGCTCTTCTTCCTTCTCCCGATGCTGGTGTCAGCAAGTATGCGGGGGTGTTCACGCCCCAACATCCGTCAGCTGCCTTCAAAATAAAGGCACAGGAAGCAAACGAAAACCAGACAGGCCGGGAGGAAAGGAGGGCATCCAAGGCAGCGCACGTAGACCGTCACCGCGAGACGTGGCAGCCAGAACCAGAAGGTAAGCAGAGCTGCAATGTTAACGCTCGTTAATGACATGCGCCATGTGTTGAAAAACAATCCAAGACTTTTTCTGCTCTCATCTTTTTTTTATTCCTTTCCAAGTTGACGGAGATGAGCCGTTCGCCGGTTTCATGACATTTGACCTAAGGCACAACAGGAAAGAGACTCAAGCCTGCCTCAGTCGGTCTCATAAAAGAGGCGTTTTCAAACAGGACACATTTCAATATAAGACTTGCTCTTCCACTCATTTTGGTTTAAATGCTTAGTTATGACAAAAAAGCACAACACAAAAAAGAATACAGTAACTTAAGGCTTTACAAGTAAATATCGAAACAATACGAAATTGCTGTTGCATAAAAAAACCTATAGGGCATCATTGCCACTGGGTGGTGCTGTTACTCACTGGCGATATTTTTTTTCTAAGCTGCAAAATTTGTACATATGGATGAAGGCAAGATATAGCGCTTCATTTATACATGTTTGTTATGAATAAAATAAAAAGTCACCTTTAAAACAACTCGCTGATTTCGCAGGGTGGTGCTCACTCCTTTCAGCAGACCATCTTTCCAAACAAGCAATGCCATGCCAAATACAGAAACAGCAGCTAAAGCCAGTGAAACTTAAGAAACACAACAGAAAAATAATACAAGTTTGAAAGAGAGAGCGAGAGAGAGAGAGAGAGAGAGAGGGAGGGGGGGGTCAGTTTCCAAGACAAAGCCAGATTTTTTAACCAGAGAAAATGTTCTTTTTTCAGGGAACATTTTTAAGTCATATTTTTAAGGAAGCAAAAAATCTGAATTAAAGCTGCAATATAAAAAATATTTTAAAAAAATTAAATCTAAAATTTTTGTAATTTGCCAGGACAAATTAGTTTAATTTCCCATCAAAAAGTACTTTGAACTTATTTTTCAAGAAAAAAAAGTCAAATTTATTTGAGAAAACAATATATAATCTTTTTCTTTGGTCGTTATTTCAAGAACTTGTTTTGGACAGAGAACAAAAAAAGTAAAAAAAAAAAAATATCCTCAATGACCACGATTGTCATAATATTTTTCCACACACAGTTGCATATGAATTAAAAGGATTTTTCTCCCTACAAATATTGCAACTTGCACAATCCCTGAATTATGCCTCTTCCGGACCAGCTCAGTAACCTAGTGGTAGTGTCTCCGCCCTGAGACTGGAACGTTGTGGGTTCGAATCCCGGCCGGGTCATACCAAAGACCATTAAAAATGGGACCCATTGCCTCCCTGCTTGGCATTCAGCATTAAGGGTTGGAATTGGGGGGTTAGATCACCATATGATTCCCAAGCACGGCACCGCTACTGCTCCCCTCTCCCCCAGGGGATGGGTTAAATGCAGAGGACAAATTTCACCACACCCAGATGTGTGTGTGATGATCATTCTATCTAGTCCAGTGGTTCTTAACCTGGGTTCAATCGGTGAGTCAGTCTCAGGGGTTCGGCAGAGCCTCCACTGTGGGAGTCCGAATACACCTGATTTATCATGTAAATTTGTGATGACTCATATCTGAACTGGTCTCACAGCAGAAGTCACACTGATTTGTAGGTATGTAATTTGTTGTGAGTTCATGCATTGTGTTGGTTTTGTTCATGCACGGCTCTTTGTGCACCAGTAAAAATCATCTGTCTTGAATTTGAATTGTTATTTTTTTTATTTTTTTTTCTCCGCTCAAGAGGGGTTCGGTGAATGCGCATATGAGACTGGCGGACTTCGGTACCTCCAACAAGGTTAAGAACCACTGATCTAGTCCAAGCATTTGTCTCGGAAAGGTTGATCTCAATTTGGCTCTTTTGCGTAGATGGCAGACATGGTAAAGAAACAAACGATGACACAATGCAGCCACATGATGTCGCTGTGCAGTCACAAAAAAAGGACACGTGGCCATCATAAATAGTGAGAGCTTGCCTCAAAGTCGAGCTCTGCCTTGCCGCTGCACGCTAAAGCTAACAAAAGGAAGCAAGCCAATTGCAGCGTTAGAGCTGATGAGGCTTCTGGTGGCCGTCCTCGCTCAGCTCATACCTGCGGGTTACAAACATTTGTGTCAGCAATGACAATGATTTTCACTAGGTGGCACTTTAAGAGAAGCACCAGGTGGTGACTATTGCCAAGTTTAAAAAAGGACAACTCACCACTGCGTCCATCCCTTGGCGGCATCTTCGGGGCCCAATTTGATCAGAACCTGCCGGACAAAAGGGCGCTTTGGTCAGCGTGCCCTGCCTTTTTTGTTCTCTTGCAAATGAAAAGCGTACCTTCCCCAGCAGACCCTTGTGTCTGGAGAGCAGCCCTCCGCTGTTCTTGACAGCCACATCCAGAACCCTCCTATGGAGCTCCACCAGGGACACGTTGAACTCGAAGCTGACCACATCAACGGAAAAACGTTTTTGTTTCCGTTGCATTCCGTGACTTTATTTGCTACTCACGTCTGATCATAAACGGGGTTGAGCGTTTTCTTGAAGGTGTGAGTTTTTCTCCTTCCGGAGCGTCTCTTGTCAGGAAGTAAGTAGAGGCGCACGTACGGGTCCGACCCGTGTTCGCTGAACGTGATCAGGTTCCTGAGCACGAGCCGAGACCAGGACGAGGAGAGGGGAGAAAAAAAGAATTAAGAGGGGGAAGACTTGTTGAAGCCCGTGCGTGTGAGTCACCTGCAGCCGTGGACCACCACCACTAGCTTGTTCCTTTGGGAGCTATGTCTCAGCGTCAGCTGGATCTCCCCCAGCGGAAAGTAGCTGGGACCAGAACCACTAAAAGACAGTTTCACATTGTAGTGTTGGAAGGCCACGGCAAGACATTTCAAAAAGGGGCCTACTTCTGCATCTGCTGGAGTCTCTGCTGCAGCTCCTGAGCGGCGTAGGGGTTGGAAATATCCGAGGCAATGCTGGGCGTAGCCTCCTTGTCCCCCTCCAGAAAGTGTTGTGATTCCAAGATGGCCGCCTGCGACGCACTGCGCCCATGCTCGGCAAGGGTGCCACCTTCCTGTGCTTCCCGCTGCCGCCGCCGCAGAGCCGCCTCCGGCCCCGACACCGATTGCGAGCGCAGGAGGTCTCCCGGCCTGTCCGGCGACACGGGGTCGACCGACGAGGCCCGGTTGCGCTCGGCGCCCGAGGACGCAGCGGCGGCGTCATCGCTGCCCAGGTGCAGCACCTAAAAGTGGGTGTGGCCTGAGCTTTGCTTTTGCTGAGGTCAGCAGAGGTGGCGTTCCCTACCCGCAGCGCTATCTTCATCTTGAGGCTGCAATTTGGTCCCGTGCTGCGCAAAGGAAACTGCTGGTGGAGCGTCATGTCTTCGGCCTCCAGCAGGTGGCTCAGCGGCAGAATCAGCGTGCCCAGGGTGCAGTTGTCGTGTTTGGCGTCCTTCACCTGAACGTCGCAACGCACGTGAGGGGAGGGGTTCATGCCTTGCCTTGGCTGAAAAGAGCAGCTTTGCGTACCTCCACCTCCAGGTCTTGAATCCTGGGGTTGTGGATTAGGAAGGAGAAAGCTTCTTCCCAAACCGGCTCGTGGGTCTTGTAGCGCGTCTGCCGAGCGCAGGGCAGAAGGAAGAAAGAAAAAAAAAAAAAAAAGGATCCAGTCTGTTCACTATCCACAGCACGTATTAATTGAAGTTGACTTTTGTCATTGATGTGGACTGAGGGGAAAATACTTTTCTCACCTTGCTCTCGTGGGACTTGGGAGCCACTTTGAGCTCGACAAACGGACTTGGGTCGCTGGTCACTTTCTTTCCGGACTACGCGGCGTGACCGTAAAAGAGGACACACACACACAGAGACAAGGAAGGCGCTCCATGAGTGACTGTCCCCCATGAGCAGCAAGAAGGAAACGCTGTGTCAGGACAACTTGGCCGAGCCGTAACCAGCTTGAGATTTTTTTCCGCTCAGAAACGGACACAAATGAACTGAGTGCAAATGCCACTCATCCGTTCCAACAAAAAAAAAAAAAGAATGTTCAAATATTGTACGTCATACATAATTGACGGCCTTTCAGAATGCATTGGAGGAAAACAACATCTTCCAAACTCTTGAATGCATTTTGCACAAAAACAGGTTTGTGTCAACATTAAAAATCAATGTCAGTAAATTTGTGCCATGCCACAGCGCTTATTTACGTGACGTGGATACAACAACAAAACGAGACTGCTCCCGCCACGCGCGCCCGACGACGAGGCGCTCCAACCCAACAAACGTGCCCAATTGGCTCACCCGTGGCCATTTTCTGTTGCATTCCCTTTTCAAAAGCGGCAATCAAAGGCGGCGGTCCACATTTTTGGAGCAGGGTTTGCGTGCACGGGCGGATGGACTCACCGGCAGGTTGCGGGCCGAGTCCAAGAAGACAACGAGCAGCGCAGAGGAGAGGCCGTCGTTGGTTTTGCTGCGGTCGGCGCGGATGTCGGCCAGAACCTGAGAATCCAAGGAGGATGTGATATCGAAACAGGAGGAAGGCGGGCTTAGATACCCCTCCCTGTGCCTCACCTGGTCCAGCTTGTCAGGTGTGGCTAGCAGTGACAGCCACTCCAGCTTCAGGTGCAACTTGCCCGAAGCCACGTCGTCCAGAGTGAACCACTGAAAGGCAGCAAATATGAATCGCTCTTTGCATAAGATAAAGAAGGCCAGAAGGAAGGAATGGAACTTGCCTCCGCTCCACCCCACTCACCTCGTCGACTTTTTGCTCTTTGGCAAGCTCGCCCAGGTCGATGGTGACGCTGGAAGGACGACAACAACAACTCACTAACAAACGTGGCCTTCTTGTCGTCTAGTATTCTGCCGGCCGTGTCTGCATGTGTTGCTATTGCGAGACGCACCTTCCCAGCACGTCGTCCTTGTCCGTGTCTTCGTCATACAACTGGACCTCCACATTTTGTCCCTCGGGGTCCATGACCTCAGCCTGCCACACGACGGGATCGTCAGCGCGGCGCAGAGGCTCGGTTGCTTCGAGCGGACGGAGCCTCCTCACCTCGAAGACTGCATTCCACTTGGGGTTGACCGTCTCGTGGATGACTTTGCTCTGGAAGAGCTGTTTTCCCACCCGGATGATCCCATAAGGGTCCGACTTGCCTTTGATGAGGCCGCCCAGGAACCTGTCCTTGCCCAGAAGGTCCTGGGCCTCTATGAAATGGATGCGCAGGATGCCCTGAGGGCCGCACGGACTTAACGTGTGCAAGGGCAGAAAAGAAGAGGAAGAAGCCTGAAACGTGCGTGTTCATACCTTGGGCACAGGGAAGAGGAGGCTCTCCAGCTGAGCCTGGCCCACCAGAGGGATGGTGATGCGGTTGGGCAGCACCAGGAAGCTGTAGATGATGTCCTGGATCAGGTTGTCGCACAAAGCGCTGAGGGCGAGAAAAAGAGCGCTTCAACAACACAATCGAACACCGGACGACGCCATTTCTGGAGAAATCGCGCGTAAATGTTAATCTGGTGAGGCCGAAAGTCTGCGGAAGGATACGGAAGCATAAAAAATGCTTACAAATTTGTCTCTATTTGGCCTTGACTGAAAACAAAATGGAAAAAAATCATTGAAAAGACTTTTGCAATTTAAATGCTTCGTAAATTCAATAAGGAAGTCAATCCAATGCCTAAATCATGCAGTTGTTTTGCCACAACTGTCCACTAGAGGGCGATGTGCTCAGCATAAAATCTCATTGCGCCAATTTAACTCACAACTGATGCTTTCACTTTCCTGAAGATGCTAACTTTCTGACTAAAAAACGAAATAACAAAGAGCTACGCCTTTTCTTGACTACTACTGGTACTGTGTGCCTTGTGCCTTACATTTCGTGTTCTCATTGTTCGTGATATGCCATGTTTGTGTATCGCTGATTTCAATCATTAAAAAATAAACAAAAAAGCTTTTCCGTTTCCTGCAAGTGTACTTTGCGCTCGTAAAAAATATTTTCGCTGTGACCGTGCACGCGCAGATGGCATGTTCGTTTATACTGCAATATTTCTATGGTAGGTGTGTAAAGTTGGCAAAATACCCACATTGAAACCCGCAGGCGCGCATGCACGCACACACACACACAGGGAAGCAGGCAGGCGGGCGGGGTATGAAAGCGAACAGGGTTGGGGAAGACGTGAAGGTGACAACTTAGCACTTGATTGTACACGCACAGAGCTGCACACACACCCAGGCAAACAGAAAATGCACTTCACTCATGCGTGCGCAAAGACACCTTCAGACTCTTTGATTCACTTACTCACACACACGCATGCACGCACGCACACAATCTCAGCTCAGGCTTTTCACTCCCACAGGCCAAGTCTGAAAGTGAAAAGGGCGTGGTCAGGCAACACACAAACCCGTCGAACAAGGACGGCCACATTTGTAAAGGCAGAGGGTCCGGCCCAGCCTGTTTGTGTGTGATGGCATCAAACAGGAAGTGAGCAGGAAGCGCCGCTCACATCCTCTCGGCCTTTTATTTAGTCAAGAAGCCCCAAATTGTCGTTATAAATCTGCTGCCGCCACGCCCGCTCGTGACCGATTAAAAGGCTTCCAAGATCTGACGCATGCTGAAAGAATTTTAAAACATCCGGAAAAAGAAGAAGTCAGACTCTTCTTGCACATGGAAGCCTTTGAGCTTTTGGGACAACAAAGCAGTACGCGCACGCACACACACACACACACACACACACACACACAGAGCTAACTCTGCCAAGAGCTAAACCGATTTAATCACAGCACGTACTTGAGCCCGGGAATATCCAGCACGTTGGTCAGACCCGTCCAGTTGATGTCCAGAAACTGCAAGACAAAAAGGACGTCTTGCACAGCATTCTTCAAGGGGGGTACCTAATGAAGTGGCCGGCGCATTGCAGAGTAACAATGTCACGTATGTGTGTGAGCATGTGTGTGCGTGTGCCTGCACGTGTGTGAGCGTTTGCGCGTATAAGCAGACATCACATGGACGTTGCTGTGTGCATTTATGTACAACCATGTGTGTGCGTGCACATGAATGTGTTTTAAAAAATGAAATTATAACATTTCTGTGTGTGTGTGTGTTAAGAGAGTCAGCAGCTCCAAGAATTTGGCATGTCAGCAAAGCTCAAACAAGCTTGGTGCCAAAATTCTGGTACAGCTCCTTCAGTCCGCTGCATCAATGTTGTGGCAAAGTCAAATGAATCTAATTTGAATTTTCAATTTGTCGTCAAGAAAGAGCTCCGGTAATCAAAGCGCAGAATCGGTGTAGGTGACAGCAATCAAAATATTTGCGATGCCAACCCAAAACATGCCGATGCATCATGAGAGTCCAAACGCTCAGTTGCACACGCGCCCGCGCACAGAAACATTCCTAACACGCAGAACCCGATGACGTCGCCAACACGGAAACTACACGCTGTACACTAAATGCTAAACATGAAATCCTAGACACAAAATATGCGAAACATGCTAACATAGGCAAAGTAGGAAATGCTAAAGGTGAAGAACCGAAGCGAGTTTAGAGACGTTTTGTTGCTTTGACTTTGACTCCCACGGAGGGAAAATGAGCACAACAAAAAGAAGGAACAAGATGTGTGACGCCACTTACAGGTTTCTTGAGGAAGAAGACGGAGAGCGCGCCAATGAGAGGCATGTCTCCCAGGAGGGGCTCCATCACCACGCGCATCACTCCGTGAAGCTAAACACCAACCAGACAACATTCACCTTCCATTAAATGCAAAACAAGTGATGATCACACACACACAAAATGCAAACAGATCATGCTTAGCACTCAGCTTGTTGGTGTTTTCAATGCAAATCAAGCCTGAATACAAAATGCTCCTCCACAACAGGAACTGCTACACCTGCGAGCGTGAATCGTGACCGAGTTGTTGGACTTTTTAGTTTTTCCAAACATCTGTACAAAACGGTCACAACGACCCGTGGATCCGGTCCAAGTCAAGCAAACAACACTCTGGCCGCCGGCACGCTCGGCAAATGGCGGCCCGAATTGCCGATAACGAGTCATTTATCGAGAAGCGATCTTGTCATCTGGCTCGAGTCAACGCGGCTGGCGCATTCCCGCTTGGTATCAAGCGCTAAAAGTGGAGATGCGGTCGCCGTGACAACCGTCGTCGCCGCATACCTGAATGCTCTTGATTCCCGCCCTGCAGTAGTACTTCTTGACGTCCACGTCGATCTCCGTGTTGCCCACAAAACTGCAACCATGACAGAGCAATGTTGTTGGAGTCCGGAATCATTTGAAACAGAAGCGGATTGTCGAATGAGCACTCGCGACGGCGTCCTACCTGATCTGCATGTCCATGATGACCTGCCGCTTGTCTACGTTCTCCGTGTACACTTTGACTCCATTCACCCTCAGCGGCTGCAAACAAACAAGTGGTGGAGGAAACGTGCCGGGCGAGCGACAAGGTGAGGGAGGGGCGACTGACCTTGTCGCCCATGTCGATCTTGGAGAAGCAGAAGGAGCTGAGATGCGGGTGGGCCCCCTTGACCGCCGGTTCGATGCTCTCCCGGAACAACTTGTCCACAAACTGGCAGATGAATGGCCACATCTGCTTCACCGTCTGTGTCAGACGCCACCACCGTCAGTGCCGCTGCTCTCTCCCTACGCTTTTGAGTGTCTTAGCGTAGCCAAGTTGGGGAGGGGGCAAAACGCGAGTCTGTGCCTACCTTATTGAGCCACTCCACCCTCTCCACATCTGGATAGTGGACCTGCGAAGCATGTGAAAGCGCCATGTTAGCCAGCTGGCATCCAAAGACCCCGCCCACAACTTTCAACGGGAAGCGCATGACGAACGAGCGAGCCTTCAACTTCAATCTGCCTCTTTTTCGGTGGCCTCTATTTCACCTGCCTCTTTTTCGGGCCCTTTGGCCGGTTCTTTACGGCGTTGTCTGACATGAAGACAAACACGCTTGGCTTAGTCTTGACATTATTTGGGCTGTTGTTTCTTTTGAGTTGGGTTGTGCACGGTGGCGTGGACAAACAAATGAAAAGCTCTCGTGTGGCTCCCCATTGTGGCCTGGAAAGAGGAGGGTGACGATGACCAAGATGTTTTTCTGCAAGGTCAAGAAATGGGAAACCGGGACGGACGAGTCCAGGCGCCGGCATCTATTTTTAATCGTGAGAGCGACATTCCCTGCCTTTGTATTGACATTGTGTCACATGATCATGCCGCAGCATCGCCGCCGACCCCTTTTCATATTTGCTGAGCAAGACAAATATTTTTCAAACGCTGGTTGGACACACATGCAATTGGGACGATTTAAAAGCGGAGCTTTCTCCACAAAACAACCCATCAATTCTCTGAAAATGTCCTTCAATGTTAAATCCATCTCAGTATCAATCTTCCATCTATCCATCCACCCCAATAAATCAGGTGATCCCTTCAGGGACAGTCTGACATTGCAGCTTTCCTCAGTCGCCACCAAACAACAGTGACTGCCCGCATCTGGCAATTGAGGATAGAAATTCATTCTTCCATCAATCCACCAATGAAATGGCGCTACACATGCAGGGCCAATTAAAAATCAGTTTCCGCATTCATTGATCTTTCCAAATGTTCTCGTTTCGTTAAATCCATCCAGACAGCAAAAAAAAAAAAAAAACACAATCAGGTGACACCTTCATGGAAAGACTGAAATCACAGCTTTGCTCTCAGACCAACGGAGGAACGGAGGTTTATATAATCTGCCGTTCTTTCCGAGTAATGAAATCAGGTGTTGCATTCGGGGACACTCTGACATGAGAGTTTTTGAGTGTCAACACGCACTTAAATGCATCCATCTGCTCGTGCCAAGCTGTCTGAACTAGACAGCGATCGACAGCATGACCATCTTGAAATGTTGAGTGCGTCGTTGACAAAGCAGACCGCTATCCATCATCCGTCAAGCGAAACAAAACAAAGGTTAGAGAATTTGACATCTTGGACGATGGCGTCAGTCAGGGCGGCGCGTGTGAACTTTGAACCGTCTGTTATCAGCGCTGTCGCAATAGTTGGTGTCAGCGTGACACCGCGCTGGCCGGCCTTTTGCAAATTGCTTTGGGAAGAACACCGGCAAGGATGTTGACAGGAAGTCAAGTTGGAACAAGTTAGCAGCATACTTTTTTCCCACTCCGCTCCGGACTGACTGAGAAACACCATTTTTGGATGGCTTTCGTCTTCATGCAGTGCAACGAAATAAATGGCTGTGTGACTTTTCACGGCATGTGCTGGGTGTGGTGCAAGATCACCCTAACAGGAGGGAGGGCGGGGAGGAGGACGTATGGAAGGAGGGTGTCCTTCACAGATGCGCAAAGCTTCCTTGCCTATGCCAGCTACCAGATTCTGTGTCCTACATCTGGTTTGGAAGTGTGCAGACCCTCCCTCCCAAAGCATTTCAGTTGCCCATCCCCGATGACCCTGAGAAGGAAACCTTGCTGGCTGGATGGATGGCTGGATGGATGGCCGGCTGGCTGGAGACGACTGCTTTCCTTGAGCTGGGCATTCGAACGCCGGTTAACTTGAGTGACCCACCGCGCCCCCCTTGATTGACTCACCCACGACGGCAGCTCGGCGGTAGCTGGCATCCGCTTGACCGCTTTGTCCTCGTGGTCCAGAAAGGCCAGGGCGCGGTTGATCCTGTAGTCCTTGCTGCCGTGAGCTCGCCTCCAGTAGAACAAGGCGGCCAGTCCGATCAGCACCCAGCTGAAGCTGAATTCCAAGTAGCCCAGGATGTAGATGGGCAAGATGGCAGCGAAGGTCTTGCCAAATTTCACCCACATCTCGGTGACGTCCGTCAGCGACGAGGGAGGCCCTTCGGCCGGCATCTCCTGCGGCAGGCTGGGGGAGGCCGAGACCAGGCCATCGGGTGTGGCGGCCGGCCGGGCCGCGCCTTCCGCCTTAGAGCCGACGCTGTTACTCATGTCCCCTCTGCGGTACCAGAAGAAACGTTGGAATTGACGTTGGGAAACAACATGTTGGCCCATTTTCTGTCATGCTGCAGACCAGCCCAAGAACTGAACCGCAATCAAGTTAGGTTTGTGCATTTACTGCAACATCCATTTGAAATAACATCCTGATATTGCATAAAAGGGTAGACGGTGAAGCATTTTTTATCTGACTTTTTATATTAAATCTCTGACTTTAGTGGCTCGTTTCGCCTTTATCTGTCTCGTAAAGAAAATCATTCTGGTCGACAAAATACACAACAGCTTTTTTGGCTGAAGGAAATAGAACTTCATTTGCGTAACATTAAAACTTTTTTTCTCTAAAAGAATAGGAATTTGGTACTGCAACATTAAGTCAAATGATATTCACTCGACATGTTTATTGGGATATAGTCCCACTTTTGTCAATCGTAATCGTGTCTTTAGCAGGATAAGAGGCAAAATAATATGATCTGTGTTTTTGTATTTTTCTCCTCCATTCATTAAGATCTGGCTTATAATGGTGTGATTCAAACTCATTGCGCTATCGTTTTTTTTAATGACAACTTTTTACCACTTTTGTTTCTGTCATTTTTTTTTTCTTGGAAAAGAGTTAATCGTCATAATATAGGGGTGGGGCTGTCATCAGGAGTCTTGGAAAAAATGCTGCCCAAAAAGTCTGAAAAACACCACAATTCTTGCGCATACTAGTTTTACGTCATTACGTTCTCAAATGCATAAATTGAAAAAAAATACATTGAGAAAACATGATTGGCTTTGATGGATCAAAAGAATGCAAAACATTTTTTATAATTAGCCTGACGTCATTTGATTTGCATCGCCTTTCCAACTTTCCAAAGTCACCGGAAAACTTCTTAAACTACAGAGATTAGTCGCTCAACTAGCACAGGCGGGTAATTAAAATGAACCACAGGGAACTAGTTGCGCTTTTGTTGGATTCGGCGCACATCCAACGGTTGACAACATTTTATTGTCTCTGCTCGTCACTTTCTAAGTGCCGTCAAGTGGTTTCGGGTTGCCGTTGATCGCAGGCGGATTTATCTCGGTCTGATCGAATTTCAGCTTCCTAAACCCTCGTTTGTCACGTGCATGTATGCCGAACTACCCAACAGTGTCTATCCAATTAAAATCTTGGGTCGGTTCCAATCAACACAGGGCTTGTATTGACTAGAAGACGTATAGTCGCTAAATCGAAAAAAATCTCAAGCGAGTGCGTCGTGACGTTCTTTCAATAAGTGACACGTAGAAAGGCTTTTTGCGTCGAAGCCGACGACCACCGGGGAGGGAGGGGGACGGACAACTGCCGACAAATAAGAAGCTCGCAACACTCACCAGAATCCTCATGCGCTTGAAAACGATCTCAAATTGAGCAGCGACGACGAGCGGTGCTCCACATGCCGACCAGCTTCTCAGCTCATCACGGTGTACAGACGCCGCTGCCGCTCGACCCGCCCGCCTCACTCAACTCAACTCAGCTCAGCCCGGCAGGAAGCCGTCATCGCTGTGAAGAGGTTGGCCTCCACCTGTAGCGGAGCACTGGCGCGCCCTGGTGGCGAGAAAATGAACCACTCGGCAGCAGAAAATGAAAATGCAGTGACAACCCCGCAGACTGGCATACGCGCCGAAACACACACACACACACAATATATATTTACATGAGATGAATCGAGAGAGAGAGAGAGAGAGAGCGAGAGAGAGAGAGAGAGAGAGAGAGAGAGAGAGAGAGAGAGAGAGAGAGAGAGAGAGAGAGAGAGAGAGAGAGAGAGAGAGAGAGAGAGAGAGAGAGCATTGAAGCACTAATTTAATTTGAAAAAAAAAAAATCCAAAATGTTCCAGAAAAAACAACACAACCAATCTCCAAATGTACTAAATTTAAACGAGAGGCACCGGAAAATGTTAGCATGCGCAATGAGCTGTAATGTGCTTTTATTTTGAAATCCGGAAGCAGCAAAAACAAAACAAACGCTTTGAGAGTCACACAAACATGCCGGTGGCCCGTGTATGAAACATACCTTTTCGAATGTCACCGGTCGCGTGATCTCCGAGTTCGCCGGGTTCATTAAGTAAGTCAAGTGTGCATTTTCTGTTGATGGCGACGATGAAGAGCTTGGCGGTATTGCACTCGCAGCTTGCGAGCATCATGGAGGCTCTGACCCGGGCCGCCGTGACCGAAATGTGCCAGCTGGTGGACGACAGCTACGCCGTCGTCCAAATGGAGCTCACTCGCAGCCGCGAGGAGAACGACGAGCTCCGCAGGAAGCTGAAGCTCATGGAGACCATCATCGCCCGGGGCTGCTACGGCGGCGAGGACGCAGCCACCGACTCGGGCGCTGGAAGCCCGGTGGGAGGCAACGACAAGCCTGACGAGGGTGAATTGAGTCGTAATCAAGTGGACAGAAACCACCAAAAACAACTCCACCAAGAACAATGCTTATTGTACTATTTAACTAGCTTATTACTACTTTACTACCTCCCGTACCGCTCATACTACAACTACTGCTGGTACTCTTTCTCCAAGGACCATGACGACATCAACCAAAACAACGACTTGTACCATGTTTGCTATTTCTACCACATGGCTATGACTACTTTTTTATAATACAAGCCATCTCCTACTTCCACCGCGTCTCTTGCTATTGTTATTTCTGCACAGGTGTCAAACTCGCGACCATGCGATCAAAATGTACTTCCTTGAGGCGGCTTTTTAATCATTTGAGTCGTGTCATCCAAAAATGACTTGTGACTGGTCTTGTCGAACAGTGCGTTTCCCATCATCGGGCCTGGCGGACAGGTCACCGAATGGCTGCAACGGGCTGAGAGGACGACCGGCGCCTTTGACGTCAGCGCCGAGCGTAGAAGACACGCCCTCGGCTGCAGAGGTCCACGCACGCCCATTGAAAAACATCCCACATATCGTTTTTTTTTTTTTTTGTTCACCGCTTTACCGTGCCATACCCTAAATCTGAAAATGCGTGCGGTTTTGTTGTCTCAGCAGGACACGTCGCGCGCCGGTATCTTGAGGAGCATAGAGGACGTGTCTCCGGTCAAACAGGAAGTGGCAAGTGACGAGGACGATGACAGCGAGCTGCTGCTTCTGGATGATGACGGTAAACATAGGACAAAATGAGTTTTGTGCAAGCACTAACCTCGGCGTCCTCATGTCTCGTGTGAAGGAGCAGAACTGGTGCCTGAAGCCGGTCCCTCCGGAATGGTCGCCTCCAACTCATCAGCCGATTCCAGTCCTTGGGAACAAAATAATTGCGCGGCACCTCGAGGTTCCCTCAGTTTTCCGGGCTCCGCGGGTCTTGCCAGAGACATCTCCTCAAATTTGGTCAGGGACGGCCAAATCCCACCGGTGAGGGAGAACTCGGCCTATGTTTCGCAAGGTCCCGATCGGGTTGTGGCTTCATGTGGCCCCGGAGGGGGTGCCGGCGAGCTGGACCTGGGCTCTTCGTGGACCGATCGAAGCCTGGCTAGCATCATGACCCTCCACCACCGCCCTGCATCTGACTTGAACACCGCTTTCCCTTTGGCTCTGGGCTTGGCGGTGTCCCGATTGGACGCTACGGACCGAAGCCGTTTGTGTGGCGACCGGCGTTTTGTTTGCCACTACTGCGGCAAGTGGTTCTCATCGGCACGCAGCCTGGAGACGCACGTGCGCGTCCACACGGGCGAACGGCCATACTGCTGTGGCCAGTGCGGAAAACGCTTTACGCAATCGGGCCACCTGAAGACCCACCAGAGTGTCCACACGGGCGAGCGACCGTTCGGCTGCCACTGTTGCGCCAAGCGCTTTGCGGGCAAGCAGAACCTGAGGATCCACCTGCAGAAGCACCACCCCGGAGAGCAACAGGAAGGCTAAGCCCGGGCGGCCATCACTTTTGACGTTTCAACTTTTGACCTCACCAAGAAGTTTTGTGAAGAACCGTGTGCGATTTTGTGTGTGCGGGCACACCGTTCTCGAGCCGTTCTTTAGGTTCTTATTCAATTTGATTGCAGTTCTTTTGCTGTGATTTGATTCAATTTCAAGTTGTTTGATTTTAAATTCTCTAGGTTGCCATTTGTTTGAGGATTTTGCTTTTTTAGGTCTTTGAGGACTTTTTAGAGTGTGATTCAATTCAATTTTGATTTAAACTCCTTGATGTGAATTTGGTAAGAAGTAAAGCGAGCGACGCATTTTGAAAGAATTGTTTTCATGCCTCGCTTAGCGTCGCCGTAGCTCAAAAGGGACGTGCCGGATTTATTAGCTCTGTTTGGATCAAAATTTAGAAAGAACATTTTTGAATTTGTGGCTGTCTACCGTCGATCATTGGACACGTAAGTATGGCTCCATGCACCTCAGTAGAAACATTTAAGACACATTTTTATGCCATGGCCTTGAATAAACGATTCGGCTGGAGTTTGTGTTTTTGCCAGACAAATGATTCACCATAGAAAGACAAATAGGAGCTTTTAATATGCATCTATAAAAGTAAAACTGGGAAGTGTTAGACACACACGTGTCACGCTTACATGTGACAATGATTATACTGTATTTTGATTGGCTGACAAATATAAATCATAAATAAAATGCAGACACATTTCGGTGACAACACTTATAAAAATGAATGTTTTAGTAAATAAAAACACATTTGACCCTTCGTGCTCCACATAATAATAAAAAAAAAAATGCAAATGCACCCATGACCAAAGGCGAGAGAGATGTCACTGAGTTCATAAAGGCATCAGGAAATTTGTTGAAAAACAATGTTTGGTCGCCATGGCGATGCCAAGCGCATCATTTGTTGCTGGAGCAACCATGAGCGATGGATAGAAGGGCCACAAATGTTTCCTCCGAATTGTCTCTTGTTCATTTGCTACGCTATTTTTTTTTTCTTTAAAGTGTCAGAGTGGATTTGTTGGGTCGTCGATATATAAATAAAAATAAATAGAAATCGTGCGTGCGCATGCATTGGTGGAGTTGTGGTCTGCAAGGTCACTCATTGCGTGAAGTGATGTCCTGAAAGTTGAAGAAAAATTATTAACTTACATTTCAAAATTTATGTGATTTGTGGCCTTTTGGGTTTTCTTTTTACTTCAGTGCTTTCTTTAAAAACCTCGATTGCTTCCAGTAATCAGCTACTTAAAGATAACTTTGATGCACAACTTTTGAAACCATTAAAAAAAAACTACATATGCCTATTGGTGCTTCTAGTAATGCCATTTTTACACCGATACTTTTTTTATTTATTTACATAATTATCTTTTCATTTTTTTAGAATTTATTTAAGTTTTTAATCCAATTTTTCCCCATAGAGTGCATTTTTTTCCAAGAGTGGCTACTTCAACATAATAATAATAATAGTAATAATAATAATAATAATAATAATATGCTTTTCACTTTGCAAAAGCTTTTTTCAATCTTTTTTCTAATAGTTAATGTATTTTATTCCTTTTTTAACGTGACTCACCTCAGTCTTGGTACGTCTCCCATCCAGCCGAGGCCACCAGCTCACACCTGAAGTGCACAACAATGTGCGTCAAGAATGGACACCAAGCACGGAGCATTTGTTACGGATCGCAGTGTAACACTCACAGAGGCATATTGTCGTTGTAATCACGCAAGCCGTTGCTGCGCTCCACACCGGACACCTAAAGGAGAGCAAATGATGCGGTCACAACAGTCCGCAAGCAGCCTTGCTGTTATTGGGAAGAACTCATCTTCAATATGAAATAAAAGCAGCCAAAGTTTACCCTGAGCCGAACGTCACGAAGACGGAGGCGATGAACACCAAAGCGAGAAGGCTCATCAGCCTTAACCCTGAAATGCACCAGCAAAAACAATTTCTATTTAACAGGTGTAAGAAAAT
The DNA here is from genome assembly GCF_024217435.2 of Syngnathus scovelli. NCBI lineage: Eukaryota > Metazoa > Chordata > Actinopteri > Syngnathiformes > Syngnathidae > Syngnathus > Syngnathus scovelli. The sequence continues at coordinate 9,187,633 of NC_090863.1, forward strand.
GAAAGAGTCAAAGTTGTAATAATAACATAGAGCTAATAATTAATGAACAGAAAAACAATAAGTAAAATTGATCATGAAAAAAATGAAACGTAAAAGTAATTCAGGAAAGTTAAAAACAACATTAACAGCAACCATAAAAGTAACATCAAAAGAAAAGGTGATAACATTTAAAACGGTTATCCTAATAATGGTGATTAAAGAGATGACCTGCACGGTGAGGCACGTCGGGCTGCCGGTAGGCGCTGGCGTAAAAGGCGGAAGGAGGCGGGAACTCCGTGTGTTCACCTAGCGCCTGGTCAAAGCGCTTGCTTGATTGATATATTTCTGAGCAAATCTCCTCTTGGATCATCTGCTTGGAGCGCGGGGCGGCCTCTTTGTCAGGAGGAGGCGTCACTTCACTTGGATCTAACATGACAACATGCCAAAAACATGCAACATGTCACTTAGCATGCGTGTTTCTGGATTCTGTCGCAAACGTCTAAGATGAACCACACGCTTCCACGACGGATGGCACGTCTGCCTCACCGCTTTGGATCGGAACCTCACCGTAAGTGAAGAAGCTGCAGCAGTTGTCCGCTTGTCTTTGGCCGAGACCGGATTGGCTCTGCTCGTGAAGCCAAGTGAATCCTTCCTGCTGGGCCGCGTCTTGGTCCTGGAGCAGATGCCGGTTGTCCTGCTCTATCTTTGGATCCAGGTCCTGGTCCAGGTCTTCGTCCAGGTCCTGGCTTGTGCGGAAAACACCCCCAAACAGCCTGCTGTCCAGCCAGGTCTGGCAGCTCTTGCTGACGTCGCTCAGCAGACGAGCCAGGGAGCCGCCCGCTTTACGTCGCCGTCTCCGGAACACCCTGATAGAAGCGAAGCAACAGTGGTGCTTTCGTGTCAACCACAAGTCATTTGTCACACACCCAATGGGCGACAACCACCCCACGAACTCGACAAATGACCAAAGCGCCACCCCAACGCATCTGCTAACCGAGCAATTGACCCGCCCCCCACCTGAAAACGGTTTCCTTGTATGACACGCTGGCAGCGCAGGGTGTCAACAACACCGTGCCGTCCTCATCCCACAGGAAGCTGTCGTCGGTCACATTGTAGTAGCCGTTGGTGAGGAGGCGGGGCGAGCGGCGGCAGCAGCGGGAATGGACGCCGGCCTCCGGCGTGGACCCCACCGAGTAGCACACATACGATGAGTTGGGAGACAACAGGGACACGTCCGGGCTGAGACAAACATAAGAGCAAGTGGAGTCACATGAGTTTGAATCAGTGCAAATCAACAGCAAGTCAAGATGGCGCGCTTACCTCGGGTAGGTGGAGCTTGACCTGAGGCGTCTCTTTACCGGCGAACCTAAAGAGAAAACAAGCGTTAGCTCAAATTAGCATCGAGCTGGTGATAACCACAAGGAAGAGGAGAAATCGATGGACATACTGGTGAACGCTCCGGAGAAGGAGAGTGACATCTCACTTCTTGGGACGAGCGAGGTGATGAGACCAAAGGATGGATGATGAGAGCGTCTTCACTTGCCGCTGCCGGTCGCGGTACCCAAAAAGAAAAACAAGCGTAAACTTCCCGGTGACTAGTTTTGCTAAAAGGCAAAGCGGAAGCGAGGTCATGTTCTGAACGCATGTCGACTGTCAAAGTTGCACCGGTTTCACTTCGATTTTTGTTTTCATGTGACAAGAGACACGCTGTACTCTGTATCTGCGCGTGCTTGTGCTATTCCATCAAGCTGTCCAGATTAATCTCATAGAATGAAAAATAACATTTTCATGTCATCAAAACGTTGCATCTTGGCGTTATTTTCATTTCTGTTTGTCCGACCCCCGCCCGCCGGGCATCAGGAGTTTCCCAGCAAGCTTTGCGTCGAGGTGCTGATGTTGGAACTTAACGCGTCAAGGGAAGTGGGTTAAAACCCACTTTTAAAAAAAAATACATGTACGACAAACATCCTATTAAAATTTCAAGATCAACCGTTACACTTTAAAAATCTTGATATGACAGCTGCGTGCCTCGCATATTTGCAAGATGAAGTCACGTTTGCTTCCGTTCGTGCACTTCTATGAAAAAAAGTACTTGTTAAATAAAAGCATCCATTAGAACATGACCGCATTTTATTTGATGATTTTAAGTTGCTCTAAGCGCACATTCACCAAAAAGCACTTTCCCATATTTTCGAATGTATCCCGGAGCAACGCACAAAAGTGACTTTAGTCGACAGAGATACACCGTAAAACTCACGTGTCGACGATCGGCTGCCTTTTTAAATCCTGTTCCAGGTTGCAAAGTCGTTTTGCGGCCTTTCGGCTGTGGAATCTTTTCGATATTTCAATGAAAAATAAGAAAACAAAATTGTGTTCCGTTCGACGTTCCTCTTCCGACAAGATGTAACAGATACCGGAGGCTGACTTTCAAAATAAAAGTATTTCCTGTCAACAGTTTCGAAGGAAAACAACGAAACGCAGGGGTGTCTAAACCTTTTGAAATGGGACCAGATTTGGTTAGATGAAAATGTATAGGGACCGACCATTTGGACTGACATTCCTCGAACTATTACCATTGTAAATTAACTTGTAAATATGTAACTATATCCTTTGTGTCTGCAGATAGGTTGATATTGTAAATGAGACTATTGTGATTGCATTACCAGTAAAGTTAAAGATTAAAATAATAATAAATTAAATACAAATGAACGATTTAATTCAAGTGGAATGAATTTTTTTTATTTTATTATCATTATGTCAGACTTTTAATCCAAATTAAATAACTCGATGGCCGCTGTGGCAGCAACAGGTTGGAGTTGCACGTTGAGCTCTCAGAAGATGACTTGCGGGCGGAAGTGTTTCTGCCTGGTGGTGTTGTGACTCATGCCCAACTTCAGCATCCACTTGGACTTCATCATCTGCACGTACTGCATGTCGCGAGGAGAACGACGCACGCCGCTCAGGCCTAACGGATAACACGGGGGAAATTGGTCAAACATACTTAAGAGACAGGGAAGGTCTCCTACCAAAATCGCTGTTGTTTGAAGGTTGAAAATCCCCGTTACATGGATGCTAATTTCTGTTAGCCCATCATTAGCATTTCGCACTGTGCTGACACTAAGCTCTCAGAATTTAATTTATCCACAAAGTTCTGCCGGTAGTTTTTACAAATGTATCAAATATTTGCATAACTGCATGTTTTGACTGTAATTTGGACTGATAATGGTTTGTGGCGTACCTGTGTCGCCGCCCCATCCAAGTGCTCTGTATTGGCGCAGCACGCGTCCCACCGCGTTTCTGTTGTGACTCAGGGCCAGCACCCTCTCAGTTCCGAAACGTTGCTTGTAGTACCGCATGAGGGAACGGTGGCCGATCCTGGCACCTGTGTCGTGAATATAGTTATGAGATCGCTCAAGTATGACAGCTTTTATTTGGAGGACACAACCGCGTCCAGCACCTGACGGGAGCATGAGCTCCATTGTCTCGTCGTCGTATTGAATGTTCTTGTCGTCCGGAAGCTCGTCATCCATTTGGTCCGTGCCGTCGGGGTAGCTGTTCCTGTTCCCAAAACAACACAATTAGAGTTGGTTCTCTCATTTCCAGCTCCCAAATTGAAGCGACAGTGGGCAAGCGAGTGAGCAAGCGAGCCCGTGGGGCGGTCCAGCCCCTGTCGTTGACGCCAGTCCAAATTTTTACGTAGCGATGGATGGCAGAGCAGGGAAATAGCCAACGATTGCAAACGAACACGGCGTTCCTTCACTCACTAACCAGTGGCAATGTCTTTTACAACGGCCAATTTGGGAACTACCTGGGCCCGCCCCGGTCTATAATGGGGCAGAGGTTGGGGAGTCCCGACTCGGATCATGCGTGACTTTTACCTGAAGTCATAAAAGTCGGCGAACTCCAGCGCGGCGTCCCCGTCAGTGAAGAGCTTGCAGTGACTTTTGTCCGTCATGTGACGCTGTACGGCTTCCGTGGAGTAGAAGGAGCGCCCCTTCTCGTTGCACCACAGGCACACGTTGCCCGCGCCCACCTTTTCGCCTAAGAAATGCCATCATTCAATCTTGTCAAATGGCAAAGACTGCAATTTGCCCAAAACGGAGGACTTTCTGCTCCAATTGGTGCAAAGGTCTTAAGGACTTTTTGGTACGTTCCGCATCCACCAAATTTCTCTCTGTCTTACCAAGGTAGCGGACCAGACCCTTGAGGTTCACCAGGTACTGGAGGTCTGGGATGAAGAAGCTGTGAACCTGCGTCATGTGGGCGACGTTGCGCAGCAGTGACTTGGAATGATGTGAGCAAAACAGGCAGTCGGTGACAGGGATAGAACCGGCGAGTGCAGTGACGGCGGGGCGTTGCGGGTCGGATCGAGCCGTCACGTCTTCTTCCTCATCCCCCGTGGTCTCCTCCTCCTCCATGTCCTCTTCCACATCATCATCATCATCTTCGTCCATGTCCTCCCACTCCTCTGTAGGTTCAGAACATCCATCCATCCATAAACCTTTGTCATGATAGAACATTGCTATTTCATTTGGATTTTTTTAAATTCACTTACATTGCTATTTCATTTGGATTTTTTAAAATTCATTTAAGCAACACAAGAGGTCCTGTAGGGAAAGTCACGATACAGCATTGTCTTTTTAAAAAGGCTTACCTTCCTCTGCGGCGGGTCCTTCCTCCAACTCTCTCCGCTTGGCCTGCTCCTCCAGCCATACGAGTCGCGGAGGTTTTTCCGGCTTGCTCCTCGCCGCCGCCGCCTCCTCCTCCCCGGCCGTCCCGGGGCGCTCGGCCCTCCGCTGCTCCTTGAGGGCCTGCTGCAGAGCCTCGTTCCTGGCATCTTGGTTGGCCTTGTCGTTGTCGCCAAGCCCTTTCTCTAGGTTCTTCTGGTTGAGCTTGTCCACCTGCAGGCGTGCGGCTTGCAGGGCGCGGCGCTCGGCCTGTCGGTGGCGCTGAGAGCGCAGGTGGTTGTCGAAGGCGTTGGTGGTGGAGAACTTTTTGTTGCAGACTGGGCAGGCCTCAGCGGTGTTGCTCAGCTGGCGCTCGGCGGCAGTGCGCTGCAACAGGACACGCTCCTGAAAGTTGTCGGCGCTAACGGGCGGCATGTCCGCAACCTTGCGCTTCAGGTTGTAGCGGTGCCAGTCGCTCTTGTAGTGGGCGCGTTGCATCTCGCCGTCGGAGAACGCCACGCGGCAGCTGATGCACGTGTACGACGACATGGTGGCCTGAACACAACATTAGTGAAACACATTACGATGCGCTGCAATGAAAGACTACTTAATAACGAGTTCATCTATTGATTTTATTTTTTCTAGGAAACAGGAAAACAGTTTCCCTTCCCTTTAATTTACAACAGAGCATAATTTCAAATGGTTTATCTGCAACATCAGGCCTTGGGATAAAATTTCAATATGAACCTACAGTACACTTTACAGGTCAAATAAATAAATGAGTGTAAAGTTTATACTGACGAGAATTACAATTTCATCTACTAACTTTATACGATCACTCACACGATACAATTTACTTTGCATGTATACTACCCAACGTTAAGACATTACTTGCAATTTCTTCATCTTACACCCAATTTAAATATTTTTTATATAATTGACTTTTAAAGCGCCTTTTGAATAGAGCAAGCGATTCACAAGGTTTCAGTTCAATTTCACAAAGTTAACGTCTCGAATACAACTTACTATTTATTACAAGAAATTGACCGTTTAACCAGTTCAAATGACATCTCAAGATCTGTGCCATAAAGCTCGTTTCATAACAATATTTGGAATTTTACACAATCGTTAACAAAAGCTCCCCAAATGAGAGTTGATAAATAAAAGGTCAGCAGCTTTTAAAAACTCCAACACAAATAATTTTTAAATCAGTAGCATAGTTTGTTTGTTCTTGTTCTGCCATTTAAAGGCTTGCATTCGTGTTTCGCTTGCCCATTAAATTAGCTTAGCTCGCTCGGACGTCAACAAGTTAAGAAACAAAACAACGATGGGCAATCATTTGTCTTATTTGACTGTCACGCGGCAGAAGACGTGTTTGGAGAGGGTTATACCTGATTCTTTCGCGGGCTAAATCGAGGCAATAAAACTGCAAATAGTTTATGTTTTAAATCAAATCTTAAAAACGAAACGTGGTAGCCAAATGTCTGGCAAAGGTCACTTCCTGTAGACGGTCGAAGATTTTCTTCTTCGTTGCTTTTATGTGTGTATGGCGCTGCCCAATCGCTCGGTGGGCAAACCCGGTACTGCAACACCATATCAGCAACAAACAAGTAAAAGACGTAAAACGTTAAAAAAGTACGAAAGGTTAAATGAAATGAGGAAGTTGAGGTTTGTTGCAAAAAATAAGTGTAATCAATAGATCATTTTAGGCACATATAGCAGACTTGAGTGGCCACCACTACAGTCAGTTCCAGGACACATATAAATATCAGATTTGTTGCCACAGCAATCAATTTCCAGGCACAGATCGACTCGAGGAGGATTTTGTATGTATAATTTGCTTTATTGTTGTCACACTATATGGAGAGTGGGCTTAGTATTTAACGTGCTTACATGGATGAACAACTTATTGGGTAGAGTAGCAAACAAAAAACATTAATCCTTTCTTATTTAATGTGTCTTTTTTTTACGACTCATGCTCCGATCTTGTTGGTTTGACCGTGAACTAAAATGCAAAGAAATGCCATCCGGTTCCCAAGCATCTCAGCAGTGTGTGTGGGCCATGGCGTGCGGTTGGGCCATCTGGCAAGCGGGCGGCGGCGTGAAGACGTTGGGGTCGCTGATGCCAAGTTGCAGGTTGAAGAAACGCGTGGACGTGGTGACCGTGCTGTTTTTGATGTACGTCTCCTGAACCGGATAGCAGTCGCGCAGCGTGTACACGCCTACCCAGGTCTCATCTGAAACACGCACGTGCACACACGTAAAAAGTCTTACAGTTTTTTTAAGAAAAAGTATGCTATTTTCTAAGAAACAAACTTTTCCATTTAGAAATATAATACCATAATGTGTCAAATGTTCTTGACATGTTTTTTACGTTTGATACTACTCCAAAAGAAAAGTATGCCATCTTGTCATGTTAAACATTAGTTCCACGTGAAACTCGCAAGCATGTGTCCACATTTAAGCTTTTTGATAATGCTGAGAAAAGGCGCAGTAGACGTTGGCCTCACGTTTGCGGGCGGGCTTCCTGTCGGACCACTCCTGCACCTCCATGTTGTCGCCGGGACCTCCAATAATATACTGGTCCTCAAAAGTGGAATTGTCAGGAATGTCAAAGGGGTCCCAGGCCTCGGTCAGATCCACCTTAGCGCAGTCGCCCGTCTTTTGGTCAATCTGGAACATCAGGCTGCTCTCGTACAAGTAGATCAACTCAAAGTACCTGCAATGAAGCAACGACAAACACTTTTTTGGCCGTCGCCACTCTGCACGACTATCGTTCATAAAAACACACAGTCATGACATCGTTCGAGAGTTTGCAAAGCTTTTGTTGTAACTTTGCACCAATTGAGTGGAAGTCGTGCTGCTCGCAGTACCCGTGGAATGCATGCCTTTGCCACCTGGGGGGAGTATAATACAGGCACACGATGTAGAGTTCATCCCTGCATCGTCACCGTTTTAGGTGATTCAAATTTATATTTCTTTTTTCAGTGTATTTCAATGGGTGTCAACTATACGCAGATTTTCACAATTGACTATTTAATTGAATCGAACATTCTATAGGCAAACCTCCGTGGTTGTTGTAAATTCAAGATTCAAGATTCAAGAGTTTTTTATTCGCCATGTTTGAGCGTGCCAAACAAGGAATTTGACTTCGGTAAATCACAGCCTCTGTTCAACATTTAGGTGACTAACAACAACACTCAGGACATGTGAAGAACGAAAGATATTCTCAAACACCCCCTGATCTTAAACTCCCAAGAGGGCAAGGAAAAACTCAAAACTCCAGCTAGGGGAAATGAGAAACCTTGAGAAGAGACCACAGATGGGAGGGTCCCTCTTCTAGGATGACCAGGCTGCAATGGATGGAGAGGACACATAATACAAACAGTGTAGACAAAAAAGGTGTGGCAGGCAGGATGTTATTGCACAGTAATGACTCTGAGACTCTAAGAGTGGTGTGAGTTCATCAGAGCGACAGCCTGGGGGAAGAAGCTGTCTCTGTGTCTGCTGGTTTTAGTGTACAGAGCTCTGTACATGCGCATTATTATTATTCCTCATTTTGTGTTCCTTTTTCCAAGAATTGTCCACTCCGTCAAACCGCACCTTTAACAAATTCAAGTGGAAATCTCACACTTTGCAGCAAATAATAGTAACCTCCATTAGCATAAGCAGCTTGCAAATGAGGCCCAACGCAGGGGTAAACATTCAACATGCCTGGGGGGGGGTTGTTGCAAAAATACTTGTCGGGTATCAGGAGAAATAAAACTTCCAAGAAGGGGGTGGGTGGGGTGAAAAGCAATACTTCTTTTGAATAGTGTCATCGTCATCTTATTTTTTGGAAGAACCTGCCCCCCCCCACCCCCCCCCCCCCCCCAAAGTCTTTGGTAAACAATCCAAAGTCAAACTGGCACAAAGTCAAGCAAGTTGAGTCTTGCCACATCGCTGCTGCAGAAAACCACAAATGCCTCAAAATAATGTTACGCAAGTCCTCTCTGGGATTAAATGCTTTTCCAAGAACTGGCCAAAATTGCTGACTCAGTTGTTCTTCCGATAAACCTTTTAGCATGTGTTCGTGCGTTTCACCTCTGACACGGCGTGTGCTTCTTATGCTGCTGCAGCACCCGCAGTCTGTGGTTCTGTCCGTCGTAGGACACCGCGGCCCGGCTGTTCCTGCCCGTGCCGTGGTCGTACACGACCCATCTCCCCTCCCACTGTAGTGGAGCCTGGCAGGGCGATGCTCCGGTCGCCAACACCTCAACCTCCGCCTGCTGGAGATGCATCAAGCCCAGCAGCACCAGAAGCTGTACCATTAACTGCTGCATCGTGGTGTCCCTTTTTGTTGCTGATCGTAAAAGGACAGCAAGATAGTAGTTTACGAAAATATATGCAAAACACTGCTTCCGGTTAGGATTCCAAATTAAAAGCTCAGGTGGCGGCCGATAATTGATGAAACTAGCGACTTAGAAAACATACTCTTCTTCCTTCCTTTCTTCTGTTGTATTGCCTTTCTGTGCATATGATAACATAGTTTGATGTCTATTACATTTTGTAACTTGATCCTTCAATAATAATAATAAAATAAAAACAGTATTTCTGTGTACCAAAAATAAGCAACTACGTCAGAGTGACGCCTCCGAGGGACCGCCCCAACATGGCGACCAAATAACGAGGCGAGCAGCCAGTTGTACAAAACGGACAGAAACGACGTGATAATGGAGAGTTGGAATTTAGAATTAAGTTCCAGTGACGACGAGGCGCCCGAGGAGGTCACTTTTAAGGACTCCAAGGCCCAGGCGTTGCGGAGCGTGAGTCAGGCCCTGGAAAGTGCCAGGAGGTAGGCTAACTGGTAGCATGCTAGCCAACCAAGCTAAGCATGATTAAAACATTTCTCCCGTTGGAAACGCGCGTGCTTCCAGGGAGAAGGAGCTGCTGAAGGAGAAGAGGAAGAAGAGGCAGGAACTGTTCCAGGAGCAGAAGGTGCCTCGCATTTCATGAAGATTACGTTATTTTTTTCACGTTTGCATTCTAAATCATTCTCCTTTCACTTGCTAGAAGAGAAAACCTCTTTCTGACACACTTCTGGAGGAAATCGACTCGTCCCAGTAAGTTTTCTCCACTTGTTCATCTTTCCTCACAATTTCCGATGATAATCTTTTTTTCTAACAGAAGGCAGAGCCAACAAGAAGCTGAAGCGACTCATCAAGATGAAGATGAGACGGAAGAGACAAAGAAGCAAAAACTGAAACATTCCAAAAAGTATGAGGAAAAAATAAAGTGCAAAAGTTATTTGCACGACCACCCTCTGGATACCCGAACGCACAAAAGGTGCCAAAACCGTTAGACACAACGATTGCGTGTTTACTTTTCAGGCTGATGGGGAACTACAAAGTAATGACGGTAAAGGCTCAAACGCTGCCGTCTTTTCATCAGAAAGCTGCCGAGGATTTCCTCCACATGCGGTATTACAAAATGGCAAGTCATCGAGGCACAAGTAAGCCAAGTGTCAGTTCCACACAGGCTCCACTTTGAGTGGTGCCAAAAAGTGGCATGCCTATTTTAGTACCCTAAACAAATACAATTTGGAAAAATCTAACTATGCTTTCCTTTGTTTTGTCTTCCTGTCAGACAACGAGCTGCTGTCCCTTCAAAATAAGACTGGAAAGAGGAAAGGCGCTGCCTTTTCCTTTGTCAACAGCCAATGGGGTGAGGAACGAGGGGAGGTGGTTTCCCAAGACTTGTTGTGCTGATGCTTTTTTTTTTGCTTTAGCTCCTGAGAAAAAAAGCAAGGCGGAGAAGCTGAAGCGGCGCTGGATTCAAAAGCGGGTTTCCTCCAGCTGATTGGATGTCCGCAACAAGTACATGCACCCTTGCCGTGACGATACGCCAAACACTGTGCCCAATCGAGTCAATCCAGAGACTATTTTCTTTTTGCCTGTAGGGAAGAGTGTTCTTTTGGGCGGTGCCACAGCAATGTGGCAGCCCAAGTTCTGCCCATGTATGATGGGTTCAAGTGGCGGACGGCTAGGAATTGCGGGCAATCCGTTACGCGATCGTCAGACAACCTTTTAGTTATGGAATTAAAATTGTTTTTCTGCCATCACGCTTGTTTTTATTTTGGCTCGTGGCGGCGTCCAATCCCGGCTGCCTTTGAGGCAACTGGTAGAAACCACTGACTGACATCGCAGACTTAAATAAAAAAATTCAGAAAAAACAATGTTTAGTGCTGGAGCTATTGGTATGTTTTTCTTCTTCTCTACATGTGCATGCTCAAATTCACACAACGTGGCAATATGGGACAAAATGTTGAAATCTATTAACCTATATAAAGGTTTGATGGCACTTGAACAATTGGAAAGGTCATTCCGGCACACCAGTTAGATGCTATTGATGCCATCGTTGTGAATTAGACGAGCGAGTGGGAGTTGGCGCCATGCCGTACCTTCAATGCGGAAGCAGAATCTTCGGAACGTGAGCCCAAAAAGCTGAGATGCGACTCAAACGGCAGATGTGAGGCGGACGTGCTCCCCGCCAATCAACCACGGCGCTGCGTGCACGCCTACGTTTGCGTTCTTATCGAGTGGTCACATGTACACGGGCTGGCTTCTTTTATTAGCATCACAAGTGGCTGTAAAGTCAATGCAAGTAACAAGAATCAGAATAATCATTTCATTCATCATAGTCATTTGAACGGTGGCGTCTGCACCTCGTAAACCTGCACCAACTAAGAGCCAGAACCCAAGAGCCCCCCACCCCTCCTTGACGCCAGCACTAAATGAACATAAAAAAAAAAAATACAGAAAAGGGGGTGGGGAGGTGCTGGGCTCACTGTTTCTCGGCGAGGGGTGGGGGGGGCAATTAAGATGGCTACACTGGGCCAATGTCACGCCATCAGTCAGTCGGGGGTCAGGGGGCTGGTTTCTATTTACCACATAAAGGGAGGTGGTGTGTGTGTGTGTACACAGTGGTGTGCAAAAATTTTGTTCCACCACTTTTTCCACGGCACAGCGCTTCCATATTTCTTTCGAATATCAAAAATTCCCAACTGATTTAAAAGAAAGGCTTGGAATTGCCTATTGATGCCACAAAGGTGGCAAAGCATGGAGTGAGAACCCCCGCAGTCGCACTTGGCTGTTTGCGATTTAATTTGCAGATTGGCTCGGGAACACCGCCATTATTATTTGCACAAAGTCGCATAAAAATACAACTTTGGCAAGATACAATGTTGAGAAAACCGATCCCATTAATGTTTCTGGGAGGTTGAGGCGATTCATTCGACTAAAAAATGTTTGTCCGCTATCTTGCAGCATCAAACTACGACGGAATGAGTTGCCGAGTTTCAATTAGATAAAAGCGGCATTTTGCTGCCGTCTTGTCAAGTTGAGGTGCTCAAAATAGTACTTTGGTACAATTTTGTGGTGGCAAGAAATAGTGAGGCACAGAGTTCCACCTGAACAAGTGCCATCTTGCTTTAGCGGAACAACTTTGGAGCAAGTTGCGGCGTTTCTGTTAACTAAAAAGAGAAATTTTAGCACCACTGTGGCGAATTTCTCAAAACACTTTTCTTTCCAAACCGGCCAGTGGTAAAATCGGTGGACAAAGACTTTTGCTCACTACTGTGTGAGTGGCTAGTGCAGGTAATTGTCCACAGAGGCAAAGGCGCAGGAGCCGCTGCCCGATCGCGCCATGATGGCGAGGCACTGGGCGGCCTGGCCCACCGCCTGGGCCAGCGGGGGCTGCTTGGGCAGGTTGTGCGTCTCTGGGGAGGCGAGCAGACACGAGCGGCAGATGTGCATCATAATCAGGTCCCGCCTGGGCGGGCCGTTGCCGCGTCGACGCCACCTACCGAGTATTGCGCTGTTGAGCGTGGAGCACACGGGCTCCCTCTGGATGGCGTCCAGCTGGTAGCCCACCGGGCTGCTCCAGGGGTCGGAGTAGGCCAACAGGCTGAAGGCGTCCTGAAGGCACACGCCAAAGTCTATCAGTTCCGACGTTATCGGCAAGTCATTCGAACCGACGTCAAGCCAATGCACCTGTTACGGCCTTCAGTTTTTGTTCCTGCCGCCATATTGAACTTTGCTCTTTCGTTTTGATTTGTTTCAATTCTACCGCTACAATCGGTTTTGCCCAAGCTGCGATTGGCTTGACCATGGTCACGGGCGGCCATACTTTCGCCTTTCTCCCACCTTCAGCATCTTCTTGTTGGCCGAGTTCTTGCCGCACTCCCTCCTGAGATGCTCGCTCATGCTCTGCAGGTCTCGGCCAAAGTGGATCATCCTCTCGATGGCCGCCTGGCTGCCGCCGCACAGCTGCCGCTTTGCCTGAGCAGACTCCACCTCTGCGCGCAACCGCACGTGTTACACATAGGCACACGCACGCACGCACGGATAGACACACGTACCCATGTCGGCGTCACAGTCGTCAGGCTCGCTGAGGTGTTTGGAGGAACCGTTCAGGAAGCCGTTGGAGGACGACTCCGTCACACCGTTGGTGAAGTGCTCCACCTCCATCTCCACGTCGCTGATGCACACGCACACGTCTCAAACGAGTGCAAAGTGCACACGCCGCACGCAGACGCGACAAGCACCTGGTTGCGGCCGTCTGGCCGCGGTTTCCGTTCAAGCTGACATCTGACCCCGGAGGGCAGGGCTTATGACCGTGAGGGGCGGAGCCGTGGCTCTTATTGGATGTCACGCCGTTGCAGCAGTTGTCAGCACCTGCAAGTGCAGGGAGGCAGGTGCCTTTTTCAAAACAGCCAACTCGACAAAATCACACGTCACGTCAATGGCATTGCGACAAGGCTGCTTTCCCCCCCCACCAACCTTGGAATGTTTCACCCCCACCCAATCAAGTTCTAAATGGTGCAGTCCAGCCAGGCTTTGTTTGGCGTCGCTGCAGCAGTTCAAAAAGCTCCAACTAGGTGGCAGTCATAAAGCCGGCGGCTGGGGCGCGGCGGCGTACCTGCCAGGTAGGACGACTGCGAGCTGCCGGCTTTGTGAGCGGGGCTGCCAAAGGTCCGGGGGGAGCTGGGGTAACTGTCCTGAGATTTGGGGCTGCGACCCCCCAGACAGCGCACCTCGCTGTCCGTCCCATTCACCATCTCGATGAACTGTCTCACCCTGAACGCACACGCAGCAAACGCAGCCGTCAGAGTACTGCTGCATTTCAAATGGCGTGGTGGTGGAGGAGATAGAGTACTTGAGCATGAAGAGCAAGTCCGGGTTCCTCTCCAGGAGGGTCGGGTAAAGCTGCTGAGTGGTCTCGATGGCCTCGCCCATCCTGCCGGACAGCACCAGCTTCTGGATCTCTGCAAAGTGGCCGCAAGAATTGCACCTTTTTACAATCCGGCATTCAATTGGCGGCATGGGAATCGGCGGCGGTGAGAGACTCACTCTGCCGATTCTTGATGGAGGCCAGCTCCTCGTGCACAGCCTGGTCGGTGGTCTTGGCGAAGGCCTCGGCAGTGGCGCAGTAGCTGTGGTGCACCAGGTAGGACGCCACCATCCTGCAGGCGAGACGCCACACCGTCAAACAAGCGCTACGGCTGCTCAACAGTTGACCGCATCTGCTAATTTCAAGTGGCCTTGTTTGCTTTTGGGTTTGTTTTTTTGACAACACATCAAACCAGAGGTTCTGCTGTCAGACATTGCCCATTTCTTGCCATTGAGAATGAGAACAGAAAAGACGCTATTCTATAAAGTGTGGAGGAGGGTTGGACTGCGTCACATTTGGAGACAGCAACGCAGCCAAGCAACATCGGCATCTTGGCGACTTCCCGCTTTTAATCCGGTGACGAGACGAGACAACGGCAGGCTCGATGAGTGTGGATTAAATCCAGGCAGGGTGAGTAATCATAGCGACGCAAACATTTAATCCCATCAGGACCATGGGTGAGACAGACGCACGCACGCACGCACACGAGGCAAAACAGTGACATGGTCAAAGTGCCGCCCGGAAACTGTCGATAAGCGATGGGCACAGATGGGGATACGAAGGCGAGCGTTTCAAGGTGGAGGCTCGGAGGCTCTTACTTCTGGATCATGGACTGCCACTCGCCCTCACGCTCGCCGACGGGAAAGCGGTCGATCTGCGCCTGGATCTTGGTCCTCCACTCGCGCATGTAGTCCTCGATGTCAAAGACAAACGGATGCTGGCCAAAGTTGGCGTCCACCACCTCGCCGGGCGTCTGCAGGCCCACCGTCGGGTACAAGTTGGGCTGCGGGAGCAAACGCCCCAGTGACACTCAGACTTCCACCGCAACTTCTGCATATACTAATGGAACTTTTTTCTGCATGTGTTTAGTTTGTGTATCAGACTAAAGCATTTTTGCGATGCCGCGACCCAATGAACTTCTGGTGCGTTTGGACGAGCCGACGGGAGTACTTACTGGAAGGTCTGTGAAGGCGATGCCTGCACGGGAACAAAGAGAGTCAGCTTGAGAAATATGTCAGCAAACTTATTTTCAAAACAAAACAAAAAAACTGCATGCGGCTGACCGAGGCTATGTCCGTTCTTTGTGTAGAAGCAGGTGTTGTTGATGAGGTTGACGCAGCAGCCGATCACGTCGCCCGTGGTGAAGGTGGGCCCGTACGGCTGCCCGGTGCCAGACGAGCAAAAGGAGTGGCCGTCATCACCATGGTAACCGTAAGAGTGCTTATCCCAACCTGGCGGACGAAGCGCAGCAGAGTCTCATTATCTTTTGGTTTCAAGGGCGGGTCTACCTCACTCCACCTCCAAACTAGAAGTCGTCAAGTCGTGTTGTCCATGAGTAGAGGCAAAGCATAACTTTTGCGGTTCATCCAACACCGTAGTGAGGAGTTTGCACCGCACCGAGCAGAACCAGTTTGTGACGCTCAAATGTAGGTTAGGAATCCGAGGGAAGAGCAACACGCCCAAGAGAGCCGCCCTCGGAAAGCTCCTCAAAGCATTCTCGGCGTTGTGCTCCGACTACATCAGACGTTTTGTGGCGGCTGAACTTAAGCTAACGAGGGGGTCCCGCCAAAAGCTTCGCCGGCGTCGTCTTACCAGGCAGCCGGTTCATGTTGACACCCTGCGCAGAGAGGCCGATGCCCATGTACCTGAGAGCACACACACACGCATACACACACATTGTGATTTGCGGCAGCCGTGCGCTGAGGTGACGTGGCGAGAGGCCTGCAAACAAAGCGTATGCATTTTCTCTTTTTTCGTACCCGTCTCGCCCTTTGCTGATGATCTTGACCTCAAAGTAGTAGACGCCGCACGCCGCCGGGATGGGGTGCGTGGCCCGCACCGACGCCGCGTCCTTCGGCGTCTTGCCGTGCCCTTGGGGGAACACGACAAAGGCGTGAGAAGGCGCGTTCGCGACTGTCTGGGCTGTATTTCCTTAGGCACAGTGCTTCTCACAAAGTTAGACGGTGAAGACACGAGTTGAACTCGACAATACAATGACCTCGTGTGACATCACTGAAAAACTTGTGACATTGCGGAAAAGCTATCTATCGATCAAAGATGGATGAATCAGACAGCAGGCATTCACATAGTTGCCATTCACATTTGTTTTTGTCCAATATTAATTACGGAGCGCATTGTAAACAGGATCGCCAAACCACTGGTCAGTTAGCACAAGGCCTGGTCACCACTTGCTAATCACGCATACGCGGCGAATCAGAGAATCTTGAGATTTCATGTTGTGTTGGTTTGATTGTATTGCATTGGCACGTATTCAGTTTAGGTGTGTGCTGCTGTGTGCTTTTGCTAACAGTGACACTCTGACAGCCATGTGTTTGTGGTCGGATGGAAATCAGAGCATGCAGTTCAACCGGAGAACCTGGATTGTTCATTTTTCCCTTGCACTGTCTAAAACCTTATTTTAAAAAAAAGAAACACAATCTAAAATTCGACTCTCCCTACATATACATATATAGGAATAGGACTTTATTTGTATAGCACTTTCATAACATATTTTTTTGTAATACAGAAAATGGATGGATGGATGGATGGATGGATGGATGGATGGATGGATGGATGGATGAATGGATGGATGGATGGATGGATGGATGGATGGATGGATGGATAACTCATTTCAATATAGAAGCTGGTGTAAAACAACAGATTTTTGTTGGTGGTGTCTCTTGAGATTTTTTTCCAATTAAAGGTGTGCCGTGGATGAAAAACGATTGGGGAAACACTGGCTTAAACGGATGCATATGTAAACGCAGGCCTAATTGTGGCCACATGAGATGACACGCGGACATAAAGTTTTATGGTTGACCTTCCTTTCTTCAGGAAGCTTCGAGAAAGTGTTTCAGGATTCTTTATTCTGAATGCATTTCCTGCTACAGTTAGCCCATCGTGCTACCCAATTAGCCCAACAAGGGGAAAAGTGCAGCGTTAGGTTTTGGACTTTAAAGCTTTGTCTCACGGAAAGACAGAGTATTATTTGCCCCTATTATTTCCCCCAACGGCTTGTAAACGGCTGAGTGGAGTGTTTATGTTCCCCCCTGCGCTTGAGGAGCGAACCAGCTCGTGAGTGACTGAGAAAAGCAAGCAGCAAGATGTCCTCTCGGGCTAAGCTAGCCTAGCCACTTTGTTTTTAGCATCATCGTCTCGACGGCCGGGGATCTGGTTTTCATCATCCCGAGCGGGGTTCCGACAGCTGGCCAGACGGCCGACGAGGAGACCTTACCTTTGTAATGCACGCGAAGGTTGTTCTGCGACAACCCGATGTAGCTGAACTTGTCCTTGGGGCTCCAGGAGCGAGGCAGCGGCGTCTCGCTCTCGTTAACGGCGGGGTAGAGGCGTCGCAGCCGCTGGCTGAGCTCCTTCTCTTGCTCGTTGAGCGTCGAGTCTCCATGGACCACCACCGACATGAGGAATCCGCAGCCTGACGGCTGCCCCGACATGCTGGCTGCTGCGCTCGAGTGGCTTGTCAGTGACAAGCTCAAGCCGCCGCTGTCCGTCAGTGTCGAGTTGAGTGAGACGCGGCAGAGCTCAAACTGGCTAAAGTGGCCCACAAGCAGCCGCTGCTCGGCTGCGCTTTAGCGCTTTAGCCGAGCGGCTAGCGCCCCTTTGGACACGGGCCGAACTCAAAGCAGACAAGATGGAAACACGACGTCGCCGGGTCAGGTTTGACCTGTCACGCTGGTGGTCGGCCGGGGCGATAAGCGATTGAAATAGCAAACAAGAGATCAACAGTATCGGAAGGCTCCGTCGAGCGAGGCCAGCAGAAAAGTCTCCAATCAGTGAGCTCGCACAGCACAGATCTTTTGTTTGTTGTTGGAGCCCGATCCGCGCTTGTGATTGGCCGACGCAGCCTGAGCCTCGCTCGTCATTGGTTAACAAATGATCCCGCTCACTTCCGGGGTTGGCAAACCAGGTAAACACAAAAGTCAAGCACACTCACGCGCGTATAAACACAACACACATGAAACTAACTCATTCGTCATGATCTCAGTCGTCATGTTCTTTATGACATCATAAGTGAAAAACCCGAACCGTGGCGTGACACTCTTTTTGTTTTAAGAAGCTCTTCATTCTCAGCACTTGAGTTTTCTGCCCCAAGCAACTGGAACACAAACGGGCTAGCTGACATGTTGCACAGAAATATTTTATTAACATGGATTCAAGTTACACAAATACTACATTGATGCATGTCAAACAAATGCCATGCAAGCAAAAGGCAACCGAGTAAAGTAAAGCTTGACCAAGTTTGGATCAACAGTCATTGGACAAAAGCAGCAGATTTTTAGGCACTCTTGAACTTGGACAGTTAATACTAGTCATCCCGTCGTAGAAAAACCACATGATCGCTCACTGATTGTAATTAGGTATAAAACAAAGTGCATGGGGGTTTTCCCCCCAGTTCATTAAGGTGCGTGAATATTTGTTAAGCGTTTGTAGTTGCTGATTTCACCGAAGCACGAGATCATTGGAACAAATGAAAAAGTTATAAAAGATTTCAAAAGTACAGCATAATATAAACAAAATCCAACCAGCAGAATGAGACTTGAAAAAATTTACATTGGAGCAATTTTCAGCTACATAATGTCAAATTCAAGTTGCCTGGCACCCTTTTTACTGGGCATTTCACATTCCTTCAATTTTCATTCCATTTAAAACACGAGTCAGGTGTTTTCATTTTGTGGTGAATGGCCACTAAACCGAGCAAACAACAAGCTCCCAGACTAAATTGTGGTCATCTGATCAATCTTTTTCAGCTTCGTGAGACGTTTTGAGGGTTCCGCTCATGATAAATGTGACTACCACATTTCACATCATTAAATCAAAGTGAACTTGGGGGTATTGAACAATTTAGCGACATGTGGGTGTGGTCAACACGACCTTTGGCTGCTTGGAAGCAAAACAGCAGAAGGGCTGTCTTGGCATGGCTTCTTCAGACTTATTTTTGGCGAGTCTACCCTGAATAAACACCTCTCTACCAAATTTACCATCCCAAAGTAGTGGAGCAACACATTGTTTTGTGTTTGTGATTAAGGGCTACATAAATAAACTTGGTTTGACCCAGATAAATTGTCGATCGCTCCTAACTCGAAAAACTCAAATTGTGACGGCAACTCAAGGTACCGCTGTACAAGCAAAATGAGTTGGGAGCTTGGTCACGGAACAAATTCAACTCGTAAGTCACAACTGTCCGGCGGCGAATCAGTGGCGTCTCAGAAGTTTGGCGAAGAACCCGGGAGCTTTTCCACCGCTTTCTTCAGCGGAGGTCCTGGCTCCATCCCCTGCCGCGAGATCCAGTTCCGCCCCCAGCTGGTCCAGCTCCGCCTGGTCCAGCAGCTCAAAGTCGTCAACTTCGCTGTCCGACTCCTCGGCCACCTTGGGGAGTCTGAAGCCCCCAGCTGTCTCCTGGATGGCGGCCACAATAGAGGCCCGCATCACGGTCTGGACCAGATCTAGGCCTGCGCCGTCATCGGGAGGTGGAACGGTGCGCTTGTTCCCGATTGGCAGAGGAAGGAAGTCTTCTTCTTCGTCGTCCTCGCCATTGGTGGTAGTGCCATTGTCCACAGAGGGGAAGTCATGGAGACCCCCAGAGAACACCTCCTCTCTGTCCAGGTCTGGAGGGGGGCATCAAAGGTCAAAGTGTGATCTTGTCATGGCGCTTAATGAGATCATCATCATAAATTCGTCCGGCCCACCAAGCAGTTATGTGAGGCTTGGAAAACGTATGTTTTTTTTTAAAATTCGCATTTTGAAAGAACTGAAAAGTTCCTTCATTTATTCTACTGGCGTGAAGCGCAAAAGTCACCTTCAGAGTTCTCCGTCTGCGGCGTGTTCTCCTCCGACAGGTTCAAGTTGTCCGTCCAAGTCACGTCCGACACCGACGTGTCCGACACCGACAGTTCCTTACATGCCGCCGAATCCAGCTGACGAGCACGGAACAAAATGGAACGTTGCATCATTTCATGCAAATAACACATTGGCTCAAATAAGCAGCTCTTCGATTCATGATGTTCATAAAAAAAAATAGATATCGGTATGGAACGTTTTCTAAAGATAAGATGGCAATTAAAGCAGGCACATATTCTTCATCTTCTGCAAGAAACAAGAGCAGTGGCAACTCAGTGACAGGAGCAGCTCGATGAATTGAATTGAATTCTTCGATTATGATGCAAAAGCTTCCATTCTTGACAATGTGGCGGCAACTATCAGACGACGTGCCTACCTTGGCAAACATGGATGAGCGCTCCGACTCCACGGACTCCTCAATCCGAGCCTTAAGGATTCTTCTCTCTGTGGTACGGCACAAGACCACAACGGTGTGAACACCAGAAGGAACAGCACAATGTCCATTGAACTGAAGCACACGCTAGCTAACTAGCATGCCTGCTATTTGTTTTAAACGCGACGTCGTTACCGTGATCCTCTTTTATCTTTTGCAGCAATGTCGCCAAGCCAAAGTGCAGTTTTTGCAGAAGCGGCTTCAGCCACGAGGACACCTCCGGAGACGACAGCACCGGCCACAGGAACGCCCACAACACTGAAACACAGCACGTAAGGGTGACCCGTATGAGGGCAACATGCTGACTGACCCTAGTGGCAAAGGAATGGAATTGAAGAGATCACATCATGATCCACAAATATAAGATTCTTTTTTTAAATAAAGAACAAAGCACGCTCCATTGTAATTGTTTTGGGGGCGCTCACCTAGAAGGTAGGAGATGACGATCCCAGGAATGTAGCGTCCGAGGACAGCAAAGAAAGTGCAGAAGCTGCACACCAGCAAACAGAACTGCAGAAGAAGACCAAGAGCCTGTAGTCATCGTCATCATGGCGGTTGGTCATCAAGACACCTCACCTTGCCGGGGTTCTGCTGCTTGAAGGCTGATGCCTCCTGCAGTAGCAGCCGCAGAGAGTCACTCAGGTGCGGTTCCGAGCCCGACTTCTGGGCCGAGTCCGGCTCCATCGTCTCCCAGCTGAAAGACAAGCCACGGTGTGGTCGTCAAGTCTTGAGTTGACATGCAAAGTCGGTTTATTTTCCCAAGCGTGAAGGATTTTCACATTTTGAAATGATCACACGGAACCATGCTAATTTGACTCATTTGGACTCAATTGAAACCAAGCGATTCCTTCGGTCAGATCCGAGACACAAATTTGCGATATGGTGCGAAATAGAAAAAAGAGACATTTTGCGACAATTAAGGACACGCAATCAACGTAAGCCACAACACGATATTAGCCCAACCCATTTGTGCCAAGAAACATCAGTATACCTCACAAAACAACATCATGACAATATTTTAGTAAGTCTCCAGTTACCTCTGTTCCGCACCACGATCTCGAGGTGACACTCTGGCGACAGGTCCAAAGCAAAGGAAAAAAATTAAAAATCCAATAGCAAACTCCCAGCGTTGGGATGTCGCGACTGTGGCGCTCAGTGGAGACACCTGTTTACGCTGAACGGAGTCCGGCTCGCCTATTTGAAGGCTGGCACGCTAAAAATAACAAGAGTCACGCTGCTTGGTGACGAAGGCCGACAGCGGGACGGCACAATCCTGCCCCGCCTTTGGTTTCCCCACAAAAACTTTCACGCACACGTCAGAATAAGACACATGAGTACAGACACGTATTTCTACAAACACACACGCCTGTAACACGCGCGTGTCCGTCTTTCATAAATTTGAAACCGATAATTGAATACCTATCATTGGTGCTGACTGACAGCTCCTTAATTTTTTTTTCACATTCACATGGATGAAATTGTTTGCTCGCCAGCTCTCGTCCAATCAGAGAGCTCGCCGAGGAACACACCCGCTCCCTGGCCGGCCGCCCGATTGGTTGGACCTGTGTGGCAGACGTTGCAGATGCGAGGAAACAGCTGAGTCACACGCGGACACGCAAGTTTCACAAGTGTTGGGACACTCGAGCTTTTGTTGTGGGGACACTCGGCGCATCTTTCCTCGAAGACAGTGACATCGAGCTCTGGTCGCATGATGTTTGTACCCTCCGTCACTACTCGCGCACGCACACGGGTGGATTCACGTGTTGCCAGAGCAACGTGCCTTGATTGACAGCTACGAGAAGGTCGCATGATGTTTGTACACTTGTGCTGGTGCATACACACAAATTCTCACACGCACAGACTCACACACGTACATTCAAATACGCACATTCTTACACCCCACACAATTAAGTAGGTGACATTTGCGTGCGAGTGTGTTTTTGTGTGTGTGTGTGTGTGTGTCAGGGCAGCAGCTGTCAGCAGCTCTAATCTCCCACAATTCTTTGCATGCGAGCACATGACGCTGGATGGACAGACACAGGTGACAAACACCAATAACATGACAACAACATGACTGACTGGCACGTGGAGGACGGATGGACGGAGTGACGCCTTGAGATACATTCTTGAGATAATCTCCTGGATTTTTCTGTATGGAATAAATGTAACAAAAAATAAAGAATAAACCTCCCAGTTGTATAGTTTTTGTCCTCTGTAAAGACCAACAACTAAAGAGCATCTGCATGGATGGACAGTATGCGAGTATGGCTGAATTATAGCGCCCCCGGGTGGTCACAAGTGTGAACGCCAGAACGAACAGCACAATGGCCATTGAACTGAAGCAAAAAATGTGGCCAAAACGTTAAACATATTTACGTGGTGTTTAATGGCATCACGACGATATCCTTCATTTTTATTAAACACATTTCTTTTGGGAATTTCTTTCGGGTGGGCTAGAAGGCCTTCATCCCCTTTCCACCCATTTTAATGGTGAAAGAACCTTTTAAGATAGCCGTCTTTAGACTTTTTGAACCACACTCACATCTCGAGGCAGCAATGTACTCTGCGGAACCGGCACTCCAAAAGAGACTGCAACATGGAGATAACCGTACCCTGCATGACCGTACCTGGCATCCTTTTGGATTTTTACACAAATCGTTTGCAATTGGAAAATAAAATGTTTTGGGCCGTGTGTGTGGTGTTTCTTACCATACGTAGCGGCTGTACCACGTGGTTCCTCCTGTAAAGAGCACAGAGCAGGAATTCAGCACCTGACTTTGGAAAGCGGCGGACTTGAGCAAAGTGATTCGATTTGGTTCGCCACCTTTGCTTCGGGAGCTGATGGCATCCTTGACGGTCGCCAAGAGAACCATCAGAACCAGCAAGACGGCAACCAGGCAGTACATTCGCATCCAGATGCGAGCAAACAACCTGCACGGAGCACATTTACATGAGTGAGATACAAGTGGAGTCGTTTGTGAATTCGTTTGCCACTCAAATCTCAAGAATGTAAAAAAGATTTAATGCTCAATTGTGCTGCTTGTTGTGATGTGTCCGCCTCAGCCAATGGGAGCAGTACAATGTTTTTTTCCCTTCTGTCCATTAAAGGTCTTAAACTTAAAAAAAGAAAACACAGCTTTACAATTACCGTACCATCAATGCTAATTTCTAGTCTGTCTTTTCCAATTTGGACTTTTATAGCATTAAGCTACCAAATCATATTGTCGGGTGAACATTTTTGTCTTGAAAAACATCTAATTTGATTCTTTCTTGTTTTATGCAAGCACTATCAAAAGTGAAAGGAGTAAATACGACATCCTCGTTAGTTATGTTTGCAATTGTTTGGTTTTTCACAAATGCGAGCTACGGCCCTCATATTCCATGACTTCGTGTTTACAACATTAAAAACAAGATGTCATGTATTGTAGGGTAAATAACATTTTTGCAGGTGGTAGCACCACCAATTTGTCTATTCCTTGATTTGAGCGTGTTGACATACGACGTGTTGACAGAATACTGAGTGACTGGTGTACAAAACATCGCAAACACTGTTTACACATCTTCCATTCTCTACACGGTGGAAACCTTTAGGGGAGGTGGGGGGGTACAGCATGATGAAGCGTTGATGGAATGACAAAACATGACTACACAATCAAAGCATTTTGATTACTCGAAAATCCTCAGAAAAAAAACGAAAGACCTAATTAAACTCGTGTCGAGGTTGCCGAATGTCTGCGTCATGCCACCGGCTTACCAGATGCCCGCGTTGGCTGCAGCGAACAAGGCAAAAGTTCTGCACGGTCTGCGCTTCCAGTCCACCAGGCCGGACGGGAGACCCCCAGCGGACCAGCCGAAGGATGCCTCTTCCCTGGCGGGAGGTCCCAGGGCTGCCTCCTCCGCTCCGCCGGCCGGGCTTGGTGCTACCGGGTTTGCCAGCATCGCAACTCCGCCGCGGCCACCGCCCAATCAGCCGGAATTCTCCGTTTCAGGTCCGCGTCAAGCCGGGATAATCACCACTCTACTTCCGGTGGTGGCTTTTCAAGACATACCTCAAGTGTTTAGGACCGACATTTAAAAAAAAAAAAAAAAGTTACTGCTCTTTCTTGCCACCCCGATTTTTTCACATTTTCAATTGGTTCCCAGTGAGCATAATTGACACTCTGATGACATTTTTTTCCCACTTTATTTAGCAATTCTCGTACTGCATACAGGTGTTCTCCTAAATAGATAGATATGATGTTAATTAGACCCTTTGTTGCTGTGTAATCAAGTTCTGACAATTGTGTGTCGGCACACATTGGCAAGCAAGTGTACCCCTACACCATCAACCACTCCCAGGTCGGGCTTTGTTGTCCTTTGCCTTCTACATTGGATGGACTCCTCACCGAATTCCTAATGTCATCTTCCATCTTGATTTCAAATGACTACTTTCAATGCATGTCTTGGTCCAAGTTCACTCCGCAGCTCAATTTTCAATTAGTGGAAATGGGATTCTTTTAAAAACAGTTCAAAACAAAGGCTCAGTTCCAATTTTTTCAAATGCGGCCTGGAGCACTCACAAATGTGGTCAGAGGTGGGCAGGCTGGGGGTATATCCGACCTGGAAGTGGTCCAGGCGGGCGAGCGAGCGGACTGCTTGGGAGGGAAAGTGCCTGTTTTGAACTTGAAGCATCAAGCGGTCTCGGTTTGCATCCGCTTCAGTGACGTCTGCGTCAAACTCCATTGCAAAGCCTCGCCTCGTTCTGCCAATATTTCCTCCTGAATGGCTCCTCCGGGGACGTGAAATATTGCAAGCGTGGTGTGCATCCTTTAGTCTATGACTGTGGTTTTGTGTGCTTGCTCTTAATGACAGTTGACTCAGCAAGACTTTTATTTTGAAAGGCATCACTTTCCATGGACATTTGGTTCCCATTTTGACTGAGAACCGCAAATACATTGTCCTACTGGCCGCGAATACGTTTTCACTACTTCATGTGAAAGCCCGGACAGAAAATCATGATTCTATGTGCGTGCGCGTGTATGTGCAAGTATAAGGCAAAGTTTTCCCTTCAAAGCTGGTGCACAAAACTTCCTGTTCAGACAAGCAAAAAAATTAAAAACCAATAAAAACACTCACTGCGCCTCCGCCCCACTCCCCCACCCCCCCGGCATGCATTGGCGTTACCCGAGCTGTCCCGAGAGTCAGCGCTTGTCCTCCAGGTCCTCATCCGTGTCTGCCCAAGAAAAGAGAGAAAAACAAAAGTTGAGCGGTAAGTTTGTGGTTGCAACCAGTCACACTCAGGGGCGCTCACCTGCCACCGACTCGGGCGGCGAGTAGAACTGGCCGTCTGACATGGGGCCGGGAGCGAAGAGAGGAGCTCGCTCTGCAGCGGTGGCATCCGGCGGGCACCGGTAGCCTGAGCAAGACCACGCAGAGACATGCAAGGTGGGGGGGGGACGCGCATGCACCCACACAGAGACAGACAGACACACACGAGCTAAGCGAGGAAGACGAAGAGGAGTGGGAGGAACACAGCCTGCTCACGGTTTTGGTCGTCGGCTTCTTGAGGAAGAACCTTGAAGTCCAGCAGCCAGGTTTCGATCCAGGCCAGTACGAAGGAGATGATGGGCAACAGGTATCCGAAAGCACCCTGGGACAGCAGCTGACGGAAAAACCCGGACAAAGAAAGACTCCAGTTGAAATGCATGGACGGACAGACAATCTCCTTTGCTAATGAGCTTCTTGAAGACTTACCTTTGAAAAAACCACTTTGACGATGAGGAAAGCGCAGCTGACGGCAGTGGTGATCTGAACGCAACACAACCAGCAAGACGCTCACCACAAAGTCTGCCTGTGTGTGCTTTTTCTGTGAACATGCCGACGTGTGTGTGGGTGTGTGTGTGTGTGTATGTGGCAAATGTGTGTGCATTTTGCATGGTGTGGGCATGTGCATTTTTTTGGGTGTTTTTGTGAGAGTGTTTGTCAACACGTGGGTGCCTTTAGTGTGTACAAGTGTTTTGAGCGTGTGCATCTTGCATGTGCTTGAGCGTGTGTACTCACAGCCACCGCCCACCAGTGTCTCAGCCTGCAGACGGCGTAGGCCAAGATGAGGACAGCGAATCGGAAGACTGCCAGAAGCTGAGGGGGCGGAGCCCAGGCAGGAAGCAGAGGGGACAAAGTCGAGGAGGCATTTTTGATCAAGTCAACTCAAAAGGTGCATCCCAAATAATTGTGTTTTCTTACAAAGATGTCAAAGAAGGAGGCGTGGTAGTCGTAGTGGGCCACTTCTCGGTTCAGCTGTTCGGGAAGGCCGCCGTTCACCTGGCACACACGTAGTACACACTCAATAGCGCTCCACGGAACCTTTGGAAAATAAATTAAACCCCGACAGCAGTTTCACCAATTAACACAAAATTTTGCTGGATGCACAGAAAAGTCACAAGGACTTGTGTTGGAATTTAAAGGGGAAGTCGGCCATCTTGATTTGCTGTATGGGTGAATTGGCGATAGGAAGCAAGCGTCCTTGATTGCGGTAATCTGCATCAGCGGCGTGAGGGCGCACAGAATCGGGATTGATACGTCCGGTGTGAGAAAAACACGGGCGGGTCGTGACAAAGCTCTTACGTTGAGCTCAATGATCCACAACAAGGTGACGAACAAAAGATCGAAGGTAACGAAGAGGCAAAAGGTCCGCCTGACGTCCGAGATGCAATTTGTCTTCTTCTCCTCCTTGTACGAGTCCATGTGGCCCTGGAGGGACGTGGAGCTCCTGGCCCCGTATCCCCCCGTCACACGAGAGTCGGTGCTGCTGCTGCATCGGCTGTCCATGGCAGCGTACGGGCCGCCACCGACCGGGACCGGGCTGCTGGGGGAGTCAACCTTGGTCAATGCACACGCTTGCTTCGCTGGCTGTCACATGACTCCATCTGCGTGACACACATTTAGCTCGGTTAGCACGTACGTGCTACAAGCGGCGCCACCTGAGGAGCGTCATGCATTTAACCCTCGGCGGCGTCTCATCCGCTACTGTTGTGAAAACGGCGCTGAAGTTCAGAAATGCCCAAATCCCAAAGCTTAGTGATGTCACAAGTTCTGTTTGAGAGTATGCTGTGGTGCATCACTCCCATGATCCTCAACCCATTTGTGACAACACTGAACTAAGAGGATGCAGATCATGTTGACAAGAACTGCAGATGAAGGAAGAGTTTTAGAACGGCAGCAAAGGATAAGAATGAGTAGAAGAATGCAAGATTTTCAGCGGGAACAAACAATTACGGTCATGTTTGCTCTCCTTGCGTCAAGTGAGCAAGCTTGAGGAGAAGAAGCTTCTTTGGCTCGAAACGAAACAGAAACGACTCAGCACACCAAACGCGTCGTCATCGTCACGCTCACATTTAAATTAAAACACAACCTCAGGCTACACCTTCACTCACGGCTTACCTTTCACTTGGACCCGTTTGAAGTAATGATGGGTGCCGTTGATTTCGGAGCGTGTATCGAGTAATCCAGGAAGTGTTTGGCGGAGCGCAACCGGAAGTCGATGGCGCGCTGCATTCTGGGAGGCGGAGTTAACTTTCCGGAAGAAGTTGCATCACCTTGACGTCACACCGAGTAACGCGGCCACAAACACGCGCAGAAAAAAAAAGTAAACATAAAATACACACAAAATATACATGTTTACACAAGCAAAAACATACATACATGCACAATCACTAACAAACACACACAAACTCACAAAAGTCCGTGCACTCACAAGAATGCACACGCAACCCTTAACTCACTCACGCTGAATACACACAACAATAAATGCACACACATTCAGACAAAAAAATAGGACTTAGACGGACAGACTGGACAAACACAAACTGAAATTCACGTGCATGCGCAGACAGCCGCACAAAAAGCAAAAAATAAACATTTCCCCCTTTACAACTTGATTGGTTGAGCCCTGTAGGTATTTTTTGTTATGAGCGCGCCCTCTGAAGGCAACAACACGATCTGACAAAAACATTACTTTTTATTACTATTATTTCATCTTTTGTTCACATTTTTGACGGAAAGAGCAACCCAGTGAGGCGACCTCGTAAAACAAACAAAAATACTGAGATTTTTTTATATTCAACCTGGTGGTCACATGAAGATCACATTGCTCCAATAGGCTCAATATGGCGCTATTGAGTTCATGATGAACTCCTTTTGGTTGTTACGTGCAGGTCCACAAGTCACCAGCAGGTGTCGTTTAAAACCAATCAGAAGAGGAGGTGTGGTCACGTGGATGACAGGCTGAAATGGAGTGTTCCTTTAAAAAAAAAAAAAAAAACATCCACCAAACGATGATCCAAACGGCTTTTATTCTCACAAGGGTCAACTAACTGGCAGGGCCTATGATTCTAATCGCTTTAGCTTCTCCCGCAATGCATTGCGCCCAGCCGTCATGTCACCCAGTGATGGTGTGTGCGTGTCCCAGAGTAACTTGCCATCAAAGACCAGGAGGTGACCCAAAAAAAAAAAAAAAAAACATGAACAATTTCACATTTGTTTCTATGGAACCTTAAGGATGGCGTGAACCCCTTTGATCTTTGTCGTGTGCGTGAATTACAACACATCATTAAGCGAACAGCATGATCGAAGTCGCATGCGCTCCTTCCATCGTTGCAACAAAATGCGCCAGTTTAAATTGCCATCTGGAAGGGAATAAAATTCCTCATCATCTCAGTGGCTTTCAGATTTTGTTTGGCTGGATGAACTTTGTGGCGCTTGCAACGCTAGATCGGTACGTCAAGGTTTCATCTCCTGCTACGCGATTGGTCCAATCAAGCAGCAGAGCTGCTGAGGGTTTGAGTCGCTCCCGTTTAAGAAGGCAGGGCATGGTTGCTTCCTTGGGTTGTACGGATATTGAAGCCAAGTCAACTGTCTCGCAATGTTTGCCATCAAAGCTTGTTGAGCGCCACCGAAGGAACGCCGCAGTCAAAATGTGCTAGGGTTGCTTTGGAATGTCATTTGGTTACATTTCCAAAGGGAACCAAAGCGAGCCAAACTCTTTTGAGGCAGCATTCTTTTGAGAATTGATTTCTTTTTAAATGTCATGCCAGTGAGGTAGGGTGCCAAAAGGTGGCTAGAAAGCCTTCCCAAATGTTGAGTGCGGAAATTCAACCAAGTTGGACTCAGTGGTACAGTAAAGTGTTGTGGTGATTTTGGTGCCTCGTTCTTCACCCGTTCACTATGGCGGCGTTGTATAGCGCACCACGGGTCATGTCCACAATGAGCGCACCGAGGTGGGCCAAGTCCAGTTTGAGGGGGCAATGGGGCCGGAGGTTGTCCTTTTTTTTTTTTTTTCTTTTTCTCCCCCAGCAGTGTGCTCACATGGAAAGTCAGCCGAGACGTCGGATCCACAAACTGCAGTCGGCATCTGATCGGCCAGCCAGCCGACAGTCAGACGCGCACGGCCACCTGCTCCAGGGAGTGCGCCGGCGCGGCGGGCGGCGTGGCCGCTTTCAACTCGTTGCCCGGGCAACTCTGCGTGCTGACCCCGCGGTTGAGGGCCCCGGCACGCGGGAGCACGCAGGCGGGTGGCGGCACGGTGTGCTCGCTGCGCGGGATGTTGACGGGGCAGGAGCGGGTGCGCGCGTGGCCCTTGCGGCCCCCCGGGTGGCATACCAGGCCGCCCACCGTGTCGGTGGGCGACAGGTGGCGCTTGAGCCAGCGCTCTACACGCTCCTCCTTGTACTTGATGGAGTACCACGTGAGGAAGATGAAGAGGAAGCCCAGGAACTTGAGGCTGGCGGCCAGGCCAAAGTAGACGAAGCGGAGGGACGTGACATCGTACTCCCAGCACGAGCCGTGCACGCCGCAGTCCTGTTGCCACAGCATGCAGGTGGTGTCGATGACGGCGCCAAAGTAAATGGGCGTCGGGATGTAGGCTGAGAGAAAAAAAAAAACAACAGGTTTAAAGATTGTGACGTGACGTCACGCCAAAGCATCAACACGAATTTACTGCCAAACAAACAGTAGGCGGGGGACCACCTGAGCCGGTTGCCAGCCAATCGCAGGGCACACAGAGAAGAACAACCATCCGCACTCGCACTCACACCTACGGGCAATTTGGAGTGCTCAATCGGCCTGCTAAGCATGTTTTTGGGATGTGCCCCGAGAAAACCCACGCGGGCACGGGGAGATCATGCAAACGCCACACAGGAAGGGCCGGAAGTGGAATGGCACCCACACCCTCCTAACTGTGTGGCGGAATTGCTAACCAGTGCGACCACCACTAAAAACTTCAGATTGTTTTTATTATTTTAAGATGGCAAATGTTGGGAATCCTGCTGAGGTGCTTTTGTACTCACCAAGCGTCCTGAGCAGAACAAACTGCATCCCCAACGCAAATGGTCGCTCCTGCTCGGCCACCGACCTGCACAAACGCACCCGTTAGCACGCTGGCTAGCGGCTCACGTTTGCAAACTTCATTTGAATGGGGTGTGGGGATAAGTATTTTGAGGAAAATACATTTTTTAAGCATCAACATTTTTAAGCAAAAAAAAAAAGAAGAAACATCTATTAACTCTCACTTAAAATAAAATAGTAGTTTGTCAAGCCATCATCTCTCCATTGTTGAAAAACATTTTCACTTCAAATATTTCCACGTTCATTCTGTTAAAGTGGGTGGTCCGTTTCCCGAGTCCTTGGCCGTACCTGAGCGTCACGATGATGGCGGAGGGCTGAGCGCAGGCGGTGATGAGCGTTACGATGAAGAGGAAGACCAAGAAGGGGATCAGGGTGCCGCAGGTGCGGTCGCACTTCCCCGACACGGCGTATCCGTTCTCATTCAGGTAGGTCTTGACGATGACCAGCTGCAACTGGTTGCCGCCCGTCCCCCCCGACGAGGGCGTGATGACCTGCCGGCTCTGCACGCACGCGCACTCCGAGTAATTGCGCATCTGCAAGGTCACACTGTTAGTCCGGCCGCTGTGAAAGACGGCAAAGGAAGCCATCCGATTGGCCGACTTACGCCGCTGCTGTCGTTGGCGACGGCACTGCAGCCAGCCAGGCAGGGGTTGAAGTAAGTGATGCCGTCGGAGCCGCAGACAGGGGCGTACTCGTGGATTTTACAGCCGCAGTTGACGTTGCAGCCGCCCGTCAGGTTCCTCTGGGTCATGGTCAGCGTCGGCCTGAAACACCAAAGGTGAGGTGGCAAAATCTTCGCCGCTGCTGCCAATTGGACGCTTTGTTTGGCGGACCCACCCGGTGGTGTAGGGGATGTTGATGCCACCCAGGTTGATGCTCTCGCAGCCCACGATGAAGAGCGTGGAGAAGCAGAGCAGTGAGACGCCGCTGCAGATCATGGCCAGTTTGGCCGACTCGCGGGCGCCTAGCTTCAGTTTCTTGATGATGTAGCCACCTAACACGATGCCCACGCCGGCGCTGGGCACGATGATCACGCCTGGTGAAACGGCGGAAGGAACGTTCAGAAGAGACGGCGGGCACGCCGCAAACCAATTATGCCGGCGTAAACCTGTGTAGATGCTGGCGCTGGATGCCGGGATGCCAAACTGCGACTCGATAAACTTGGGGATGAAGGTGATGAAGGCCGTGACGATGGCGCTCTCGGCCGTGTAGGACAAGCTGACGAAAAGGAAGGTCACGTTGCTCAGGATCCTCACGGCGGCCTTGGGAAGGTCTGCGGGAAAAAGCACAGATAGTGCAAAGGGCTCAAGGAAACTGGCAGAGAGTCCGATTCAAGAACCTTGAGCAGTCTTTCTTCTCATTCCAAAAGTAGAAACAAAGACCTCCGTCGACCACCATTAAGTAAATGGACAGCGTACCTTTAATGTCCTTGCCGAAGCCCATGGAGGAGGTGACAGCTTTGCCGCCGCCGCCGCTCTTCTCCTTGAGGACATCGTCGTCGCTGGACATGTCGTCCAAGCTCAATTTTTTCCTCCTCTTCTTCTTCTTGTGCCGCGGCGGCAGCTTCTTGGGGAAGGTGAACATGGGGAAGATGACCAGCAGCATGGCCACGGCGCACAGCAGGAAGCCGCTCCACCTGCGCAGCACATCGTTTAGCCATTTTGCCCACCCGCCCGCCCGCTCACGTGCGCCTTCGTCAACAGTCACCAGTTTCCGATGAAGCGGGGATCGCTCTGATCGATGTTGACCGCCGTCTTGGGATCCACGTAGAAGCCGATGAGGACGCCACCCAGCAGGTAGCCCGCCGCCGGGCCCAAAGCGCCCATCACGTACATGACGGCTGGACAGAGCAAATCAGCCGAAATGGGATTTGGGAGTCGAGGAACGGTAGCTCTAGCAAGCTGGGAAGAGCAGCGCACAAAATTTGAAAAACACCTGCCAGGTCGCGACATAAATTAAATCAGACATTGGGAGGAGATGTCAGTTCACATCTTAACATTCTTCAAGCAGGAGCGAACAAGTGGGCCTCTGTGCGTGCGGGTGGTCACATGAAAAGGAGATTTTGCCAATTAGGGGGAATTAGCAGCGTACATTCCTCAGCTGCCTTGGCATCACACACCAAGCGTGCAGTGAATAGGATCCAAATTGCCTCTTGCGTCCTAGCCCCGTTTCCCTTCTTTGGTTGCTGGTCACTTGATTGGATCTGTCTCGAGCACGTGCACGTAAGACGGTACAAAACGGTCTCACAAACGCTGAAGGGAGCGGAGGGCATGATGCAGAGGTGAACGCTCAAAGCTGCGAGTCTTTTTCTGCTGAGCGAGCAACCACCCGGTCGTCACGTGCGCAAATGTCCCGAGACAGTCAGACGGACACCAAGGGGGCCAGACACAATGGAATGCTGGGCGTTGTCACGGCAACGCGCTGACACAGCACTCATCTCCTTAACGCTTCCCGGCACGGTGAACGCTTGCGGACGACCGCCGTATTGGAGCAAGCGCAAGACAGCGGCTCTCAGGTCAACGTTTGAACTGGACGGATTTCACTGCTGAAGGAATGTTTTAAGCTGGACCACAGCCAGTTAATTCCCCGATTGCTTTTGCCCAAAGCATTGTGAGAGCGCAGGGATGAATGAACTTGGCGCCAATCTATCTTTCAAGGCAAATATCCCGTTGAGTTCGAACGTTGACAACATCGTAATGAGCCAAGTAGAACAGAATGTTTTGAATCAAAACGTCGAAGAGGACTCGCATTGACGTTTAGTGGGCCACAGAAGCTTGGTACCGCTTTACCCTGGTACTCGCTTCAGAGCCAGAATTTTGTTTCTTTATTCCGAGTTGGTAAGGTTCACACCGAACAGTGGGACAAAACAAAGGCAGAAAGTGTAAGAGCATTCAAAAGCCATCTGAGCTAAAATGAACATCAGTTCAACTGTTCAGTTCACTTTTTTTGATTTTTTTTTTTCACCACCTCCAAAAGTGTCACATTTTTTGGGGGACAGAAAACCCTCATTCTGATTTGGTGCGTAACCTGACAAGTTACCTTGGAGGTGGATGGCGGGCGGCACGAAGAATGACATTCACCGAGAGCGGTGCTCTCATCTCAAAGGGAAAGCCAGAAGAAAGATGACAACAAAATTGGAGGTTTGGAAGAAAAACCTGACTGGACTTGTGATTTAGATACAAAAGATTGGTCTCTGAATGCAACCTCGATGGGGCATCATTCCGGCATCCCGCTGACGGAATGTTGACATTGCCCAGCTGAGCTAAACGTTCTCAGGTGACTTGAGTCCAAGAAGACATCTATTGTTTGTTTGGTCACATTCATTCACTGCCTCAGTCCTACAAACACTGACACACTGGAAGCCGTGTCGAATTTGATTCATATTAAATTAGGAAGACTGACCAATAGGGGACCCAGGATGGACACTTGGGGAACCCCACAGTTCATTTGCACAACATGCTTCTTTCTTCTACATCATTCACGAGTGAGAATTTTCCCATCACTTATGACTGCGTTCTGCATTGTTTTTTCGTGAAAGTAATCACGTGACTCCAAGTAGCGGAGACAAATTATTTGTGCACTGATGCTGATTCTATTTGCCACAACACATTGGGAGTAGTCCATGCAAAACAAACGGTGGAACTTCTCATTTCTCGTGCAGGAATACACCCCCCAGCTTACCCAGGTAGAGCGAGGCGTTCTCCTTCTTGACATTGTCATCCAGGTAGGTGGGCCCCAGCGTGTAGATGGGTGTGGAGCCCATGCCCACCAGGATCTGCGCTATGATGAAGAGCGCCACGTAGAGGTTGTGCTCATTGCCCTCCTGGTCCCGCGGACAGGACGTCACGTCCACGCCGTCCCTGCGGCTGCTGGCGTTGGGGCTCTGGCACAGACCCTCGTGTGCCGCTGACGAGTTGACCTCCTGGATCTGGTAGGCGGGCGAGATGAAGTGCGGGAGCGAGAAAAGGGCGGCGCCCAGCGCGATGAAGACGCCGCCCACCGCCAGCCAGCGCGGCCGCTGCCCCCTGCCCCCAAAGTAGCTAATGAAGACCACCACCAGGAGGCTGCCGATGTCGAAGCAGCTGACCAGCAGGCCCGACTCGGAGCTGCGAAGGCTGTAGCGCTTCTCGATGGTCGTAATCACGCTGCTCAGGTAGCCCGACACCATCAGCGACTGGATGAACGTCAGGTAGCACATGCAGAACAGGAAGCAGCGAGAGTCCTGCAGGATGAGCGCCAGGTACTTCCGAGTGGGCACGCCCAGTCGCGTCAGGAAGCCGGGCGGCGAGCTCCGGCGGGCCAGCTTTTTACCGCACCGCCCGGCAGCCAACGACGGGGAGGAGGTGGAGTTCTCCACGGGCCGGTTCAACGCCGATTTGCCTGCCTTGGGGAGGAAGTCGCTCGGCGGGGAGGCATCGGCACGGCCAAGCCGGATGAACTCGGTGCTCTCCTCTGCCGTGACCGAAGCAGACAGTGAGGCTTCCTCTTGGGCCCGGAGACACGGATGGGTCGTACCTGGATCTTCCGCCTCGCTGGAGCCGGCATCCTCCTTGCGAAGGGACACAGACAACTCGGACAAGTCGGCCTCCATGACCGCCTGCCGCGTCTGGTCCGGCTGATGACGCTGCCAGTGAGTGGACACCTCACGGGGTCATGGCGCCAGCAGCTTGAAAAAAAAAATCAAGTGGGAAGGTTGTTATTCCACCCATCCTGAGCATGATAGCGTCAGTGGCTAATCAGTAGCCTTTATTGCCCTGCGACGGTGAACAGATCATTTTTGGTGGCAAATAACAAAACTTGTGTTGGAACAAAATCCCCAAACAACACTTTGGCGTCAGAGAACGAAATGCAATATTTGTTGTTTTTCACACAAGATAAAAAAATAGATGTCTGTGATTATTGAGACATTATGGCTCCGAGGCTACCCAGCAAGCCTGTCAATGGCCTTTTCCAATATGTGTTAGCATTAAGCTAGCGGGAGTATAGGTAAGGGAAATTTGCTTGGTTGTTTTAAGTACACAACATGACATTTTCTCAACTTTGTTTAGTTTGACTGTAAACCAGCTGGGAGTGTGAGAAGAAAAAAAAACAACAACTCAAAAGCTCTGTTTTGAAGAATTGTTGACTATTTCCAATCCCCCAACCTCTGATTGTTGTGAAGTGAGTAGAGGTGAGTTTGCCGTCATCAGAACCAGAAAATCTCACATATTGGCCCGCAATAAAATGGGCCCAACGGCAACTCGGCAAAGTCATACGTCGTCGGGTCTCCTATATCTCATGGTTGGGCTTTGCAATCGCTTGATGGAATAAATTGAGTGGGTTTGGCCAATCCAAGTGGAAGACTATTAAAGTGGCCGCGGCATTGTTCGAGACGTGCCCTCCGAGAAAAAAACATTTGGACAACCCTGTTGTGACTGTCCCTCTTCTTGAGGAGAACCTGCCTTGTCTTTCCTGCCTGCCCCCCACCCTGCCTGCATGGATCATACGGTTGTTCCACCCCACCACCCTCTTCCGTCAAGGGCATCCATCTCCCACATCATTGCCGCTTAGTTTCACCGGGACATTTGTTGTGGTAGAAGATAACGGCAACAACAAAACGATGATGAGCATCGGTGGGGGAGGGAGAAGCTGCGGATGCTGCTTGACTGACGACAAACACCGCAGTGCTTTTTTAAAAACGCGTCCGAATTTGACGCAAAAGACGGAAGGGGACTGACGCTTCAAAGTAAAATACCAATAATATTAATCAAAACAACAACAACGCCCATATTTGGCCCATATTTCACTCCAACGAGAGCATGGACCATTTAAAAAGTTCCTATAGGTCGTCGAAGAACTACGGCGACAATTAATCATGTTTTAAACGTTGCCTCACAAAAATTGCATGCAATTCAACATTTGAGGACTTTTGCTACATCATGTACACTGCTCGTCATCTATTAATAAATTCGGCCACGGTAAAAGGACCTTCACGGTCGGCTATTTCCTTCCGTCATCCCAAAACATCACGCGAGTGCAAAACCAGGCGCAGCATGTGTCCGAGCTGCGAGTCGACTGACTCCAAATTAACGACGCGCGATTCAGATAACTCCAACGCAGCGACGCTTACAATGAAAGGCAGCCAACACGCCTTGTGGAGCATTCTCCTTTCATATCATTGAGGATAATTCCGACGTAAAGGACAATGCGTCGAGATTTTATTATGAAAAGTATTCCCAGGATGACACGACTAGCATGCAGTTAGCCGGACAAGTCGATCGCCGCAGTGATGCTCATTCCAACACATTTTAATGAAAAGCTGAACAAGAACAAGCGCGACTCACTTGACGGTTCGACGGGAAGAGACGACGAATCGTCACGCAGCCATGTCCGACTCCCTCGCGTGGGGGCCAGTGGCGGCGAGTGAGCAAAAGAAAAGATTCTCAGTCTTTTGTGGAGGAGCTGATCGAACCCAGTGTTGGAAACACGGCGGAAGTAGCCTGTGACGGCTTTCAAAGTAAAAGCATATCTGAAACGCGTTCAAAATTATTACGGAGACGCTATGAAAACAAAACATCCTGTAGACCTGAACCATGTACATACCCTATGTTTGATATTTGAAAACATTTGCTTATATTTAAGTGTTTGTGAGGAAATACATTCGAATAATGACTTAAAACGTCTAAACCGATGAATATATGTGAATATATGAATATGAATAATGGAAGAAAAGAAATATTTTGCCAGTCCCGACCTCTCGTGGACAACTAAGCATTTGCACGTAAGTCACCACACCCCGCCCCCATACTCAGAGTAAACATGAAATAAAATAAATATAACAGAGCCTGGGAATGTATTCACTTCATGATAGCGAGTGCATTTTAGGCATTTCAGTTCAATCATCAACAATATTGTATATATTTACAATACAGCCAGAAGCATGAATTGCAAATGCCGCTGTGAAAAATGAATTTGCTTTGAATGTGCTCGCTAGCGCGTGCCTTGATTGAACTTGAGGCAGGAACGGGTATGTGCAGCGACGACCTCTGGGCGTGGGAGCACTGCGCCCCACCCTGCTCCTATCGCATGTCTTGAAGGGGCGGGACCAAGCCCATCTAATTGTGTACCAGTCACACTAATAATGAGCTTTATAATGTCATAAAACATTTGACAATTCTTCAGAGAAGCAAAATGGCCCACTTGCTCCATCTGTTTTATGAATATACTTTGGTGATGCTCATTTTTAGTCTGATACGTGATCAATTAAGATTGCAATCGTCAGACAATTAAAAATGGTGTTCCGAGACAAAAGAAGGCGCGCAATCACAATCCCCCATCGATCCTGAGATTCGCTCGGCTTGGTCCTGGCAACGCGCGCTGCTCCTTGCTGTCAGTCATTCTCTAGCGTTGCATGGGACCAAGCGCCGAAACAAGTATGATAAGAGGAAGATGATGATGACGGTGACGATGAAGACGAAAATGATATCATCTTGCAATATGAGGACGAAAATATCGACAATGAAGGTTATGATGACGGTGATGACATCACAATGATGATGAAAATGATCACAATGATATAAGTCTTTGACTGAAATGGAAAATGAAAGCAAGCAAAGCTTTTCTTTGTGTTTTGGTTGAAGGACAAAGAGACAAAAAGAAACAAAACTCGAGGTGCAAACGTGAAGTTGTCGCCTAAGCCTCAACGAATCAAGCGTTCCCATTCAAGTTTTGCTACTGAACCAAACTTGTCACTGTCAATCAAGGCGGAGGGGGCGTGGCCACAGCTGCTTCCTCTCACTCCGCGAACATGATCCTTCATATTCATCATATTAGGCACACGTTATGAACACGTATGAAGTTAGCGATGTGGGGAGGAAGAGCCGGAGGAAGAGGAAGAGGAGGAGCAGAGTCAAAGGTGAGTACATCATTTTAACATATTTTATGTCAAGTTTGTCTCCTAAATGATTTCTGAATGTGGAGTTGCGCTCAGCGAGGTCAGTGCTTTGCTGTGTTGTCCTGAACATCATCATCATCATCATGACTGTTAACGAGTGCATTGGAGTCACCCTTTAGCAAAAAAAATAAAAATAAAAATAATAATAATCCTTGTTAGGATTCCCGTAGACAAGCCATGCTGTCCAGTTTCATTTCAACAAGCGCGCTCAACCTTTGGATTTTTAAAAAAAATTGAGATCGATACAAGTTAACTTTTCTCAATGA
The DNA here is from genome assembly GCF_024217435.2 of Syngnathus scovelli. Classification (NCBI taxonomy): domain Eukaryota; kingdom Metazoa; phylum Chordata; class Actinopteri; order Syngnathiformes; family Syngnathidae; genus Syngnathus; species Syngnathus scovelli. Next base: position 9,226,576 of record NC_090863.1, read on the forward strand.
TTTATTTTTTTATAGATTCCAAAACTGCCCTCGTTTCTTTTCTTGCAAATCTTGTTCTAACAACAATAACAATTAGGAACTGCTACAAATAACTTGTAGAGTTACGTCATGATTAAAGAATCCATCATTTGTTCAGGAATATTTGTACGATGTCTGCATACAACGCATTATTAGGATTATTATTACGAGAAAAAGATATTGCGCAAATCTCACATTCTAGAAAACGAACGAAGTGCAGTTAACTGGTGTGGAAAAGTTGAGATTGCGGCGTTTCCGATTGCGGGAGGCAGATGGCCGCCCGTTGTCGTAATTACACCATCAACAGGTCAGGCGCTTTAGCGCGTGGCGGGATTAGCGTGCCATTGTGCCGCATCGTTGTTTGTTTGCTAATCCCGACAAAAGGCGGCAGATTACCGTTTGATGGCCTTTTTTTCTCATTTAAATCCAGAGTTTTTATTCAAAGTATTTTCCCCCACTAATCCAACTTCCATTTTCATTAACACGCACGCACACGCACGCACACTTTCAGAAAATCAAACAAGTTTCTTGAACTATCAGAAAAACGAAAAACCGAAGAGTCAAATGACAATTGACAAATTGTCATCGTAAAAATGAGTCGTATTGATCCTCCAATGCGATTGTTGGTTGACATTGATTCTCCTTTAAAAGCAAAACAGAAATATAAAGCAGATCTAGTCTCTTTCTCGTGATAGTCCATCAACTTTCCTCGTATGAAGAAAAAGTTATTAAATTGAAACACAAAAGAGGAGATTATTGTTTTTTCGGCACCATATGTCACTTGAGTAATTCCTCCTCTGCCGTTTGTTCATTTCACAAATGGACGCTCGGATTTTCGGTCCCATTTGCATCACCTTGCATGACTGAGCTTGCTTCCTTCTTTACATCCTTCCTTGCTTCCTTCCTTCCATTGCCTTTGATGGTTTTTATCCAGGGGCACCGCAATGACGACATTTTTAAAAACCTAACATTTGCCTCGCTCTGAACGTCTGTCAAATTCAATCTCTTTACTGTTGTCAGTTACGGGCGGCGAGGAGGCGGGGAGGATTGGCGAGCGAGTGGGCCAGCCACCGAGCATGGGCGGCCCGCCCGCAGCCTCTGAGAGGAAGCGTCCCCAAACAGGGCACGTGGACGTCAACGACCTCCGCTTGAAGGGCAGGGGACCCAGTAAGAAACGGGCCAAAATGAGGGCAGCTGAGCTGACTCTCAGCTCTTTGGTCCAGTTCCCCCACGAGGGCTCGGAGGGCATCGGGAGCGCCGCAAACGATTTCACGGAGGATCAATTGGATGGCTGGCAAATGTTTGACACAGATGACACAGGTAGCCAAAGTACTCACGTGCAAAGAATTGATGCCGCTCTCTTTAAAGGGTTTCAAAACAAATAGCTGGCACGAGGTGACAGTGAGGATCATCAAGCATCAACGCGTACCCATTAAGACGTACCCAATCACCCGCATTACGGTTGATTGTAGCTGAGAAAAATCTCACTTAGCTCGGGCACTCACTTACTTTTTCTCGGGCAGAGAGGAAGGTCTTCCCCCAACCTGGCAGCCAATCCAGCCCAAAAGAAGTGGTCAGTACCCGGCTCTTGGGTGGTCTCGGTCCGATGGGGCTGCTCGGTCAACTGCGACCGGGCCTGCGCTACTTCTGCCTGACTGAGCGACTTCCCGGCCGGCCGGAGAGACGTTTCATTGCGGCGGTGCGGGTGGACGGGCGGATATTCGAAGGCTGTGGCCACAGTCAAAGAGCCGCCAAGGCCCGGGCGGCGGCCGCCGCTCTGCGCTCCCTCTGTGACGTTAGCCTAGAGAGCAAAGTGAATGGTCTCTGTGGGGACCGGCAGCAACTTCCTCAGGTGAGCGTAACACTCGTTCAAAGGATGTCGGGTATGAGCAGATTGGAGCTCGTCCCCAAACCTGAACCTCAAGTAGAGTAACAAGCAAGTCTGACTCCACTGCTTTCTTCTCCTGTGCCTTTAATTCTTTCTCTCTTGTGGTCTCCTGTCCCTGTTCCTTCACTTGTCTTCTTGCTGTTTATTCCTTCCTCAATCCCTTCTTCAACTGTTGTCATTTTCAGTTTTTTGCAGAGGCCATCTTCCAGCTAGCAAGACAAAAATACCAGCAACTAATGGACCAAAGCCCTGCCACACCCAATATGGCCGCCATTGTCATGACGACAGGTTGTCATGGTTCCAAAGGGGAAGAAGTTGCTATCGTTATTTCAGATCAATAATCGGAATCATTTTTGCTTCTAGGGTTAGAGTTGAGCACAGCTGAGGTGGTGTCCATGGCAACTGGAACCAAGTGTTTGGACTGGGATGGCGGTCATTGCGATGACAATGCGCTGCACGACTGTCATGCTGAGGTTGTGTGCAGGAGGGCGCTGTTGCGTTTCTTGTACGCTCAGTTGGAGACGCTCCTGATACGGTAAAGTCTAAGAGTAGTTGAATCAAGTCAAGGACAAGTCTACATCTAAGACTAGAGTAGGCCTGAAACTAGTCTAAATCCAAGAGTAAATCTAACAGTAAGTTTTTTGTAAAGTCCTGTAGACCAGACTGATGTTGGGCCGGCGTCCATCTTTGAACCGGTGACTGGTCGCCAAAGGGTCTTCAGGCTGCGAGACCACATTGGACTCCACATGTTTGTCACCTCATCACCATGTGGAGATGCCAGACTTAACTGTCCATATGAAAACGACACTTCACGTGAGACTCTTAGCCAGTCTTGACTAGCTCTGATTACGACTAAATCTACATCCAAGTCAAGTCCAAAGTTTAAGGCTTCGTCTCAAGCAAGTCTAGGACTACAGTAGATGAAATCTGAGAGTAGTTCAAATAAGTCTAAGATTAGGGCCAAGAACTAAATACATAACTAGGCCTCAGAGTAATCTCAGCGAGTCTATGAATACAGTAGGACGACAGTAGTCCAAGATCAAAAGTAGTCTTAAGTAAGCCTAAAATAAGTCCAAGACTCTGGAATTTTGAGACGACGGAATCTAACACATCTAAATCCAAAACATCGGAGTCAAAACTCATTCAATAAAGTCTCGGACAACGTCTTGAAGTTTAAGTCAATAGAGAGAAGTCTAAGAACTTTAGGAGAAATGGAAGACAAAGTCCAAGACAAGTAGATTCACATGTGCTGAAAGTGTTCCATAGAGAAGACCCAGAGAGAAAGACCACGCGATCACAAGAGACCATGTGTGTATTTGCGTTTGTGTGTCATTAGCGTCCATGAAGCCCAACATGTTGCGCTGCGGCCTGAGGACTAAGGTGGTGGGTGGCCAGGGAACGTTGCCCATCACAGCTCGGTCGGCCAATCCCATGGGGGCAAGCCTGTCACCGGGTAAACCTCAAGTCAGCATGTCCTGCACGGACAAAATAGCCAAGTGAGTAGCAAATAGACCAGACCACTGACTCCAACACACCCGATTCAAATGATCAGCAAGCTTTGCAAAAGCCTGAAAATGCTCCTGATGGTTTGACTCAGGTGTGTTGCATTAGGGATACATGTACATCTGAAGCAGGTTGGATAGCGGCTTTCGAGGACCAAACTCTTCTACACTCTTCGTTGGGCTTTCAAAATTAGACCAATGTCAGTCTGAGCCGACTTGGAAGTTTGACGGGCGTAATACGAGACTTCCTGCAATGACTCTTCTGTCATGGACTGAGTTGAAGGACTCTTAAACGTGACTTAAGCTGGACTTGGACTCCCCTCAAACTTAGGTGGACTACTCTTGGACTTTGATGATGTTCACCACTGGACTGCATAGACTAGTCTTGGACGTATTTAGATAACTTGGAATTGGTTTTATTCCTCAGATTGTTTTGTGTAACAACAGGTGGTGCGCGGTGGGCCTGCAGGGAGCGCTGTTGTCTCACCTGGTTGAACCCGTGTACCTTCGGAGCCTGACGGTGGCCACGTTGAGCCACACGGGGCACCTGCAGCGCGTTCTGGCTCGCCGCCTTGCCCCCAATAAACGTCACGCTGCGCCGTACCGACGGCAACTCCCGCTGCTTGCGTGTACATGTGCACTTTAACCCGTCCCTCTCTGCATAGCCGCAAGTGTGAACAGAAATGTTTGTTACAGGTCTGAGAAGGGTCGAGCGGCGTGCATGTGGAAATTCGTCACGCGTCAGCGTAAACTGGAGTGGCGGCGACGGCGACACCGAGGAGCTCAGCACCACGTCGGGGTTGCGCAACCGCTGCGGGACGCCATCCAGACTCAGCAGCTGTCGTTTTTTCGTCCGCTGGCAGCATCTGCACAGACGAGTAAGTGCACGCGCTCGACGCAACAGGTGTTTGGGTGCGGTTTACAAATTGCTTGCACGACTGTGGAGTAATCGAGTTAACATTTTGCAATCATGCAGTCGGCTATATTTTGAAAATGTGTCTGCGAATGCCTCGTGGTCACGAGTCTTAAAGCAGGCGCTTAGTTGGTCAATGCCTCGTCCCTCAGCTCAACAAGTGGACGTCAGAGGACAGGATGAGGACGTACGTCGCCTGGAAGGAGGCGGCCGGTCCGTACCAGAAGGCCGTGCGGCAGTTCGGCGTCGCCGTGCGGGACGCCGGACTCGGAACGTGGAGCAGGAAACTTATGCCGAGGGCTCCGGGCGCCGAGGAGTCTCGATAGCTTATGGCGCTCTAAAAACAAGCGCAATCTGACTTGCGGAATTTGGGGAGAGCGGCTGCCTTCTTGCGTCACCCCCCCATTCTAAAAAAAAAAACAGTTCACAAGTTAGCTTTATTTTTCATAAAAATAGTATATTTTTTTTCCCTCAGAAAGGCTTTTGGGTTGCATTTGAATGAACAGCAATAATCTGAGTTGAAACTCAAGTTTATCTTATGCTAGTTCAGCAATTAGTTCAATTTTACTGGAAGTTAACAGGCAATTCTGACTTGACTTCCATATATTGTTTTAGTCAATGCTAACTAAAAGCCAGCATAGTAGCGGAAGCATATAGCATTATAACATGTTATTAATACAGATACTTGAACAAGTTGACTTGTCTAGAAAAACAAATCACAGCGTTGTTAATTTGATGACTATTTCTGTTCTATTTATTTTTGTTCCTATTTGAAAAGTGTAATGGGTGTCCATGTTTTTGTCATGAAGTGACAGTGACATCTTGAAGAGTAAATTTTGCAGAGCATCAGTCACTTTGATTGTAAAATAATATTGCATTATATGTGTCATGACAATTTTTATAAGGTAAAAAAGATGATTTGTACAAGTGTGAGTGTCCAGCAGGGGGAAAAAGATGTCAGAGAGGCTGTGTCGGTCAGCGACAGTTGTTTTATTTTGATGGATGTGTACCAAAGTGACTTTGGCCAACATTCAAAATTAAGAGGCAGCATTTGACTGCTTCGAATGTGTTCGGCTCACTTTCAAATACGACCAGGTTGGAGAAGAGCTTTGTTTTCTTTCTTTCCTACATTCCATAAAAGACGGCTAAACGACAAAAGTCTGCAACGTGTAGACATCAAATCTGATTGGATGAACTGATAGCTTGCACATTAAACATACTCTCTTTGTATGTGTGTGCGCGTTAATAAACACAAAATATTTTTTATAGATTACCCTTTACAAATAGTGTGGAGGACTAAAAAGTGCTAATACAGCAGAGTTAAATCATTCATTGTGTGAAAGCGAAGGCCTTCACACACGTTATTCCTATACTTGAATATTTTTTGACTTATTCTGCCCACTTTTTTGACGCTTAACTACTTCCACATACTTTAACCGAATGTCTTCGTTCCACTTTTAACTAGTTTCAAATATTCATGACAACATTGTTCGCCATTCATTCTTAATGGCACAGTCAACATTTCACATTGACATTGTTCCAGTTTGAAATTCACATCATTCAAATCACATTGGGGAAGATTTTCAACATTCCCAAAATTGCCGAGTTCAAGAATGACACATTTTCACGTTTAAAATTTGCGCAAAATTTCATTTTTCACTTTTAATTTCTACATTTTTCAACCCATTCCAACTTTCAAGTGTTCATCTTTTGCCTATCTATTCCAAAACTTCCCACTTACCAAAAATTCCACCTTTTCAATGTTGATGTTCATGACAAATTTTCCCAAATTTTATTTCCCCTTCTAATTTCTACATCTTTTGACCGATTCAACCCATTCCAACTTTAAATATTCATTCAGCTTCTTCGCCTTCACACGCAATTTGTCCAGAAATTGCAAATTCTCGTTAAAATGTGCCATTCAACCTATTTGTTTCATGCAAGAAATGTACATAAAATAATTATTTTACAATTCAGTTGATTTCATGGGCTGTTTTCCATTTAAATTTTAAAATAGTTTTAATCCTTAAGTTCACCACATGAAACGATGAGGCATTTCATAACACGTTTAATTCCTCTTACAAGGAATTCATGACATAATTACTTCAAGGTGAATTTGTTGATTGATTTGATTTTACATAAAGACTTTTTGTACACTTCTTGTCGGGGAGTTTCCCGCACAAGGCAATCGGTGTGTGATGTGAAACGCACACGTACATACGCACACAGTGCTCAGTGCCATTTCCCGCTGTCACGTTGATGCCACTTTTGATGGACGCACAAAAACTCACGTGACGCGTGGACAAGCAAAGGCAAAGTGGAGGGGCTGGCTCACTTCTCCAGCAGTAAGGCGGGGATGTTGATGTTCCAGCCGATGGCCTGCCGGTCGAAGCCGCAGGTGAACAAGTTGCACGAGGCGTTGTCCTCGCACCAAGCCGAACAACACACCATCCGTCGGTGGCCCTGGAAAAAGTCCCACTTAAAGACCATATCTGAATTCAAAGAATCAAGCAATTCGTGTAGACAGAGCGAGCACGTGCTCGGAAGAATGACGGATAACGCATCTGCCAATCATTCTGACCTGTCTGTTGCTGCGCGGCAGTCTGGCCAAGCGCACGCCGGACATGTCGAAGAGTCGCACTTGCCGATTGTCGTGAGGCAGCGCGATGATCCTCTGACTCACTGACACGCTGATCCTACACGCGTAGACACGCACAAGCTGTACATAACTCCACGAATCGATTGGATGAAAAGAGAGGTCGCGAGAAGCTCGCTCGGTACCTGTTGACAGCCGAGTCCGTGCGGATGGTGGCGATGGGTGAGCGCATGTTCTTCAGGTCCCACACCTTGACGGTGCGGTCGTCGCTGCCCGACACCACGTTGTCGCCCACCGTGAACACAGCCGACGTCACCGTGCTGCGGCGAGGAGGAAGGATGATGGTGAGTCAAATAACATCCAAGCTACGGATGACAAGGACCGTACAAGATTCCAGATTCACGTTTTTCCCCACCAATCGATACTGGTGGTCAGTTACCATGTGGTATGTGATTATTATTATGCGTCATTATGATTACCATATCATCCACGCTTATTTGATTGACCTGTCTTAGGGAGTTCACATGATACTGTATGTAAGATATAAAGAAACATGAGTGAATAGTGAAAGGCAGTCTGATAAAATGAGCAAAATAGCGTTTGGTGTATTTTGTGTGTGTGAGAGGACATACTCCGTGTGTCCTTGGAAGACGTTGACAGAGTGGATGGACGGGTCTCGGAAGTCCCACAACCTGAAGGTGGTGTCCCTGGACGACGTGACAACCAGTCGCTGGCTTGGGTGGGTGCAGCAGTGCGTCAGCTCCTGGTCGTGACCTGTGTAGAGACACACGTTGACGTCGCCTGAACGACGTCATTCATGGAGCCACAAGGTGGGTCCCGGCGTACCGGTGAGTGAATGCACCAGCTCCGAGGTCTCCACGTCGTAGAGGTTGGCGGCGCGATCCCAGGATGCCGTCACCGCCTGCTTCCCGCCCACCAGCCAGTCGGCGGCGATCACCACGCCCTGGTGGCTGCGCAGTACGGTGCTGGGCAGGCGCGCCGACGGGCACTCGCTGGGCCCGTCCGCCTCTGTTTCTGCGTCATCCTTGTCGGACACGTCCACGTCGTCCTCGCAGGGCGGCTGCTGAAAGGTCGGACATCGGGGTGGGGCCATGAGAACACGAGCTTGTCGTCAAGCCCGACATTTTCTGACCATATATAATGTTGCTCGTGCCCCCGATCAAAACAGTGGATTTCGACAGTTTCGCTCATATTCCGCAAAGCAAACAACAATTATTCCAAAGAAAATGTGAGGGTGGACTTCCCCCTTGAAGCTTACGCTGACGTCGGCAACGGGCTGCGGCATAGGCAGCTGCACCATGAACCTCCACACGTGAGCCGTCTGGTCGCCGGAGGCTTAGGGGAATCAAACGGCACTTGGTGAAGGAATTGGAGATAAAACGTATCTCTTATTCTCGCGACTTTTAAATTGAAAGCACATTTGTGCTCGCGCGTCCAGAATATTTCTGTCTGCTTGTTGCCATTGACAAGAGGTCGGGAATAGCGGTTACCCGTCAGTGCCATCTGCTCGGTGGGATGGAACTTGATGGAGTTGACTGAGGACAAGCAGACATGGCACAGTCAACACATTTGGCACCTCCTCAAAGTGCACGTTTGGGCGAGCAAAGTCTCCACTGGCATCACCTGATCCCTGGTGGCCCAGATACTTCAAGAGACATTTGCCTGTCTCAATGCTCCACAACATGGCCGTGTGGTCTGAGGAAAAACAAACACCAACACCTTCCATTCAGATCTACAGTAGAATAAAACAAAGCCGCTCTTATATGTACGAAGCATCTCAGTTGAACTTCTGTTCATTCATTCGGACTGGCACCAAAAATTAGGTAGAATGCCCTTTTATTGAAACCGTGCCCAAAAGATAGCATGATCCAAAAATACTTCATTTCAAAGTCATCTTGCAGGTTCAAATGCAACCGAGAGATAACATGGAGAAGAAAAAAAAAAAAAAACACTTGAAGATGCAACTGGAATCCCGGGGATGGACCAAGAAGGCGAAGAGAGCGTGCCGGTTACCTGCAGACGCGGTTCCGAGCACGATGGGCTGGATGCGGGTCACGCTCAGGTCCCAGATGCCGTCTCGGTGGCCCACGTACTCTCTGAGCAGCTGGCATACGGCTCGGGATGTGGTGGCTTTAAAACTGGACACGATCTGGAAGACACACAGACTGTTCGAGACCAACCCTCAGCAGGGCGAAACATTTTTGCGATTTGCACCATTTTAGATCAGAATGTCCCACAGCAATTGTTGAAAAACAGATGGAAATTGACTATCCTGTACTCAGTGGTCGGTACCTTGCTGGTGGAGGCCTTGTAGGTGGTCTTTAGCTTCTGGGACAGCTGACTGGTGCTGTGGCTGGCTGCGTGGAGCACAGAGCAACGTTTCAAACCAAACTAAAGCAAGCCATGCGAGACTTTCGGTGGAGACTCACTCTTTGCTTTTAGCGTCCCTTTGGTCAAGTCAGCACCCTCCGGCACCTGTCCGTCTACGGCCAAGCGCTCGTTCAATGTGTCGATCTCTCTGCGAACTGTGTGTCAGCGAAAAAATAGAAGCTCAAAGAACCAAAGCAAAATTTCTGTATTCCAAAGGGCACAAAAGGTTTTTCAGCAGATAACGGAGGACAGGCTCAAGTCCTTTGGAAAGCAGCGGACACAGGTTTACGATGACTTACGTTCGAGGTTCTCAATGTAAAGGTGCTCAAACTCCCTCTCGATTTGACTGAACAGGTCCACGAGGTTGCTCCTCAGAGAGAGCGGAAGCTTGGAGTCCTGTGCGATAACACGCGAACAAAAGAACATCACACACAGCTCAAAATATACTGTGGTACCTCGATTTCACCGATTTCCATGAAACGACATGGAACGGTGTGGGACTACTTAGAAAAACGTACATTAATACGTACAATAAAACTACAGGGGGCAGAGGATGGAACCCTGGGGAACACCGTCATAAGTCTTTGATGCTATTTTGTGCCAAATTATGTAGGCTAAAGATAAATTAAAGAGACTCTGTTTTGTGTTTGGTGCTTTTTGCTGTTTTTATGTCATGAATTGATTGAACAGTGGTGGGCAGTGGTGGGCGGCCAAGAGTAAAAATGAGGACAAGTGTGCATGTGAACACAACAAACACCTCTCCTCCAACCATAGATGTGTGCACAGTGCACTGGACAAGACACTACCACATCTATGCTATGCCTAACTTCATTAGCACAATTCATAATAGTCACCATCATGATAAAACAAACACACACACACAGAGACAGGGATCTTAAAGTATATCCTTAAACTCACCTCAGTCCTGGCCAAACATTCCAGATTATCACACGACTGGAACCAAAGTCAAAAGTCAAGATATAGTCGATGGAGGTGTGTGTGATGGAACGTTTGAAATATGCCCTGAACGAGCGCAACATTTTCAAGAGCAAATGAAGTGCTGCCCACCTGCGTGTCCAGCTGCACGTCCCTCTGCAGGAAGCCAGACCGTTCCTGTTCTGTGCTGTTGGTTCTGCGTATGGACAGACTGTGGGACTTCCTCTTCTGCTTGGCCTGCCGGACCGCACCTCCGCCGGTGCCGGCACCGCCCGTGCCGCTCTCCACTGGCATGCCTCCCACTTGCCGAAGGCCTCGGTGGTGCAGTCTGAAAGCCGGAGACAATGTTCTCTCCGGACATGCTCTTCTCTCAAATCAGATCTCATTCATCTGTTCCAGCTCTGTCCCCGATACATTAAAAACTAATCCATCCAACTGTCCGTCCATCTTTAGATTTGAGATTAAAACAAGCATTACTTTGGTGCCATTTCAGTGTTAATAAGGAACTAAGATTAGGGGAAAAGAAGGGGGGTCCAGACAAAAGCGGTGATTTGCCGCCATCTTGCGGTATCTTTAAGCAATTGCAAATCTGTGCGTGAGCTTCAATTACTCGTGGATTTTCTCTATTTGCGACCAGGCTCGGGCTCTCCCACGCCAACAGCGGGGGTACACTGTACCACAATTGCAGTTGAAAATAACCTAAAAAGTGCGAAATGTGTTGAGACGACGTTGGGTCAAATGAGTAGACATTTGCAGTACTGCCTTTGTTTTCCTGAAACTTGTGTGTAAAATATCACTGCTGTCAAATCACCTCGCTCGGCACGACAATCAAAAGTTTGTGACGGAATGGGAAATGGACAGCAAAAGAGTTTACGGCAATGTTTAATCGCCAATCTCGCTACGGAATTAGGAGGGTAAGCTAATGTTGACGCCGTTAGCTTTCAATAACACTAACAGGCTAGCTAACAGAGGTGTCAAGGCGACCAAGGGCGACTGGGAACTTACCTCAAAGTCTACAGGTGAGGCGACGGCCTGAAGAACATGGCCAGGAATTAGGTCGAGCCAGTAAATAGATTGAGGAAAACAACAACATAAAAACAGACGCCCTGACACTTGACTAGCGCTGCTACCTGACGGATAAGGAGCGACTTCTGGTGCAGTGCAGCGGATTTTCACAATAAAAGCATGAAGACGTTCCATCAATTTAATGAGGTACATGTTCCTGCCAATTTAGCATTGTGAGCCAAACCTGAAGAACAGAAAGACAAGGAGGCAGCCAACGTGTTCTATGTGCTAACTTAAAATGATCATAGTCATACAACAAAATATATCTTAACATTTGTTGACATTAATCCCAAAATAAGAGCATTAAAAAAAGAAAGGTCAAACAAACAACACTTTAGCAAAGTGCTCACCCCTTCCACAGTCACCCACAAAAACATCTTTGCATAAAAGTATAAACATTGGTATTAAAATCTAAAAGACTTTGATTTGGTTTTGCCAAATGTTTTTTTGCATAAGGAGTGGGAAAAAAATCAGAATCAAATCTTTCTGATTCTCAAAGATGTCTGTCAGCTGAATGCAAAATAAATTAAATCACGTTTTTGCACATAATTACACATATCAAGCCAAAAGTAGTTGGGATTTTACCGAGAAAGGACTCGTATCAAAAAGATAAGAAAATGTCATTTATTTGGTGTGCATTTACAAACAAACTGAAAGGGCAAAACGTTTCGAACTTGCACGACTGCCCGCGTTGTGGCCGCTCTGAACCCATCATGACTATATCTAGGTCAGTGGTTCTTAACCTGGGTTCGATCGAACCCTAGGGGTTCAGTGAGTTGGTCTCAGGGGTTCGGCAGAGCCTCCACTGGGGCGGTTCGAACACACCTGATTTTTCATGTAAATTTGTGATGACGCATATCTGAACTGGTCTCGCAAAAGGCAACAGAAGTCACACTGATTTGCAGGTGTGTAATTTGTTGTGAGTTCATGCATTGTGTTGGTTTTGTTCTTTGAACAAGGTGATGTTCATGCACGGCTCATTTTGTGCACCAGTAAAAGACATCTATGTCTTGAATTTGAAAACAATAATTTTATTTTTCACTAAAGAGTGGTTCGGTGGATGCGCATATATAACTGGCGGGGTTCCGTACCTCCAACAAGGTTAAGAAACACTGACCTAGGTCTTCTGGTGTTCCTCGGCCAGATGGTGCTTTGTTCTCCCTGAGGCCACAAGAAGGCGCTTTGCTTTGTTTGGGAAGCGGAGAAGGCCCCCAGGAATCTTTGCAGAGAGGAGGACATCTGCCTGCCTTTGGGGACGCCTTGGTGGCTACATGTTGTAGGCTACGTAGACGGGGTCTAGCTGGTCGGCCAGGAATCCGTCGCGTAGGTGCATGCGTTGCTTTTCGCCCCGCGAGTTGATTGGGACCACGCCCACGTCAGCGACCACCACCACGCCTACGATCAGGTAGTGCTCCTCCAGGACGGCGTTGGTCACCAGCGGCACCAGGTCCAGCGCCTCCTGCTCCGACGCTGCCAGCTCCACCACCGCCACCAGCAGGTTGCTCCACGTGAACACTGCGCTGGTAAAAACAATAGGACAGGCAAAAATGGACTTAAGTTGGATTTCTTTGGTCCCCACTAAGTAAAAAAAAAGGCAAAAAAACTATGACTCAATTAAAAAAATTCAATATTTTTAACCATCAAGTCTGGTTTTTCGTAATGTGAGTCAATAAAAGTTGAAAAATGTTTTTGAAAGAAGAAAACGTCATCTCATGGAAAAAAAACAAAATTTCAGAAGAATAAACCCGAATTTGCTGCTGACCACTGTGCGATGCTCTTGTGCGTCCTGACGACGGAGGTCTCGATGTCGACGGGATGGTAGCGCATGCCCCGCAGCTCCATGGCCTCCTCCAAGGCGCCCACCACGTAGAGCGCGTCGTGGCGCTCTGCGGGAGGGTGGCTCAACTGTCATGTGTTTTTGGAAGTGGCCCAAAAGATGACCGCTGGCGCCACTGACCTCCGTTGGCGTCGGTCAGTTGCGTCCTGCGCAGGAAGCCCAAGTAACCCGTCCGCGACCACTGGCTGTGTGTGTCTCCGAAGCTCAGTCTGGACGCAAAATGATCGGACGGCGGCGCCTCGTCCCCGTACACGCTCATGTAGCCGCTTGAGTTGTGGCTGCTCTGAACCCAAATCTAAAGAAAACAACAACAACCAGAGTCGCCGCAGCATAAATCTCCACACCCCGTTTCTATTCAGCAAATGACGACGGAATCAAAAAAGGACCTCGCCCAGGTGAGACTCTCCCATGGGTCCTTTGGTCTCCGGATTGGCGATGATAATGCGAACGCCGGGAAGGATCTGAGAGCCAGCAAGGAATGCAAAATATCATTGGCACAAAACGGCGGCGCAAAAAGTTCACGGCTTAGGAGCACAAAAATATTCATGGCATGGGAGCCCAAAAATGTTCACGGCTTGTGTCGCAATTTTCAAATATTGAACAACGATGACAAAAGGAAGAAAAGGCCCGGTGGCGGTCCCGCTCACCTTGCCAGATTCCATCAAGGGCAAGCTGTGAGGCGATCCCTTCTCGACCAGTCGCACCCTGGAGCACCGCAAAGCAAGCATTGTTAGCGCCTGCGCGTTAGCCTCGAGCTGTTAGCGTACCTGTCGTGACGCAGCGCCCTCATGTCCACAAAGACGGTGGTCGGGTCGGGACCGGATGTTCCCTGAGGAGACGTTACTTTTTTTTCTGCTCACCTGGTTGTTTGTTTTCATGAGCCAGAATTGACCTCAAACTCACCTGAAGGCAGACAGCCATGTTGACCCGGCATCCGAAGGCGGTGCTGACGGCTCGGGACTGAAGGCCGAGGTCCTTGAAGAGCTTGGAGAAGGACCGCGTCAGCGAGGTCCGAGGCCGCTCCTCAGCCACCACCACGCAGGTCCTCACGCGAGACAAGTCCACGCCGCGACTCTGTCAGAAGTGGGTGCGGTGTCAGCGGGGGCGGCGCCTGCGGGGGTGGCCTTTGCCATGGCTTACCTTGAGCGCGTCCGTCTGCATAGCGAGCCCTCTGGTGCTGGTGTCCACCACGCCGTACGAGCAGAATGTGTCTCGCACCTTGTGCTGGCTGACGGCCCAAAGCCACAAGGAGGCGTTGCTCTCCAGCTCGCACGGCGGGATCAGGATGGAGCGGTGGCCCGAGTACACGCTGCACGTCAGCGCACCACACGTCAGCCGCCACATGTCGGCGCCATGACAAAGACATTTGCTTTGCTTCACCCACCTGCAGAGGCACCAGAGGACCAAGCCCAGGCCGCAGTACGGGTCCAGGCAGATGGCCACCTCTCTGGACGGGTAGAGCTCGCACTGCAGCTTGATGGAGCGGCACAGGGCGCTGGTGGCTGCGTGAGACATCTGAACACACTTGTGCGTGTTAGGGCCGCGTAAATCTCTTGCAACTTGTCATGTGCGTACCTTGACTCCAGCGAGCATGCCGGTGGTGGACACGCTGAAGTCCAGGTACGCCAGCGTGTCGGGGTTGGAGGGTTTGTACAGTAGAGGAGCTTTCTTCTTTGGTAAATCATCTAAGCACGCATAAAACGTTATGAAGTCACTCTCCCATCCAAGCGCAGATATGCGTCAGCATGTACCTGTGTCCAGGATGGGCGGCCACGTGCGGGAGTCCACGGCGGCCGAGGCCTCTTTGGACCTGAGTAGCTTGGAGATGACCTGAGTGGTCAGCACGCACACCGAACAACTCACCTGCAAAACGATATACACAATTCACGTGGAGCGTTTACCTTGAAAATGTATTTTGCGTTCTGTGTGCCGTTTACCTCGACGATCATCTTGACGGTGGGCAGCGTGGTGGCGACGTCGCGGGGGTGAGGCGGGCGTACGGTGATGGGCACGCAGCCGGCATACAAGCAGCCGTAAAACGACACGATCAGCTCCATGCCTGGAGATAGATGCAAGCAGTCGTCATGCTGTAACTGGCTACTTGCCGGAAAGCGTCATCAAAGCGTCTCCGGAAACGCAAACACACTCCAACGCGGCCGTTTGGTGGCATCACCTGGAGGGTAGAGCAGCGCCACGTGATCTCCGTCCCGAAGGTGGCTGCGTTCGGCCAGCATGGCCGCCACCTTCTCGGCCTTCTTGTGGAGCTGTGAGCACGTCACTGAGCTGGCCGTCGCCCCCTGGGGGAGGTCGCGTGCAAGTGTTATCGGGTGATTCCCTTTGTGTGCGCGCTTGGGTGTGCGTGTGCACTCACTCACCCGTGAGTTGAGCAGCGTGTAGAGCACATGTTCCGGTGTGCTCTGTGCTCGCCACTGTAACACCTCAGACAGGAACTGAAACTGAAACGTATTGGAGGATGTAGCCGTCTGCCACACACACATGGTGTCAACTCACCTGGTGACTGTCCTCGGCCTGAGTCAGGTCTCTCCCACTGGCCTGAGCGATCCTCTTCCCGGACACCAGATTCCCCAGCATCACCGACGCGGGGCCGATTTCTGTCACGAGCCAGAAGATCCTCAGGCCACGTGACGCCCGACCGAGTGTGTGCACGTGTGTGCGTCTCCTACCTGGTTGTTTCTGTCGTGGTTTGGGCAGGTTGGTGACGCAGGTGTGTGGGCACATGAGGACGTTGGAGGGGTGCAGCGCCCCCTCCAGGAAGAGTTGCTTGGTTTCGCACAGGTGGATGCCCCCTAGTGGACTCTTGGGGAGCGTGTTGGGCGAGACCAGAACCAGGCAGTACACACCGACCCGGTGGATCCCGTCGATCGCCTGCACAGGGTAACCGCCGCCTTTAGGTACAGCTGCGCGTGTATACGTGTTCGTGCGGGTTTACCTGCAGCACGCGGCTCATCCATTGGAAGCTGTCCTCCTCGGTGGAGTCGGGCCGCTGCTCAGCGACCACCACGATCCTCTCATCGTGCAGGACCTCGATGGAGAACACGGCTATCCTGTCGCACCCACGCACGCAGACGTGTTCAAAGCTGACCTTTGACTCAAGGCCATTCGCTGCTCACCGGCCCCTGTAGACAAACTTCATTGGCTCCACGGCAAGCGCTGTGGCCACGATGTCGTCGGCGTTGTGGTGGCGCCCGCCCACTGCCATCAGACCATCGATCTTGCCCGCCACGTACACCAGACCCGACGCAGCCACGAAGCCCAGCAGTCCCGTCCTGGTGAAGGGAGAATCGTCGACGACAGTGCCAGCGCTGGTGACAGGGACCACCTGTAGACAATTTAGGAACCATCCGGCTCCACCTCCCAAAAACAGGCAAAGACCAAGCAAAGAGGTCCTTTTCCAACCTCAAAGGTGTTCTTGGTCCTTCCACTGAGGCCGTAGTAGGACGAGCCCGTGGCCACCGTGCGCACGCACAACTCGCCCACCTCGTCGCTTTTACATAGCTGGGGGACGCCGTCCATCTTCACCGCGCACATCACAGCTGTGGATGTTAACACGCTGAGCAAAACTTCCTTTCCCACACTTTGGCCAAACTCAAATTGTGTGTGCGTGCGCGTGAGCAATCACCTCCGGGCATGACTCTTCCGACATCCTGCACGGCGAGCACGGCAAGCTTGTCGTCCGAGTCGAGTCTGATGACTCCATGGCTGAGACTGTACATGGACAAAACACCACGAGGGGGCGTCTCGCTTGCGTCCTTGGCGGGCCTGCCCACAAAAGTCGTCACCCAATCAGAAGGCGACACGTCATCACCCGCTGACTGTTCCAGCTGCAGCTCTCGTTGGGTTTCGTAAAATGTTTGAATGCGGACCTCCTGATGGCCACGGTGAGCGCCTCGGGCGAGCCGGCGCAGGGACAAATGATGCCCGACTTCAAGCCTTTGGTGCGGAAGACGTTGAGGAAGGCGTCACATGACGAGACGGACCCTAGGAGAGAGGACGGCCGAGTGAGCGCTCGAGTCCGGAGGTACGCTTTGCACGTGTTGCACGCTTACAGGGGTTGGCGCCGTCGGCGACCAGCAGCATTCTGAGAGAGGCCAAGTTGATGTCGCGCTGATCGCGATGCGCCACCAGAGCCCAGTGCATGTCGCGCGACTTGACGCACGCCACCTTGGCTGAACCATACGCAGCACTTTCAGAGAAAATGGCGACGGGGTGCCGCTTTCGCCCGCCCCGCCCGCCGCTGGTTACCTTTGAACTGACACACTTTCTGGATCCACGCGAGCGGGTTGACCTTCATCAGGGCATACGGGATGCTCACCACGTGCAGCATATTCATCACGCTCTAACACGTACACACACATGTGGGCATTTACGACACCTTTTGTCGCCTTTTGTCGACTTGCTCCAATGGCTGCCATCGACATTGAGCCGGGTCGAGCAGACCTTTGCTAGCCATTGCATGTGTGCGGGTGTTTGTGTATATTTCTCACAGTGAGGACGGCATGCCAAAGTCCGACGTCCTTCTTGAAGTCCAGAACGTTAACGATGGTCTCGGCTGCACACAAAAAAACATGTGAGCGCCACCTAAAGGAGGATGACGAGGATGACGATAACGTCACCTTCGGTGTAGGCGCAGGCTTGCGTGAGGGCCCGACAATGAGTCAACATGGCGGCACGTGACACCGTCACACCCAGGACGCCGCCATCTTTGCACGTCTTGTACTGATACACACACACAAAATTATTTTGAAGTTTATATTCTATCAATATTTTCCATTGATCTAAAGTGAAATGCCATTAATCCATTCCAGAATCATGACAAAGAGGTAAATAAGTCTAAAAACATCATGCAAAGCAACTTTTGTCCGTTGCAAAAGTCTGACCAGAAGTAAACAGGAAGCGGCGATCCAGAAATTACGAGACTCCGATTCTGAAACCTGATTATATGGACTCTGAATACAAAAGTGAAGCACTCGTTCACCATCCCTCAATGACTCCCCTCCCTTCACCGTTACGTATGAGTTACCTCAATGTATGCCGTGTCAGGTCCGGGGTCCCTGATGCGGGGTAACCAGTCTCGAGGGGTCTTGGACAAGTGATTGGATTCCGTCACGATCCACAGCAGCTTGGGCCAGCCTGCGCATGCGAATTGTCACACGTCGTTGCCGATGTTTGTTTTACGCTTGAGTTGAGCGTGTGCAGGTGAGGCGTGCAACTGTCATGTCTTTTTAGGACCTTTAAAGTGCAGAATGTCTCCAGTGGGACTCTTGGGGAGTCCTTTGTGGCAGAGGTCGCTGGTGAGAGCCACGCTGACGCCGCAGCTGCCCAAAAGGAAGCCAATCTGCTGACCGCCCGCGTCCTGAGAAAGCAAAAGGGGGGGGCGCGTTAGCGTGCCGCCTGCTGTCAACCACGCTACCCGACGCGCCAGACTGGCCTTCCGTGTGAGAGGCACTTCGATAGGCACGGGCACCACGTCGGCCAGCAGGCAGCCGTAGAAGGCCGTCATGAATGAGCCGGGGTCGTTGTTGGGGAACACCAGCGCCACCTGCGGGAAAATGGGATTGTGCTTGTTTGGAACCTCAACGCCTTTTTAACACAGATTTCATTTCTACCATCCCCAAAATCCAGAATGAAAAGATGGCAGATGGCACAGATGTTAAGTATGAGCGTGGCTTTTGCCGAAACGTAGACTGACTCTGTCTCCGGCTCTGACGAGAGGTTCCTGTTTGGTTCCCAGCTTGTGCGACAGGTTGTAGGCCACCTTCACACTCCTGGACCAAAGTTTACCTGCAACGGCCAAAAAAGAAAAGCTCAGTGAGTGTTGAACGGGACCGCAAGAAGATGTGGGCATTCCCCACCGTAGGTGAGCTGGCAGAACGGCTTCCCGTTGGCGTCCACGCTGGTGAGGCAGGGGGCCTTGGGGGAGACGGAGGCCCACCGCTGCAGGGCGGCCTCCAGGCAGGGCGACTCGGCACCCAGTTCCTCCCCCTGGGCCGGCTCCATCTGGGCCCCCTCCGCTTTGGGCAGGTCGGGGTCCGGCTGCTGCGCTGTTGGCATCAAAGGATGGCAAAAAGCCCAGGTTTGAACATATACATTTGTTTTTCTGCCCAAGATGAGAAACGGCATTCGGCCGGTTGACTCTTGGGAAAGCGCTTTACCCTCCAGCAGCTCCTCAAAGTCGTCCACAAAGAACTCCTGAAGCGGCGGTCTCTTGGGTCTCTTCAGCGTGTTGACCAGCTGCTGAATCTTGGCTGAAACTCTGCTGCTGACCGGAACACCTGCCACAAACGGCATCCATTTTGAAGCCTCACGTTTTTTATTCTTCACCTTTGGCAAGATGGTTCACAAAAGTCTTTTGTGTGGCATGTCTGAATGATTTTTTTAGATCTTTTCTCCCATTTGCACGGCTCACCGTCTCCAGTCTCCATCAGCTCAGCGTTGCCGTATTTGCACGTTTGTCTGTGGCCGCCCTCGGACTTTTTCTCCCCCTGGATCTCGTCGGCGGTGGCGGCGGCGGCATTGTTGGTGGAACTCGTCACGTCCGGAGGGGCAGAGGGCATCTCTAGCAAAAGGGGGGACAAATGGTAGTGTAGTGTTAAAAAGTCACAGTTGAAGACCAAAAGTATTGGGACACAGCTAGCTGGGCAAGTGAAGGATATGCAGCCAAAAAGTTGAAGGAAGAGTAGAACTCCAGCAACCTACATCTAAGTTGGGGTCAGGTCCAGACGTTCTGACATCCACGTCAATTTCAAATATCAAGTGGATACATACGGGTGGTTCGCCGGTCTACGAGTGTGCCACGACAGCCCCAAGATAAAAACCCAGTCGAACTGATAATATCGTTGACATCAAACCTTCCTGCTCAGACTTTTGCTGAGCATCAGTTTTGATCCACCTGGACTTCATCTGTCTTCTTACCGGGCTTGCGGTGCTGCTGGTGCAGGCGCAGCCGGTGTGCAGAGACACAGACGTGCTGGGCCAGAACTTTGGCTTGGCGCACGCGGGCCGCCACGCCACTGCCGGCGGACGAGGACGAGGAGGTGGTGGACGAGTCGGCATCGGGGGCGGACGAGCCGACACGGCCGACCCGGTGCTCAGCGTGCAGCGACAACGCGCCCGCCACGGCCGTGTTGCCTCCTTCGTCCTGCTCTTGCACGCCGTGGTCCTCCTCGGAGTCCTCCCCCTCGGAACCCGAGGACGTATCTGTGCGGCACAAAGACGAAGCTTTGGAAATGGACGCGTAGTCGCGATCCGTCTGCGTTAACATGCGAGGTCCGATCGTCAGCGGCTCGAAATGTGTTGGTACCTGGCGGCGTGTAGGCGGAGTTGCGCGCCACCAGGGAGCGCCGCTTGGACGGCATGGGCACGGCCATCTTCCTCTGGCCGTGCTTGGCCAAGGCCGCCTGCACTGCCTCGCTGTGGACGTCTGAGCACACACGACGCCGCCGTTGGCCAACTGACAATGGATCCAGATTAGAAATTGAATTCACCTGAGCGGTAGCGTTCATCCCGGGAACCCGACAAGCGTCGGCGGCGTGACGCCAAGGACGGTCTCCTCTCCTGTGCCGCGTCTGCAGCTGCAGAGTAGATACGACAGCACAACTTGGAACAGACCCATATCAATGACGTTCAACCCTGCCCCAAATGAAAATGGCCCTTTTTTTTTTTGCCGACTTACACACATTTGACGACAAAGATGTGTAAAAGAGTCAAACGTTTGACCTGAAATCATATCATTGTTGTTCTAAGCGTTAAGGGACCCAAAAAGAAGTGATTTTATCCCGTAAATATTTTTTAAATGAAGCGGCTGATCAACTGATTATTTGAGTGATATTGTGCCAAATTTCAGAATGGGACCAAGATTTTGATGGTGAGTTGCAGGCCAAACACAATTTTTAATTCCTTGTCCTTTAATAGCAAATTTGAACTGGGCGAAACTTGAAGCTAGCACGCTTGACCTCTTTGGAGCTTGGCCTCAACTGTGCTCACGAGTTTCCTCATGTGTTTCATACGTTGGAATGAGTTGAAAACGAGTCAAAGTGCTTGCCTGGAATTTGTGGTAAAAAGGCTCCAATCAGTTGGCACCGTTTCTTCTCGTAACCTTTCTGCGTGATGTCACCTGGCAAGAGAAGAACGCAAAACAGGACTTTGTTCATCTTCATCTGCTGTTTTAAAGTGTGCATCTTGTTTGGACAGTTGTCTTCTTTGACACAAGTGTCCACGAGATGGCGCTGCCCTTAGAAAGTTTAGGACTTTTTCCAGGCACACCAGCCGCATGACCATATAGAGTCGGCTGCCAGCCTGCGGGGAGTTGTGGCAAAGCTCACAAGAGAATCCAGAAGGAAAGGACGCGTGACCATGTGGAAAAAAAAGAGCAAGATGAAGAAGACCAGGAGGAGGCCCAGCGTTGCCTTCCTCCCTCCATCCAGCCGCTGGGATGGAAACAGTTAAATTTCTTGTTTGCACGCCGATGGGAATACCAGTACGGAAGGTCAGGGATAGACGGTCATTAAAAAAAAAAAAAAAAAAAAGTCGTTAAAAAAAAAAAAGCCGTTAAAAAAAAAAAAAAAAAAAAAAGCGCAAAAGCAACGGCTCACCTTTGACCGTTTAGGAGCAGAAAAACCAGTTTGTCATTCCCTTCCTGGAAAAACGTGCAAGCTCCTGAAGTGCAAAGACTGTTTTTTTTTTTTTTTTTGTTCAACACAAAACAAAGCTGGCGATGAGTCGTTTTGCGGTTGGATCAACGCTCGCATTAGCTTGGTAGCATTAGCCGCGAGGCCCAAAAGCAGACAAGATGGCCACTCAATGTTGACCTTTTTGTGCCATATGAAGGTGAAAGAGATTCTTTTGATCGTGCAGCAAAACACGCACGCTCAGCGCTATTTTGCATCATTTGTAGAAATAAGTCCAACTTTGCAAGAATAAGTCACAGAACAAACCCAGCACGAATATTCACCTTTGGAGTTCTCGCCGATAGCAAGGACCGATTGTCCTTCGGGCTCTTGTCATTTTTGCTCCTTGATGACGAGCAAGAGGAGGAAGAGGAGGAGGGGACTGAAAGAGGAGGCGGACTTGGCGTACTTTCGTGACATGCACCACATGAGTAAAATGCCACTCCGTCTGTCCATGTGTGAGATCTTGCCTGTTTCCAAAGTGGACTTGTCCTGAGGGGATTTCTCCCCTCAAGTCCAAAAATAGACCTTGAGAGCTAAATTGCGTTTTGGCTGGTGATTCAATTTTTTTTTTTTTCCATTCGCTTCATGTCATCAATGTGATGCTAAAGTGCAGCCGGCGAGTTTGCTAGCCAGCGGGTTTCCTAAAACTAAACGAAGCAAGAAACCACCCACACCCATGGGGATGTCACGCCGTACAAGTGCAAAGATTTCTAAATACAAACATGAAAACAAAGAAGGAGGTGAAGGTGTGTTGATAGATTGACTCTCATGCCACCCTGTCATTCATATTTTGGATTCGCCAGGGTAGACCGTGCACGACTGGACCAAACAATAACGCCGATTGAGAAAAACCGTCACATGAGATCAATGTGACACCATCGCACTTCTATTCATAGCAACGTGCACGTGTGTGTGTGTGTGTCTGTGTGTGTCAGCTGGGAGAGACTTCAGTGCAAGCGTGTTAGGAAGGAAGGAAGGAGGCAAGCTTCAGAGGAAAATAAACAACAAGAAAAGAAAGCAAAGCAGA
The DNA here is from genome assembly GCF_024217435.2 of Syngnathus scovelli. NCBI lineage: Eukaryota > Metazoa > Chordata > Actinopteri > Syngnathiformes > Syngnathidae > Syngnathus > Syngnathus scovelli. The sequence continues at coordinate 9,249,439 of NC_090863.1, forward strand.
AAAGGTAGCCAAGTTGTCAGCGCACGTGAGCAAAGCTACGACCGTGCTCACTGCTAATTAGCGCCGTATTTCTGACAACTCAGCAAAAGTGCAAACAAAGACAAAAGAGCAACGCGAGTGCTCGTGGAAACGTCTTGGTCGAGCACGAGGAAAATTTGCCGCTCATCCAGCTTCTTCCTTGATGATGTCATCAAGTGCCACAAAGGCTCAAACGCGAGGATCTGATTGGATGTGATGATGTCATAACATGCTGACCTGGCTCGCAGCTCAGTGGATGAACCCTGCGTGTGCGTTCCCACCTATGCAGGACTACACACACACACACACACACCATGTCGTGCATGCGTGCGCATAATAAGCATACTTCGAGATGTCGTTTGCAGACTTTTATTCCATTTGATTTTATCTGAGAGTTTGGAAAAAGTTCAACTTGTGAAAAAGACACCTTTGGGATTGTGTGCGTGTGTGTCTGTGGAGTTGAAAGTGACATACAATGGCTACTGTGTGTGTTGTCATAGATACCAGCACACACTCTCTCACACACACACACACACACACACACAGACACACACACACACACACACTCGTTGGCGGCGCCTGAAGCAAGGCATCTGTCGCTGGTTGTCAGTGAGCACATTCCAGCTTGACAAACACACACACACACACAGTTGCCATAGAGAGAAAGCAGTCGTCTCCGTATGAAAGCGTGTGCGTCCAATCAAGTGTCCTTTGTTGCTAATCAAACAGCGGCAGCAGGCCGAGAAGCGCTCATGCGGCTGACGACAAACACGCAAACTTCACTGCACTTTGTGACGTGCGGATGCGCGTGCGCTAACTTTAGCATGTAATAGCATCAAGGAAGTAGAGCTCAAGTGTGACATGATTGGTCGCCCAACTTTGTATTCATAAATCTTTGTATGTGTACGTCGTGACATCCCAAAACTGCTTTGTGATTGTGTTTCTCATCCAGCATGTGACTTGTTTTTCTGCTCGACTTTCATCAGCCGCAGGCAACGTCGAGCCGTTAAATATGAAAAATAACGACGAGGACAGCAAGACAAGATGAGGCGCCGCAAATTAATAACAAAGAGCGCATTGATTGCAAAAGTCAGGCGGCCTTCTCGCTTGGCCACCGGCTTGTGGCAACGCCCGCCACGCTCATCTGCTGTCCATACTGGACATTGACGCGGCCCGCTAAGCAAAGATGAGCAGAAGGCCTGGAAAACGGGACGCCATGCCCGCCGACTTCTCGGCCCCGTCGGATGACTCGGCACTTTGTGGCAAGAGGCGGAGGTTCGATCAAGCGAAGCCATTCAAGAGGACCAAAGACTCAAAAAGCCCGCTCGAGCGAGCCTAACTGGCGCTCGGCTCGGCAGCGGGTCAGTCAAAATAACAAACAAACAAAACCAGACTCACAACCCCCCCACACCACGCACCCCCACACACACCCTCCCATGGTATCTGCTCCAAAGATGACATCAGCTCCCGTTAGCACGAGGATAGCGCGAAGCCTTTGGGCAGTTTGGCCACCATGAGGTGCGGCTACGTTCATTTGAAGTTCAACTTCAGCCGGGCCTGGTGCCACAGGACTTGAAGTTGAATTGGGGGTCAACAGTGCACGTTTTCAGTTCTTTTGAGACTTTGCAAGTGAAAATCCTTGGGCTGGCTTCGGGCTACCAAAAATGGACTGACTCGCTACTTGGGTGAATTTGACCTAATTTCCAGCCCATTTTGGGGGTCACATTGACCCCTGCAGGTAGAAGGGACACTTTTTAGTCTCTGTCCTAACATGAAGACTCACTCCCCCCTTGGTTCACATCATGAATCTATAAGAGAAGATTTGTGTAAAACTGGCAGCTGTTTAGACACAACTAAATGTAGACCCGATTCCATGCCCCATAATCACAACCAAGCCAAACGCAGAACCACTCAAAAATGTTGTTGAATGATTATTTAATTGTTGAAACACACACACACTTAATCGTTTAATTTACGTAACTTTAGTATGCAAAAACGATCACCATAAAAGCCCCAAAATAAACTTGGTGGTTACAAAGTCAATGATAGATTTAAGGCGCAAAACATTTGAAGGCGTCTTTGAAGAGCAAATGTTGGCTGTTGTTGTTTTGAATCGCTGTGATGTGCTGACAGTAAATCGGTTTAATTGCGGTTGGACACTTCATAAAACACACACACACTCACGCACAAACACACGAACGCACGCACGCAAACTTGCAACTTCTCCCCGCTTCAACTTCGGGCCAGTCCGCCAGACACTTCAGAACCCAGCAAAGAGCCAACGAGCAGAGCCGAGCCGAGCCAGGCAAGGCCGAGCGGAACCAGCAAACGATGCCACTCACCTTCGGATAACTCCAACTCCAGCTCGGCCAGTTTGGCCCGAATCTCCACGGGTATCGGCACCAGCGGGTCCCTGTCCGCCATTCCGCCGTCGTCAGGCGCCTTCACTCTCCTTTATTTGGCGCGTCGTCTTTTTCCTCTTGCTTCTTCGACAAATTCTCTCGAAAAGATTAAAAAAAAAAAAGTCACAGCCTCGCTGTCCGTCGGTCGATGCGGATTTGTTCCGAGGCGTCAATTTCGCGCACATGTGGGCCTGCTGCTTCCGGTAATGTGTCTGGGAAATTTATTGGAGCGTTAAAGACAGCTGTTGGACAAGCAGTGCTTTAATTTTGAAAGAAAGATCCTACATTTTCCGGGTTTATCTCCTACTCACCGGTTTGAGTTACACTTCAAAATCACGCATTTTCTGCCTAAAAATACTTTATTGTGCATGTAGCTACTTCACCAGCCTTAGTTACACCAAAGGCCTGAAATATTACAAGAATTTTTTTTGTCAAAGTAATAAAGCCTTGTTTGAATGTTTCAAAAGTCAATGAACCAGACGCTGAGAAACGTTTTGTCCAGTCTCAGGCGCCCTCTACTGGCTGGCTGCCTGCCTGGAAGGCAAAACTAAAGACGCCATACTATATGTATATTGGTGTGGCCGAGAGTTTCGCCCGCGGCCCATCCTGCTTCTACATTTGCGAGAGTCCTGGAGATATTTGCGGCGTCAATTTTGTCGTTCTTCCTTGCAATTTGTGTATTTGAAAGTATATTATATTACACAGCATTAAATTGTTTCATTGATTTTTACATGACATTCGTCTTTATGAAATTGGCCAATGATGTAACGTATCGTACACAAATTCAATTACTGATGAATTAAAAATAGTTTTCCCAAAGAAAATGTTTACATATTTTAATATTCAATTAAAAAATATTTAAATTGGCAATCAATAACTTCTGGAGACTGTAAAAGTAAATAAAAGACCAACAGCCCCAGAGCTCCTCAACAGTGCCTAAATGTTTATTTTTCCAGTAAGCTACATTTATTTTCCAAACAAGACAAGTTGAACATCCTGTCACAACAGTAACTTAAATTATCTCGAAACCAACCAAGCACTTGATTCCAGTCTCACAATGAAAGAAAAAAAATCTGCAAAAAAATAAACAAACTAAGATCAAATGGCAACAAAAACAACAGAGGAAAGAATAAAAATGGTTAAAGGTGTCTCTAGGCATGCAAGCCTTTACGCAGAGTCCACGATTGTCCACAGCTGTTAGCGTAGCAAATGAGTGAAACCACGGTGAGTCAATAGAACTCGAGTCTTGTGCATTCCTCAGAAACAAACTAATTCAGCTATTTTTCTCAGTTGGGCACCATCAGGGGGGGAGATTGGGGGGGCAATCGAGATGATGATCTTTATGGAAGGATGCCTATTTATTTGCAGACACGCGCGGGTGTTCACAGTTGAGAGTCCGAAGTCACGATGATGGGGAACCACCAAATTGAAGGCCCTTCTACACAAGAGTCACGCACCAGCTACACGCTAGGCACACACTCGCACTGTCTTGTGGTCAAAGCGTTTTTCTTCTTTGTGACACATGTAAAGGTTTAAACAGACAAAAAAAAAGTGTTGATGCTCCTGCATGGAGGTACATTGAGGCAGGATCGATATCCCAGAAGCCAAACGTTATTGTGAGCTAACAAGCGGGTGGCTAATGCGAAATTTGCACCAGTTAGCCTGTGCTTCAAATGTGCGTTACACCTCACAACGTCAGCAAAACACACAACAAAATAAAAGACAGGATGACAATTACAGTAGGCAAACATATTACAGAACTCAAAATGGTTTTGTGGATATGTGTAGCTTAGCCCAGCTTACAAGAGATTGCTCGTCAAAATAACAAATTGTTAGTCAGTGTTGGTAAATGCGCATCCAACTAGCTGTCTCTAAGATAGGCCACGCTAAACACAGCCAGAAGAGTTTGGTAGGAATCTCTCACCCTCAAGTTTCTCAAAAACAACAAAATAAGTGAGGAAGTTTACATTTTTTTTTGTGTTGAGTGTATCTTTGTTAATTATTTTTTTTAGTGGCATGTAAACAACAACAAAAAACGCCCATGTGTCAATGGAATGAAACTAAAGCAAAAATGTTTGTCAAAGTCCACACTCAAAACAAATTGAATTATCAAAGAAAAAGTTCCAAAAAGCACAACAAAAGACATTAAGTCTTTTTTTTGTCGTTTGAATCCAACATCCAGCTCATTAGTGACATTAATAGAATTTTGTTTTGTAGGTACCTTATATTTTTTATAATCTGAGTATTTACAATTGTACAAGCAAAGCACACACCTCAAAGTGCATAATATTTAATACAGTATCGACTCGGGTTTGCATTTACACCATTTTTTACTTTTGCCTGCCAAAAACAACCTGAATCCATACTTTTTTTCTTTTTGTACATGATACAAAAAGAAAGAACAGAAAACAAAAGACGCTGATACTTATTTGCACGCTGCCTTAGGTCACTAAATATTATCTCATTAGTAGTGCAGGGGGGAGGGGGGGGGGCGCAAACACTACCCTCTATGCTCGTCTGGTATAAAAGTTAAGGCAAAGTCACTTTTCAAGTTCAAATAAAATTCAAGTTTCTCAAACACTGGATGGAAATCTTTTGCGTGGAGACGACGCCCGCCTGCTGATGCTTTTCCTCTCGCAAAAAAAAAAACGGGAATAAATGGCACAGCTCTAGAAATGAGTGTCTTTGCTCAGCAACTGCAAAGAGGGACACAAAAAAAAAAAAAAATCAGTGTGCATTTCAGTCCCAAAAAATAAAAGTCAAAATAAATAATCGAGAAAAGTTGCGCCGTTTCCCTTTGATTGCTGGGAGTAACAAAAATGCTTCAGGTGGGAAGAAAGATTTGTTTGTTAAGTTTGGACCTGCTAATTATCTACACTTGAAGCAAACGTGTTGCTAGGGGGACATGCAGTGTCGGCGCCTCTTTTGTCCTTCCGCTGCAAAACAAGAAACCTGTGTCACCGGCTTAGTTGCTCCTCCTCTTTTCTTCATTTACTCCTAACCAAACACTTGCATTCTGCCATCCTGGCCCATCAATCAAAAAGGGCAAGTCAAGCGAACAAAATGCTGGCCGGTGTTCACTTTCACAAACAAAACATGGAGACTCTGTACCCCGTGCTTCCGTGAGCCCGCATGGGACTAATGAGGGCCCACGCCACTGTGGGTGAATGCCGATGAGCGTCGGGCATCTGCCAGTGACAGCGTGGGCAAAAGAAGGCCTATCCGCATGCCCCTCCCCCCCAAAAATGGCGCCGCCAGCAGAGTCGCTTGTGCAAAATTGGGGGGGGATTTTTAAATTTGCTCAGCGCTCTCAGAAATCTACAATTGGGAGGTTGCTCTCCACAGGGAACTTCAACAAAATTCATATTTAGGGGCATTTCACATTTGAACCAAATTTTGTTTGCATTTCATTGTGAGCGAGGCAAAATCATGAGTGCAAAAGAAGAGCAATCTATTTTGGTCGCGTCCCGGACAAAACAAACTTCAGTGGCAAGTTTCCAATTGAGTCGCCGTTCCAATGTGCCACAAAAACAAAATGGACAGACAACTAAAATTGATGAGTAAAAAGTAGCTGAACCCAAATGAATGTGGGGGGTGCTTTACGTGCACACTAAAGTGCTTTTTGTCTGAAAGCCCTGATCCGGAGAAGGAGGCGTCATTCTCTTTGCTCGCCTTCAACGTTTGGAGAGAAGAACAATGGAGTAGCCCTGACGTGGTTCCTGTCTCTTTTTTTGGAGGAAGGGGGGGGGGGGGGGGGGGGCAATCAGTGGACTTCGGCAGAAGAGGAGGCCCTACAGGGGAGACTTGGGCGGGGTTTGGTGGGAATCCTTCTTCCCCGAGTGCGGCGGGGAGGCCCAGTGGCCAGCCAGTCTGCGCGTGTCCCGCGGGGGTCTTCCCGTCTCTCTGGCCTTGGCGGCCTCCCGCGTCAGGCTCGGGCCGTCGGGGCACTTCCTCTCCTCGCCTGTGGGCTTGGCTTCCTTGGGGGCGAGCGGCTGCGATGGGGTGGGGGTCTCCTTCGCCCGCTGGCAGATTTCGGCGTAGGAAGGCTTCCGCTGCTCCTGCAAGCAGACGGCAGCTGTTTTTACAGGCCGGCAATCATATAAACGCTCGACATCGATGAGTTGTCCGTCCCATTGTAAATTGCGGCACGTTCTTTCCCCCTGCAGAGGCGGACTAATATCAGAGCAGCTTGAATTTACTCATAAAAAAAAAAACACGTAAAATTTTGGACATCCATTTGAACGAGGGAGTTGATTTGAGAAGGGTCCATGTGGTCGGATTTGTTTGGAGCTGCAAAATTGCGGATGTTTTGGCAAAACCCATCCTCCGTCATTGGCTGACAAACTCCCTCAATTTGCGGCTCTCGTCGCTCTCCATTTCAAAGAATGACATCGAGACAAAGGGAGGAGCTACTATCGGTCGGGCCGCAGCCTCGTCTCAGGGGAAAAAAATGCTCGTTTCTCATGCGCACTGACCGTTGCGGCGCCGTTGACTTGCACCGACTTGTTGGTGGTGGACAGCGTGCCGGGAACCCGCTCCACGGACAGCTGCGTCTCCTTGGCTCGCTTCACCTCCGACAACCTCGCTTCCCTGAAAGCAAGGTCCCGTCGCGTCAATGCGTTTTTGCAATCTCCAAATTCCGCCATGCTGCCAAAAGCAGTCCAAGAGTCTCCGCCGTTCATAAAACCAGTTGGGGAGCCCCGTGCGGTGTGCTTACGTTGCTGGGATGGAGGGAGGAGGTGGCGGGCACACCGGGGGTGACCGGGTGGCGCCCGCGATGGAGGCAGCCGGAGTGGGCGAAGCTACGAAGCTCACGGGCACTAGGGGGGAGGAGGGAGAGGAGGAAGGGGGCATCGACTTCGGAGGCTCTTTTGGGGCTCCTCCGGGACTGGAGTCGACACTGACATTCTGCGGAACACACAAAGCCCAAACTGCTGCAGCAAGATTGAAAAAGGACCGCTCTATTTTATGCTTTCCATTTGCTGAACAAAAGGGCGGCGGCGGCGTACTTTGTCCTTGGCGGGTGCCAGTCGGCCGTCAAAGCTGCCCTCCGCCTTGAGGTGCCCGGCGGCTCCGGGCAAAGGAGGGAAGCTGGACAAGCCCAACTCGAAGCTCGGCGACGGCGGTTTGGGCGGCGGCGACTGTGGCGACTGCGGCGTCGCTCGCTTGTCGCACAGAAAATGGCTTTGCCTTAAACAACAGCAAAGGGAAAAGACAGACGTGGCTCCAATAGGGCAAAAGGACTTACTGTAAACTTGTCATCTCTCTTTTTCCTACAAGAAGAAGAAGACGGAAGACTTTCAAGGATTTTGAGGGCGGCGTACGAGACACAAATTCCAGCGGTTGCTTTCGATTCACGAGGACGCGTGCGGTACCTTCCTCGGCCCATTCCCGGGGAACCATAGTCCACCGCGGCGGTGAAGTCCGACGTCCGGCCCGTCTCCCGGCGGGGAAAGACGGCGACGGAGCTTCGGGGATGGCCGGCAGGGAAGCGCGTGGGCGGGCTGCAGCGGACGCCATTGGTTCTGTCGCCAGGGAAGCCGGCAAAGAGAGCTGAGCCGTCCGGGAGCCCCGTGCGCTCTGCGCCCGCGAGGCTCGGACGTGGGTGGGGCTTGCCGTGGTTCCTGCCGGGAGCCAACAAAGACGGGTAAGCCTTCGTCCAGGTCGTGCCGAGCAGTCAAAGACCAACCTGGCCCGGGGGGAGTGCTGTCTGACACCGAGAAGAGCCGCCGCTGGCTTGAAACTGGCCGATGTGAACCCATTGATGAACTGGTTGTTGTGGAATGGGGCAACCTGGGGAGGAAAAAAAAAAAAAAAACTCAGTAATGCGCACACAAGAATCTCCTCCGAACGCCGGCTTACCAGTGCGGGGTCGATGAAGCTGTGAGTGGCCGACCAGGCCTGGGGTGCGATGAGGCTGTAGAGGGGGAACTGCTGCTGGGGGCTGTACACCGGCGGGATGTAGTAGGACGCCGCCGTGTAGCGCTGCGGCTGAGGCGGCTGTTGAGGCGGCGGTGGCTGCTGCTGCTGAGCGTACGGGTTGGCCTCCACGAGCCGGTAGCCGTTCTTGGGCATGAACGTGTTGAGAGCGATGGCCTTGGCCTTTATTCGCGCCTGCGGCAGGGCACGGCACATTTGTTGACATCTTTAGCATTTGTTCAATGCACGTTCGAAAGAAAGGACTCACCTTGATGGGCTTCCCTTGGAAGGTTCTCACCTCCTCCCGGAGGTACTGAAATGCCTTGAAAGGGGAGAACATTTTTTTGTCACTTGCAAAACATGATACAAGTTTCATTCTTCCCCCAAAAACCACAACAACCGTCGTCGGGCAAGGCGAGAGTTGAAGAAAGCAAAAGACGCCAAGGGTCAATGCGCAGCGACGACGATCTGACGAAAAGCGCCACGGCGATTGGTCGGCTCGTGAGGAAAGGCCTTTTACCAGCTGTGCATCCGCTTCGGACTCAAAGGTGATGAACCAGTTGTCGTTGTAGGCAAATTCACAGTTGACGAACTTGGGCAGGCAGTCTCCTTTAAAAAGAGCCTCCACCTCCTGTCAACGAAAAGCAACAAACACACCTCTGCGTTACGAAATCTCTTTTTGCCACATTCGTCTGCCTGCCTGCGCAATATTTCCTTTCGTGAGTCAACGACGGCTCGAGAGGGTTTGTGTGCTAAATAGTGAGCGAAAAGGCGTCATCATGGGTTGAAGGAGCGTCTGACACAACGGGCGGGTCGGGTCCACTCACGTCGACCGGCGTGCTCTCGGGAACCTCTCGGAGGATCACGATGCAACGGTTCTGATTGGGTCGCACCTTCTCCCCCTTCTCATCCACCTGGACCAATGGCAGAGCTGGGGGACAAAGCGGATGACCATGTCGATGCAAACAAGTCATGCGATGACGGCAAAGCGCGGCAGCGCTAGGTTACATGCAGGCTGGCCGTGGCCAAGGAATTCTTTTGGAAAATATGTTTCTCGGGGAAGCTAGTGACTCTGCGTTTGTTCAGAAAAGCGATTGATTGCGCGCGGCGCAATTTGCTCAGGCTATCCGATCACGTTTGCGTTATTGTGTCGGCTCGTCCGAGTGGAGTCGCGCCGACGCCGATTCAAAGTCAAGCGAGCGCCGCCTTCCACTCACAGCGTAAAATGTCCACGATGAGCTCGACATCAGTGCTGAGCTTTTTGATGTGATCCAGGTTGGCTACCGTCATGATTGGCACGTACTGGTCGCTGTCCATTTGGGAGATGAGGTAAATGTCACTGGCCAGGTTCTCACTGAGGGACAAAGACCAGGCAGGCTGGCCGAGTTAGACTTTGCGCCGGGAGGACAACAAACAGTGGCGGACAAGAGTAACAAAATTAAGTATTTACGGCAGGACGGTCACAAATGATAATGAGGAGGAATATGTGCAATTGAGCAAAGGTCGCTGCTCACCGGGAAAGACAGAATTCCAGAGCTGTCTTCAGGTGCTCCCGCAAAGCTTCCTGGGGATCCCTGGGCTGGGGGTCATCGACTGTTCCCGCGCAAAGAAACAAAATGCTCACAGACAGGCACAGCGGCACGTCAAAGCATCACCCGGTTATGAATTTAGCATTGCAAGCGGCCGGCCGGGCGGCCGGCCCGCCTACCTGCAGGCGCAGGCGGCCTTGGCTCCGGGAAGTCCGGCTCCGGGGTGACGGGCGAGGCAGGGGGCCGGCCCGACGTCGGCGTCACCGGCGGGGGCTCATCGGGCTCCCGGAAAGCCTTGTCTTCTTCCCCGGCGCCATAACCTCCTGTGCGACAAAAACACAAAGGTCAACTGTCGGAAGCTGTCCGGTGATTGGGCAAAAAGGGGTTGCGGTCGGACGGACAAGGTCAGCAGAAAGGGACAAAGGCGGCTGAGCTTGAAGACTGTGCCATTTGCAAGCTTGTCTGGCACGGCTAGCTCACGCAAGCTATTCGGTCGCCGGGGAATTCGCGTTTTGGCACAAATGTGATGAGTCACTTTGCTGTCAAGTCATCTTGCTTGATCGCAGTCAAACAAACAACGTTTGCAAAAATTAGATGAGCTAGAATATGATGTTTTACAAATATTGATATTTGTCTATGTTTGTGTGTCAAGACAAAAGAAAGACTATTTGCAATGGCTCTGCAGGGCTTCCCTTCTTTGTTGCAAGTGTCGGAAAAAGGCGGGCGGGCCAACCTGGTGAGCCGGGCTGGGCCGAGCTCTTGCGGGAGTCCTTCTGTGGCGGCGGAGCTGCGGCGCACTTGTCGGCGCCACCGCTGGGCTCCAGGCTAAACACGTGGTTGGCCCATGCTTTCGCATTGGGATTGAGGTCCGAAACCTTGGCAGATTCCTGCGGAGGCAACGCCAGATGAGGCTCAGAAAGAAGTGCAGTCGAGCAGCAATAGTCACGCTTTGCGCAGGGAAGATGAGCTACGTATGCCGACACATTTTCGGTACGTTCAAGTGGACGGAAAATAAACTTGGGCTTGATGGAGTCAAAGGAAACGAATGTGGGCATAGGGCAGCTGGGAGAAAAAAAAAAAAAAAAGACACCACAAAGACATGGAGCGGGTTGTTGTTCAGGTAACATGAAAGCAGGGCCTATGCCACAAGCTAATGGCGGCTACCTTACTAGCTTGTAGCACAGCAGCCACTTCTCCAAGATACATTATACTGGTTGGGCAACTCTGCTTTCAGTCGATCGCAAATTTAGTCGGAGCGGGCCGAAGTGTGTCATCTGGCAGCTGCCAGCAAACTGCGTGGGTGCAAAGTCAAAACTCAAATGGACGACAATTCATGCCATCAAACGAGGTGTGCTCAAATCTGCCTGTTTAAGCTAGCTCTAGCTAGCACGTAGAGCCAATGACATTTGGTTCTTGGGCAATTTTTGAAGTGTCCGGACCAAAAGGTGTGGGACATGAATATTGCTCGCAAAATATGCATTTGTGTCTCAGCTTTCGAATCATAAAAACAGGGTTCGTTCCTTTGGGTATGGCATAGCCCTGCCATAAACAAGGGCCCATTGCACACTTGGCGTTCACTCACAAGAACTTCCACAGGTAGCGTGAAAGGAGCTTTTTTGTTATTGAGTCCTTTCCGCAATCCAATTTTTGATCCTGGGCTAAAACGTGATAGCGCCTGGTGTCACTTCCAACAGCGCCATCTTAAGGCCCTTTTACGCTGGCGCTCAAAGTCGCCGCACGGACAGCCAGTGAATTTTCCAGCTGGGTAGCGAGGCAACGGGTCACGTCGGAGGTGTAATGGCGCCCGTGACAAAGTCGGCCGCGCTTTGCTTGTGAGGAAATGGTCATTGATCTGCCAACTGTTTTTCCCTCCGGATCACACGGCGGCGTGACCGGTGACGCGGCGACATTGATGAATGAAAAAGTCGCTTTCTTCCACGGCCATGACGCACCAAATAAGCGTTGTCCTTGGCCTCTTGCACCGGCTGCACCTGCGGTTCAGCGACAACCTTGGCGTCCTGGTCAGAAGTCATGAGCCGTCTGCTTCTTGGCTCCTCGGGGAGAAGTGTGCGTGCGCGGCACTCGGCGGCCTATGCAAAACCGGCACACAAACAATCAGTCAAGCTCGCCGCTGCGTCACCCCGACCACAAAACAAGCACGTGCTGTCGGGAAAAAGAGAAAGCCTTACAGCCGTTACCTCTGCACTATGAAACAGAACAAAATTAAACATTTGATCATTGCTCAATCAATCAATACACTCCTCCGCGAGTCAGCTTTTGCGTTCCCGTCGATTTGAATGAAAGAAATTTGTCACGCGGCCGATCTGACGGCGAGGCTCCCAAACAGACGATTGTCAGAGCGCGTCAAGCAACTATTTTAGCCTCTCTGGGCAGCTAACGATCCGCCATGTTAGCCCACTAGCTAGCATTCATGATCTGTCTGCGGGATGGCCGCAGCTCAGCGGACATCCAGTAGGCGCAGGGTGCGTCGTTCGAGTCCTGCTCTGCCCGAGTCATGGGTGGTCATGTACTCAAGCCTGCTTGCCTCCAGTGCCGGCGTACGAACGTTAGGTAGTGGTCGCAAGGGCCCTAAGCCAGGCATGTCCAAAGTCCGGCCCGCGGGCCAAATCCGGCCCCCGGTCATATTTCATACGGCCCACAGCTTCGGTCTTATGTATTATTCATGGGCCGCCTGCACTGTCAAACTGAATTAAAAAAAAAAATATCATGAAACTTGAAACTGTAATTGCTCCTATTACCAAAAGGTGGAAGCAACAGCCCTCTCCGCTCATTTCTGCCATGGCGACTGAAAAGAAAACGAGGAAAGTTGACATTGAGGGCCGTCAAGGCAAAAATCATTTTAAACTCATGTAAATTTGAGGTATTTCATATAGTTTATTCAATGTTATCTGACTCTTCAGATATGAATGAAAGGCAGAATTTGTGTTTTTAAAGTTGTTCACATCTGCCTGAGTGGCTTATATTTGGTTATTTGGTCATTTAAAAAATAAAGACAATTGGGACAATAAAATTTGTTTCATAACAGTATGTATTTGCATGAAATTTCTGTAGTTAAAAAATGTCTGAAAAAAGTATTGGCCCGCGGGCCCCTTCACTTTATCAAATCTGGCCCTCCTTTCAAAAAGTTTGGAGACCCCTAAGCGCCCTAAGCGCACACCGGCTGCCGCGCTTCCGTGAGCCTGCCCAGGCAACGGTGGCTCCTCACGTCGTTTACCGCCACCGGACTGCGAATGTGTGAAAGCGTTCGTGTACCTGTCGTTTTTATTTTTTTACTACGTTTCAGATTTCTTGCAGCCGGTCGGGATTTGTAAACAAGTCCCGCTGTTTCACTTGTCTCTTGAAGGAGTGAACAGACGCGCAGTTTTGACAAATCTGCAGACAGGAAAGCTGAAAGTACTGGACTGAGATTGCCAAAACAAACAGCCGTGGCCGGTTTATCTGGAAGCCGGGTTATCTGGAAGCCGGTTGCACTGTCACAGGGCAGCCTGCACATCACGCGTGAAAAATAAATTCTTGGCCGCTACTTTAAGAACCAAGTGTTTTATGAGGTGCTGCTTGAGGTGCAACTTGAAGTGCTACTTGGTGTCAAAGATAAGCAGCACAGTAAGATATCTAGTGGTTTTCCTCACTTTTAGAGAAGCGGAACCTTCTAATGTTAGTCTAACGCGCGCGCGCGCACACACTCACGTCTGGCAACTAAATCTTATGTGAATCAATTCCTTGCATCCGCGATAAACGGGGGTTTCCCAGGGAGTGTCGGCACTAGCAGTGGCAGTGCAGAAACGTCAAGTGTTTGTTTGGATGACCCGAGGAGCATCGTATGCGACATGGGGACGGACAGTGAGTTCATTCATCAAAAACGCCACCAAAAACGAGCCGTGCAATTAATTCCGGTGCACGTCCAAGTTGACGGAGCAGACCCAGCTGGTTAGCTGTCGTGCCCAATGGAAGATGGCGACCCTCCGGCGTGATTTCGCCCCGTTTCCCCCCCCCCCCCCCCCAACCCCCATCGAGCTCAGATTTAGCTAGCCCCACTGCTAACTTCCCGGACCGGATTTTTCCACAACAAAGCTTTTCTACGAGCACACTTTGTTTCCTTTGAAACGAGTTCACTTGCACAAGTCCAATCGAGAATGTGCCACTCACCTGTCAACTCTCGCTGGTCCGGCAGGCCGAAAAGAAAGCACAGAAGACAAAAATAGAGAAGGGAGAGGGGGGCGGGGAGAGGCAGGCAGGAGACGTCGGGGTTTGGACTGAGGCCTAGGCAGGGCGTCCGGTGCTAAATGCGCAGGGGTTTAAGCAGCGGGCTGCCTCGACGAGATGACCCTCAAAGCTCAGCCAGGCAGCCACCCCGGAGATCCTTCTCGGAGCGTCGGGCGAGTGTTAGCAAGCAGTCTCACCCCCAGCCCCCTGCCCCGACCCCCAATAAGAAGCGAGATACCCGAGAGCTAGTAGCAGGGGGAGCTAGGTGGCTAACTACCTTAGCTTGCTTTGCTTTCACCAACTTGAATAAACGTGGTGGCGCGTGGACAATTCCACGCCACAAAAAGGCTAGGCAGTGGCCTCACCTCAACAGCTCTAAAGAAGAGGAGCCAACGGAACCAAAGAGAAGCGAAGCGGCGAAATTAATCCGGACAAATGAACGCGTCAAAACTGGCGACGTTCCTCCCGAGCATACACAAGATTGCCGAATGGACGCTTGTGTTGCCTCGTGAGTGAACGATTTGTTCAAAGGAACGACTCTTTTCAGTGAAGGAATCACTTCCTGAAGTGATTCGTTCGTTTTTCAGTTCATTGCGAGAATGGATCAGAGAGTGAACGAGTGCTGACTTTCCCGTTCGCGAAGAGACAGTGAGTGAACTGCCAACGGATCAGTCAGTGAATGTGAACTATGTAAGCCAGAATGTTGATTTACGATTTTCCAAGGAAAGAACCACTCACTGAAACATCACTTCTTTTGTGCTCATTTTCTCCAAGCAAACAGCTAACTTTATAATTTCCCGTTCACGAACGAGTCAGTGACGCAATTTCTCCTTCATGACGTACTCATTCAACAACGGATCAGTGTGTGGGGAGTCGGAGGGCGAACGATTCGGTGAACGATTCTTTGAACGAATCTTTTGAGTGAACCTATTCTAACAATCCAGTTCACTTAAAAGAACTGGAATGCACATCACTATAGTGAACTGGCGTGCCTACGGTAAACGAGAAAGCTCAATTTAAAAAATAAAACCAAGCGCGTTCTTGCCAAGGTTCCTTTTTTTTTTTTTTTTTTTACTTGTCACTGACACAGCAGATATTGACTTTCAAACTTCAATATTTTTCACAATTTTGCCCACATTTACAAATGCAATGGCCTGTTATTAGTTGTGGCCAGTTATGGTGTACCTAATGAAGTGTCCAAGGAGGTACGTCACAAACAAAACAGCCAATCAAGAAGTGGGGGTGAGGGGGTCGCGTTTGTAGTTTCAGTTAAGCTTTGACCATATTTTCCTAATGAAGTGGCCTGTTATTAGGTACACCTGAAAATGGCGGTATACCGAATGCAGTGTCGAGGAGCTCATGTCGTAATGATGCTCCTACATATTTACATGTAAACGGAAACTAAAGAGCTTAAAACTGTTTGCAAAACAGTTAGTAGTCACCGTTAGAGCTTGCTGCACAGTGAACTGGTGTGTCTACGGTAGCCGAGAAAGCTCAATTCAAATTGAACCAAGCGCGTTCTAGAACGGGTGAGGACTCGAAGACGATCCCAGTGACGTCATGGAAGTGTGGGCCAGCATGCTGCCGGGCCCCACATTCCGGGCCTCCGTGTTTACACGGGAAAAGTCCTGAGTCACACCACGGTGATGGGAAAACTGCCACCTCAGCCAAATGTTATGTTCCAGCCAAAGATAGACGACGCTATGCATGCGGCGTTAACCCCCTGCCAAATGCCGCTACATGTTTTTACAATAAGCCTGTCCATGTATGGGTCCGGTCAGGGGGGATTTAGGCCCTCAATGGGGGCTGACTAAGCCACGCATGCCATGCGTCCTCACGGTTTGTTTTGATCCCAGGCCTTGTTTACCTTAGAACGTCCACGTGACACATCCATCTTAGTCACAATCGTTGATCGAAAATAGAACTTCCCGCTTTTGTTCCTCGCAAAAATGACTTTAGCTCCAAAATGTGTCACTTTGCTTAATTTGACAAAATTTTTGTATGTTAACATTTGCTCAATTCTCATTCATAATAATGCAAACTCCATCCTGACAACAAACAAAATGTCACTTTATCATTACAAAAACTCTCTTTTTGATTGGACAAGCAAATATTTTATTTACAGTTATAATCAAGCAGTAATAATAGCCTTCAATCTGTTCTTAGCTACCAATATTTTGCCAGCAACAATCAAATGTGGTGAAATGCATCTTAAATATCCCCAGAAAACTGAATTACAAACACATCTTAGCTCTTCCTATGATTTTTTTTCACTTCTTGCTTTAGAGGGCTTATGATGAGACATCAAATCTTAAACATGCCAAATCAAGTGAATATTAGAAACCCTCTGAAACATTTGTTTTAAAGAAAGCCCCTGTCACCAAATGACATGGAGTTCAGTGGATGTTCCAAACAAAGTGAAATTCACCCAAATGGACAGCAACTGGACGCTTGTATGCACCCTAACCCTTCCTTCTCTGGCAACCAAAAACGACCACCTTAACAACCATAGAGCACCTTAAGGTGCTAGCAAAACACTCTAACATAGAGCAGGTGAAGATTACGCACTGGTCAAAGTGATCGGAATAGCACAATGGAATGGAAGAGAAGACAATGTTTCCTCATGCATAGAACTAAGAAAAAAATTCCAACTATAAGCTGCGTAAAAATCTTGTAATACTCCAGAAAAAGTGCACTTTTTTTTAAGACCATCGGCAAACCGCAAGCAAGCATACGCAAAGCAGTTTGATGATTAAAAGAAATGTGAAAGGAGAGAAGGATCCAGTTCATGACCCCCAAAAAGTTTTTAAAATGAGTCTAAAATGTACAAAATGGTGGCGGGGGAAAAAAGAAAAAAAGAGACCCAGGTTCTGCAAGAGTAGCGTGAGTAGAAGCAAACGGGGCTGCCCGCCACCGCTGCCGCTAAGAGGTCTGCAGTAGGCGTCTGTAGTGCGGCATGACCTCATGCTCGGGGAGATGCAGGTTGAACTCCAGCGCCACCAGCACGGGGAACTCAAAGGCGATCAGCTCGCGACGGTTCACGCGGAACCTCTCCTCCAGTTTCTGCAAGATAATTTTGAAAGCCAACGTTCCGGCAAATACGAGTCGTACCCGAGACCGGCTAATGAAATATGTTCAAAATATGTTCTAGCATCAAAGGTTCCTCCATGGTGCCAGGAGCACATTGAGCCACGCGCAACTTACGTCAATAAGAAGCTTGACTTGGTGCTTCTTGAGATCGCCGCCTATCTTAGCCGCCAGCAGGACGCAGGCCCCCGTACAGAGTTTGCGGTTCTGCTTGTTGAGCTTGCCCTGCAGCACCAGCTTCTCAAAGTAGACAAAGGCCATGGCCACCGTGGGCTCTTCGTAGCCGCACTCGTCCTGGGCCAGCTTCTTCATCTCCCGCTTCAGGCTAAGATGAGGGGACAAGGGCGTTGAATGGAGCTCGGGGGATGTTGCGGACGGACGGGAAGTCCTACCTTCTGATCTTGCTGAGCGTGAGGCGGATGTGAGGGAACTTCTCCTTGAAGGTTTCATTCATGTCCTTCTTCAGGTCGGAGGGTTTCACGTACTCGATGACCGTCGTCTAACAAATATGGCAAATAAAGTTAGCTTTTTTTTTGTGCACTGCATCATACTGTTTGTTTTTTTACACTGATACCAGTACTCAGTTCTTGAATGGTCCCTGAAGCAGATATCAAGCACCGATACCACTTGGACTTTGGATACATAACATTTCCAATTTGCCATTGGAGGAAGCAAGGGGGGGCGGGGGGGACAACATTCCAAACAAAACCAGGAAGGAGCGTTCAAATACGCTCGTGTAATTCAACATCTGTTCTTCCTGCTCAGCGTTGGGACGTTTATTTCAATCAAGCGTGTCATTCTTTTGCCAGAGTTTGACCATGACTGATTAAAACAACTTCCCTCCCGCTAGCTGCCTTTCATACAAACAAACGCGCCTTGTGAACCTTATCGTCCTCTGTGGGAAAATGAGCAGTGCCTAAATTTAACTTCTGATAGCGTCAACAAAACATGTCGGAACAATACATACTTGTCAGTCACGTGGTATTTGCGTTGCATTCACTGACTCACCATGTAGGACGGGAAGATGAGCACTCGCTTGTGTTTGCCGCAAGGCCACTGAGGGTCGTCCAGAAGGTTGGGGTCGTACTCGCGGAACTCACTCAGGTCGTTGCCTAATAAGAAAAAAAGCCATACTACACTTGGTCATTGTTTTTACTTATAATCGTTTTTTTGTTTTGTTTTTAACTAAAGAAAGCCTCAGTATATATACATGTTTGTTTGTTTTTTTTACTTAAGAAAAGCCTTATCTAATCTAATCTTTTTTTTTTTTTTAACCAAAAAAAGAATAAAACTTTATTATACATGATCATTGTTTTACAAAAAAAAAAAAGCCTTCCTATACACAGTCATTTTGTTTGGGTTAGGGTCAAAGGTCAGGTGAGGTATTGACCGACCGGTGTCCAAGCTGCTTTGGTTGCTGTTGGCGCGGGCCAGGCTGAGGCTGCGATGGCTGGCGTTGCGAGACTGCGAAAAGGACGACGTGGAGTCGATGGTGTTCCTCCGCCCGCCCAGCACGTTGGTCGGATACAAGAACTGAGTGTACGACACCGTCTGCACGTGCGTGCGTTCACAAAAAAATGATTCAATGATGATTGAATGATGATTCAAATACGTGCTCAGTCTTGTGATGGATCCAATGACTTTTTTTCATTCAAATTCTCACCTTTCCATCCGCCCCGAGCTCGACGCCCTCGAGGCCAATGACCATCTCTTTGGCGCTGACACCCCCCGACGGGTGGCGCTGGCGCCCCGACGCCTCCATCTTCACGTCTCTGATGATGAGCACAAAACATTTATGGCCACTATTTATTTATTTAACTGCTAGCCGGGCCGTCTTTGTTTGTGGTGTTCTCTTTACGGGTAGCTAAAGTATCCCTCGGGAGGCCAAAGACTGAAATTTCAGACGGCTGCAGGAGGTCAGTGGAAAGAAGGAAAACAACCACCAGCTCTCCGCTATTAGACATAATTAAGACAAAAGGGTTAAAAATACCTTTCGGGACATCCATTTTTGCATTTATAGCGAACGCACCTTGGGGGCAAAAAATAAATAAATCCTAAAACTGACCAATCGTTAATTTGATGAATTAATTTGTGGATGCGTATGAAACCTTCTGAGCACTCCACTGCGGTACAGTGTTTGCATGAACATGGATGCGTCCCACTTATCTTTTGCCTTCCTTTCGGCTTGGCCTCATGTTTTTAAAAGATACAAGTGGCCTCATGTGATACTTGACTAAGGAGGAGGAGCAAGAGGAGGAGGGGTTAGAGTCCAAAAAGCATTATGCGTCTATGAAGCGTCGACTATCACAATGCAGTTAAAAGAAGATCGAGAACAAACAAGGAAAAGAGAGAAGGACGAACGAGAGAGAGAGAGAGAGAGAGAGAGAGAGAGAGAGAGAGAGAGAGAGAGAGAGAGAGAGAGAGATGGATGTTGCTTATAACATGCTCCACATGGCGCCCGCTCCATGCAACATGCTTGCATCTGTTGCACAACCAAGATGGAGAATAATAATAATAAAAAACACATTCCGACAAGCCTCAAATGCTTTCTGATAATCATCGTCAACTTCACATGCGTGAAAAGCGGCCAAAAAAAAATGCACGGCCAGAAGCAGGATCGACAAGTTTTTGCACGCGGCGTTCGTATCGCTCAGGAGATCAAATGGCCTTCTCAATGACGTAACTGAAAGATGACAAATATACACAACAAAAATGTATTTCACAATCTAGCTCATAAAGAACGAGACACTTGAAGCATCTGAAATGTTTCTCGGGAAGACTTTTGTGGAATCAAAGTAGGAATCATCCAAAGTGCTCATGACTTCCGAAAAACTCCAGCCTGCATTAAAAACCTTTTCAAAATCAAAGCAGTCTTTGTATCAGATCAACCTTTTGGTCCATCTCTGTCAAGTGTAAAGCGTCAATTAGCAGTCAACATGCACACAACGTCCCCGGTTGAAAATTGAAAGAGAGCACATCCACAAAAGAGAAGAAGCTACGATGAGGAGGAGGAGGAGCAAGGAGCACAGACGGGAGAAGGAGGTCATGCTGGAGGATACGTACCCCGCTTGGCTACAATCTCGATAGGGCAGCACTGAAAATACACTATAGAAGGATCTTCTGCCACTGATTAGGACTATCCTACAAAAACAAAACAAGCTCATCAGGTTGAGGCTTTGGTTGCCTTTCAACTGCTGCTGCCCATCTTTTAACGGCGTGTATGAAAAACGCCACTAAAAATTCCCAAAACAAAAAGTCTGAAATTATAGATTTTTTTTTTCAAGTCAACACTTGGGGCGTGGGGGCAGGAGTAACATTAGACAAGGGCTTAAAAAATCATTTAAACAGAGAATTTAAAAAAAAAAAAAAATTAAAGAGGCAGCCATTGTGATTAATATTGCGTCTCGGTCCTTGTTGTTTTTTTTTCAACACCAAATTAATCGACTACAGGGGAAGGGTGCCAACTTCATCTACTCAAATACACAAGCGAGCCACATCTTGTCTGACTGCTTTCCAACAATCCAAAATCAAAAGAAGAAAATGCTTCTTAGCAGCTTCTGCACACACACACACATGCACAGACACAAACACACACACACGTGGCAATTGACACCCGTGTTGGGGAAAAAAAAAAAAGACAAATCAAAGCAAGAGTGGGGACGAGAGTTCACTTGAGTTGCGTTCCCTTCGTACCTTCCGTTGCGCATATCGTGTTGCCGCATGTTCTTAATGAAGTGGATCTTCTTGAAGCTCTTTGGTCGAGGGGAACCTGACAGAGTCCGGCATCTGAGATGTGAGGGGGAAGAAGAAAAAAAAAAAGGATGGTATTTTTTGACAAAAATATCTTGTTGGGTGTGTGCAGCCGCCATGCCGTACCTGCGCAAAGGAGCGTTCTCCTCGATGTCCTCCAACGTTTCTAGCGATGAGCGCTGGGAGATGAGCCGGCGTCTGCAACAAGAAAAATGAGAAGATTAAAAGAAAAAAAAAAGTATTAATCCACACTAGAAAAATATAAAATTCTAAACATGATCCATGATATAGAAGTATTGTATTTAAATACATGCTAGGAATTTTTTTTAGGTCATAATAAACTAACAGGCATAAAAAGCAGGATTAAAGATCGCTCATTCGATCATTTTTAGCAAAAACTAGGCTGAAAAAAATCAGACTTTCACCTCCAGTTTTCAATCTTTAGTCAAATTTACACCTTGTCAAGAAGTTTCACAGACTAGTGGTCGGCAGTGGAATTACACCTACAAATAACTTGAAACAAAAAATTGTTATGAAGAGTACAAAGAAAAAAAATCAGCTCTAAATGAAAACATTTCAATGGCTTCTAGTCATGGTTTGAAAATATTTGAAAAGTAGCAAGAAATTCTTGAAAACCCTGAAATTCCATCCGACAGTCAAGAAAGAGTCGTACCTTCAATCTGGACCTGAACCGACATCTACTGAGCTAAAACTCAAAGATGCTTAAATGTTCAGCAACTGTCACTCATCTACTACTGCAACAATAACTCAGCTGAGGTTAAATGGTGACAAATAAACCACGGTCAACACGAAAAGTTTTCAATCAATCTCAGAGGTGGCCTTTGAAAATAGCATCACCTAGTCTCAGGTTACCACCAATCACGGCTCAGCTCCAGAAAAGCGTTGAGCCGTGATTGCGCAACAACGAACGCACACCGTCACGTGACGCCAGGGCACCCGTGCACGTAAACTGCTGACACTCGGCCCAGTGGAGATAGACAAAAGACTTAGCTCGTTCTCCAGGGCCTCCTGACCTTTTTGCCAAGTTGATGGAGCAAGATGACACATGAAGCCAAAGAACAACAGAAGGCACTTTTAACACTACATTTGTCCACTTTTCCAGTCATGTGAATCCATTTTTAATGGCCAAAAAAATCTTCAGTGTGTTGTTGACACTGCGTGACCCCCGCCAGAACTTTGCACCAACCCTAGTAGACCAAGGGGCCGCGGGATGTGACCTTTGTGCCAAATACCTTTCAAACAATAACACGACAGTGAGACATTGGTTTACTTAGCCAGTCTGACATTAACGCCACCTACTGCTAACGACAACAAAAATAAAAGCATGCCTCCTTTGCATGTCAAGTGAGAGCAAGTAAGTGCATTAGGTCAGGAGGGAGCGGGAAAACAAGTTCCAGTCTGCCAGGCAGGCAGGAGAGGGTTCCGTTGTTAAAAAAGTCATTGCAACAGAAGGTTCTGCCATTGAAAAGCTGCACACAACTGTTGGTGACAGCTCGTCTATCAAAGAGAGCGGGAGGACATGACGCTGGAGGTTCCGTCACGTTGAAATGGAGGAGGCAGGCGCCAGGCAAGTGTGTGCGTGCCATGTTTCCGACTTCCAAAAACAAGCATATTTATACTTTGCGTAACATACGGACGGCTCGCAGCATCTGTAAAAACATGGTTGCAATCTAAGACTGCAGAGGCGCTACGAGCCTGAATGGCATACTGTGCATGAATCCCCCCCCAAAAAAAATGATTCAAAGAAAAAAAGCACGCCAATTTGTGTTGCCCTCTCCCCATAAAACAAAGAAATACTTGGAATGCACAAATAAATGGATGTCTGCAAGTATGTTGTGCTCAACTGTATTGAGGCCAAAAGTTTTTACCTCGATCGCTGTAACTCAATGGCAGAGTTGGCGATCTGTCCGCCCTCCAGGCAGTAGTTCTGGGATCCTTGTCTGGAGTACGGCGCGGGCGCAACCCCGGGGGTGTACGTCTGCAGTCTGCCCCGGGCCGAGGCGGCGAGAGCCGAGAGAGGCGAGCCGAACGCGGCCGCCGCCGGAGGAGGCGCATACGCCTGAGTAATCGCTTCACCCTCGCCGAGTTCTGGGGCGACGGATGCAGCCGAAGCCACTGAGCTACTTCGGCTGCTCGCCAGGTTGGCCAAGGCGGTCGCGGCGGCGGCAAGAGCGGCAGCCGAGGCGGCAGCAGCCGAGGCGGCGGCGGCGGCAGCGCCTCGCTCCACCATGCAATTCGGGGCTTCCGAGTCTCCTTCCTCGGCGACGTCCTGCCCGTCCTGGCGCTCGCCTTGCACGGGTCGCCCATCCAGGGAGATGTTGGTGAGGAATGAGAGCGCCGCTTGCCTCCGCCTTGAATCGATGCGTTTCCGCGTCTGGGAGTTGTTGATGCGGTGGCCGTGCAGAAGCGTGGCCGCGGCGGAGGGGCTGCTGCTGCTCGCTGCCGCCGCCATGCTTCTCCCTCACGCCTCCTCCACCCACCTCTTCCTCCTCACTTACGATGCATCGAATCGTGCTTTAGAATCTACTGCACTTGGGTGGGTGCACATAACGCCGATCTACACTGTCCGTCTTTTTAAATGCACGCGTGGAAGTGGGTTGAAAACAGCCAGGTCACGTGGTTGCAGTATTGTGGCAGCAAAGGGGAGCGTTGGAACCAATCAGGCGCCAGCGTTCTTTCCCCACCCTTTTCCTGACTGTTAAAGCACAAGTCGACACACCACACCAGGATGTTGCGACGCAGGTCGCATCAAGCAGGACGACCGTGACCAGTCGACTACCTGCCTGGCACACTTGTTAGCAGCACAGCCCATGGGCGGTGAGCATCGGAGAATAAAGTTGTGCTGTGAAATATTGCCCCCTAGTGGCCGGAAAGAGACTATGTTTTTATGGCGGCTCTGCAAAAAAAGTTTAAGGACGCCCTCTGCTGGAATAAGACAGCAGACGTCTATCGCTTGTGTGTTTTTTATGATTTATTTATTGGGGATTTTTTATTGTCACAATATTCAGACAGAAAATGATCATATTTAGACTGAAATACATCAAATGGGCGCACAAAATACTACTTTGCGGGTTAAATTCCACATGCACCTGAGTCATTTGCACAGTTGGCTATTTTTTTTAAATCCTGAAATTAACAACTTTGACCGCTAGATGCTGCTGTTGCACAAGGTTACGGCAATTCCCTGCAGCACTGCCAACTTGTGTGGTTTGCACATACAGAAACAAATAAGTCGAGTTACTTTTGAACAATGTTACCGTCACTTGTTCCCATGAATGCTTTTCCACTGCCAAACAAGATTTCAGCTACTGCGTGCGTGCAGTAATGGTGCCCTACCACTCAGCTGGGAAGGGGCGCATGTCAAAAAGTTGACGTGAGCTGAGAAATGCTCCACTTCCTGTGTTTGTGCCGGGCTTCCTACGCCAGCAGCTCATTGTGAGGCTTGCTGCACATTATACTACAAGTCTGGCACTTGCAATGGGATTAAACCACATTAAAGAGCCAATGTGCATGACTCACTCTTCCCTAATGGGCCATTGGGGGGGGGGGGGGGGCAATGTTAAGACGTTTGTTAGTTAATTTTTCTTTTGTTAAACACCTTTCTGGGCACTCAAGTTACTTGCGATTGAATAAAAGGAAGGAACATAACACTCTTGTAATGATTAATGGCAGAGATAAAGTGTGATGAAAGTGGGCCTCATTTGGTACCTACATCTGTAAAGGTGAGACCTCATTTAAAAGCTGCATCCCAAATTTTGCATTCTTCAGGAAAACAAGAGGAATAAACACACTCAGCATTATTTTGAGCCATGGCAGGGTACAGCAATTAAAGTGCCCGCCCTCCTATTTTAGGGTGATGCTCTCACTTGTCTCGGTAGGACTTGCACACAAAAATCATCATTGTGGATTCTAATTTGTCCCATTCACATATGATCCCTACTGCAGGATCAAATCTATCAGCATTAGCAGCGGCCTTGGTTCGATGAAAGCTTTAGATAAGAACCGTCTCTTTAATGGAGTGGGGGGAGACGGGGGTACCGGTAGATGGTGGTGGGAGGGGGTCTTATCAGAGGAATCTAAAGAGCTCCCTGAAGTCCGCCACGGTTTTAAGGATGATGCTTATACGGTCGGTGGCAAGGATCATCACAATTAGTGCACTGACAAATGAGCGTGAGAAGATGATGAGGAAATGATACTGCAAAGTGAGCCAGCCGCTGTGGCTGCCGCTCCGCCTCCCTGGAAATTCCAATGGGCCTTGTGTGTGACGAGACATTGGCTGTAATTTGCATGCCAGGCCTCTAGTTGGCGATGTCACTTTGTAAAGAAGGGTATGGTTCAGCTTAAAAGGAGTTTTTGGAGTAAGAAATGTGTCATCTGTGCCCGGACACAGACAGACAAGGTCATCCTGTTGCCAGAGTGTTGCCTCTTTGCGGTCAAGAGGGCAGGTGGGTCCACTTTAGATGGATGACCCTGTTCCTGAGAGCCCACCCGCGTGCCCCCTCCTACCTCCTACTCCCTCCACCGCTGTCTTCAAACGTGCAGTATTACGTTGATCTATGGAGATGGCCCGGCCCGTACTTTCAAGTGAGTGGGACTAGGTCCATCAAAGGATTTATCTCTGGACAAGATTAAAGGGGGCCGGGCGTCTGCTAAACAAAGGCTAACTGGCGGGGTCAGCCGGGGTCATTTATGCTGAGGGACTGTGTCAACTCCAGTGTGCACCAATCTATCTACGATCACTTTTGGTGTCCCCCGACAGGCAGATGCTTTCCATCTGCATCATCTGCCGACTTTGATTCTTCCCGTTTCCTCGGCCAAGGCAAAGTGCTGGCTGGCTCGCTGGCGCTGGACTGGGCGTCACATCTGCGTGATTTGTTCCCGCGGCTTTGCCCTCTGCCCTCTTTCCTCATTTGTCACCTTGTAATGTTTTTAAGCACAGGAATGCGGGCTTGTTTCATGATCACGATGACGACCGTTCACATGTAACCATAAGCGTCTCATTTGACTCTTAATTGTGGTTTCCTAAAAACGTGTCCTTGCCTTTTGTTTATCTTGTGAGATGACGCCGTCGCTCTCGCTTCCTTTTACAGTCTTTGCAGTCGTACAACGAAAACAATCATTTATATTCATTTGGAAGTGAGTGGGTGAGACTAGACGAGCTAAGATAGGATCGGGATCAGGCGTTGCTGTGAGCGGGATGACGTGGGCTCGTTCACACACACAAAAACAGAGAGAGAGAGAGAGAGAGAGAGAGAGAGAGAGAGAGAGAGAGAGAGAGAGAGAGAGAGAGAGAGAGAGAGAGAGAGAGAGAGAGAGAGAGAGAGAGAGAGAGAGGAGCCCAGCCTTGGACAAGACAGCCTTAAATCAGGGTAACACACTCGATCCCTGGAATGTACTACCTTGGCATGCCTAGCGCGTTGATTGCACGTGGGAATATTTGTCTCACTTAGTGTGTGAGTGTTAGCTGATGGGAAGCGAGCGAGCGAGGAAGCGGGACTCGCTGGTGCCCTTAATTGCGCGTGGCGCAATTGTGATGAACATGTTTTATTTTTTCACATTGCCCCCTGCGAATTTCCCAATTTGCTTGACTAGTTTTCAGGGGTTAGGTTAACGCCTTTTATTTAAAAGACAAAGACGAACGGAAGTCACGCCGACTAGCTTTTGCTTTCCGCAATCAGAATTTAGTCTCTAATGCATATTTTTAATCACACAAACTGCATTGCTAGAAAATAATCCTGATCCTCATTTTTTTTTCATGAGCCAAGTGAATAATTGATACTTTTTGCTACCTAGATGCACGGAACACATCTCAAGATAATCATATAATATATATATAAATATATATAAATAAATAAAATAATTTTGGCGGGGTTCTTTGTAAGATTTCAATGGATTGTGTACCTAATATTCTCTCTACACACACGCGCACACACACTGACTATTTGCGTGTACATGCACACACATACCGGCAATCAGTGTGTGCGGATGGATACGTGCAGCTCTGCCAAGCCTCGCCCAACTCGTGGGAGGGAGGAGAGAGTCCAGGGTCGGGTCAACACGGAGCGAGCCAGAGGAGACGCTAGTGCCTGGCACCACCTAACACACGCACACACACACAGACAAACAACCTTGGGAATCGCAGCCAAAGCAGAACAGAATGTACATTAGGAGGTCGTCTCTCCTCCCTTCTTCTCCTCTCAGTCCCTCCAGAAACAGCAAAAACAAAAATGTTTGCTCCCGAGCACCGAGGAAGTTAAAAAAGGTTTTCTCTGGCCAAAGGCAGGCCTTGTAAAGAGCCATGGCGGGGGGGCGGGCAACCTTGTGTTAAAGGTCCTGCTTGAACACGGCAGCCAATGAGGAGCAGGTGAGGGGAGTCACGTGTCGGCGTCAGGTGTGCCGCCAGACTTGACGTTGGGGCGGGTCCGGAGATGAGGATTAGCGTTGGGGCGCTAACGCTGGCTTTTTACATCTAAAATGAAAAGAAGTACACATCATAGAAGGGAGTCAGTTAAGGGTCAACTTTGAAGATTTGAACACTTTAGAGCAAGTTAGAAAATTCCGGAATGTCTGTTATTTCCATCATAAATTCTTCATAAACTCTACGGGCATTGTTTGACTGAGTGACATCACATCACAATTGGAGTGATGCGCTTCCTCCTACGCCTCACCTGTAGATCAAAACAAAGAAATCCCGCCATCATTTTGATGAGGCTTAATTGAAACATGACGAGCAACGGTCGCCCTGGAACGGCTGCCGAGAAAAGGCTTGGGAAAGGAGGGAGTGAAGAGAAAACACCAGCGCTGGATTGCAAGCATTCTGCAACGCATGAGGTCATGAGAATTGGAAACCGGCGCTGTTGAACTGATGAAAATGACTCACCAAAGGGACTTTGACGCGCTTGGTCACCGAGAGGTCGCCTCCATCCTAGAAAGAGCGGCCGAGAGAGAGCGAGACAGTGATAAATACACAATTATTGAATGTCAACCCCCCCCCCCCCCCCCCCCCCTCGCAAGAAACGATGCCTGGATTCAAAACACGGCGCGTCGGCGGGGTCGACGTCGGAGCTATTTTTGTTTGTAGAACTTCAGAAGTGGTCCCGTTACCCTGGAGGCGGCTCGTGTTTTCCACACAGCTCAGCGACTTGGCAGTTGAACATCACCCCCCCCCCCCTCCTCTCTATCCTTCCACCATCCTCCTCTCCTGCACCCTCGAAAGCCCCCCCCCCACTCCCACCCGACAGGAAAGCGCCCGTGGCCCGCTGTGGAGCCAGCCTGACTGCGCAGGCGGCCCGGCAGATGCACTGGAGATAAGTTTGTATGTGTAAGCTGGGCCGCGACCCTCCACGGCAGGACATTGACCAGATCCTGTCAGGGAGAGGGCAAGAACCCAAGCCCGGTGCCTCCTCTCCGACACCCCCCCCTCTCCCCGGCCTACTGTCTCCGTGCATGGCTTCCCCAAAGCCCAGCAGGGGCCACAGGGGAGGACAGAACTCCAAGCACCTCCACCGCCGCACCCCCCCCCCCCCCCCCCCCCCCCCGGAGCCAAGACTTTCCCTGGTGCAACACCTCCTGTATGCACAGTAGAGGTGCCCCCCACCCCTCCCTCCCCTCCCAACACACCTACTTCACATACACACAATGGGTCCCCAAGATAACCCACTCTCCCCCCAGTCCCACAGAAAGATAATGGATACAAGTGCGTGAGAGAGACGCTGGGTCACTTCTAAAAACATGCAATGTCGGCACTTTTCTTTGGCGTGACAGGAAACACGGAGGCTGGAAACGTGGAAATACAGACTTACTAATGTTGTTGTTGTCTAGTGAGAGTTTTTTCCCCCCCTCCCAGGATGCAAAATCATCAGTGAATGGACACGAGGTCCAATCAGAGTGCAAATAGCAATGTTGAAAAAAGCTCCATGACATCATCAGCACGTCTCCATTGTAATGAATAAAAGCGCTCCTGACCCTGTGATCACACTTTTTTTTTTTTTTTTTTTTGCAGAGGGAGCAGCTATCCAATACCTCCTTTCGCCCCTGAATCATAAAAGCGGCCAGATTTCATCTCTCACCTGACAGGGCGCCTCCTCCGCAACCGAGGCCGAGCCGCGTAGCTCCTAAAGCCGCTTTGTCATCCAGTGGGAGGGAGGCGTGAAGACTCATCATCAGCAGTTGCCTCGGAAAAGCGTACGATAGAAAGTTCACTTACTGTAACAGCTATTTACTGCTGCTTGACATTGTGAAACAATGTGTTGAGTCATTTTTGACCTGGATTCAACTCATTAAGAAGTATCTGAAGTAACAGTATGTGAAAAATCCCTAAAATTGTTCCAGAATTTATGAGCATCGACAGAGGCTAACAAAGCTAGCATTGACCTGCTGGATGACATTTGACATGTGGTAGCAGCAATTCAGTGTTTTAGCTCTGATGCTATTTGAATAATTCTCCTCACCTGAGTCACCCTCCCGAGCCGGCTTTGTGTGAAAGCGTCTGAGATCCAGTCCAAATATTGTCCCAGCATGATTGAAATTGTGCGCTTGTGAGTCATCCCTCAGGCCTCGCTGTCACGCTGACACTCAAGGGTGGAGATTTTCAATTTGCGTTAAGTGTTATGTGACGCCGTGTCACCGAGGGAGTGCGAGCGGAGGCTTTTTATAGGAACGTGCTCAAGTGGGAATTGGTTGAAAAGTCCATCTATTTTGGTATCAATATGAATCCAATCCACACAAATGATATCAAAATGCACATTCAAATTCTGTACATCGATATGAGCCAATTGTATTTGTACTGTATGTGTTAACTCTCATTTTGGAAGTTGAAAGCCTTTGAGTAAAAATTGGACTCACGACCTGATGAAAGAGTTGAATTTTTTTTTCGTCCTCTGCAATTCATCATACGACTTCAATTCCGATTAGCAACAGAAACGAGCATATTCCCCGAGAGAGAGTCTTATTACGAGTTACATCTTAACTCGAAGGTCCCTCTGCTCCGGGGATGAAGAAGGAAAGAAAAAAAAGAATGTCTTTCAGCGCAAAGTCTGCTTTTCTAACAAAGTTTGAAGAGTCAATAAATAATTGGAAATAATTGGGTTGCTTCCCAGAGTCAGAAGATGCAGAATTCCCCAAAAAGCCTACTGAGGTATTAGAAGGTTACTCGGGTTATCGCAGGTTTCCCTTTGAGCTAGACACACAACAAACATATTTTACTCTTGTTCAGTCTTACATTTTTACCTATCAACTTTTGCAAGAAATATCTCTGAAAATGTGCTAGCCATTACTAGCTAGCTAGCGAGCCACCGCGTGCGAACTGCCAACTCCCACTTTCATTATGATTCTCTGTTTTGAATCAAACAAAATTCCAATTGAAAGGTGGAAAGCAGAGAATCAATCAGGTGTAACGTTGCCTGGACGCGGACATCGGCTGGCCCCAATGCGTCGCAGGTAAAAGATCGTTGTTTACCCGCTTTCATGTCTTAATCCCACCCCCCCGCTCATTGCTCACACAAATGGCCGTGGCCATTGTGTGCGCCAATGCGTCGCTCTCTCAAGGTGTGTGTGACTAACCTCTACTGTACCAAAGAGCAAACACGCCATCAAAGAGCAGCGCGCCGTCTGCAGGTGACGGGTCAGCCGGCGGTCAGGGGTCTTTCTCGGGTTGATGGGCCCGTTGAATGGCGGGAAATGTTTGACCCGATACCAGTGCCGCTTTTCTAATCCAAATGTCACTCAGGTGATATTTGGACTAAAAAAAAAAAAAAAAAATCCAGATATGTTTTTGGGTGAAATTTGTACCTGAATCTAAAAGGAACCACAGGTGAACTTCATTTGACCTTTTGTAAACATTTAAATGCGTTTCACTTGAAAACCCCAAGGGAGTTTTTTTGTGGGAAAATTATGCAAAATATTTGGAATAATATTATATTTTTAGCTGTGAATGATTTTTTTATTTGAAGTGGTCATATTGCATCGAACAGTATTTATTTTTATTTTCATAATATTTGAACAGAGAAAGTGGCAGACTATTAAGCTTGTCAAATTTGCATCCAGAAAAGCCACTTCATCTTAAACGGTAACATGTTGCGTGTTGACTGAAATTGAAGGAGTACGCATGTCATGACGCCGGACGCTCTCCGTAACAATATATATTTATTTCTTGGATATATTCGAGCATCATATTTCCACTAATGAGCATACCGAGTGGATACAAAGCAGACGTTTTCTTCTCATAAACTGCGCTGTTGTATGATTTGTGGGCTCTTTTTTTTGGGGGGTAGGGGGTGTGGGGGGGGGGGGGGGTGAACTGCTGTGTATGGAGACTAATTGAGTGATGGAGAGCAGGGCTCAGATGCCTCTCTCTATCTGACTAGGACATTATCGGCGGGGCTGTCAGGCGAGGGTCCACAGCGGCTTGACTGGAATGCCGACTGCAACTCACTTTCTACAGCGGAGCCTGGCTATACCCCCCCCCCCTTCCCAAAAGCGCCTCCTCCACCGAAGCAATCAGTCAACAGGACCCCAGGGGCCATTTTCAAAAACAATCACTCTCTCTAAGTAGTCAAGAGGTGCCAGGGCTAATTATAAACAAACTATTGATGTCCGACTAAGGGATTGTGCTAGACTGTGCCAGTGTGTGTGTGTGTGTGTGTGCATTTCAGGGTCAAAGGAAGGTTCTGCTTGACAGAGCGTTCAATTGGCCATTTAATGAGTGTCGCCCAAAGTGCACACTTCATAAAAAAAAAAAAAGAAAAAGACAGCTATAAGGACTGCTAATAAACTTTTTCCGCCAAATACTAGCAAAATAGTCAAATAGTCACATCTCAAACAAAATGATTGCAACATTGTTCATACTTATCAGGAAGATAAACACCCATGTTTGGATTTTTCCCTCTTTCGGAGCAGTGTAATGAGATAGCTGAGATAATTACCGTTGTTTTCCCATAGGTGCTGCTCTTTTGGTTAGCAACAGCGTTCCAATGGCCTCGACAGTAGTGCTGGTGAACTGAGATGATGACACTGCCTTTCTGTATTTCTGTCCTGGTGGGAGAAGGAGACGTTTATTTATCTTAAGTGAATGACGACATCAGGTGTTTCCAGTGAGTAGTCGCCTATCATAGCTTGAAATATATTTGGACATTTGACGACGTTGACGGGGGTGACAGACGGACGCTCGGCTGACGGGGGTGACAAACGGACGCTCGGCTGACGGGCCCGAAAGCGCTCCATCCTCCTCCTCCTTCTGGCTAAAATAACAACATGTCTTTTTCCCCTTCCTCCGAGGAGCTATCGCACGGACTGTGACACATTGTCTGATCCGAGAGAGAGAGAGAGAGCGGTGTATTTATTTTGGTCGCTGCTCCGTTTTCTTTCCTTAAAGTCATGAAGAAAGAAAACACGCATGCACATACACACGGACGGACGGGGGCCTGGCTCGGGGATGCGGAGAGAGATGTGTGGGAGAGAGCTGCGCAAACGGGAAAGGAATGGCGTTTGTGGGGTGGGTGGGGGTTGGGCTTGAGGAGAGCATCAGCGCCGTCCCTCTTGAGCTCATCCTTTCTCCTTCTTTTGCTTTTTACAAAAAAGGAGGGTAGAAGCGGGGGGAGTTTGTTTGTGGTGTTTCGCTTTAGCTCCCCCAAAACAACAACAATATTGTTCATCACCTAAATGTCTTGAGCCATTTATTGGTAGCTTGAACTTGTTTTCTTGTGTGCATGTGCAGGATGTCAGTGGGTCAGCCAAATAGATTTGGGTACGACTCCCTCCCTTCGCCTCGCCTCCAACAGAACACCTTCTGCGGAGGGGTTAAATAAATGTTAGTGATGTGATAACCAGTCTGTTTATTGAGGGGCCACTATAGCAGGCCCGCTCGGGTTTCCTCTTTGATGATGATGATGACGACGGCGGTGATGTCATTGTGCCACAGCAACAAATTTGTGGCTGTCCTCATTTAAAGATGCTTGCCACTTCAATTTGGGAGTGTTTCTCCATGTTTGTTGCAACAACCAATGAAATTGTACAAAAAGAGTACCAGAGAGGATAACAATTAGCCGCCATTTTGGCTAGCATAAGCGCTACTTTGTTCACAAATAAAAATATTTTTGTTTCCTGATTGGCTGCTTAATTTACCAACTATGATTCTTTGCCCTGATGTTTAAATGCTAATTGAGTATGCAATTAAATTAAAGCATGGACATGCAAACATACATAGCCAATGCACAAAAACAAAAAATCAAAACTTGACTAATGATAGTTTTAACAGTATATGGTAGCTACAAACAAGACAAAGTATAAAGGGTTGTGTGGAAAAGCCAAACACTGTAAACCCAGGAATTTCATAAACATCATCAAATATGTGGCATACTTGATCAATGATTGACAGATGCGGAACAATAGAAGATTTCTCACCTGGAATGTGTCACTCTATGAAAAAAGAAAGCCTTGCAAATCAAATTGTGACACATATTATGACTTTTTTTTAAATGACATATAAAGACGCTTACCTATTTGGAAAGATTTTGCACCTCCACGTCGACGTGGGCCGTCCCGTCCCTCTTCCTGTTTCCTGGTGAAAAACAGTGGAGGGTGAGGCTCGGAGGTGAGTTTCAGTTCAAAGTTGAAAAGGGCACGCGGCGGGTAAGCCAACAGCGACTCAAGCGAGGACTTTATTTTCGTACAATAACACTTTGAGTAAATTAAGAGAGCATTCAAGGTCATTGTTGTGCATTCACATCTTGAGGAGAAAGTGCGACAATGAAACCACTGAAACTCCCCTTGCTTGCAGCTAAGATTACATCTATCATCATTCAGATTTGTTTTTTTCTAAGTGACATAATTAGTAAATGTTCAGTTGGGCTGCTTACAAATGTGGATAAAAAATGTCCTTATCAGTTATCTACCAAGTGTTCAGATATACATATGCCATCTCGTCGAAAATGCAAATGTATTTTGGGTTTAATTCTCAATTCCGGCCTTGATGAACTTCATTTGCATACTCGCGGTACAAAGCGGGAACTAACACCAACAAGAAGGTTCTTTCTCTCCACTGTTTGGAACAGTGCAAGTGAAAGTTTGACCTCAGAAGTGCTCGGCGCTAATAGCGCTGCAGGAATTCCACGGAATCTTGTTTTCAGAAATGAGGACAGGAAAGGCCAGCAGCGGAGCCATAAATCAACTCTTTTCCTTTTTTTCCTCTATAAAGAGACTACAAGAGTGTAATAATAATAAACACATGAGGCAGAGATAGATGTCAGATGGGACTGAGCGAAGGCACGTAGTTGTGACGTGCCCAGCCGGGCGAGGGCCGGCCGGCCGGCAGGGGTGAGGGGGGCAAGGGGTGGCTGCTGCTGCACCATTCCCACATTATTGGCAGCGAGGCAGGAAGAAATGACAGACATAATTTCCCTCGGTGATCAAACGTTGCTACATTAACGCGGCCGATGTAATCTGCGTGGCGGGATCGTTGAGACGGCCGCAAATTGGGGACTATTTGGAGGTATTTCCTCTCTTTAGTGCAGCGCTGCAGATTGGCTTAATTAAAGAGGGGGAAAAACAGGAAGTTTTAAAGTCAAGTCCATAATGAATCGCTCGGCTCAGCCAAAAGGGTCTGCTCGGTCAGGGGCGAAAGCGAGGAAGCGCCGGCCGCTCTCCTTCGCTTCAGTCACTGAGTTCAGCTTGTGTGCAAAAATAACACTGCATCGTACTTTTGGGACTGACTGGATGGACAAAAGTAATGGGACACCGTCATTATTGCAAACATAATTCCAGGCTTGCCAGAAGCAGCAAATAGAATGACGTAATATGTCTGCAGGTCACAGTGAACCCGTGAAAAAAAAAAGGTTTGACACAATACGAAGCCATTTGAAGACGTTCCGCCTCTGAAACGGCGCCGTTAAATCATGTGACTAATGCAAGTATTCCCCGCCGTCACCGTCCAAAAAGCCCGTTCGGAATGTTTGGAGTTCAGAGCGAGGTTAGCGCCGGCCGGTCGGTTGTCCGTCCGCTCGTCTCTCCGAGGCCTTTTGAATGAACTTAACGCACGGGAACCCGAGCTCGCCGCCAAGCGCAAGACATCCTGCGTCACCGGCGGCTTTGTACAACAACGCTTGGCCTCTTTTTACTTCATGACACAGTGTGAGAAATACTTTTCATTTTCTTTCATATACGTACATTAGTTGCGGCCAAAGGAGGGGCAACGTCTCGATCCTCTTATCGTTGCCCTCAACTTTCAGTCGTGTCACACCCAGCGTGGCGCCCTGCTAAATAAATGCTCGCCGGCCGAGTGTGCACACTCCTACGCAGACTTCCACGCTTCTCCACTCATTCACTCCCAACCTTTTCCTTGAAAACACTCCCATTGTTCCAAAGCAGTGATGATGTCATCACGTTACAGTGCGTCACGGCAAACACTCGGCGGTGATATGGCGCAAAGGTTTTCCTCATTGCATTAGCTGGGGGGGGTTGTTATTTTGAACTTGGTAGCCCAACCCCATCGTGGATCAAACTTCCTGCGATTAAGACGCCTGCCTGCCTGCGAGATGGCTTGGTTTAGTTTAGTGACGCCGTCGGGAAAGACGCCATTGTCCCGTTAGTGATTTTCAAAAGCACAGCCAGGCCAAGTGAATGCAGAGTGGAGGACTTGATGGACCATCAAGAATTAATTAGCAATTTAATAAAACGGCAAAATTTCTTTGGGCATGCAGTTTGGTGGAATCAATTGGAACATCAGCCTCAGATTAGCACATCCAAGTGACAAATTAGTACAGTAATGGTAGTTAAGTGCAGTGGACCGGAACACAATTGCCATACAATGTCAGTTTACTGTAATGGGTTGATCAAACACATTTAGCGTGGGGAATCACTTCCAGGAAGTACACACGACGGCCAATCTGTAAATTAGTACAGTGAATGAAGAGATTTTACAGCGACTTGATGAGTTCGCCGGAAGCGCAGTGTGTATGGTGTTATGAATAAAATGGCGGCCAAATGAGAACGGGCAAGGAAACAAAGAGAAAAACAATCTTGCAAACTTCAACAACTGTAAAGGTTTTGACAATGTGAAAGGTTAGTTGTGGTGAGTGCAGCTGATGAAAGCTTGCAATGTTATTGAGCTCAAGTGAGGGAGTTATGAAGAGTTGACTTTTTTTTTTTTTCCCCCCTCCCATGTCTGTTGAGGAAACCCAAAAGGGCTGAGTCAGAGATGGCATCTCTTCCGGGAGGCGGGGGGAGGAGGGAGGGGTTCTCCTTTGAAAATCAACGGAAGATCAGCGTTCGGGGAAGCCAAGCGAGCAACGGGCCTTTCTGCCGCCCGCCCGCCCTCATGGCCGACCATCCGTGTTTACTTTTCGAGGACTTTCAACCCGGCGAAGCCTCTCGCTCGCTCACTCGCTCTCAGCTTACGTTGCCAAAATTGACATTGGAATTTCATTTGCTGGCGCTCACATTTAAAGAACACGGCAGAAGCAAATTAATTGTATATATTTTTTAATGATGAATCTTTTTAATAGCCTAGGCTTAGCTTGCGTCTTGTTTTAGCCTCCTTTTGGAGAGATAAAATGGATTTATGCTGACTACGAAAGCCTCTGTGATGCTTGGGGACTTTTAAAACTGCAGTGATATCCTAATTTTACTCTTGGGAAAACAGTTTTTAAGATAAATGTTGGCTCGCTTGGACTTATTCTGTCAGCCGTACCCTGTCGGAACCAACGACAGTTAAGAGCTAGCTCTCAGGTGGACAAAGAAGACATGGGAAAGGTCTGAGCGTCTATTCTACTTCCAGAACTTTATTACAATCATCTTCTCAACAACGGGAGATTTATAAATATTCTTTTCTTTTCGTTTGATTCTTGAGGCGTGGTGATTCCAGTTGTGAAAAAGAAAAAACAAAACAGGTCTTTGAGTATCCAAATGCTGGAAGAGGAAATACGTTCCGTACACTGAGGGGCTGTCACGCTCTTCTCGTAGGTAGGTCCGTAAAAACATCCGACGGCGTGAACAAAACCGTCGCTACGGACTCCCAAATCCAGCCGTTGCCGGGAGGGAATCTTCTGCCGGTGGTCCGTCTTTGTCAGGTGGCTCAAACGTCACCCGAGTACTTCCACAGGAGGGGCTCGGCCGGCCCGCTCTCAAGCCAGAGCCATGGGGCACCAGGGCTCCCCCCTCACCGAGCCCACGTCAGAGGTCTGCGCCAGGCCCACGGCACCGTACAGACCTTCCGGGCCGGGGTACTTGAGCACGGAGCCCTCCCCCGAGACGGGCAGCACGGACGAGCTGACCTGCGACAGCACCGAATGTGATTTATGAGGAGGAGTCAACTCCAAGCAGAAAGGAAACCATTGAAAGGCATACCCCGGACACTTGCGTGGAAGGAGAGCTGGTTTTGGAGCAGTCTTCAGAGTTGGACGAAGATGTGGACGTGGGTGTCATGGCGACAGAGTTGCTACTTCCTACAAACATGAGAACAATATTAGACCACTTTTGTGTGTTTCTTTACTTGATGGCTGATCCCGTCGGTCCCTGGCCACTTCATTAGGCACCCAAAAACATTTGGACCTTTTACAAGGATGAGCCAAACCTAGTCATCATATTTTGTCAATAAAGTAAGATGATTTGAAGTGAAAAAAAATTATTTGATGAGCAACAGTGAAAGAATACAATTATAATATGGGGAAAGGTCACACTATTAACCGTTGCAATTATTAATTATTGATTTGCTATTTTGCTAAGGTGGACCTGATATTAAAAATGTATAAATCTCACCTGAGCCCCCTTTGGTTTTATTCAGTGTTTTGGGTTTTCTTTTTCGAGTCTGGATGCCTTCTTTCTTCATGGCCAGTGGCCGAGGTACCTGTACACAAACCCGCAGAGTTGAGGAAAATTGAGGAGAATAATAATGATGATGATGATGACGAGTGGGGAGGGGTCGCCAAGTGTACTGACCCCGTGTAATTTAGTGTAGAGACCACAGGCGTTGCACACGGGCTCCCCTTCGGCGTTCCTGCGCCACAGCGTCGTGGTGCTCGTCTGACAGTTGGCGCACGACAGGCCGATCCTGCGGGACGTCGACTGAAACCACGGGAGGGAGGGGTGGGGGTGTGTGTGTGATTAATTCATCCACATGGGGGCTTTTCAACACTGATTGATCTCCTGCTTGTCACGTGCTCCTAAAGTGCACGACCCCCCACCCTCTTAATTTAATCACACGTCTGACACGCACAATCGTTTCCTGGCAATAATGAATGTTCTTATTGAATCAAAATGTGATTTTTCTCGCTGCGTAAAACTTGTGCGTAATGGCACCGAGAACGGTAAAATTAGACTAATTCAATTAGTCGTTTTGATTTCACTTATTGAATTCAGTTTCTGTCATTTTTTTTCTTCGCTTAAAATTGATCAATTATTTTACATCGCTGTGTGTGTGCGTTCGTGGGAACTTATTTCAAACCAGTCTCACACACACACACTGGTTTCTTGACAATATGGAAAGACTGGAAATTTAAAAAAAATTCCATTCTCAAATGAATTAATAGATAAATGTTCTTTTTTAAATCATTTTAGTTTGACTTATTTTAAGAGTACAAATTAGATTCTTTCAACATATTGGCTACAGGAGCTACACATTCATCTCTAAGGATGCAAGGCCTTTTTATTAGGTACACTTGCCCAATATTATTCGATGACACAGACGCGTGCGTCGTCACAGGGCGTTAATCACGAATGTGTCATTTTTTTTTGCTGCGTAAAAGTCCCGCGTAATGGCTCCATTACGTTTCACTAATAATTGAATCACTGAATCAAAATACGTTTGTTATTGTTTTACAAAGATTTCGAAGAAGTCTTCACGAACGCGCCATTTTAATAGGTACAGTATACGAATGACAACCGTCAAGTATACATTTATCAATGTATTCTTTTAGTTGGCAGTCTCAAGCAGAGGGTCAAAATATTAGGAACAGGAGTTCTACTCAATCAAAGCTGAGTATGCACGAGTCGACTCGACTCGCCCTGCAAGGTAAAAATATCTGCTTGGGGTTTGTGCGTGTGTTTACAAGTAATAGACAAGAGCTTACCGTGCGCTTCTGCGGCTTGATGAGTGGCCTGCTGAGGCCGTTCATCTTGCTGTAGAGGCCGCAGGCGTTGCATAGGAAGTGTCCGGTGCCGTCGCGCCTCCACAGCGGCGTGGAGATGGAGCCGCAGTTGACGCACTCCCTGCTCTCAGACATGTCGTCCAGGAGATCCGACACTGCAGCCCACACACACACACGTGCGTCAATACACACACAAAAAGTGCTGTCGTTTAAGTTGTTATTAACATGCTCTGGTGATATTTAAATGAAAGCCTTTAGACACGCCAAATGGCTGAAATAGACTCATGTAACGCTATAAAATTGAATCCAATTCTCTTTCAACAAAAATGTCATGTCTTTGTATTTTTTGTCATTTAAACAATTATGATTTATTATTGGTACAGCCAGTCAAACGCTATTTAAGATTCACGTGTGTTACGCACCAAACATAGTGTCCCATCTTATCTTGTGATATAGATATTTTTTTAAATATATGTACATAAATATTTTAATTTTTTGTTGTTGTTATTTCTAGTTAAGAATTAACAGTAACGTCTTTAATTTTGGCGAAGATTGTTTGTATTTAATTTTGGCACAATAATGGATGTTTGTTTTTAAGGACACAAAATCTGCAAATCACCGAGTTACAATCTTTGGATGAAAAGCACTTTATAAATAAAGTTTGGATTGGCTACATTTGTATGAAATTGCACAATTAATTTTAGCCTTTCGAGCAATGTCATGATTTGGTTGAACTTCATTGTATATTTTAGAGAAAAAAAAATCAACAGACAAGGCTTTTCTTAAAGATTTTTCATTATATTTTAGAATTGTT
Organism: Syngnathus scovelli; assembly: GCF_024217435.2. NCBI lineage: Eukaryota > Metazoa > Chordata > Actinopteri > Syngnathiformes > Syngnathidae > Syngnathus > Syngnathus scovelli. The sequence continues at coordinate 9,289,280 of NC_090863.1, forward strand.
TTATCACAAAAGTGTTTTAAGCACAAAATGAATGTTAAAGCTGTCCTATCATATGACAACAAATCATTTCATAAAATGGACATTTGCGGGTCATCTTGTTCAGTTGGTTCAAATAAGTAAATGTATTTTAACGCACACAAAATGACAAATTAGTGCACGTAATTTTTTTTTTTGTGCTTGAACTGTACATTTTATACGTAGGTCACTCATAACACAAATGCTAAATTAATGGTGAACAACGAGTGCTTGTGAGTGTATAAGGAAAGAGATGTCCCATTTTATATTTAATATTTTGGCTTAAAAGGGACACTTTCATGCCAACCTTAACCGAGACTAACGGGAAATAATTCATTATTCATCGTGTTTAGGCCTGGTGCATCTGAAACTGTGTATAGTGTATTTTTGTGCGAAAACAAAAAAAAAGAAAGACAAATTAGTCACCCACTAAGATCTAGATGTTGGTTCGTTTGTTGCTTTAACTTCACATTTTTAAGACAACTTTAACATAAAACTAGCAAATGAATGATTTTGCTCGTCATGCTTTGTCGCGTTTTTACGCACACGAAATATCACAATTACTGAAGGAAGTAAACCAGATATAACATATACGGTTTAAGTGGAGAATAAATATTTTTGTGATGTTACTTTAAATCGGGCCAGTGTCTATGAATGCAAGTTGTATTTGACGCGTCCTCCTCGATGCTTGCCGCATGCTTACCTCCGTTGGATCCCCGAATCAAGGGCGCGGCCCTGCTTTGCAAGGTGTGCAGCATGCCGTTGTCAAAGGGCCCGCTCGTCCACGGCGACGGCAGTTGAGACAACTGCGGGGCCACGTAGGGCGAGTAAGCCGCTGGGTAGGCCGCGCCGAGCGGCCGCGAGAGCCCGTACTGCTCGGCCCGGTTGGCCACGTTCAGCGAGTTCCCGTAGCCGATGTCCCTGCTCGTGCCGCCGCCGTTGTTCATGGGCGGGCTCGGCGGGTAGTGGAAGCGGCCCGACGTGGCGTGCGCGTGCGGGCTCCCTGCGCCGTAGGACGGGCTCTCCGGTGCCGGCTGCGACCACACAGAGTGGCCGGAGACCGCGTGGCCCGGCTGCGCCGAGCCGCCGGCTTGCAGGTACGACAGGCTTGGGATCATGGAGCTCACCCGCGAGCTGGGCACGTACACGGGGGAGTTGGGGTTGGAGTGCATGTAAGCCCCCGAGGAGGACTCATATCCGCTCTGGCTTTGGGCCGCGGCGATGGCCAAGCTTTGATACATGTCCGACGGATCCACCAGCAGGCCCGCGGCGGCGGCGGCCTTATGCGCCCCGCCGGACAGAACCAGCTTGCCGCCCTGATCTAGATCCGTAAAGAGAGGAACGTCCTCGCCGCCGCCGGAGCTCTGCAGCGGGTTGCCGTGGTGGTGGTGGTGTCCGAAGTGGGCGTACGGGTGGAGTGTTCTGGCGCCCTGCAGCGCGTCGAGGTCGCCCGCGCCCGGGGGAGTCCTCAGCTCGTCCGGGGTGTGGGCGCCGCCGCTCCGCCGGCTGTCACCGGGCTGCAGGTAGCTCGGTTCGGCCGGTGACCCTGGGCTGCTGGATGCTTCTCGCTTAACCATGGACCAGCCGGTTTCGCCCAGGTCCATCCAGGAGCACTTCCCATACACCCTTGGGGGGTCAAAAGGAGGAAAAGTAGCCAGGGAGTCGTTGCCCCTGCGAAAGTGCGGCGGCACACAGATGACGATTAATTTGAGAGCTCATGGAGACGCCGCGTTGCGTTCATTTTGCGCATCAAACTGTTCAACACGCGGCTCATCCACACGCTCTACATGTTCTTCCAAATTGTAGAAATGCATCAGTTTAGCGTCACTCACTGAGAAGTTAACACCGCAAAAAATAAAAACAAGCAGCAAAAGAGACAGAAATTCTTCAACCAAACCCGCACCAATATTTCTCCATTTCTACGTTGACCTACGTTTTACGTCAGCACGGTAACTCGCATTAATTTCGTTTTGCTAGCTCACGTAGAAACGCACTTTGACAGTAAATCGGCTGTCATGATATCTCACGCAGAACAAGACGATGACTCAAGCTGCACGTGCACGCCATGAAATAAATACACTGTATCATCCGCACTCAAACGCCCACCAAAAAGTGAGATAAAAGTTTGATAAGGAGCAGATAAGAGAAGGACGATCTTTTTTAAGGGTCGGCGGGGGTCCACATACCTGCTCAGTGGTGTGCCATAGGTGTCACGCGCACACGCACACTCACGCGCAGAGTTTCTCGGTGAGGAACGAGGGTCGCGCTGCTTACTTGCCTGGTTAGTGGGCAGCACAAATGCAGCGTACCGTCAGCAGCGAGCCAGGACCTGGTTCGGCAGGGGGCGTGGCCTGACGCCATACTGGGCGTGGTCTGGAAGGGGCGTGATTGCGTCCTAGTTGTTAACCAATCACGCTTCCGACACTGAATTCACACTTTTGTACTCACTTTATTGCTCTGAAAATGGAAATTTGGTTCAAGTTAATCATGAACATTGATGGACTGTGTTACAAACACATACACGCACGTTAACAAAAAAAAAAGTTATTTCTGTACGATTTGTTTTTATCATCAGAATAAAAGATACGTATATCTGCTGTAATGCTACTACTGCAATACTACTAGTCCTAATAATACAAATATTAATAATAGAGACTTTTGATGAAGCCTTCAAAACACCCAAAGCTGATTGGGGTCATAAAAAAAGATGAAACGTTGGACTTTTAATTGTTTTCTGTTATTCTATTTTTAATTTCTTATTTCATTTAAATATTTTAACACTAATGTGCTTTTCGAAAATATGCATTTTCTTTTTTGTAATTCTTATTCATTTTAAGAACATTTTACATCATGTTATGCTTGATTTATAGTAATACTGATGTTTTCTTTTATAATGTGTATTTTTATTAACGCTTATTATACATGTGTTGTTGATTATTATTTTACATTGACTACAACACAATTATATACAGGCACATTTTAAAATGGTCGAAAATTAAGCTCCACCACGTTTGAATATACTGCATATTTTTTATTATAATTATTCTAAATTCACATCTTGCACCCAGTCAGAACGGAACTTGAAATAAAAAAAGACACATGAAAATACTGCTTATGTGACGTAATCACGACGGCTCGATTTCTTAAAGCAGAAAGGCCTGTTCCTAATCAATGCGTTTATTGCTCGCAAACAAACGGAATCGAATCATTCGTGGAATATGCAGGCAAGTCACGCTTTTCCTCTGTATGCTTATCACTCAACTGTATGCAACAAAAGGTATCAATAACCACATCGGTCACATTTATTTGAACGTTTCTAATAAAATGACAACTTTTCCGGTGCTGCTCTTTGTTGATTGCATTCAAGCTGATCAATAAACCCATTGCCGTCACCCATCTTAATTCGTTTATTTAACGAGTGAGGGAGCAAGGGAGCGAGGGGCTTCTTCACACATGCGCGCAAGTACCAATCAACATTGAGATGATCAAACGATACACACGCACAAAAGTGTCAAACTGAATCAAGACACTCATTAAGCAGTGTGAGTGAGTGAGTGAGTGAGTGAGTGTGTGTGTTGATTCTTCACTTGTAATTGTATTACCATTTTCACACGTGATGGCATCCGTAATATTAGGTATCTACAAGACCCCCCCCCCCCACACACACACACACACACTGACCCAACACAAAACCGAGCTTTATTTATACATCTGCGTGCGTGCGCGCGCGCGTGTTAAAAACAGCAGCACACTTGATGAATGAGGTGCTGGTGTTTTTTTTTTTTTTTTTTTTCAAGCTGCCGTGTGACACGTGGGGCGACCACACGGCGCCCTTGACTCCACGCAACGTCACCGTAATCAATCAGATCATATTCTCACGCACGCGCGCGCGCGCACACACACCTGTACTCGCCTCCACGGTCTGAAGAAGACACCTGAAAAACAAAATGTTTCAAAATGAATCATTTCAAATGACAAATAAATTATTATAGTAGTTTGGAATTTGAAATAGCATGTCTGTCTGTAGCCCTGACTCAAAGATGTGTTGTTGCTTGATCAGATTTGTGTATTTCTCTTTTTAAATGTATCTTCTTTTTCCCCCAGTAACCATGCACTTCAAGTGCACTGACACGATCATCATTATCTCCTCTGTGCGTGTAAGATTCCGGATGATTATGATGACGATTGTTATGTTCTGATTATCGGACCGTTATCTTATTGTTATGGACGATGGCGGGTGTTTTGTCTCCTCTTCAATGTGAGATTGTCTATTCCCAATCTCCACATTAGGAGGATTAACGAGCTTCGAGCTCGCACACATTTACTAGTCTTCCTGACGAGTGGAGCTGTATTTTGCGTCCTATTTTTATTTTTTAGGGGGAGGGGGCATGAGACAATAATCCTGTATATTAAATGTTCATAATTGTGTTTATAGTCACAGTGTCTGCCTTGCATTTATTAGTTCAATGCATAATGTTGTAATTACCAAAAATGTTATGATGAAAATAAAGCAATGTATGTTTAGCTGTAAAATTTTGAATACTCTATTGAAAGTATTTATTGAAAACAAATAACATTTATTCTTAAATTGTAGAAAAGTATATATATATAAATATGATATAAAAATGTTAAAATATGAAATAAAATATGATTATATGTATAATATATATATATATAATATACATATATCCTATTATCATTGTTACTCTCAATATTTGTTTTATTTTTCTAATTTTTTAACCAATTTTGTGGATTATAAATACAAATGATTTTTTTTAAATTGTGGTTTATATTTGGAAAACTACGATACATGTGAACTCAAACGCAACAGTTGACAGTTACAATTGTTCACCTGCGTCTTCCATTTCCTGTTTGTGTCCCCTCTATACCACCCCCTCTTCATGGCCGAGGGAATTTTTTGTTCTTTTATTTTATGGGCGCAGCATTAACAGCAGCATTTAAAAACCGACATGTTCACGTATAGGTGCGGCACCGAGCCCTCTCGGCCTTCACGCAGCAGAGGATTGTGGGAGGCCTTCGGCCGGCGTTCCCACTCTGGTAGATGATTAAAGAACAGGTGTAAACGCAACCTTTGGCATGTCGTTGGCAGCCTCATTCACTGGCGTCGGTTCACCTTCCCGCCGTTAATACACTTCTGTTGTTTATCGCACGTTGCCATGATGTCATATCAGCCTGACACCAGCCCGTTTTGACCCTTTCGCTTAACGCAAAGCTCTAATGTTGTTCTAATGACGAGTCGGCATTATCGTCGTATCAGCGGCGCTCAAGGAGGTCCAAACAAGCTCCTTGGAGGCATCGCATGAAGATTGAATGTTGCGTACGGTTGCATAGCAGGACCAAGTGTTTGTCTGACGCCACCGAAAGACTCCTGGAAGTAATCAATGACTTCCCCAATTGTACCACTGAAATACTTCCAAAAAGTAGGCTCACACACATTTAGGCTAAAAAAAAAAAAAAAAAAAAAAAAAAAAAAAAAAGCACACCGCCTGGGAAGAAGCGGCAGCCAGATAAGAGGGTCCATCCATCACCCATTTGAAGCTGAGGCTTCCAAAAAAGCCATTAGAAGAAGATAAGATGGACACGGACAATTCAACACATCACCTCCGCCACAAACAGCACAGCAGAAATACAAAAAAAAAAAAAAATGACAGTAATAATATCACAATTATCAAGTTGTTCGCTTTAAAGTGTAGAAAAAAAGCATAACACAAGCTTACACTCACAAGTGTGTGTGTGAAAGTTATTTTTTCCATCCCAGAGTCTCCATCCTGCACGGTGAGTGTGTGGTGTGTTTTGTCTGAGAATAGAAGGTCGCCGCCACCGACGCTGTGTGACTTTCCCGTCAGTGGGCTGCAGATGGTGGAGCGACACACTGACAAAAAGCAGCCTTGGACTACACCGACGCACATATGCACACGCACGTACACACACACATCACTGATAGCACAACACTTATATGCGCTTTGGCAGGGGTGACAGTGAGTGTGTGTGTGCGTGTGTGCGTGTGTGTGTGTGTGTGTGTGTGTGTGTGTGTGCGTGTGTGTGCAGCTGGTTGACCTTGTGGAGTTGCCAAAGTCGGCATGAGAGGTGAGAGGAGGATGTGCAATCATGAAATAATTGGGCTAGTGTTATACGACATGAGGATAAAGCTCATTTTATTAGGGACAGCCTGACGACTGCATGCAACACAACGTCGGATATTTCAATATTTGTCTAGCAATATTACAACTTCAATCTTAGTATGTTTTCTTTTCGGATTAAAATGTATTCACTTCACTGGCGGATCTATGGGGGGGCCCTGCATGGGCACTGCCTCCCACCTAAAATATGCTGTCGGCGCCTCCAAATATTAAAGAAAGGTTGCCTTTGGTTAACGTTAGCCTTGAGGGCCCTTACGTCAAACTGTTCTTTTTTTTTTCAGGTGTTCAAATGCTAGTGGGGGAACAAATAAGAGTGATGATAAGATTTGCACTCTGAACGAGGGAATGAAGGTCTGGCAACACACACTACACACAATGCTTTGCGTGGCCTTTGTTAGACTTCAAAATAAGCACCTCTGCTCACTTGACGCCATGCTGACTCGGACTCCAAAATGTCCCAGTAGCAGCCTGTCGTGTGTGTGTGTGTGTGTTGACTTTGTGCGGCTATGTAACACACACAAATGGGAGCAGATATATCAGCACCATCAGCAGCACGTAGCACAACATTAAACTTTTAGAGCCTTTTTTTTGTCACTAGTACAAAAGATGCCATTTTTGTCCACTTTCCTTCAGAAAGCCAAAGTCACGTCCACACTGATTATTTGACAAGAACGAAAAAGTTGCATAAGTAGAAATAATACCAGGATGCTGCGTTCGAGGCAGTCGGGAAACGGGAAAGATGTCATATTTTTCATCTTATTACCAATAAAATTGGAACAGTTTGACTTTATTCTAGATAATGAATAACTTTTCCCCCTTGCAATTAGGACCTCACTAATCAGTACTTTATTTATTCGTAATTCCTTTTTTTTTTAATTACATATTTCAACTCAGTTCTTGTACTACAGTATTTCATAAAAAATATACGCCCCTTTTCTTCTCAACCCCCCCATAATATCACAACTTAATTCTTTTCTCCTACTCTTGAAAAGTGGAACATGCTGATCCTCATCCTTTTGTTTTGGTAGATAAAGCGGGCTCCATGTTTAGAGGTCTGCTCAAGCACAACCTTGTGTGCGTCAATGTAGAATGGCAGCCTCGCTTTTCTGCTGCTATCCACGCAAGCGATAATGGCGGTGACGACAAATCATGGCGAGAAGCTGATTATCTTGCGGGCGAGTCCTAATTTTTGTGGAAAATGCAAATTGGTGGTTTATTTGAATTTATTACTGAATTGAAAAAAAAAACCATTCATAATGAGCGTCAATTATATATGGATTTTTATTAAGGGCCTAGTGCCTATCCTACACTTTGCTTCTGGGGTTCCACTTGATACTAAAAGAGTTTTGACCCTCCAGTGAATAACAAACAGCGCATGTGTCTCCTCACCTTTGAGCCTGGCTGGACTGTAAGCAAATACAAGTGCGTGTGTGGCAAGCATCTTCAGCATTTTACAGCCTGGAGGATGAAGGTCAACACGAAGGATGTTGAAAAGCCTGCATGGGAGAAGAGGAGGAGGGAGGGAGGGAGTTATGATCTATAGAGGGCTGCGTTCCAACTCGGCTCATTATGGGCGTGCAAGACACACACACCTGGCGGTATTCCTACCTGGGACTAAGGTCACAGGGAGTCTCAAGAGCAGCAGGCGGTAATGAGTAACAGCGTTATATGATGGTTAATGGTTAACGTGGCCCCGAGACGCCATGCCCCCCACCCCCTACGAGCACCTGCACGCCGCCCCCTATACCCACCCCTCTTTTTTTTCCCCCGCACAGCAAACACTCACAGAACTCATCGGGCACGCTGCGGTCACATGACCCGACCTCAGTCGGCATGCCAGCAGAGCTGAATGTCGGAAAATATGTGCTACTCTTTATGAAATAAAATTCCAAGTGAACAATAGAGCATTGGTTTGTTTGGCGTAGTTCCACCTGAGACCTGCAGGGGGGTGGGAGGCAACCCATTCTGCACCAATAGGTCAGAATGACCTTAATGACGACCTGTTCGGTGAAGTTGTGCTTTCTGCCTGTTTTGTTTTTGTGTTTTGCAGGAAGTATGAAAGTCCAGTGGCACTTGATGAATGACACCAGGACATTTCCAGACATGCGCATGACTTTGTGTGTGCGCAGTGCAAATAAATCTGAGCAGACTGAGGGACGAGAGCACTTGGGCAGGGAGGGCAAAAAAAAAAAAGTGTGCTAATATGTCTTTCTGCACTTGAATAGTTTTTTGATAAGAGAATATGAGGAGATAAGTGTTGTCACTATGCTATCTGCTGAAGCGGATGCCAGCTTGATAAATCCCCTGTTGGAGTAGGATGCCATGCGATGCGATGTGCGGTAGCCGGCTAGCCGGCCGGCCGGCACAGAAGGGAAACACTCCAGGCCAGTCATCTTGTAAAAATTGATAAGGTGCTTACATTAAACAAGCGACTATCCACTGCCGATTTGTTGACACATTAGAGTCATACTGATAGGCCGGCTCGCTCAGGTGCAAGCAAAACCCGAATGTGTAAATAGGTACAACAATCCAGGAAGGGGGACCAACATACAAGTATATTGTTTTTTTTTGTTTTTTTTAATTAAATGATTTCAAAGATTATCTGAAGACTGAAAATACATTTGGGCTGAAATAAAAGACCAACCTGATTTATGTAATTCTTAATGTCTTAATTAACTAAAAACTAAATGTTTTATTGATTATTGACTAATTTACACCACTGATTACAAATGCATGGTTCAAAAATATAAGCCAGGTAAATATCATAATTTAAATACAAATATACATTACATAGATTAAATGTAATCCATTAAAAATATTTTTTAAAAATCTAACAAATGCAAATTAAATGAATAAATTATAAAAGAGATAATATGAAATATATGTACCTACATTTAAAAAGATGTTTTGTATCAAATACAAATGTTTGGGGATTAAATACAAGTTGTATATTTCCATGCATTAAATATTGCTAAAATCCAATCAATAATAATAATAATTATTATGTGAGAAGTCCAGCTAAAACTACCCAAGAGAAATGCAAAGATGTTTGCAGCAATTACATGAAGAGAAAAATATATAAAGGCGTGTTTTTGCCATCCAGTCCCATTCAAGTCAAATAAATGGCTGCAACTCCAATGAATCATTTACAACGTGAGGGGAAGCAAATGAATCAAAAGGTGAGTTGGAGTGAGAAGAAAGTTTTAGCGCGACAATGACAACCAACCCAGTTCACGTACACATCGTCGTTTGAACAATAAAAGTCTCGTTAACACTAGCAAAGTTAATTACAAAAAATGCCGTTGCCTTTGCGAGTGTCTCCCACCAGCACACACCTCAAGGCCAACAGGTCCACCCACACCCCCATGGGGCTTCCGTGAGGTTGGTGTTAAGCAAACGTTGTCAGTCGTGCAACAATCTCCAGCCGAGAGGTGTCTCTAAGCTCATCAGGAGACCTTTCCCACCTCCAAACGCCTCCCTGCCTGATCTAACCCGTCTAACCCCCCACCCCCAAGTTCCTGCTCCCTCTGGAGTCAGCCTATCACGAGCCTCACGTCATCCGTCTCCAGAACCCGACGGACAGGTCGACCTCAGGAGATTAGCCTCGGCGATTATCTGATGACGGGGGGATGTGAGGGGGCGCGTGGGCTTGTTTTCAACCTAAATGGATGTTCCTCTCTCTCAACGTCAGCTGCGCCTGCTTTATCTGCCCAACAGTGGCTGTGCTTCTCGGCTACAAGGTCTTGCGCTATCAGACGCATATCAAGCCAGTGTCTTGGATGCACGGAGGAGGAATGAAAGCAAATATTCGCTTGATTTTTCCACCGCCCGTTGCAAGGGAAGCAACAACAGATGCTTCTTTCCCAGGATGAGGCCTTCAACTTGTTGCTCCACAACTTCATAGATAAGGGCAAAAGATCCCATTTTGAATCCACGCTTGCCGCTACCTACATTTTAAGAGGTGAAAGTACGACTCGCTCAGGTTTGTTTTTGAGTAAAGCATCTGTGAGAATTTTAGAGTGTGTTCAGTTGAGAAAACTCTCATATCTGTTTGCTAAATGTCACCATTCGGCGAGGGGTTTGCTAGCTTAGCCTATTAGCATAAACACTGATAAGAGAGGGAAAACGTGATAAGAAAGTGAATCTTTTCCAAATAACACAACATGGCTTACATAGTTGCTTTGCATAGCAATTAAAATACGGTGGATCCAAAAAGTCTACACACCCCTGATCATATGGTAGACGTGTAACGTCACTGAGTTGGACACCACCTTAAACTATGAGTAAACTTAATTTAATTGTTTAAAATATGTCATTTCAATTTAAGTGTTTTTCTAAATCAGGTGTTAGCTATGCTAACAGACAGCGAGCGCTACTGTTGCCATGGTTTATTACAAAATGTATTTCTAGCTGTCCTAATTTGACACTCCACTGGTTTTAAAAAAAAAAAAAAGCACACATCTTTTTTTTTTTTTTTTGCAACACTTGTTTTTTCCATGTTCTGGCCTTCAAAAAAGGCAAGCAGGTGGTCCGAAGAGGGCTCGCTCTCAGGCATATAGGAGAAAGAACATGGAGCCGTGGGAGATTTGTGTATCCTGTATTGATTTGAAGGTACAACACTTGGCTGTTTAAAAAAAAAAAAAAAAAGATAAAGTTAGCTATTAACGTTTTTTTTTTTCCCTAGGGGTCACTCTGAGCCCGTTGAGTTGCAAATGGAATGGGGGGGGAAAAAGAAACACAAAAAAAAAAAAAAAAGGTCTGAGCCAGTGATGGACTCTGGAGTATTGATCTGGCTCTTTGTCTCTCTCTCTCAGAACATTAAAAACAAAAATGTATAGTAGATCCCTGGGAGCTAGCTCAGCTAGGGTGGCTAAGCAGTGGAGGCCACCTGCCAGATTGACACTTGTTTTCAGATACATTGTGTTCATTTCTTCCAATGGTGGAAAGAAAAACATTATTGGAAGGAGGGCGCCTCTATGAAACTCTTCAGGGCGTGGCCCGCCATCATCGCACAAATTACGTTTGTGCGGGAACTGACCTTGTGGAGCTGCGTCATCAGACTTCCCTGACACGCAATGGTGAAAATCAAATATTTGATAATCTGGCATCTGTCTGATATAGAAAAGTAAAATGACGGAGGGGGGAATCATGCTAGCCACGAGAATGCAAATGGATGAAGGTGCCTTCTCTAGTCTCCTAAAAGGCCCCCAAAACATTGAAAGTGGCAAATGCTGAGGCGCCATGACGGCAGTACGTCATCACTTTGTTTGCTTAGCCGAGGCTTCAAACGTGACAAAAGTTTGCGCTCGTTGATTAAGTACGTCTACACCATTGTTCCACATGCTAACTGCGCTGTGAATCTCATCACGTCCCTCGGCTTGGATTATTTGGAAAAGTCTTCTTGGAAGGCTAGTACTGGATATTTAGTGCTAATGTTACACAGTATGGACAAGTGAGTTAAGATTATTAAAATAAAGGAGCCGTTGTCTCTGGTTTTGAGCACTTGATACATTTCGAATGCAAATGAGCTCACGCAATTAATAGGTCACAACATTTCAAGCAGTGTAAAAAGCTATCTTCTTAAAAGCTATCTCAGCATCAAACGTCCACTTGGCACTTTATTGGCCAGGCAAAGGTTGCACCTCTGCCGTTTCATAGAATTATTAAGTAAGCAATTATGATAACCCGCTGTTTTAAAGATAATTGCCTGATAAGGTTCTGCCATGCTCACACTGTAGCTGGAGCGCAGTTTGGCCCAAAAAAAAAAAAAAAAATTGTACTTGGTATACCACTTTTGAGATCATACATTACAAAAAGTTGTATGAGAAATAATAAATGTCATAGCAAGACACATGTAATGACCCCCTTGTATCATCCTTATTTATTTCTCTTTTTATTTTTATCTATCAAAGCTCATAAATCTTGAATGACTATATATTGATAAAGGCTGTTTAAAGTGTCATCGGAACGATAACATTTGCACTGTAAATGTGGCTCGCAAAGCATCAGCCTTCCAATCGCACGGCGACGATAAGGACGGCACCTACTTGACGGGTCAAAAGCCACGCCGACATAAATATAACGTACTCCATTGATAAATAGCGTGGATCCCCAATGGGCACCATTCTCTCGAATGGCTCAAGGCGTTTGGATAAACTGTACGAGGCTTTTTTTCTCTTTCTTTGTCGGGTGACAAAAAAAAAATATTGCTAAAGTACAGGCATTGTTAATCATAGCACAAATAGGAAGAGAACTGCTTTTAACACTTTGCCCTGATCAATACAATAAAGCAATCAGCAACGTCAGGGGGCCAGCATGTTTTTGAGGACTTTTTATGGCTTTACAGCCATAGGTGGGGTTTTGCTGCTTTCAGCTCCAACTACCCACCCACCCGCCAGCGAGCCTTAAACAACTTGTGTCCTTTTTTTAATGCAGTAAAAAAAAAAAAAGAGAGAGAGGCTGGCTGGCTTTTTTTTTTTAGCAACTTGTACAAACAACTGGCAACAAAGTCCAAAAAGTTCCCATTTGAACCCAGAAGGCTCCTTCGAGAGCTTGAACTTTGCTCAGGTTGGCCATAAAAAAAAAAGGTAGACAATAAATGTGAGCAGTCGTGAACTGCGTGACATGAGAAAGCAAAAGGGACCTTCAGACAGTCAACGATCAATTCTTCCAACATGGCACCAACATGGACAAAAAAAAAAAAAAAAGCTTTGGACAAGATGGAGAGAAGCATTGATTGATGGCTGAGATGAGACATTTAGGGGCATTCAGCCTTTTCTGGCCTAACCCCAAAACTCAGATGAACACAAAGCGGATGCACTGCCACCTTGTGAAGAAGGCTCAAAGTGCAAGTGAAAGCCTGTTTGCACGCACCTTCTGCGTCTTTTCAGGTGACAGCCAAGCTGCTCTTCAAAATTGATCGTGAAGCGGTGTGATGGAGTGCAACCAGAAGCATCCTGCGACAAAGAGATCATTAGAAGGGTGACGACAACACCCAAAGTCTTTCATGAAAAACCTACCTGTTGGGACGTGAACAGCGCAAACAATCGAATGGATAAGCCTAATTTATAAGAGCAAAACATTTGTGTATGTAAATGCCATAATATCTAAACAGATTGAGAATTGCAATTCCATTATTTGTCCAAATGGTACAGAAGAACCGAAGCAGTTGAAGCAATATCACACTTTTGCTGGCTCCAAGGACTTTTCCACAAGTCCTCAGGGGTTCAATTTGTCACATGCTCGGCTCACACCTTGGATTAGTTGACCCCCCGGCGTGGGAGTAACAACCCCTGCGGTCCAGTCAGCGAGCACGCCGTGTCCGAGCGGCAGGGCAGGCCTGGGGATTCTCCCCAGGATCGGGCCGCATCCCGGGGAGGAGATAGCGGCGTCTCCGACACCCTGACAACCCCCCCGCCCGCAGTCAGAGTGACGGACTGTCAAAGCTTCCATTTTGCTATCAATTGAGTCACATCTTGATCATTTCCCATTTTGAAATGAGCTCTGATCAAAATTGTGCCTTAAAAAAAAAACACCAATCAATTGAGAACTTAATCTTGAAGAAACAATGGCTTTTACTCGTTCTCATTCAGCTCTGACAGAGACTGCATACTTGAAAAATGTGCTAAATGGTGTAAACGTTTTGTCTCCTTCATTAGCATAGGGTGATGCATGGCACTGTGGTGTGGAGTCATTCTGACGGTGTTAGCATTTTCAATTAGCCCGCACCTCCCGCCCCATCTCCGGCCTGCCGGCTCCTCGGCGAGCGAGGCAGACGCCCGCCGCACAGCGGGGGAAAAGCAACAAGAGCCTATTTTTTTTACCCCCCATCTGAGCTGGGCTTGGAAAAAAAAAAAACAACAACAAAGATGTGGTTATTGGTTAGCAAACCTGCGGAACAAAACATAGCAGCCATTCATCATCATTGGCGATTTTTATTTCATCTATGTGGTTTGTTTAAAAAGCACTTGTTTGCCATACAGATCAAGGAGTATTTTCATGATACACGCCGTACTGCATACGTCAAACATTCATGCCCAAGGAGATGCGACCGAGACGTTTCCGACAGAAAATTGGCTTTTTAGACAACGTAAGACAACACTAGCATAGTTTGGCATCGTCGGTGAAAAAACAGGAAAATAAAAAGTGATGCTTGTTTGTCTGTTTGCCGTTGCCTTGTCATTGAAGGAAAAACTCATGAGTTTCCAGCTAAAGATAAAACGCTGATGAGAAGACACTAGAACAGTGGTTCTTAACCTTATTGGAGGTACCGAACCCCACCAGTTTCATATGTGCATTCACCCAACCCCTCTTTAGTGAAAAATTAAATTATTTTTTTCAAATTCAAGACATGAATGTTTTTTAGTGGTGCACAAAATGAGCCGAGCATGATCGCAATGCATGAACTCTGGTGTTCGGACCTCCCCAATGGAGGCGCTGCCGAACCCCTGAGACCGACTCAGGGAACCCCTAGGGTTCGCTGGAACCCAGGTTAAGAACCACTGCACTAGAAACAGTGAAAAATGGCATTCCCCTCCACTTTCAAGAAATTACATATAAAGATGTCAGTATGCCTGATGCAAAAAAAAAAAAAATATTTGAGGCTACATATTAGAAAGGCAGTGACACCTAGAAATCCTATTTTTCTTTTTGGGCAGCAATACAAAATAATTTATCTACAGTCTCACCTATGAGTTCTATTAGATTGTTCTCTATTTCATTAAATGCTGACTTTTGGAGCTGAAATTCATACTTACATTAAAATCATACAAGACAAAGAGCACCTTATGCTGTCCCCCACCCCCCCTCCCCCTCCCTAGACCACTTGTATTTTGGAAGCAAATGGCAACCAAGTGTCAAATGAATGTTTGGATGTCTAGTCAACAAGGTGTCATTCTACCTGCGTCCTCCTCACAGAACTGAAGGCTGACCGCTCACGTTGTCGTTTCAGAACCGCCCGGGTTCTCGTCCTCCTACAAAAAAAAAATACTCATAGAACCATGAAATGAAAGTTGCCAAAGCAAAGGACTCAAAATCCACGCAGGGTTCTTCCTGCACACTAATAGGGATCAAATGTGGCTTTTCTGTGGGGTGCAACACTTGACACCAAACGAGAGTCATGCGCTCGTACGCCGTCCTTCCCCGGGCGAGATTCAAGCCTTTTAACTCGGAGAGGTCCAAAAGGCAGAATAATGAGGATATCCGTTCAAAAATGTCTCCATGTTATGTAACAGAGTAAGCCTGCTGAGGGGATACGCTTTGGTGGCTGGTGGTGCGTTCGCGGGCGTGGGTGGGGTGGGGTGGGATGGGGTGGGGGAGTCTGACGCCAGAGAGCCTAATAGAGGAGGATGCGGCGCTCGATGGCCTTGCGGCAGATGGGGCACTCGCTCATGCGGTCGCCGCACAGCTGGCAGGTACCGTGGCCGCACATGAAGATCATGTTCTTGAGCCGGTCCAGACACACGGGGCACATGGTCTGGGGACGGAACCAAAAAAAGCGGCTCAAGGTTGTATACCATATTATCGACGGTCGCCATCATTCGGCTCATGCGGCAGACCTGTTCCTTGATGTCCTGCAGTTGCTGCTGGAGCTTCTGAACGTCCGCGTTGACGTTGGTGTTGTCCTTGTCCCGCTGCAGGGCGGGGATGTTGCCGCTCGCTGTTTGGACACATCCAAAAAACAGACGCACACGCAGAGACGTTGAGAGGAAATAACCCGAGTCGGCCTGCATTCCTTTTGCGACTCCTTCTTGTTATATTCCAAGGAGCGCATTCGGCAGAGCAAACCTTGGTCCTCCCTCGTGCTGCTCTTTAAGCCATATTTGGCCTATTTAAAAGTCTGCGGCAACTGTAAGAACATGAGTGAAACGCGGCCATGATGGCTCATGTATGCTTTCAATGGGGAGATAATTAAAAGTTACACATACATGAGCTGCATTCATTGTAATCGGTGTTATTAGCATTGATTTAATAATCTGCTTGTACTTTGAAGTGGGATGAAGTAATATACACTTTCATCTCCACCGTGTAGTGTGCAGTGCTTTAATAATAAGAAAAAAGGAATGAGGGGGGGGCAGGGCAGCAATGTGGTCAGAGCACAGATATGGGAGAGGGCATACTTACACCAACTTAGTGCCAGATTGTTGGGCTGGAGAAGATCCTGCGATCCCCCTGCCATAGAGTTAGAGCTCCCTGCTGGGAATAACCAGTCACATTGTTACAGCAGCTATATAGCTCAAAGCTGGCCCGGAGGACCAGCGGAACTACTCGCTACAAGCCTCTCAAGTGAGGCTTAAAGAGAGATTTGAAGAAGAAGCAAGCAGGAAATCAGAAGGGGGGGAAACGGAACCTTATTGACAGCAGTCGCCATTGACTCGCTAGCATCTGGTGTTGCTGGGATTAATCATTGGAATTTTGCCCCTCGCACGGGTGTATGCCTGCCGACCACCCCCCCCCCGTTCGGACACGTAACCAAACCATAAGACAATATTAAAAAAAGAATCAGTGAACTTGCAACAGTTTCCCTTTTAACTCCACAAAATAAAATATGCGGGATGAACAAATGGAGCAAAAAATGTGGACGGGAAAAATAATAAAAAGCTTTGTGATGGCAGTGTGAAGCCAATCTGATCAAAAACATTGACATGAAACTCAACATTCACGAATAATAAATGAATAGATTGGGCAAATCATAAACATTGAGTGTTTAAAATTCATGGAAAGCGAGAAAGGGAGAGAGAGAGGACATGCTGAAAATGAGGCAGTAGCAGAAGTCAAGAAAGAAAGCGAAGCAATTAAAAGGGAACGTGTGGAAGATTCACTCACTAATGTCATCATCATCATCATCATCCACATCATCATCTGCGGCATCATCATCATCATCATCCTCCATACCTTTCCCCCCACAACAAAGCACAAAGGGGGTGCGGCGCTCCACCACAGCGCGACACTGTACGCACTTCTTCATGAGGCTGGCACAGTCTGGACGGGCAAAAAAAAAAAAAAAAGAGAGGTGGTCACATCTCATTCGGACCCGCCGTCCGACGTGTTGACTTACTCTCACAAGCGCACATGTGGCCGCAGGGCTGGAACAAGACAGCCGCCTTTTTGTCCGAGCACACCACGCACTCCTCAATCTGCGAGCCAATCAATAAATCGACAGAATAATCCAATGAAAATGAATTTAAAATTGTATGAAAGGATGAATTAAATTGTCATGTTTATGAGCACATCACCTTGGAGCGTGACTGGACCTGATCTTTGCAGATGAGACACTTCTTGACACGGGGTGAGCAGAGGGAGCACGTGGCAATGTGTCCGCAAGGCCCGAAGAGAGTGTCTCTCTTCATGTCCGAGCACACCATGCACTCCTCCAAGGACTCCATGTTGCTGTTCAGAGACGGGCTGCGCGTGCCCACCTGGCCGCTATCACATTGCGAACGCACGCGGGGGTCAACGGCGGCCACGACAACACACTTGGACTCGCTCGGCGCGTTTACCTGCTTTTCTCTTTATGACATTTGGCCAGCGCCTTGCAGAGGCTGGGGTCGGGACACAGGTCCAGAGGCGACTGGCCCTTCTTGTTACGCACCGTCAGGTCGGCGCCGTTGGCGGCCAGGAAGCAGGCGATGGACGCCGCGCTCTTCTTCTCCGCCCCTTGGGTGCCTAAGCCCATGATTAACTGCAGAGGGCAAAACAAACGAGACGGAAGCGGAAGATCCGGGTCAGATCGCACGCAATTATCCAATCAAAGGTGTGTTTTATCATTATCTCCACACACCCCCCTCCTCAGTCAGCGTGGTGGGGCTTCGAGCCATTCGTGAAAGGACAAACAATACGGCAATAGCTCACTCAGGGATAAACTTGTTCAAGCTACTGTACGAGCGAGCCGCTTGGCTGCCTCCCTACAAGTGTCTCCAGTCTTGAGTGATGGGCTAAGTCGGGTGGAAGGAGTGACTCTCAGAGCATCTCCTCGTTTCCATTTCCTGTCATGAGAAAATGTGAGTGCGTACCGTGTTCTTGGAGGGCTCCCAGGGCTCCACTTTGCTGACGTCCTGCATATCCTGGAGTTGCCGCAACTGGGACAGCGTGTGATGTCGCAGTGCTTCGTGGAGCGGCGTGTCCCCGTCCTTGTCCTGCACGTCCAGCTTGGCCTCGGCTCGCACCAGCAGCTGCCGTACGAGGAACAAAAGATAAACTCTTTCCATCTATTTTTTTTTTTTTTTAACATTGCATCGTGAATGCCATGAAGCGGGTTTACGTGTCGCTGCGGGCGCCATCTTTTTAATCGCATCCACAAGATGGCAGCGTTGTAAACTCAATGCAAGACGACAGCTTTGTCCTGAGCCAGCAATACTGGAGTGTGACTTTGAGATGACAACACATAATGAGAAAGAGAAAGTCTTACCCTAACAATCTGGGTGTGCTGTCGCTCGACGGCCAAGTGTAAGGCTGTTTGCTGGTTGACGTTCTGGATGTCCAAGCTGGCGTTGCCCTGAGACGCAAATTATTCAACGTATAACATTGTTTCAGTCATCTCCCGAGCCCGAGGGTCGCTCAGGCCGGGCTCTATTCCAGCTCCCCAACAAACCAAATAAGGACAAGTCTCAAATGGAGTAGTACGGAGAAGCTCGACTCCAGTTCAATTTCAGGTTCTATTGTGATCAATATTCTCGGTCGGGCAGACCTCTGAAGTCTTTTGTGTGATGTCACACTCGATGGCTGAGTTTTTCCATTTGATTATTGAGGCATTTTTTTCTCTTACACGTGTGGCGGTTGTGCGATGAGATGCAAAAAATTAATTGTCTGGATGATGAAAAATGGTCCAAACACTCAGGCTCCATGTAGCATAACAGAACCTTCTGTTTGTTTAACCTTGTCTGTCAAGACAAGGGCAAGTTGGGTGCCTTTATAAAAAAAAAAAAAAAAAACGCGTGATTATTACTTTGCAAATTGCAAACTCCTCAGCTGAGAAGATGTGCAGGGAAGCTAATGATTGTGATCAGTTTGCTAATTAATTCTGTAAGAAATAAGAGTGGCTGGCTGGTTGGCTAGGAGGGTGGCGGGGGGAATCTGCAGTGCGCCCCGCATGAGCGCTAAACAGAAGGCTGAAGCGTTGCAGAGAATTATGGGGAGGGGGGGCTGAGGTTTTCCAAGAGCATGTGGGGGAACATTGCAGCTGTATTTCTGCCGCGCACCTTATCCTAAATAACCCAGTTGCTGCTTAGTCAGGTGACTTTTGCGGCAAACTCCTCAAAGTCTCGGGGGAATTCAGACAACGGGGGGAGAACGTAAAGCCATGATTGCATGAGAAGGAGAGTACACGGCCTTAAAGAACAACCCTGGAGGCTCCGCAAAGCATATGCATTTGATTAAAAAAAAAAATGCAGTAGCTTGGAGGGGCCTAGCGCATTGGCGCTTGTCGTTACCTGATGAACTAAGAGCTCGGCCACTTCCACGTGGTTGTTGAGGGCCGCCAGGTGCAGCGCCGTGTAGCCGTCGTCCTTCTTCTCGTCCACGATCCACGGCCTGGGAAGTTTGGATAGCAACACGCGCATCGCACTGCGGAGGGGAAAAAAAAAAAAAAACAGCCATGAGCAGAAGGCGATAAAATCAATTGGGCAAAGGGTCTAAATTAGTGATCTGAAATGTCAAAATTAATCCAGCACGGCAGGGATTGGATGAGGCGCTTATGGTAAGCAAACAAAGTTGAGAGCGTCTGATACCGAGCCCGCCACGTGATCCATTTACAGCACATCTCATTTTCATACATGCCGCTTTTAATCAACTTAAAGGACGAGTGGCTCTCCTAAAAGCACGATTATTTACAACTCGCACGGTCATTCATCATGCTCATCTGACCACGACTCACATTTCCGTCATAAAAAAAATGGTTTTCCAGGCAAAGCATTTTATAACAATGCGCCGCAAAATGACAGATTAAGCGGAGGAAACATAAATCAATGTTTTCATAGCAGTCACGGGATGCTGTATACGTATGTTTAATGTTTGAAAATGTTTTAGTGGATCCGTGTTCCTGCTTTGCGTATTTATGACTTCCTTATATTCCTCTCAGTTGCAAAACGACAGCTCGCAATGATGTTTTACACCCAAATCACTGTAAGTCACTATTTAATAACTCCATTTTGATCCCGGTTCAGCGAAAAAAAAATGGACTTTTACTATCACTTGTAATCAAGGTTGTCGACGGTGGCTTTATTGCCTCGGTCGGATTATTATCAAAATCAATAATGAAAATCGGCTTTAGTCTTAAATGAAATGAACGGGGGAAAAGTATATTTTGAAAGACAAAATAAGGGAAAGCCATTTGTGTCCCTCATATTCTTGAGAAGGCAAAAAACAATATTGTTGTTTAACCGGAGCGCCTAAATGTGGCATAAATGCGAGTCGGTTGTTTCTGCTCGACCCAAGGTCATTTAGAGGCTGCTTGCCAGCACACTGCAAAACCCAGAAAAATAAAGGAAGAGTCAGAGGACGCGTCAATGTCACACTGTTAAAGAAAAATAAATAAATCAAATAGTTAGACTGACAATGTATCTGGATATAAGCACGCTTGGGAATGTCTAAATGAATGAACACTAAAGTCCATGGATCGTAATTTGGAGGGCTGCGTATTTTTCTCAAAGAACAGATAAAACTGGAAAAAATAACAGAGAAGTAAGAAAGTGGTCTGATCTGACTGAAGTGATTTGTGCTGAGGGACACGCTGTACCTTGGAGAAGCATTAAAGCGGCCAAGAACACTTGCGACCTTGATGAGTAGCCAAGAATTACGCGGGGTGGATCTTTGAACTGACATCTCTTCTTTCATTTTCTAACGCTTCAATATGGCCCAGCAACCCCCTTATGTGGAGGATACGCAGGCACGAGGGGGCGGCACACCCCAGGGGCAAAGAAATCCAAGGATGACATGTTTGTCGAGGTAATCAGAACGGCTGGCTTTTGCCTCATCAGCACGGGGGGCCGGCCGGCCGGCTGCATCCCCCGTACAGGCGGACATGGAGCTGCTGTACTGCTGCAGTGATGAACAGTGCAGCATAGCTCTGGCTCTCTCCCTCCCTCTCGCTCTCTCTCTCGTATTGCACCTGCATTGCTTGCAGCCATCTCCAACTACTTAATGCAGAGCTCTACACGGCGCTTAAACGCAACCGCGCCCCTCCCGCCTCGTCACGTATTCACGACGCATTGTCTTTGTTACGCAGAACTATTTGCTCATCTACTGTAGGTTTAACCTCTCGTTGGGTGAGGGGTGAGGGGGGACACTTTGGACTAATTTAATCTTAGACAAGCAAATGATGCAAGAAAAGACCTTGTCACGTCGGAGTCTCGCCCCAAGCTGTGACATGAAAGTCGACGTTAGCGCTCGCGCTGTACGTCGTCGCGTTTCTTGAGTCGGCTGGGCCTGCAAAGACGTGGCGCTGTAAATTCAGGATATTGGCCAAATTTACCGGTGCCGTTAGCAGAGACTTAGTGAGAAGCGTACTTACCCAAAATGTCTTCATAGCAGAATTAAGATCAAGGGGCCATTAGGTGGCCTAACACACACAAAGCGGGGAAGGGTCTGTTGTGTTTGTTTTGAGAGGGTGAGAGAAAAGGCAAAATGGAAGAGGCTGGAAAAGTGGGTCACCCTGGCCACAAGTCCCTCAGGAGAGGGCCACTGAGGAGCATTGTCTCCGCTCTGCAATTTGTCATTGAGCGGGACGCCGCTGTTTGTCACAGCATGTCAAACAAATCAGGCGCTTTTGTTTGCCGGGGTTCCCTCCGCCGCCCCGGGCCGAGTTGACGGCCCATCAGCGGCCGGGTCGCTCGCTACTGGAAGGGTAAGTGAAGAGTGACAAGTTGGGCAGGACAGGCACAGTCACGGCGTGAATTAACGGCGGCGTGAAAACATATGGCCGCTCTGATGTACCAGACGTGTTTGGCATACTCGCAGTCATTAACGACGTCCTCGCCCGTTCAGAAAATGATTCGCCGAGCGCCGCCACCTGCTTTGGTGAGGCAAAAGGTGATAAAGTGTATAATTACATTTAAATAAATGCAATCTTGCGTTGACAGAGGATCAGCTCTATCAAAACCTTAATCAAACGGAAAAAAAACGTCACGCCGAGGTTAGACTTGACCTTGCCGGTAGTAAAGAAACAAGATCCGAGACAAACTCAAAAACTGTATAGTCAAACAAACGGCCCTTAAGTTTCCAAAATGTTTGGCGAATCCATTTTCAAAAGCGACGCCACACGCGCCAGCCAATATGACCCGGTTGTGACCCCCGTCCATCCGTCCGTCCCATGCAGTCAATTAGGTGTAGCGCTTGACTTGATTGTTGCCGGGCTGTGCTCTGTAAAAGACTTTTCATCGGAATCATCTCCCCCTACAATGTGACCTTCCCCTGCCGCCCGCCCGCCTCCACCTGAGGCTCCCGTGTCGGTGCGCTTTTAATCGGGATTATTTGCATCAAGCCAGCGTTCTGTGACGTCTGGCTTATCAGTCCGCTGTCCGTCCCTTGAAGGTTGTTTGCGAGCGGCCGAATAAAATGGCCCGCCATCTCCGGTACAAGTAGGCGAGGGTACGCAAAGGCTAAGCTTTAATTAGCCTTAAATCACCTGCTGCATAGGGACGTCCTGATTCATTTATGAAGGCGGGGGCGGCGAGTCGGAGAGGCCCGATGGCATGTTAATATCCCGTCGGTTCAGGATGGCCCAATTACTTTCTCCTGCTACTGTCTTAGCGCACTTTACACTCCGCAGATTCTATTTCAACAAAGCGCCCCGGCGCTTTCAAGTCCCCTCTTGTGCTGCGATAAACAATTTGCATTCATGAAACCGTACCTCTCTGGTCAATATGCACACTCTGTTATGTCCGCTGCCACTCAGATGGAGGGGGGAGGGGGGGTATCTCGCTATCGGTACGTGTGCCGCCTTTCTGGTTCCGCTTAGAAACCTGAGCTCATTACTGCGCGGGAATGAAACCCAAGAGTCGGATGCGACGGCCTTGGAGGGTGTGAACGTGACGACGGGGTTTCTCAAGCAAACGTATTCTCGTCCCTTAATAATTAAGAGGTGAAAACATGCTTTTGCTCAAAGCCGCACTTCCTTAGCCTGGGGACGACTTATGGAAAATTTCAACACTAATCCCTATTTTGTCCAGCCGGTCTAGCGGTCGTCAGCATTCTGCCAGCACGTAATTACGTCCTGAGCGTTTGGTGCCCACGTTTCTTTACGGTTGCTATACTTTGACCAGATGAATCAGATTTTTTTTTTTTTTTTTCTCCGTACGCCATGAGAACACGGAAACGTCGGTATATGCAGCTTGGTAGGTCACAAAGGGCAACACACAAAAAAAAAAAAAAAAAAAAACACTGAGGCCTCACGCTCAAAATGTCTAGCGGCTAACTTGTTAAGTGCGCCAGGGAAACGAAAGCATTGTGTAGATAAGCCGCCAAAGAACTTGAAACATTGCATTCCACAACTACGCACGAGAGCGCCATCAAAGTTTTTCCCCAGCAAATTCGACATTAATACCTGTCGGACTAGGACAAAGCATGCAAATATTCTCAGCCTGTCTGACCTGCCAAACTGCATTTGGCTCCGACTTTGGCGTCCATACGCGTTACCTGCATTATTCATCAGCTTCGCTTTTGTTTGGGAGAGCAACGTCAAAGCGTACGTGTCCTTCCGTGTACATTACGACTAGTCCACCTGGATGACAAAAGTTGACAAATATCACCAGGTGTTGACCATATGTGATTTTGTCACGCAAAATGCACATGGGCATCAAAATAATCCACTTGCGGGTTCACAAACTGAACCATTCATACTCGCCTGTCATGTTAAGCACATAATAGACATGCTGCAATTTTGCGGCTGTTCATCACCTCCTGATGGAGCACATGCTGAAAAGGCAGAGCATATGCGCCGATAAATCCCGTTCCTTATTTCAGTGCATAAAATGAATATATGAAGTGCATTTGTTTTTTAACTGGGCTAAGAAGTATTAAAGATGTCTGACAGCGTTATCACTTTGCTCGTCAGTATTTATTGCCCGCATTGGCCGAGGAGGCCCTTTAAATGGCGCAAATAAATAAATACCAAAGCGCAACGGCGGCACATTTCTGTGCGTTTCTGGCTTTCCCAATGGCGCCTACGTCCTTGACTACCTTTTTGTAACGTAGCACTCGCTCCACCCACATTAGCGACAACAACGTAGCAACGCGAGTAATTCATGGCCAGTGTTTTTTTTCCCCCCACCATTTTTGTAGTTTTCTTAAGCTAAATATAGGTTAAATCTGAGATCTCTACTGCATTAATTCAAGAAAACATAAAAAGCCACACAATGGCTAACTGCATTTGAATGAACAGACACGCTACAGCACTGCAAACATCAGCAGCCGAAGGCATCCGTGCGCTCGGCCGGTCGCTTAACGGCGACGTGGCGGTCGTAAAGCACGATAAAAAGATCAGACGGAAGCAGAGGAGCTTCTCCTGCAGTGTGGCTGCGGGGTGGGGGTGGGTGGGGGGGTGGTACAATGGAATGCTGGATCAGAGAGAGAGCGAACGCTCCTCTACCACTGTCTTTCCCAGGTAAAGGGTGGCCCATTCATAAATCACTTTTATCCCTCCCCGGCGCTCAGCAGCCTTGCCTCTTCAAATGATGCACGGCAGAAAAGGATGAAGAGGGACGGGCGACAGACGAGGGAGGAGGGGCGTGAGTGAGTGAGCTGGTGAGAAGAGAAAGGCTGATGGAGGGAGGACGGATGAAGATGCACAAACTAGACTCTCTCCAAGCACTCTCGTATGATGTTGACAGGTGGGCGGGGTCAAAGCGACAGAAAGACTTAGAGTTGCAAGGAGACTGCACCAAAGAATGGCAATTAAAGTTGAATGATAAGGGGGGGGGGGGGGGGGGGGGTGTCAGTATTTCACAAAGCAGGCATCTAAAATCTTGGGAATGACTCCAATTTAATTAACAACTGTATTAAAGAGCGAACGCCTTTTTAAACAATGTGTTGTGCTCTCACCTAATTTAAAATACTAATTACATCCATCCGCGATGCTTTGTTGCCGGGAGAGAATGAATCAGCTAATTAAACGTTGCTCCGAGAAAACATTATTGCTATTTGTTTTCCATTTCAAGACGACGGGAGAAGAACAAGCTAGCCTGGACCTTTATTCTGCCAAACAAAGCCCATCCATTAGATGACCCCCCGTCTTATCCCAATCGATCGATTAACTGCTCAGCGCCGACATCCACCGACAGAGCAAATTGATTATATAGAGATGACGTAAAACAGATTGAACTGGGCAAGTAGAAAAAAAACTTTAGGAATGACTTCCCGTGTCAATTACGAGGTGAGCCTAAATTATTGTTTTGACACAATAGCATATTAATATACCTTAGGCGCCGCAGCTAAGCTAAGCTTCATAGCTTTAAGTATTGTCGAAAATTAGCCGACAAAATAGATGCTACCTCGCTCTCTGATCCGTTACGCCAACACGCCTTTATTCTAAATATAGAGGTGAGCGTCCGACAACCATAAGAAGAAGAGTGTCCTGGACTATTTTAAAAGGAGAATGGTGGCGGGGAGGGGCGGGGGGTCAAGAGGACAGAGGGAGTGAGGGGGCGCTCGCTCATATCAGCGGAGGTGGTGGTGAAGGATGTAAAACAGGGGAGGGGGTAAAAATTCAGGATCGCACAAGTGGAAGCACCAGAGAGCACTTTATTTGGCGGCCGCTAAAAATAGAGCGGCAAATGGTAGCAGAGACCTAAGCGCTCCGACGCTCCTCTCCGCTTCCGGGCCATTGGAATCGATAGGCAGGCAGCCGGAGCGACGCTTCCCGGAGTCGCCGGCCAACAGTTGCAGGAGAGGGGGAGGGAGGGAGGGAGGGATGGATGTGTAAAGGGAGGGATGGGGAACTATTTTTTGCACGGCGTGACTAAATATGGTCAGGGAGGGCGGCGTGACAAGACACAGGAGCGGCCTGGAGCCGTGCGTCCGACGCTTGGCTTCACACAACATGCTAAACGCTCAAGCTACTCTGCCATGTTGGCCTCTTGGCCCTTATTAGCCGCCACTGTGCGAGACATGGCCGCCGTTTCCGCTTTGACAAACTTTGCGTTCGGAGCCTCTCCGGCAAACGTTTATTTGTTGTCATGCTCTCTTTTTAACTTCCTATATTTGCACATCTTTTTAAAATAACACTCTTGTCAAATATTCATCTTTCGCTCTCTCTTCAGCTCCCTGGCTCCAGTTGACAAAAGTGCATTTTACGTAGCGGATAAAGCTGTAGTGCCGAGTGTGCGTGTAGAATATGAAAAAGGTAGAGTGGGAGGGCGTTCTGTACACTTTTAAGTCCGTTCAATCGTCGAGGGCATCCTCC
Organism: Syngnathus scovelli; assembly: GCF_024217435.2. Taxonomy (NCBI): domain Eukaryota; kingdom Metazoa; phylum Chordata; class Actinopteri; order Syngnathiformes; family Syngnathidae; genus Syngnathus; species Syngnathus scovelli. Next base: position 9,315,848 of record NC_090863.1, read on the forward strand.
CCACTTCTCTGTTTTAACCGTGCGTGCACGTGATGGAGAGGAGAGTGCGGCAGATTTTTTTTTTCCCCCTCAAACCACCCCCCTCAGTGAGTCTCAGAAAAAGGTGTACCACTTTTTATGGGCGTATGTGTGTGGGGTGTCCGCCACCGAACTCCCCCTCCTCCCTTTCAGCGACTACGGCACTCCCCCCCCCACAATCGTAGAAGCTGATTCAGCAAGTCAAACACGCGCACACACGCACGCACGTGGCTGCAGCAGCTGGAGCGCTCTCGAGGTCATTACGGCTCTTTTCGCTCGTGGGATGAAAACCTGATCTGACAGGTCATATTTGGAAGGAGTTTAACCCTGATGGGTTCCAAGGCGTCACAAGGAAGGTGCATGCTGGAGTGGCGGGGGTGGGGTGGGGTGGGGTGGCGTATGCCGGTCTGCAGCAACTTAACCAACGCAGGCTTTCCTTCTTCCGTAGAAGAGCAGTGCAGAGAGGATGCAGGATGCGCTGGAGCGGCGAGTTGCTCCGGTCCACATGGATTTAAGCCCTTTTCTGCACTGTCCACAATATCGCTCTCATCTTTCTCCTTCACTCCCTCCCTCCCTCCCTCCCTCTCCAGTCTTGCTCGCAGCCCTCCTCCCTCCCTCCCTCCCTCCCCCTCCCGCCCCTCTGCTCTGTCTGTTTCTGGCACTGACCGGACATGCTGCTGCTGCCGCCACCGCAGCACAGCTCTTCTGGCTCATTAAGTATCGTTCTTGCCTATCTTAACGACGGACTTGTTAACTCGCACCTGCTTCGATTCGTCTGGGGCATCACCCGTGGATACGTGAATTACCGAGACTTTTTTTTTTTTTTTTTTTCCCCTCAAAGAACATTTTTTTTTTTTTTTACACCCCCACTTTTTTAATTAAAGCGAGAGGCGGGGGAGGTCACGGTAAGTCGGAGGACGAAACATGGCATGATGAGGCGTCGGAATAATGATGAGCACGCAGCTCAGGGGTTATGAACGTAAGAGAGGATTGACGGCGCACACAGCTGTGCGAAGTGTATTAACACAGATGTGACGGGATGGATGCGTGTCACCGGCTGAACCCGCCTCATCGCTAACGACCGCTAAGCCCGTTTAGTCGCCATCTAAGCGGACGGACGGATGGACGGACGGGGCAGGGCAAGGCACAGTGCTGCAGTGCAACGGCCCAAAGCGGAACAGACACTGGAGGTTAGTCGCTTCAGCGCTCCCCGCAACCTCCGTCCGAGGACACGTCACACCTTCAGGACTGGTGCACGTGCCTTGGTCACCTCTGCCTCATTGTTAGTCCGCCCGCTAACAACGTTGCACCACTTCCTACTGTTTGTTTAGCGAGGGAGGGCTGGGAGGTGGAACAATAGTTTCATTTTTGCCCGCCTGAGCGTTCAAGCCTGCCGGCGAGATTAGTGTCAACTTGTGGAATGTGTTGGTCAGGGGCAAATATTCATTAGCGGCCTACTGAACATTTCTTACTGTGGTGAGAATGGTTATTGATCTGCGCCACCAGAGCTCTTTCTCAGACCAACAGCTGCAAGCCCCTTTAAAACTGCTTTTATAAAAAGACCTCCAACCGGCATTGGCGCTGGGACGACGCCTTTGCGCGAGGGACTTGCACAATGCCGGCCGGGAGTGTGGTGGAAAGTTTTAACACCTCACCTCTCCCGCCCTGTTGTACTGAAAGCGACAATAATTATAATATGCACGTCATCACCCTATAGCGGCTGGCGCCGACGTCGTCTTATGACTGAGTTTCCGTAACGAGGGTTTAACATGTTAAATGTATAAGCGTGATCCCGGCTTTCGATTCTATTGCTCGGTTTCAACCCTCAACTGTTCACACAATAACAGCAGCGGGGGAAAAAAAAAGTATCCAGTCATGGCCTCTAAGTGAAATTTCCGCATGGAAATCAACAAGAATGGTCCGTGCAATCTAGACAGGTGGACGAGAGGAGGGCCGTACACCTGTCAATGAAAAGGAGGGAGGGGGCCGCAAGTGCTGAGTGAGCATTAGCGCCTTCATGTGACCTATGGCCTGCCCCGGTGCGCCCAAAGCCCAAATCCGTCTCACAATAGCTTCCTGTTCCACTTGGATCACCCTTGTTTTCAAACATCAGCAAACGCGGCAAGCCACTGGGGGCGTCGCTGACACAAGAGAAGCGGGGGTGCCCGGAAAAGTGGGAGGGCAGAAGTGAAAATGTTAACTATGGTCACTGAAACCCAGCACCGTGGACACAGGCCGTCATATAAGACAAGGTCCACACCAAGGAACCTTCCAGCACCACAGGAGGATTCGACCAAGTCATCAAGAGGACTTTTTTCCTCCCCGTTTTTTTCCCCCCCATCAGCATACAAAAGGGAGGTACTCGCCCGGAGGACAGCGAGGGGGGTCACTGGGACGGTCGAGCGCCGTCTGGACGGCGAGAATTAGAAGGAGGGGGCATCCCGTTCAGCCTTACATGGCAACCAGAGGAAAGCCTCGAGCGTTGAAGTGAATTTACACTCAAAGTCACCTTACGGTGCAGACTACCATACTTGGGAGGGAAAGCGGCGAAGGAAAGCGTTCCGCTCGTAACTTCTCCGGCTTGGCCCGAAAGGTGAGAGAGAAAGAGAGAGTGAGAATTTCATATCTCAACACGACCTCCTCGGTGCACATACTTCTTTATGTACCCATATGAACATATGACCGCTATGGAATGTAAAGAAGTATGTATTCTGGGTGAGGTGCCAATCTTCACTCGAGGAAGAAAATGTGTTCCGTCTTAATAATGTGCCTGTGATAATTGTGTGAGAGCAGCGTTCAGAGAGGAGAGAGAGAGAGAGAGAGAGAATGTGGGATGTAAGGCTCATGCATTAGCTATACTGTCTCTGGGCAGTCTCACTGCAGCACTCAGCGCTGTAGGGGAGCTCGCAGCTTCAGCAAACTGGCTGACTTGGCCAATAAAAATCTCTCATCCGAGATATGACGACAGTTCATTGGGCAATTACCGCCAATACTCTTCAAATATAGCCATAATGTTTCTTGCGCTAGCTCAAAACCTGGCCATACTGTTGGTTCGCTGTAATGTCGCGGCGCCGTAATGTGAAAGTCTTTTCGCCATATGGGGTCGATGGAACCAAAAGGCCGCCATTGTGCGATAATAGTTGCTGAGAAAGCAAAACGCGACACTTGTATGGTAGAGCTTCCGCGTCCTTGTGTGTTTAACCACGGCCGGCCTCCCCTGATCCGTAGGCCCCCCCAAACACACCGCCGACCTGGCTGACCCCCTCCCCCCCCCCCCCTTGACTCGCGTCCACCCTCATTGTTCACGTTTGCAACGCTTGCCAAATGCTTTCGCCGGGCCGCGTGGCAGTCAGATTAGAGCATCGGAGAAGAGAGAGAGAGAGAGAAAAAAAAAAAAAAAAGTGACAATGCGGGATCAACTCTGGCCTGTCAGCTGTTTCCGAACTGTTGACGGACTCGGGCTAAACAATATGGACGCAGAGTTTGTTCAGCAAGCTAATCACTAACAAAAACTGATGTCAAAACTTTCAATTCAAAAGTAAATGCAGGTTGTTGTTTTTTAAAAGCTTTCCAATAACGAGTAAATCAACTAATTAACCTTTAAAAATAAATGCAATATTTTCAGAAGGTCAAATTTCAGAGGCTTGAAAAGTCAGTGCAATATAAAAAGCGAGTTTTTTCCTCAAAGTAATGCTACAATTGAAAACGAACCATTTAAACGAACAACAAAATCCAAATTAATAACACAACAGGAAAAAAAAAATCGACACCGGTGTGTAAAGATAAATTCAATCTCAACACACGACACTTGTGAGCGTTTTGCCTTCGCCCCCGACGACCTGCTGTCTGAGTGACACACACAGCAGATGCTGACATTATCAAAATGCCCAGTGCGCCTGGCGCCCCCTCCCCCACCCAGCTTTTTTTGCCCTGTTATGGGCCCTTCGCCGAGGTGGGCGGCCCGGCCACCCGACTCTTTGCGGCGCGCGTGCGAACGTTACAAATAGAACGGCGTGTGCTGTCAAGCCGGCCCGACGCTGACCTCCATCTCGGCTCGCTGCGTACGCCTCAGCTGTCGCTAGCCCGCTTTGAGACGCCGGCTGGCGCTTTGGCAGAGGGCGCAAACATCAATAATTATAAACAGCCAACCGTGTTGGCGACATTTCCAGCTGACAAAATAATGCCAGGGAAATATTTGTTATGTTTAACACGGACGATGGGGACCTTAAAAACGACGATTAAAAAGCACCTGCCGATATATGACCGCATCATTCGGCAACGACCTTTTAGAGGTTGAACACGTTCTGGATCATTTTTGTCGGCACAAATTAAGATAAAATTATATTTTCCCCCACAAACAAATTGCCAGGGGAATATAAATTATACAATATACAAATGGAGTATTTTGGGCTCCAAAAATGACCTTTGAAAGAAGGCCCAACATATGCCGGAGAACTAAATTTATTTGAATAATAGAATGATGCCCCTCCCCCTTATATATAACTATGAAATTAAATATTTAAAATAACAAATAAACAAAAATAAAAATTCTAATTGGGCAAGACACTTCACACACCTTGCCTCCAGGTCACCATTGTAAATGAGAAAGTGTTCTCGATTGGCTTACCTGGTAAAACATTGAATTAAAAAAATAATAATAATAATAATTAAAGGAGGTAGAAGCTAGATTGCCTTCCCTAACAAAAATGTTACGTTATTGACTTTTACGGCTTTTATTATCTAAATTCAGACAATATTCTTAAATTGCAGTGTCTCAATTTCAAGGGGGTCCAAAAAAATGCTCTTTCATGCAGCTTGCTGGTTAATACTTTAAGCCATAGCGTGATAATTAACTGGCAGGGGTCCACGGGAAAAAAAAAAAATAAATAATAATCAAAATATTATTTGTAGGCGGTGGCATGTGAATGAAATTCGGTGCAAATGTAAAGCTGTGTAATTCAAAGCATATATTCGGCATTACACATCAGTGTCACCGAGCGACCCGAATTAATTTGGTGGCTCGACACCCAGAGGGTTGCTTGAGAAGTACACGCGTGTGCGGGCGTGTGCGTGGATGCGGTCGTGTCCGTCCGAGTGACCGGGCGGGCGCACACTTGCGGCAGGCGGGCAGGGCCCATCTGTCACGGCTTGTAATTGCTTCATGACTGCGGGACATTTGACTGGAGTGCTGCAGATTATTATGATCCTTTTTGTCACCCCCAGAAAGCAGTTACAATCTGTGTGTCGGGACAAGACACAGACGGAGAGGGCTGAAGTTGCGCTTGTGCCCATTTCAATAGGATATCACGTTGAAGGTCTGAAGAGAGAGATATCCCACAATGCTTTGCTAAAGCTGGTAAAATGGAACCAAATCACCTCTTGAATGGATTTGGTCCCCTTCAACCAGCTGTAGCTATGCTTTGATGACTGCAGGGATTCATTCGACTGAGGTGTTGCTCTTCAAACGACCGCCTACGATTGCCGTGTTCCATGTCTCGCTTGAAAAGAACAATAAAGTCACTGCATCAAACTTTTTTTTGCCCCAGTCCCACTTTTTGGTATTCCGAGCACGCCGGTCGGTGGTCAGCTTTAAAAGGGCCAGAAGAGCCTGCCCGCCGCTTTTGCTCAGTCGCTTCCTGAAATGACAGTCGCCGGTCGGCCGATGACGCGCCGGGCGGGGAGCTGGCGGTTAATGCGGCTTGGCAGGGGTGTGACGCTAATGTAAAACAAGCTAAATGGCTCTGCAAATATAGAGAAGCTAGCAACTGACCAAAACATACTGTTCAAAATTAGCCATTAAAAAAAGTAACATACAGGGTCCCACAATAAACAGACAACAAGATTGACAGTTAAATTACAATTATGATTAATTGAGCCGGAGTAAATTAATTCACTTCTCATAATCAGATTGAGAATGTGACAAATCCAAACACCAGTAGTGTCGCAACACCTGCTTCACTTTGCCAACCTTGTTATGACACGACCGTGGCTCCACTAACTTGACAGCCGTTAGCTCCCATAGACGCACCAGAGTCATTACCATATGTTAAAAAAAATAGTGAGCGTTACAATTACCGGGCGCAAACATTACAGGGAGGTGACGTGCTCAAATGGGACGGAGCGACCATTGCGGGGGTTTGTTTGGAGCCCCCCCCCCGCTCATCTCAACCTTTATGAGTCATGGGCTATTAATCTGTAAACTGTTTACAGTTTTGGAGCAGGTAGTGACTTCCAGCAGCCCGAGGGGAAAAAGACACAGAGATGAGCCAGGCTGAGATGGCAGTAAACACACTCGGTGGAAAGAAATCTGCTGTCCAAAAAAACACACACACACACACACACACACACACACACACACACACACACACACACACAATACTACTGTATATTTCCCTTATGGTTACCAGCAACTGTAAAACATGACAGCACGATGCATCAAGACGCAGACAGGCAGCAGCGTGTCAGGAGGGAGCAGAGTGGAACCGAACAAAGCCTCATTATTATTTTTATTTAACACTCGCCTGTTATGAATGTCAAAACATGACATGACTGAAAATGCTGACTGTGCGGTTAATAAAGGTTTGACTCTGAAACGAATGACTTTTTGTTTCCTATTTACATTGGTTCGTTAAGAAAGAAATTGGGGAGTGCGGCAAATTTGGTGAAGTATGAGCAAGTCGCTGTTCTGCGAAGACGCTGATGACGACGACGGGGGAGGAGATCAACACGATCATGTTCCAGCAGCTAATAAATCCTATGTTCCTGTTGTTTCACTGGATAAAATATAAAAGCAGCTATTTTCTATAGAGGGGATGCATCACAATCTGTACATGCCAGGACTCGCTCATTCATATCCATAATCTGAAGGCGCCTCATATCAGTGACCAATCTCCAAGCACTTTTTCCACTCAAAAAACATCAAGTGTGCTTTTTTTAAAAAAAAAAAAAAAAAAAAAGCATTCAATTGAAATGGCCGCCTTCACCACGAAAAAGCACACCAGGCGGGTAGTTTAGCCTCAGCCCGGGGGGAGAGATTTTAGAAGGCTTTGGGACTTGTGGCCGGCCAGGCTCGTTGATATTGGAGGAGCTGAAGCGTGAAATAAAAGTAAATGGGCAAACTACGGAAGGGGACGTATATCTTCTTGACTGTGAGGTGAGCGGAGTACAGAAAGTGTATTAAAGCAAGTGGACAACACATACACACAATCGGGCTGCACTCCAGCATTTTTCATTTCCAAGTCCAGAGTCCTCCACTGGGCCCCCACCCCTCTCTCTTTCCCCCTCCCTCCCTAAAATCAGAATCCTGCTGCACAAACATAAACCTCAACAAAGTGTTTACGCTTAATGCAAGCAAGCAATTTCAAGTGCGCCTCTGCTAGCCTCAGACCTTCTTTAAATAAATATACTATTTTTTTTTTTTTTTTAAAGGCTGTGAGGTATGTGCATTGAATTGCTTTCCAACGCACGAGGCAGAGTGAGCGATTTATCAGCACTGCATCACAACACTTACCGGAACCGGCTAGGCGAAAGAAGTACACCGAGATTGCAAATAAACGTAGAACGATAAGACACGGAATACCACCCCCACCGCCCGTCCCGATTTATCCATGTATTCTTTTATTAGAGTCATTTTCTTTTTAGGACAGAAAAACGAAGCCAATGTCTTTAAAGAGCTTTTTTTTACAATCAGGATTATACTCTCAATACTTTTAACTTTAATGCGCAGTGTCTTTAGATTTTTTTTTTTTTATGCGCCCAGTTGATGAGTCCAACGCGGAGGGAACAAGCGAGTGTTGACAATCTATTCGGATGGCTAGAGGCAGACTTTCTGCAGTTCCTCACGCCAATTAAAATGATGGCAAGGAGGGAAGAGGGGGAATGCTGCTCAGCGCGGGACTGCAAACACACTCATACATGCAGCAAAAACTTCCAACCAGGAACCTATATTGGCCATAAAGAATTCTGGATAACAAACCTGATAACGACGGGGGTTCCCTTTACTGCACAACAAAAAGCCAAAGCGCAGGACATAGAACTAGCCAAAGCCAAGGACAACTGCTAATGCTTGGACCCAACTAGAATAAATGCTTTTCACAGTCTGTTGAGGAGACGGAACCACAGTATACGCCATTGAGGAATGACTCAAGCAAAAAATAAAAAAAGTGGAGCTAGGCATTTTAACATGAGGACTTGGAAGACAAGCGGGATTGCACTATGAGAGTTGCTTCGTAAGATCCCACACGCTGCGATGTGAAACGCACACCGAGCAGTCGGCGTTCAATTCCAATTAAAAGCTTTGTCAGCAATACTGAATCAAATCAAAACTGATCCCAAAAGTAATTACTTTTTGCACCTCTGTTATTTATCTGTTTGCTTTGTGAGCACAATAAATGTACAAGGCTTCACGCTTTGTGCGATTTGCGCCTTACCCCCAAAAAATAAAATAAAGGATGTGGGTGGGATGACACAATTCTCTTACCTGGGGTTTCCTCGCAGAGCGGCGTGGTGCAAGGCGTTAAAGCCGTTGTTGTTGGTGATGGTGACGTCGGCGCCGGCCTCCAGCAGCACAGACAGCATGTCGTCTCGCTTCTTGCTGATGGCATCGTGCAGGGGGGTGTCGCCCTCAGAATCCTGGAGGGGAAAGGTCGTGTTAAAGGAGACAAATGGAAAATGGATGTTTTCATCGCTGGGATGCAAATAGTCTTAGTCGTCATGAGAAATATGAAAACCGATGCTGGATACCTGGAGGCTTGGGTGGCAGCCAAAGTCCAGCAACGTTTTGACCACCTGCAGGTGTCCCTTGTTGACAGCTATGTGCAACGGCGTCTGCCTGCGCTTGTTCCTGGCGTTCAAGTCGGCGCCGCCCCGCTGCAGCACCTCGATGACTGAGCCCTCGTCACCGAAGGCCGCATGGTGCACCGCCCGATCCCCATCTTTGTCCTGAGCAAGATGGAGTGCGGCTTAGGGTGAGGAAGAAAAAAAAAACAGTCTCGAATGATGCCAACCTCTGCCTCGAGATCAACACTGTGTTTGAGCAGGAGCTTGAGGACATCCACGTGACCGTTCTGACTGGCCGCTTGCATCGCAGTGTGTCCAGCGCACTGCCCGTTCACCTAAAACAAACAATCACATTTGGGCTTAAACGTGTCTGGATTTTCATCAGTAGCACATTAAGGGTTTCATCTTCGAATCGTTATTCCATATCAGTGATGTTAACACAGAACAGGGAAAAAAAAAATTCCACAACTAAATCGGTATTTCAAGGAGAAATTATATCAAAAAGCCTGAGGCTGCGAGTTAAACCCCGACACATTAAAATGCACAAGCCAGCTGTAGCAAAATGAAATGCCTCGTGGTTATTATTGAGAAATATAATATGAGCATGTACAGCTGGAGATGGGGAAAAAAATGGCTCCCAAAGTGCCAACGTTCAATTCCAACAGCAGCCCGTTTAGGCTGGACCAAAACCATATCTGCAACTTACGTCAACATCGGGTCTTTTCAAAATGTCTTCCACCTTGGCCAGATCTCCGTTGGCTGCCGCCTTGACCAGTTCCTCGTTGATGTCGCCCGACTCCTGTGTCTCAAATAGTTTCTTCAGCAGCTGGGAGAGACGCTCTGGATTAAAAAAAAAGAAAAAAAAAGGGAAGGGGGGGCATCACACAGGGTCACGGTGTCACTCTCATAGCGCACGAGCGGCACTGGCTCAAACCTCCGGAGGCGTTGCTAACGGCGGAGCCTGAGGGAGCGATCTTGGTGACAGCGGCGGGATTGTACGTCCACGACGTCCCGCACACCTCCACCTTCAGGTCACTGTCAGAGTAGATCTGCTGCACGCGGCCCACCTTCCCCAGGGTCTGTTGATGAATGTAGCGACAAAACTCATTAAAATTGTTGTCTTTGGGCTATGTGATATATATATATATATATAGAGACAGAAAAAGAAAGAGAGCAAGCGGGCCAGAGCGAAAGAATCCGAAGATAATGTAAAAATAAGGGTGGGAGGGGTGAAAGTGAAAGAAAGCTCACAGCAAAAATAAAACCTGACAAATAACACAATAAAACATCAGTGTATGAAAGGGACACATCTCAACGTTGCAAGCTATTCATCATTCGCGTAGCAAGCCTCAGCAGAGTAAAACAATGTCTCAATTCAGATTAAAGGAGACATTTCGGAGTTTGTCAAGATGGTCATCAATAACAATGACTGCTCAGGATCATTAGCTCGAGACAGGTGGCATCTTGGAGCAGATAAATTGCTTTTAAGTTACATCGCAGATTCTGGATAAATATGTCCGCTTTGTGATGAAGGACACGATTATTAATGGGGAAAAATAAATACAGCATTGGTCTTAATAATAATAATTAACAGCGCTTATTTTGCAAGTATGCACATATTTTGTCCATATTTAAAATGTCCTGCCCCCTCCAGCATTTAAGACAGGGCTCACCAACTCCGATCCTCAAGAGCTCCTTCTTGATGCAACCCGACTAACCCTAACAAGCTGGACTTGGTGACCGCAGATTTAAGATGTTGAAAATCCGTATGTATTTTCCCAAAAGACTTACAGGAAGCATGGCCTCGGCCCACTCCCCGTGGCCTTTTTGTAGCAGCTTGATGCGGTCGATGTCGTAGCAAATCTGAACCAGGTCCCCCACAAGGAATTGGGAGGTGCCTCCCTCGGCTCCAGCGGCCACTTCACCGCTGCGCACCACGTTGGCTTTTGTTAGTACGGCGGGATTGAACGTCCACCTGTGGATAGGAAAATACACTTGATTCATTTGATTTCTCTCTGGGAAAAAAAAAACAAAAAAACGGCATCCGAGCACTCACCTGTTCCCGCTGGGATACTGCACCACAATATCGTGATCTTCGTCGATGCCGCACACCGTGCCGGTGGTGGTGAGCGTCTCGAACATGCCGTCGGTCCAGCCGCCGTGACCGTGCTGCAGCGACTGGACAATCTCCAGGTCCAAGTCGATGTTGACCAGGTCCCCGATCTGAAGACCACCGGGGTTCCTGTTGCCATTCTGCTCACCTAGGAAACACAAAATATATAAATTATTTTTTTATAATTAAATATAATCATTTTATGCAATACTTGAGGAGAAATATAGTTAAAGGATAAACTACATGGTACTAAAAACAATAAAACCATATTTACAACATGGACAGAAACATTACACACATTAATTGCATCATTTAACTTTAAGGTCATGTAATTTAGACCACTATGGCATGGGGGGGGGGGCCTAATTAAATCCTTGGAAAACTCATGAAACCAAGCAAAAAGGTGTTGCTACCATCTAGTGGTCATACATGCTAACTACATCTGCCCTTGAATTTGCTGCAGCACAGCAATAGGTGGGAGGTGGTCTGAAGACGGCAATAAGGGGGGGTGAACAAGTCCAGCTGGCTTACTTACCCAACACAGGACAGTGGTCTCTGTAAAAGGACCCTCCTTTGGCGTCCTGAACACATTTCAGGTCCGACTGCCGGAGACAAGAAGCAAAGGCTCTGTAAGTCAATGGCACGTGGAAGGAGTTGAAGCACCGGTAGAGCATGAATAATAAAAACACAGAACATGGACACTTAAGCGGCTCCTGCGAGAGTGTGTTTGCGCAGAGAAACAATATCAGCAACGTGGTGGAGAAGGTGAGGCGACGAAGCACTACGTGGCAGCACAATGTGCATCTGGGGTAGAGTTCAAGGGAAGATGCATTCCTCTAATGATCAAGCCAATAGGATGCTTTTTATCTTACAACTGTGTGAATAGCGACTTTATATAAGGAAAAAAAATAGGACTCAATAAGGTTTGTTAAAAGTAGTAGTAATTCTACCCTTTATGATCAAGTTTGGCCCTGGAACGCTTAGAACAGAGTATGTTCAACCTTAGAAGTTCCACTGTAAACAAAGCCAAATTCCACCAATGAGCCAAAGTGTGCTTTTAATAAGAGACGCGCGTGTAGACGCACCCGCAATGACTTCCCCCCCTCCCTTAAGGTTGACCCCCATGTTCACCCCCCCTCCCGAAAAGGCAGATTGCCTTTATTATGTAGATGGATTCCATCTCCAGCTGCTTGTACATTCAATGGAAGCCGAGCGCAGCGTGGCTCTCACAAAAAGAAAAGAAAAGAAAAAAAAAAAAGAGCCTCCACCCTGCGGCCAAACACAAAAGCCACCTGACAGCTGATGGATTGGAGGACGCCGTGGGTGAGCTCACCATTCCCTCGAAACCGACACGGTACAGGTTCTTGGCCCCGTTGTCCCATAGCACGTAGGCGGCACTATGAGGGCTGGCTGCGCTCCAGTCTTGAATCTCCGTCACCTGTTTAGAAAAAAAGAGGAACGGTCATTCTTGGATGTCCTCATTTTTGTATGGTCGTAAAAACATGCCGCTTTTTTGGTTTCCTGAAAAGAAATGGTCAATTTTAGTGATTGAAAGTTGACGAACTCCGACCTCACGGATGGATCGTGGTAGTACACTACCTAACAGGGCCAAAAAAGTGAGCACCAGAATGAATTAATATATTCATTAAAACACGTAAATTGCAGTCACTTATTTATTTCCGCAGAGTTAATTGATTAATGGGTCTAGTTAAAATTTAGGCTACTCAAAAAGTACATCTAAACATTAGGACATGCCATAATGGTTTTCGGGTGGAGCACGATAACTGCTGGCGGCGTCATAAAATAGTGATGAGATGTGCCATTAAATAACGCAGCAAAATGAAGTCTTAAATTGCCGAGAGGGGCTCTTTAAATATGCCGGCGACTGCGGCCGAGTCAATGTCAGTGTGGATACTGGACAACAAGCGCAGCCCTCATCTGTCAACGGAATGACTTCATAATGACTTTTATGCGCCGCATTAGTCAGGATTCATATCAATCAGCAAGATGAAATTTCTCATTGGAGTTACTTGCCATGAAAGGATGGATGGCCTCCTTTCAATGTGTTTGCGTAGCTTTACACATTGGAAACATACAAAAATAGAAAGTCCTGAGTGTTGAACTGACAAAGGCACGGTGACGTGTTTCACTGTGTGGACGGCGCTGACGTCGTTTTGGCTGCATGTCGTTGATTGGCCATTACCTTTCCTCGCCTTCCGTTGCCTCCATCCTGATCTTCCCACTGCCAGTCCACGCCTCGCACTACCCGGCCTCCGGTGAAGATGCCTCTGGCGGTGATTTTCTTTGATTTGCGCCTCGACTCTAGGAGAACTCTGCCCACACCAAGACAAAAGACCCATTAAGTCATTCGTGCCTCATGTCAAATTATTTTTTTTTTTTTATTATAAGATGAGGGGAAAAAATAGTATGAGTTATATATTTGATTTTATTGCACAACTGAGGAGGCACAAAACATCTATTAACTGATGATAAATTATTAATACAAATAATTATTTACAATAATAATCAGGGAAATTTAAGTGCAAAGTAGTCATAGTGCATAAAAAAAAAAAAAAAAAAAAAAGGTAAAACTAGAAATGGCAGCTGGACAGTGGCGGACCACCACCATGAACTATGCCCTCCTCAGAATGGCCTGAAAGGATTTTAATGTGGTGGAACGACACCCCCCAACCTCCCCATGTCATTGGCAGACAAGTGTGATCTTTGGGGAGGGGGGGGTGGCGACCGCCGCAGCCATTATGCTGTGCACGCCGTCTGTCCCGAGGGGGAAATGAAGTTGTATGCGATTGAAAAGGCCGCCGTCTGTTGGGCCATGTGTTCTTCTGTGTTGGGATGTCAGCGTGATATAAAAGAAGCATCCAACACAATTTCATGCAAGTAAAGCGACTCAACCAGAGAGTTCTGGCGGCCATTTTGCTACTTGTTGTCGACTGAAAATGACATCACAGACGCTCACAGCTTCTGTTGTCTCATAGCAGCTCACTTTTTTTCCACAGTCTCGGTTCTGCTCATGCAAGTACTGACCCTGGTAGTCACGGTAACAGAAACCAGACACGCCATTGGCCCATTAGTATATGGTTATGCGGTCACTTACTTCCATTACAAAACATCTGCTAATTTCATTGAAATAATAAATAGCACCCATTTAAAACTGTGTGTGTGTGTGTGTGTCTAAATTTCTCATTGGAGTTACTTGCCATGACAAGCATTGTTTTGAAATGAGAAGTCAACCAGCGTCAGCGCTTCCACAAAACGATTGCACCATAGATGGGAATCGCCGCTTTAATATTACGTCCAACAAGATTTAAGCGAGGCGAGTTTGTTGCCTGGCAACTGGTGGCTGGGAGCACCCGGATAGATTGCGTGTCCCTGCGAGGAAGGGCGCACTCAGAAGATTCTCAAATATCAACAGAAACACACACATATAATTTTTTTTTTAAAAAAGACTAAAAGGGAGGGCGTCACAAAACACTTTTCAATCCTAACCCAATCCTTTGTGGCTTTTTTCTTTCAAAGCGCAGCCATCTTAACTAACCTTTCGCTGCCCGGGGTGGTGATCCTGTAGAAGCGGTGTCTCAGGTGATGTTTGTCGCCATGGTAACAGGTTGTGCAGAGGTCATAATTGGTGCACTCAGCACATTTCCAGCGAATTCCAATGATGGGCTGCTGACGGCAGGTGTCACACATTGTTCCGTCATGCTTGATGCCTACAGGCCAAGAAGGAGTGTCGACGCGTTAAGTGGTTGCGAGTCACTGCACGTGAACATCACTAAACAGTTTTCCACACAGCCCTCCCAAAAAAAAAAAAAAAAGACAAATGTCCTAAGAATCTCAGAATGTTGAATTGTCATGTATCTCACTCTACCTCATTTCATGTTTGGTGCATACTGATTTGATTTTTATACATTTTCCATCACCAGAGGAAGTTTGACCAGCTTTTTGTGAACAAAGGAGTTTGATCTTCTGGGACGGGTATCATGCCATGGGTTATGTTTGACAAGTACAGTAATGAAGTGGACCTGTCTTGACAGTTAATTAAGATTTCATCATGATCGCAACCAATTCATACAAATTAAATGGAGCTCAAAGGGAAATGTTGAGTAAAAAGGCCAGGACAAACTTCCTTATAGGATGACCGCCTGCATCTGTCTAGGCCCAGTAAACACAACAAATATTCGCAGAATTTGTTATTAAATCCAACATCACTTCAAGTGGTGGTTGTGTACCACAGTTTTAAGACTAACTTACCCGTGGGAGCACTGTCTAATATCCTCACGTCGTAGGCTCCAGAGCAACGGTAATTCGCAGCGGTGCCGTTATCCCAGACGACCACCACCTCCTCGGGACTTTCAAAACTCCTGACGGTGCCGACATGTCCCTCTCCGCCGTCCTGCTTGCCCCACTTCCAGTCGGGTCCCCGAACCACTCTCGCTCCGACTCCTTCCATCATGGCTCGGTTGTTCCTACCGGTGGTCATTTAAAAAACGAAGATCGGGGGGAATTGGCCCCAAGAATCTTTTTGAGAGTTAGCGAGCTAGCTGTGCGAGCTGGCAACAAGGCGGCGGGCAGTTTTTGAATGCAAGTCCGTAACAGAAGCCGCACAGCCCCGCAAAGCTAGCCCCGCTACCTTCTGAAGAAGATGGGCTCTTCTTTGGCAAAGAAGCGCTGCATTCGTCGAGCCCTTGGAAAACGGGAGAGTAATTACGCGGAGAGCTGGCGAAGCGGCGACATTGTTTGCTTAGCTGACCCTCGTCGCCTCAAGAATGCTAACCTCTTAAACTTAGCAAGCTAAAACCGAGCTAAAGCTAAGCTAGCAGGATAAAGCCCTCCTTACTCAAGCCAAGTCTTATTTTCGCTCCTTTTGGGGGGTCCCAAGTGCACCGTGCGGATGCATAAGATTCACCTCAAGGTGTGGGCTTTGTCGGCCCGGAGATGGTTCTCCGTCTTCTTTTCTCCTCTCCCTACCCCCCCTGCTGGAGTCAAGTCAGAATAAACCCGCCGCCATTATTGTCAATCATCATCGCTCCCTCCGAGTGGCCAGACGAGCAACAACAACCAGCTTGACGGAGATGCACGGAAAAGCACGAAGGCGGTGCGAGCGTTTAGTGAACGGCGACGAAGCGTGCTCGCGCAGCCGCACTGAGCTACCCCCGTCCAAGCACAATGCGACGTGTTCGTCACAAGCACAGAGCGTACCTGGACACAGTATTCTAAATTTATAGATCTATAAATAATATTATAATTATTAATATAAATATTTTAATAGAAATTTTAGAAATGATGGTGATTGGCCGACCTGATTTAGAATTAACCTGTAATACTTTTAAATAGTGTACATTACGACATGATACAATATACAGCATTGCATGTCATGTCACCCTGGTGCGTACAGTAAGCGTGTTGATTTAATTAACACACACTAATTGCCACATACGTTGCTACAGCCCTTGGGCACTCTGTTGGTTCCAAAGCTTGCCCCCCTTGAGGGTGTTTATATTTGACACGCATGATGACTAATTCAGTTTCAATCACTTAGCAGCACATAAAGGACGTTACGTATACACAAGCGTATGCGTTTTAATGAACATTTTAAGCAATTAATATTCCTCATAGCTATGCAAGTTAGAGAACTTAATGTGTTTTGAAACTGATATTAAAGTAAAAAGATAATTTTAAGATACCTGTATGACAGGAAATGTCAGTCGTTAGCCATAATGCTTTCATGCATTATACGAACTTGGTGTGTGTGCTGTCTACTTACTGGCATTTATTGAATTGTCTTTTTGTACTGAACAGCGGGACCCTTTAGTGCGTCAGGCTTATTCTAAAAATAGCTCACCAGTGAGACACTAATTTTTGGAGAGAGAAAAAACAAGTTTGTGGTCCCTGTTCTAATACTCTAACTTGAGTACAATTGTTTGCTTCCCTTCTTGCCAAGACACGTTTGCTTCACTTAAGTTTCTAAATTGTCTATAAGTGTGATTGTGTGACTGCTTGTTTGGCGACTGACGACCAAGTTCAAGATGTACATACAGGCTCCATTTGACTAATCTCCGGAAAATAAACTGCAGAGGAGTCCCCGCTAATGCACTCATTCCTTGCATTGCATTATCTGGCCAAATAGCGCCATCGCCCGCCCGGAGAGCTTTGCACATGCACCCGGCACTGCATGCCCTTCCCTCCACCCTCATCGGGTCCCCTTGACTGTCTCCTTCAGTGCAAGCAGCACAGTGAGCGCGCGCGCGCTCACTCACACCCAGACTGTGTCTGACTGGCGAACCACACCGGCCGCTGTCCTCGCAGCCCAGCCTTTCTAGAATCGAGGCGCCTTGCAATGCTCTCGCCGCAGCTGAATTTGGACATTTTGACGCGGGACCTGTCTCATTATCTGGAAAACCAAGTGAAAGTTGGTCTGCTGGGGTCAGGAGTGGGGCTCTCTCTGGTGCTCGGTTTCAGCGCGGCGTACACCTGCTACTACCTCATCTCGGTGGCCAAGGTAAAGCCGTGCTGGGCGTGTATTATTCTTAGGAATTAATATGGAGGATTTACGCGCGAATGTGCACCGGCGTGCAGCTGCGGCTGCTGCTGCAGCACCACCTCGGTGTGGTCGGAATGCCGCTCGACGAGCTGGCTTCCGGTAAAACGATCCGGTGCATTTTTACGCCATTAATTGCACACGTACATTTGACAATCCCATGCGTAAAATCTTTATGTTCTCTTCATCACGTGTGTATTGCGTTCGCGAACTCACATATACAGTCACTCACATACACACACATTCATGCAATCAATGTCAAGGCATTACACTTCACGTGTCTCAATACTGTAAAGCTAGAAGTGCTCAAGTGCGCCCCCCTGTGTATTTTTTCATTTGTATTATTACAGTGCAAGTAATATCAAAAAAAGTTTGAGCGGTGGTTCTCAAACTTTTTACACTAAATAATACCTGAAAATAATCAACAAGTACCAAGATTGCATATTATTTACAATTTAATTTATGTATGCATCATATGAATGCATGTTTTTCGTAGAAGCCGCAGCTCATTTCAGGAGGCAAGAAGTTCTACCAGTTCCTGTGCGAGCAATGTCCCATCGTGTCGGAGACCTATTACCCCACCTTTTGGTGCTGGGAGAGCCGCATCCAGACGCTGCTCAGACCCTTTGTCACGGCCAAGCCCGGAGTGGCCTACAGGAAGTGAGTCCTAATACAGCTTTGAATCGAACGCAAGAAACGGATCACAGATTTGGGCTCAGAGTTGGGTTTTCTGTTTCGCAACTAATCCGAGTGCTGACCTTAAACAACTCTGCAAAGCTCAGAGGACAAAAGCAGCCACATGCAGCCACATTTGCTGGAGTTATGTCTCGGAATAGCGCAGTACCCCCACCCCCCTTCCTTGAATGAAGTTGTTAAGGGTTAACCTGAGGACAAAGAGCGCGAGCAAAGTGTTTTGTCTTTGGTAGTGCAGGTGAAACAACTCGGAGGATGAGCGCCCTTCCCTCCCTCCCCCGCTCCATCTCTTTGGCCAGGTGCATATTTCACGGAGCTTCTGTAATTTCATGCTCCCTCTGCTAAAGGTGTAATGTACTCAGGCCAAGGTGGACGGAGGGAGCGGAGTGGGGATTGATGGAGCGTATAAGAATTAGCTAGCTAGCAAAGGTTCTGCTCCCTCATCCACCGTGATTAATTCACCAGCAAAATCACTTGCCCTACACAAGAACTCCGTACTTTTAAAGACCAAACAGAAAATTCTTTTCTCGCCACATTCTACGCTCCGACCTGGTGTTGCCGCTTTAGAGCGCCTCGTCGTTGGCCGAGCGTGTGCACGTCATGCAGACAAAGGAGGATGTGCAAGAAGGCAATGGAGCTTTGACCGCTGTGCCGCCTCTCTCCGCAGTGAGCTCATTAAGGCGGCGGATGGAGGACAGATCTCCTTGGATTGGTTGGACAACGATGACAGCCTGGCTCACCCCGACCCCGCCTCCAGACCCACCGTCCTCCTTCTCCCGGGGCTGACCGGCACCAGCCGAGAGTCCTACATCCTGCACATGGTCGAGCAGAGCCGGGATCTGGGCTATAGGTGGGTGCTCTTGGCCTCATTTGCAAAAGTAAAAAGTAGGCAAGCTACACCTTGTTTCATTTATGATGTTCTATCCAGAGTCACCCAAATGAATCTTTTAGTAGCCCCTGTCACATCGAGCATTTGGTAGGGTGCTAAACGACCACAGCAGAGTCATAACAGACATTGCCGCATGCTGTGACATGTCACAGTGACACAAAGACAACCTTAAGTCTCAAGTCTCTTTGAGTCTCTTTGACGTACCAGAGTTGGAAGAGCAGATCAAGTTGGCATTTGACTTTCACATAGAGCCAATAATGACCCCAATCATTTTCACACAGACAACTGACAACATTTTCTTAACCCAAAAGCTGCCAATTATCAACTTTTCACACAGAACCCAGCAAAATTGATTTTTCATAATTACTAGATGGCAAAGTCAAAGGCAGCATTTTTCTCTGTTCAAACTTTTTTGCAGGTTCTCCGTGGGAAACAGCCTTTGGGTATTTTTAGCGACAGGCACAAATAATGCAGTGTTAACAGCTGATTTTGCCACATTTGGGAAGCTTGGTGAACTCAGCATCTTGCTCCCCTCAATGTGTGTGTGTGTGTGTTTCATTTAATGACTTGCAGCTTATCCTGCCACAAGCTGTGCAGCTATAAGCCCAGAGCAGATTCTGAGTGCATGCTGCAGTATGTTTTTAAACAACCCCCCCTCCCCACCACCACCTCTTTGCTCTTGTCTACAAGCCCCGCCCCTGCTGCTGAGTTGCTTTTCCGCAGATCCGCCACATAATAGATGACGGTGCTAATGCTGCTCGTGTACCATACGAGCAAACGAGGACCATTTCTATTTATAAGCTGTGTTTTTGCTCATGAAACAAATGATGGTTAGAGAATTCAGTTCAATAAAATCGATTCAAGACCCTGTGACGTGACGTCAAGTGAATAAAAGGAGCCATTTTGGCCATGATTGAATTTGGCTGTGACCACTCCCACAGCGGGGGATCCCTCCCTCTGGCCTCGTGTGTGAAAAATAGCCTACGTCTCCTTTAAAGTCTGTTTTGTGTGTTTCAGAGCTGTGGTTTTCAACAACAGAGGTGTGTCGGGAGAAACTCTGCTGGTAAGAATCCAAAATTGGGTCACAGTTTACATGTGTATCTCTCGTCAGATCGTTGTCAATGTTTGTCAAGAGACAAAGTTGTCGCGACTGACGAGAATTATGTCCAATTAAATCATGGCTTTACTGTTCTAATACTAATTATCATTTTTAATACTGTTCTCTTTGGCTACATGAACCAAAGAGTACTGCTTGACAAGTCACAATGAAGCCAGGGTTCATGAAGTTCAGTCCATTTTGTTACCCCGGCACCGTTTCAATCGGCCCGACTGGGGGTCTTTGTCCTTTGTTTCAATTGGTAATTGTACCACGTTCGCCGCACATGATTTAGCATTCATATACGCTCTCGTGCTCGTTTTCTATGCTAGTGTGAGCGCTATTGTGCTTTGTTTAAATGAAACGGGCTTTTCCAATGACCCCGTTGTGACCCCACCGGGGCCTATTTCAAGGCCGGCTTTTGCGTTACAATTAAGTAAAAACAATTGGAAACAATTAACCTCCAAAATTTGCTGTCTCAACAACCCATGCTTGAAATGAAACAGGACGTCGGCCATTTTGGACAAATTCCAGGGCTCGTATTTCAGTGAAAACCACCACAGAGCCGTTAGCGTAGCGTGTATGTAGCTCACTTCTCATGGCCGATGTCTTCTTTTCCTTGTCCATTATGTTTAAGTGCCTCGGTGAGTGTTGCTATTTTGCCTAGCAACAGAGTTGCCTGATATTCTGCTTGAATTTTAATGACGGGCCCTGAGAACCTGGCGAGTCAGCGGCGTCAGGAGAATTGGGAATGAATGAACGCTTTACAACGTGATGTAACCTGAGCTGTCTGACAAAGCAAAATACAAAAAGAATGCTGCCATTGTCGTTGAACCCACTTGGTAGTCAAGATAAAAGAACGGAAAGGAGTGAAACAATGTGAGGATGTTACGTTTCACTCAGATGATGGAATTGCCCATGTTGTCGTTCCAGACGCCTCGGACTTACTGCGCCGCCAACACGGAGGACCTGGAGATGGTCATTGAGCACATCCACACGAGCTACCGTACGGCACCTATCATGGCGGCGGGAGTGTCCATGGGCGGGTAATGAAGCCACTTGCTTCATTCAATGACAAATGTTGACAAGTGAAAGCGCCCGTCGGAGGGGACGGGGATTAGAACGCGATTAACATTAATACCTCAACGTAACAAAAATCCAGTGCACTCACGTTTATTAATTTGGTCCGGCTCGCTTTGGCTAAGTCTGAGACATGAGAGGATTCCTCCTTGCTTGATAGACACCGTGGATTTTTTTGTACCCCCCTCAGTATGATGCTGGCCAACTACTTGGGGCGAAAGGGCCAGGAGACGTGCCTGAGAGGGGTGGTGGTGTTCTCGGCCGGCTGGGACGTGTTTGAGTGCACGGCATCACTGGAAAAGCCGCTGGACCGCTTCCTTTTCAACTCCTACCTCACCAGCTGCCTGCAAGCCTCGGTGCACAGGTCAGCGGCCGGGCCAAAGTGGGATTAGCGTGACCGCTAGCTGTCTGCTAATGCTATGAGGGAGGCTTGAGGGGTTTTAGCAGTCTGGAGATTAAATTGGAAATACCCATCTTTTTTTTTTTTTTTTGATTTGGATGTTCCTTCAAATTTGTGACTGCAGGTTCACAAAAGTAGCAATTTATTTTTTCATGTTAAAATTGTAATAGGTAGATCTTAATGATGTTAATAATTGCATAGCTTTATGTCATCATCTTATTTGAAGAATCTTTTATACTCATCTTTTCATCTCCTGCATGACGTATAATGTGCATTTTATTCATTTAAAACTAATGAATTGTATGCAAATTTTATACATTCTGCATATCTGCCCCCCAGACACAGACCAGTGCTTGAAAAGTGTTACGACATTGACCACGTTATGAAGGTAGGAGATTTTTAGCACTCCATTTTAGCACTTTGCCGGTAAAAAATGTTTGTTTCGGACTTTTTCACGTTGTTGTCCAGAGAGGGCAAAGTGGGTGAAATTCTAGATTACGCTTGTATAAGAGGCTCACTGACCCCATTTCCGTCTCAGGCCAAGACCATCCGAGAGTTCGACGAGAGGTTCACGTCCATCATGTTCGGCTACGCCACCAACGACGACTACTATCACGACGCCAGTCCCGTCCACAAGCTGAAGTCGGTGCAGGTGCCCATGCTGTGCCTCAACGCTGCCGACGACGTCTTTTCCCCGTCGCACGGTAAGAGGCTTTATATCATGTTGTCTCATTTAACTGTGGCACCAAAAGGCATAGAAATGAGAATGATTTTGTTGTTGTGGTGATTGTCAGCCATCCCTGTGGAGGCAGTGAAGCAAAACCCCAACCTGGCCATGCTCATTACCTGCCACGGCGGCCATATTGGCTTCCTGGAGGGCCTGTGGCCAAGGCGGAGCACCTACATGGACCGCGTCTTCCGCCAGTTTGCCCGTGCCGTCATCGAACAAGGCGGCCGACTCAAAGACCTCTCCTGAGAGTGCCACCCTTGCCCTGCTCCATCCTCGCCGCATTCCGTCCACCCTTCCATTCCATTTCCATTAACCTGCTATTATTCTCCTCGTCCATCCATCCCGATCTCCCTGCACAGGCAAAAAAACCATTGTTCTGGTTTGAAGGGCATCATTTGATTTATTTCTTCCTCCATACAATCATTGATTGTGACATTGAAAACAAGCCTTTTGTTTAAAACAATGTTGAACATGACGATACGTCCTTTTCACATTCATCAGTAGGATGTTAGCCCTCAGGGATTTTTTTTCTCCTAGTCTCTGTGGATTATTTTAAAGTCACCGCTTTCATTTGAAGGGACGAGTTTGGCCATTTTGAGGATTTTTTTTTTCCAAAGCTTAAAAACCTAAGATTGCTTTGATTATTAGCTTAAGTCCATTTCAGTGCGTGTCACTAACTTTGCACAAATTCATTGAATGTGTACTTTGATAAACTTATGTCGATTTTTTATGTATTCTAGTGTTGTGCCACTGTAAAAAAAAAAAAAAAAAAAAAAAACTGTAGTCACTTTAAAACAGATTCTCAAAGAAAATCCTTTATTCGATCATACGTATTTATTTTTTGTTACACCCCTGGTCCACATATGATACATTTTTGGAACGTATGCAGATTTTTATTCCTTTTTTTTCATTTGTTTTATTGTAAATGAATTATAAAGTCAATTATAGATCATATGAATTTTATTTATTTTCGAGGGTCAACGATCGTGAAATTCTCACCGACCTTTCCCACATCTGTGCTAATCCACTTCCATCAAGAAATGCATGAGCAAACTCCATAAAATGCCAGGTGCTTTTGTGATTTCATTTTCCCTCCCATGAGAACGTGCGGCAATAAGAATTAAAAACAAAAGTGACTCGTACATGCACCTCATCGACAATGAGTGTAATAAGCGCCGTTTAATAAATACTTCAAGAGTCTCCATCCATTTGTTTGCTTCTCCTTGTCCAAAGATGTCAGCAGTTCTTTCCGTATCCTCACGAGTGACATGGAAGGAAATCTTATTTTCCACAACGAGTACTAATGAAGAACGAGCGTGCCCTGTCCTCCTACTCCTTATGTGGACTGCAGCAGGAGCCTGAAAATAGCCCAGTGTGATGCCAGTGTTACATCACACAAGGGCTTGATATCAACTTTGTACCCTGGCCTCCCTCCCATGTGTCCAAAGACATTGTACAGCCTGAGGAGAGGACCAACCATTTATTGTGTGAAGTATATGTGTGTGTAAGATCCACATAATGTACATTACACTGTGTTGAGTGGCTTACATTAAGATTTTAACAACCTTGGCAGTATCATTAGAAGTGCTTTTATGAGCAGTTTGTCTGCTGACAGTACAATTATGCTACCGCATGATTCACTCCAGTTACGATAAGATTCATCTTCATATCGGATTCTAATCGCAATTATGTTGTGATTGGAGTGAATTGTATTGTTACTGTGAAGGGTGTATATAGTCGTTGGAAAGGTTTTATTTCTGGAGCGAGTTTGTTCTGTTGGTCCAAAAATGGCATTGAGATTAATATAACCTGTTTTCATCCATTTTGGGGGCGGCCATTTTGCCAGCAACAAAGAGCTAATGTGGTGCCATCTTAAGTCAATGGCAAGTGGCAAAATGGCCGCCACCTGAAATGGATAAAAATGGATGGATTTTGCCACATAGAACATATGAATGTAAAGAAATGACCACAGGCATATATTCTTTATCCTCTTAAAAGAAAGACTCAAATTAAAATAAATGTAGCATGCTCAGTCACTTACAGTAGTAATTCTTCATTCAATCAGTCAACATAAAGGACGCTGGCAAAAAAAATGAAGATTTTAAAAGTCATTTTATTATTATTATTACATTCATCAATTTCAAACAGCAACAACAACAACAAGGACAACATAGCACGGCTCTTCTGTGACAACATGAGGTAGATGCCGACCGACGCTGCCGCCGTGCCGCTTCTCTCTCTCTGCGAAGATTGTGTGAGCAAGTTGCATATTATTCAACGTTCATTCACGTGGACCTTATTTTTTTTTTTTGGGGTGCAGACTTCTGATTAACACTATCATTTTTGGGGGGGGGGTCTGATTAAAATTCCATGATTTGGTTTGGCAACTTGTTTAGTGCAAGTTTACTCCATTTCCTCACGCCTCAGTGACATTCAGTAGATTGACCCGCTCTAGTGCGCATGCAATCAAACACTTTCTTTTTTTTTTTATCTCCACATGATTATCAGTCCAACTATAATGCTTGAAATAAATAACAACTCCCTGGTGAGCGCATACAGATACGCGGTTAAAGACACATTTTAGGTAGATTCTTCTTGCTGACACTAAAAGTGGGTCAAAGTTACACGCACACAAACAAAACACATCAGTAACCTTTAGCAAGTAAAGGAAGGGGGGGGGCATGATAGAATATATTAATAATAATAATAAGGTAAACTTTAAACAGTACAGTAGTCTATTTCTCTGGCTTTTTTTGTTTTGGCTCAAGCAACATTCTCTCTTTTGCCTTGCTCTCATTGGTCCATGCATGAGTGAGCATCATTTCTCCTTAAGGCATCTTCTTTGGAAAACCCTGTGCACAAACTAATAGGAAACACATTTTCCCTTTCCCATACACAAGGCAGTGTTTAAAGGGGACATATGGAAATATTACGCAATAATGTGACGTTAAAGAACCAAATAAATGTCTGCTTATTTCTCAAATTGTGCGGGTGAGTGAGTCACTTTTGAATGGAGAAACAATCAAAGCTAAAAGGTAAGAAGAGTTGCATTGAGGTTTTTTTTAGGCTGCACTGATTAGCATTAGCTAACGGGGTTTGTTTCTGATAAGTGGTGCTCGGTGATATGATTTAAGATCAAATAATCTTTTAAATTCAATTTGAATCAAAAGCCTTTGCACGCTGCGCTGGATAAAATGTGCTGCAATATGGCTCAGGTGCCACAGATTTCCTCACCCACCTTTTTTTTTTTTTTTTTTTTGATAAGACGCCAAATAAGGGACTTTCTATAGAGCGTGTACTGTCATATGTCCAGTCGGCAGTGTTTTGTGTGGAGTTGTCAGGCAGTGAAAGGCATGATGGGACATGAAAAGGTGCAGCTCGATGATGTCTTTGGTGCCGGGAAGAAAGTAAACACAGGGAGAAAACATCTTGCCCTCTCATTCCCATAAGTCTGATTTTTCCCTTTTAAAAAACCCTGAGATAAACACGTACGTCCACAAGTGGGCGCACGGGTGGTTGACGTACAATTATAGCATAGCTTAGCGTCCATCACGCTTGTTCTCCTCCCACGGCGAGTTCTGATGGCTGGCGTTTGCTTGTTTGGGGTTCAAACATGGCGTCCGGTGAGAAAGTAGAGGGGTCGGTCTTCGCTGCAGTTGGCTGTCTGGAACTCGTCGCGTAGGCGAAACTGCCACTCGTCCTCCAGCTCCAGACGCACGATAGTCTGACGCAGGGAGCTGCGGTCCTGGCAGATGACGCACAGGGTGGCGCCTGTACCACGCCACAAGAGGGCGGCGTTAGTGCCGATTCCGATCTGCCGTTGTCGTACGATGCGGCGTCTCACCTTTGAGGAAGCGGAATTTCTTGAGGAGTCCGGAGACGACAAAGGAGTCGCAGAGGTACAGCAGCAGGCCGCTGAACACCAGGCCCTGGTGGTTGAGGTTGGTGGAGTGTGGACGGGAGTTGATGTAGCACACGGATATCTGATACGCACAGAACCGACACGGTGTAAGTGACACCGACTTTAACACCTACTTACTCTCTTAGGACCCTTAACAGAAAAAAAAAACAATCCAATTGACAAGATAGTCGCACCAAAACAAATGCGGTAACCACCCAAACTGATCACAGCTGCCATCTAGTGGCAGAACGTCTAAAACATTCATAAATAAGATTTTTTATGACTCAGCACATACCTCCGGGCTGATATTGAGGTAGCTGTCAATGGACAGGACCGGGTTGTTCGGGTTCTGAATGGCTTTGGGGAACAATCGGTGGCTGCAGCTCTGCAGGAACTTTTCCAGCAGAAACTGGGCCGGCGCATCCAGCAGGGTCTGCTCGCTGTCGGGGGCGCACACGTACTGCGAAGGGCTGATGGGGGCGGGGTTTTCCATTTCCTGCAAAAGAAGATATGCACCAAATAAAAGCAGGATTAAAGACTTCCTGTGTTTTTAGGCACGGCTTATCATTATCTTATTGTCAAGGTGCGCACCATGAGTTTGGGTTTGACCATGTAGGCTTGGTTGCCCCCGACTGGAATGTACTTCTTCATCAGGCTGAAGCTGTTAAAGCGACACAGCAGGAGTCCGCTGCTGTTGACCCGAAGATTGAAGTCCACCTCCTCACAACTGTAACTGAAAAAGAAAATCTGATTAAAAAAAAAAAAAAAAAAAAACAGATCCGGAAGCAAGCAAGCAGCTGACTTCACCGTCCCCACGCTTACCGGTTGAGGTCGTACTGGACGTTCTGGGTCAGATCCACGTTGAGCAGGACAAAGTCGTGCAGGTGGCCCCTGCTGAAGGGCCTGCCGGGCGCCTTGCGAGCAAGGCCGCTGTTCCACTTGCGAGCTCCACACATAGCGTAGAGGGGGATCTTGGGCGTGGTCTCCATGTGGCGTAGCACCATTTTCAGGGACACGTTGGTAAGAACTGAGCCGCCACCATCGGATGTCTCGCTGCGAGACCAAACAGTTGGGTGAGACGAGGACAGCACACGTCCACAAAAGCAAAAGGGGTCCATGGATAAGGACAAAGATAGACGGTGCCATTTTAATTCTGGGTTGGACTGAACTGTGTAGGTAGCACCTGTTGTCAGCGGGCTGCTGGGCGTTCCACAACACGCACGAGTCGTCCATCATGACGATGAAGGGCCACACTTCCTGCCGCTTGACGCCTTGCTCCTCCCACCGGTTCCTCTCCAGCTCCAGGTTGTGGTAGGATAGTTCCTTGATCATGAAGCGAGCTGCGCCTAGAACGGACACAAACACCAATATTATCCACATATATGTCGAATATATTTTTTCATCACTTACCAACTCCGGAGTTGTTAAACATGGCGGGCAGAACGAGCAGGATGTGGTTGGGCCAGTACTTCCTGTAGTGGGGCAGCTCAAAGTGCTTGACCACCAGGATGTGCAGATGTGCGGCGCCCTCCATGGCGTGGTAGATGTTGAGCAGGCCGTGCTCCTGGCGCCCCGTTGTTGGCGTGAAAATGGGGCTCTTCAACAGGTCAGGGTCCTGGACACCAACATGAAAGACCCCCTTGTGTTGTGTTACAATGAGTTCCTGCATGCTACACAGTATCTATAAAAAAATATTTTTTACAATGGAATATTGCTTTTTTTTCGATTTGTTCATGGATGATTGAAGACTGTACCATTAATGCCATAATAATTCAAATAGTAAAAAAAATCCATGATTATTTGGATTTTAGCAGAAACCCAAATGTATATAATGCATCTAACTAGATAGATAACAATAGCAAGCCACTTGAACTACCTGTACAAATATAACTAATGGGGACAAATTGTTAAGAAACATGAATTTAATTTAATTATTTAATTATAATTAAATTATAATTATCATTACCATTTAATTATCTTTTTGAAGCTGTGATGTGTTAGTATATTCAATATATTTCATTAGTTAGCAAGTTAATGAGATAATTATGGTTCAAAGAAAACCCTTTTATGGCTTTAATGGCACAGTCCGGCACCAAAGAAACAAAATGGCATGATCCGTCCCTGAGGCAGGAAGTAGCCTGTACAATAAAAAAATGGACAAAACCTGTTTCTTTAACTTTTATGTATTTATTTATTTTTGTTAGATATTGATTCTTGTATCATTAGTTACTTAGTTAGCCAGCTAACTGTTGCTGTTATATAGCAGGGACTCACTTTAGCATGAATGGTACAGTCCATGACCCTAAAATCAAAACAACACCTGTTAGTAGGCTAGGACCTGATGCCATTTTGATTCTATGATGGACAGTCCTACAGACACCCCAGTGGCAGAACGCAAGTAATATTTAACTGTTTACATTTAATAACTTATTATTTGGTTACCCTGAAACAAAAAATTGTTTTGGTAGCTACAGTGTAAACCTGCATGTTAACTAATTACAAAGCAAGCTACTAAGCTAATTGCTAGCAAGATGCTAATTAATATTCAACTGAGCTTTATTTTAGAGACATGACATAATGTAAAAATTTATATTTAATGGGTTATTCTTTACAAATTGCCTCACAACTGTAATGCAACAATTCTATTGATTATGTTTTGCGTTACCATTAATCTTGTGTTTTAAATATCTCATATGCTATAGTTGTTTTTTTTTTGTCTGAGGCTAAGGCTAAGCGTTACCGTATCTTTCTAATGGCTGAATGTTTTGCTCAAGAACTGGATTGTCCAGAACCTTGAGTACTAACCTTGGTGGAGACCAGAGGAAGGCGCATGCTTTCCAGGTGGCTCCCCTGTTGACTGAAGACAAAGTGCTGCTCCTTGTCTTTAGGAATGACAAACTGGAGCTGGACCTCCTCACCGAGCATGGACGAGCAGAAGGTGAAAGCGTGGAATGTGCACTCAGACAGCTTTCACACACATTGAAAACAGTGTCGAGAGAATACTTGGTTAGCGTTTGAAGGGTCTGATGTACTTACTAGAATAGTTGGAGTGCACAGCATTTTCGCATAACATTAAATATAAAAACATGTCTGGAGCAGGTGTACTCACCTGCGTTGCAGGGCTAGCGTCACAGTAATGGTGACACTGCTCGCAGTGATGAAAGGCATTGTGAGCCGCGAAGCGGGTGAGTCGTATGGACTTGGTCTCCTGCTTGGCTTCACTTTGGCTTCCGTCTTCTTCCTTCAGAACTGAGGTCGAAAAATGAGAATAAATGGCTTGAATTATGAATTTAGTCAAAAACAAAATGTTATGTCAGGTAAATTGCTAATGTTTTGTAAAAATGTCTATTTCGCCGCAGCTGTGCTCACCTTTGGAGCGCTTTGGCGTCTTGTCGCAGTGGACGGGGCTGGCCTTTCTGAACTTGGAGCCTCGGGGGTTGGGGTCAAAGGGAAGCTTGCGTATGTCTTCGATGTCAGGCCACTGCGCATTTACAGCGGTCGCCACCTCGGACGTCTCTGTAGCGTCAAACTCCCGATTAGCCACCGTGACTGACGCTGACAACCTCGAGTGTCAATCATCCATTACCTTCATTTGCCTCTTCCTCGTCTGATTCTTCCTCATCAAACACGTCGACCTCCAACAGTCGGATGAGCATCCGGAATAAGATGCGAAGGAATTGGAGGTAAGCTCCCGTTTTGCCCACCTGGCAAGAAAGCATTGCTTAACAAACTTTCTGCCCGTTTTAAGTCTTCAACTTTCTACCTGTGGCGGTCCAATTAGGAGGAGGCGTCGAGGGTGCGACGTGGATGGCGCCTCGTAGTCGGCGTGGTGCTGCTTGGCGACGGTCCACCGGCGATAGTGGGCGCTCTGCTCCCAGCCGTGCAGGCTCGCCGTGACCGGGGGCCTGAGCGGGCTGCTCCAGGCCACGTCGGCATGGGGCAAGAGCGAGAAGGAGCTCAGCTGGCTGCCCGAGTCGGCCGACAGCAGGTTGTACGCCGGCCGCGACATGATGACGGTACGTGGTGACACGCGCGCCGCCGGCTTGGGGTGGCGGCGGCGGCCACATTGCGTGGACTGGCTGGGTCGCTGTGCCGACGAGGAGGAGGGCGACGGCGAGGAGGAGGAGGAGCTGGAGTACAGTGACGGAGGGGCCTTGGAGGAGGTTTTGGGAGGGTTGGAGGGGAACTGACTGCCCATGGAGTCGCATTCCTGCTTGAGGCCCGACGTGTCGACGCCTTTGGACGCGCAGGCTGGGGGCTTCGGGACGGCCTCCGTGTTGTCGGATGAACTGACTCCGTTCTCCACCAAGGGTCCTGAGGTCCTGGTGGCCACGCTGCCGTTGCTCTGAGGCCGCTCCAGCTCCTCACCGTCGTGAACGACCTTCTCGGCGTCCGACTCCCGAGGGCCGGCTGCCTTCTTGGGCTCCTGGACCACGCCCACTGACACGTAGGTGCAGGCCAGGCCCACCTCCTGCTCCAGGGCTGTCCGCGTCAGGTAGCTGGAGTCTATCAGACGCAGGTCGCTGTATTTCAGAGACCTAGAGAAGAAGAAGATCATCAAACAAGAACCAACAACTACCACTAAACCTCGAATAACTCTCCAACTAGGGTAGAAATGTGCAAAGACCTGGGGAAGGTCTCTCCAAGAGGGTCTTTCCCCGTGAGGATGACGATGCAAGGCAGACCCTCCAGATCCTCGTAGGTGAGCGGCACCCAGTCTTCATTCTCGCATCCCCGCCAGGCCTGCGACAAAACACAATTAGCTCTGAATTTCCCGGCTGGCGGTAAAGCTGAAATGCAAACTATCTCACCCGCAGGCGACACGTGAAGTTCCTGGGCAGAATGATCTCCGAGGCGGGGCTTCCCAGCAGCACGGCGAAGCACAGCTGGAGGCCCAGCTTGTCGCGCACGTCCTCGAGCCGCTCACGTGCCAACATGGCCAGCTGCAGCGAAGGCACGCGCACCAGCAGCATGTGTCCGCGGCCTTGCGAGCCCTCCCGGCCGGGCGCGTTGATCAGGTCCTCCACCATGGCTAGAGTCTCTGGCGTGATGTGGTCTCTCAGCGACGGCGAAGAGGTGAGCGCCATCATGGCCTCCGTGTACTGCTGGATGAGCAGGTAGCTGCGGATCACCATGCTGTGCAAGTGGGGGTGTCTGTCACCACAAATGAAAGTGAGTGAATGAATGAAAAATTCCCTTGGCACATTTTCACTTTGAAAGTTGTCTGACCTGTGCAGGAGTGTGTGGACCATCTTCTCAAAGGCATCGTCACAGCGCAGAATGGGGCTGGCCACACCCCACTGCAGGGATCTGCTGTAGTCACCCAGCCCAAAGTAGGCCAACTCGCCGGGAGGGAGCGACTCCTGTTGGAAGGTAAGCACACAACATCATCTATTAACTCCTTCATATACTGACAAAAAACATTTGTGGATTTTATTGTCAGCGTTATGCATTCAAATCAGGAACATTTGGCCTTGGCAGCCTTGTGATTGCGGGCAGAAGGAAAAAATGCCCACTAGGCGGCGCAGTTGAACTAGCACAATGCTGCAGTCCAGTCGGCATCCATCCATGACGTTATCATAATTGGAAAGAAGACGTTAATGATATTGAATTGATTTTGCAGACACTCACCAGATTTTGATCGGAGGGCCAGTGCACTTCATTGTGCACGCTGATGCGGGACTGGCGGGTCTGCAGCGTGTACGGGAAGCAGCTGACCTGCAGCACCAGCAGGTTCATCGCATCTAGGACCTCCTGGCAGTTGACCACGCGGTCGGCCAGACCTTGCAGCTCTCCGTGGCACACGGAGCCCGACAGAGCGCTTGTAAAGTGACGAGAAGAAGAAAAGTCAGGTGATATTGAGCATCTTTTTTTTCTCAAATTGGTTCTAGATAACTACAACGCATTCTCTGGATTTTTCCGTTTAGTTTTATCACCATGCGGGCTAAATTCCTCCTCCATTTGTTATCTTCATAAAAAGAGACCAAGGTCAGACTGGCAGTCAAAATATACTTGGATTTTTTTAAACAGCATGTCTGATACCTGGTGAGGTCAACATGAGAGTTGTCGTGGATAAGGACGAACAGCGTGTACGGGTTCTGTTTGACTTTCCTCATAAAGGCCTCCATCTTGACGTGCACGTCAGCGTCCAGGCGCACCACGTACTTGTCGCACTTCTGAGGCGGGCACGACTCTTCCATCCCCAAGTCCAATAGGACGCCTGCAGAGAAAAAGAAAACGTATTTTCATGCAAGATGATTTGTGTGTACATTTTTTTTTTCTTTTCACCTGATTGTCGTATGCGCTGTGCCGTCTGGTTGACCAGAATGTGAGAAGGCGGCACCAGAACCAGGAAATCTACTTTGCAGAAGCGGCCCAAGTCCAGGTTCTGGCTGCCCGAGTCGGCGATGGAGCAGACCTGCGAGAGGAGGCGGCGGGCCACGCTCAACTGCGTCGGAAAGATCTGGAAGACCTTGCCTAGCAGTTCTGACCCAAACAAACAAAGGACATTATGTTGCTGTCTTTTCATTTCTTTCTTGCTTTATGTTTATGTGCTTTTTAGGTTTGATTTCCATTCAGCCAGTCTCGGAAAAAAAAAAAAAAAAAAAAAAAAACAGTCCACTCCACCGCTTTTATTTCTATTCAGTAAAAAGATTGTAGAGCTTTTCGCCAGCTGTACTACAGCTGTAAAAAAAAAAAAAAAAAAAAACGGTACTAATGCAAATATTGTTTTGTTTGTTGTGGTGTGGCTGGAGCCCGAGTCTCACCTCTGTCCGAAGGTGGTGACATGCTGGCGGCCTCCTGTGAGTGGATGTGGTCAGTGACATCGCCCTGGAAGGGCTGGATGACCTGGCCCTTCCGTCGGCGCTGATACCGCACCAGCTGCTTGTCCAGATTGTCCCCTGTGAGCACAAGCAGTCGCCATGGTAACGCACACGGACACAAACAAGCAGGAGAACATGAGCAAACACGCACGGCATACATGCAAGATATCCATGCCCAGTTGATGAACTGCCTTTTTTTTTTCTGCTTACCTAGAGAGGTGGTTTTGAAGTGAGACGCTAACACGCTGACTTTGCCTGTGATGAGCTCGTAGCTGATCTCCTTCAGGAACTCGTTGGTGGTCAGCATGCCTTCGGCTAAAGCCCTCGCTTGGTACTTTCCTGTGGTGGATACATATTTTTAACAATGGCCGCACAGTAATCGCGTTCCAATTCACGGGAGCTGCTACGAGGCACGTACCCAAATAGGCTTGTGATTGCCTATTAACGCCACAAGGTGTCAGTAAAGCATTTCTATCTTCAACAAGGCTGATTCATTTTGGAAAACAGCATGTGAAATGATTACAATGTCGCAAACGTACCTAATACCATCACGCAGAACTCGTTGCCGCTCATCTTGGAGGAGTATATGATGAGCACGTAGGTGGGAAGCGACTGCCGGAGGTGGGGGCCCTCACTGAGGGAACGCAGTGACTCGCAGATACCCTCGCCCAGCGAATTGTGGGTGACCACCACTTGGACCGCGCCCCCGGAAACGCTGGCCTCCAAGCGAGCCAGCCAAGGCAGCTGGGATGGAGAGATGGCGGGACCGCCGGGACAGCAGAGCATGGCCTTCAGGATGATCTGCTCCAGCTCTTCACGAAGGGGGATCTGATCTGGACCTGCGCAACAGGTACGTTTGGCCATTTTGGTGCTTGTTCATTTGCTCCACTCAGTCACAAAGACGTTTTTTTTTTCTTTTCTTCAGCTCACCTAGACGTGCCAGGTACTGCAACGTGAGCAGAATCATGGTCTCCACGCTGAGCTGCTGGCTGCCGCTAAGGCCGAGGCTCTCCAAAGCGTTCTCACTCAGCGGGCTGTTCTTGTAGCAGCCCACCAGCAGGGGGCTCACCACCACTTCCCCCACATTGCCGTAGAAATAAGGTAAGGTGCCGTGCCCTGAATGGACAGCAATAGAGCGTTAACCAAGCATAAAGTCATTTTTGGGATCAATTTAATTTTAGTTTATCGAAATGTTTCCAAACATTTTGAAAGCATTTTCGTCAATTTTAGTAGCCAACGAAGAAGAAGAAGAGGAGTCTGGTACCGATGAGGATGACGGGGCGAACTCCCACACAGTTGAGCAAGTTGTCTGGGATGATGACGGATGCCCCCGCACTGACAGGCTGAGGCTGGATGACACCCGGCCCCGGGGCTTGGGGAGAAACCACAGAACCCACGACAGAACCTGCACAGTAAACACGAGGATGAAAACACAGGCATGATCTAAAATTCTATTCAGGTCAAAGGCATTTTGGCGGGCAATTTATATTTAATAATGGCAGAAACGTTTTTTTTATTATTCCTAATTCTCCAGTCGCTCTATCTATCTCCATGGAGATAAGAGGGTGACTCATCCCTAAACGAGAATGTCAGCAATGTTGTTTTGTCGTCCTCATAGACTTGGAGAGATTATTAGGGGGAGAAAAAAAAGCCGTCATGAACATGTCTGCTGAAAAGGAGACAATACGCGGGTCAAGCTAAGAGTCTGATTCACGGATCTTGGTGCAAAAACTTCCTCAAGAATATTCCGGAACCCACCCGGAGCGCAGACGACGGGTCGGATGGCCGGCACGGGGACGGCCGTGGGCGGGACCGGGACCATTGAAGTGGGATGCCACCTTCGATGGCGCTTCTTGGGAGGACCGGAGTTCATGGCAGATGACACTAATCCACACACACACAAAAAAAACCCCATCAAATTGTCACGTTCAATGTGGAACACAACAAACAAGTCTCACCTGGACTGTCTCCCAAGTCGGGGCTTCGATACGCTTGGCCCTGAGCTCCTAAGGTGACCTGGGAGGGGCTGAGTAAGGGGGGACGCCCGTCCACAGCCAAGCCATTTGTTGGCCCGTTTACCCTCAAGGCGGTGGGAACTGCAACACGGCAAGGAAGAAGATCCGTGCATGCATGGTCATTAAAGAGCTGGCACATGCCACAAGGCCTTCTTCAATAATGGAAAAGCATTTTAAAAAAGCCAAGAGGACACTTTCCAATCTCATATTCATTGTGTGCACACTACATTGGTGTCATCCATTGTGTTTTTGCTGTCAATAACACACAACCTTGGAAGAGGAGAAAACCTAACAAGTCATTACTGCATGCCTTCTTTTGCTATTGATTGTCGTGTGTGTGCGTGTGTGTGCGTGCGTGTGTCTAAGCAGAGGTTAATCGACGTGTCACTCCATGTGCCTTATGGTAACCCCTGAAAACTGTAGAACACAATTGTCAGTTTTCACCTAGCGGGAGCGTCTTGTTTCCAGGCGTGGAGCCGAGAGGCTTGATGAAGCCGCACTCTCTGCTCAGGTCCGGGCTATTGAAGAACACGGATGAGGCCGGCGTCATTCTGGTGGGTGGAGAATCTGGAGGAAAAAAATCAAATAAGGGTTCAAGCAGATTGGTCAGTGACTTTCATTTTTAATGATTTGATTCTTTGACTTTGACTCGGCCTTACCCGAAAGGGAGAAAGGAGACGATCCGTTTGCGCTGGTTCCTCCGTTCTCTTTGCTGCTGACTGAGGACGACGAGCCGGGTTTGGACGTGGACGCCGCCCCGCTGGACAACTGCCGCGTTTTACTGTCTGAAGAGAGAAAGGCCAAGAGAGAAGCTGGAGATCCGGAGCAAACGGGATGGAGACCTTTGCTACCTTTCCAGCAGATGAGCGGTCCTTTGCACAAAGCACCCTGAGAGTTCTTCACCAGGTAATACTTTAAGTGCTTCTGCTTCTTGGGCTGCGTGGACAGCTTCAGGTTGATGTGGTTGGAGAACTCGGTGAAGTAGCGAAAGCCCTTCTCGCCGCAGCCCACGCAGTTTCCGGAAAAACCTGCCATGCACAGGAAATTGTTTCTTCAAACCAGATGGACGCACAAAATGGCCGTCCCGTCGGGGAGCACGCTGACCTAAAAGTGCATTTTTGCCGTTGTCATCGGGCAAAAAGCGGCGGTCCACGGCGCACACCAGGATGTGCTCGGCCACGCTGGGGGACTTGGCGCCGACCAGCTCGAAGCCCGTCGGGACATCGATGGGCTCCGTCGCCATGGAGACTAGGCGCAGGTCCTTGCCGGCCTGGCAGAATCCTGAAAATGAAAATTCTTATTTTAGTCATAGGAGGAAACAGCTGTGGTGTCTTGACTTGAATCGTTTCTCCACTAAAAACTACATTTGCGGAATCATATCAGTCAGTATTGCCGTACATATTATTTCCAAAGAATAAGAAGAAAACAGCGAAAAGTGCAGAGATTCTTTTTAAAAAGGCTTTGAGAGTAACGTGCTCTGCTTTTTTCTTTTTAGGTCCTCCAGATAATTGGTGACAATTAGTGGGCGGAGCTTCCTGCTTCACACCTGTTACTGGCCCTTGCTAGCGGTATGGATTAGCATTGCTCCAACTTTACCTTCCATAGTGCAGCAGCCCTCTGGCACAGGAGTCTGCAAGTAGGGCAGCGGGGGACTGTTGCTATCCGAGTCTTCTTCCTCCTCCAGCTCCTCCGCGTCATTGGATGAGTGGCTGTTGGTCAGCAGCTCCTGGGCGGGGAGCTCGCCGCTGTGGGGCTCCACTTTGGGTTTCACGTCAGCTAGAGGATCATCATCATCATCATCATCATGGTATCCTGTGAGAGTACGCACACATGCACGCCACTGACTGACCGTCCACGTTGGCAGGATAAGGCTCGGGCTTCAGGTAGAGCTGCGTGAAGATGGGTTGCGGATCTCCGCTGCTGGAGCGCAGCGACGCCTCGATGGAGTTGTGCAGGGCCTCTTCAAAGCGAGCAGACTTCAACTGCCCGGCGTAGGAATTCCCCATGATCTGGTCGGAGGACAAAATAGGGTGAGCTGGTCACGTGCAAACACCTCCGTACTTTTGTCATTTGGTTCCCCAGCAAATGTTTGTACTCTGCATTTCCCATTCAAGCCAAAACTGGTGGGTGTGCTAACCAGGTCCACGCTGTACATCTGTCGAGTGTCTTGGGTGGCATCCTCAACATGTGTTCTCAAAGAGAAGGATCATGTAAAAAAATCCGGCTGAAATTTCAAACCATGCCCACCCCCACTTCTCATCACGGTGGTGCAGAAATGTAGTAAATCAAGATACTTCATGGTCAGTGTAGGAAGGAGAAGTAGAAAACGACTCACTCACGTGATGAGTGTTGGCAGGCGTGAAGGGACTTGTTCACCTCAGCTCCACGCTGGGTCGCCGCCACTCGGTAAAGACATTTTAGTCACGGCTCTGACACCTGAGGGAGGGAGGGAGGGAGGGAAGGTTGGGAGGGAGGGAGGGAGGGAGGGAGGGAGGGAGGGAGAGAGAGGAGGAGTGTGCCGCTGCACATTAGCTGACAAACGTACATGTCATCTGATGCAATTACCATGAGAACAAATTAAGACTCCTGTTTTGCAAAACATCAGAAAGACCTTGGAGAAGATTCTTGAATTTTTCTGTGTAAATGTAACACAGAATTTGTGAAAATTGTCGGATCAAAAATGGTGGAGGAAGTGTGATGGTCTAGGGCTGCTTTCTTACATCAGGACATGGCCGACTGGCTGTGATTGATGGAACCTTGAATTCTGACCCCAATGACCCCAAGCATGACCGGATCTCGATGCGATACCTGGCCCTGCCTCTAGGCTACTTCCACACTACGGGGATGTTTGACTTTTCGTTGGCCGCACATAATCCACGCTGCTACTTTGACCCTTTGACGGAGTATTGTTTAACCACTCAGCCTGTTACATAACACAAAGCAAAGTCCCCCCCTACTCCTGTCCCCATTGACCCCTCGTCATCACCAAAGCGGGGTCCAAGTCCTGAAAGTGTACGCACGGGAGCTGCTTATGGTCAATGATTAGCCGCCTTTGAAACAGCCAATCA
Organism: Syngnathus scovelli; assembly: GCF_024217435.2. Classification (NCBI taxonomy): domain Eukaryota; kingdom Metazoa; phylum Chordata; class Actinopteri; order Syngnathiformes; family Syngnathidae; genus Syngnathus; species Syngnathus scovelli. The sequence continues at coordinate 9,354,009 of NC_090863.1, forward strand.
AGTCAATGTGTCAATCAGGAAGCTCCTCAAAGACGGCGGCCGGCTTTCTTCTTCTTGTGTCCTCACTTGATCTCGTATCCAATCAAGTGGGGCAAGTTCAAGCTACGCCTCCCTCCGCCAGCAAGGAACCAACCGTTGGGATTGTTATCTGACAAGCCACACTGAAATGGCTCCACCAAAAGAGAGGACCATCAAACACCACCTAAATCTTGCCTGAGGCATTTCAACACGTCCGGTTTTTCCAGTCATGACACTAGGACCAACTGTACTTAGGACCACAGCAGGAATGCGGAGTAAATGGGCCCACTCATTCCAGTTCAAGTCAGGACCAGCATCCTTCACAGGCTTGAGTTTTTCCACTTTCTTTTCTACTCAGCATTCCCCCCCCCATCGCAAACGCTTCAGGAGTAAAACTTCTTACATTCATATGAAATTGAAAATAAGAACAACAAATTATCTACCTGTATGTTTAACCAAGTGAATATTTTCTTTTATATTAAATCATTTGCATTTGGGTATTAGTAATTCACCCAAATCAAAGTTTGACCAAGATTTTGATCTGATTAATTTGAAAAATCTGGCTCTCAAGCCACCAAAATAATTGATACTGCTTGAAAATGTAAATGTGATTAATTGTAAAATATATAATAAATTAGGATTATTTATTAGTCATATTCCAATCATTTTCAAATAAATTAAAAATATGTATTGTTAATAATAATCATGCTAATAATAAATTGAGATCATCAACACCACAATAAGAGCAATAATAATGAAAACAAATGTCAGAACATCTTTAAAATGCTGATTCCTCATCGTACATTAATCAAATGCTGTAAATGAGGAAATTCATTGTTGAATTGAAAAGGTTTTTAAATCCGATGTGCAACCAAAATCCTAATTTAATACAACCACACTGCTTTCTAGCTTTTGTTTTTGCATCCTCTTTTGCTCCTGCCTCATAATTACATTAGAACAGGAGCAGGGAGGCTGCTAAATTCAATTCAATTGCAGCCTGCTTCCGCGTTCAAAACACCCCCCCCCCCTCCCTTTTCTTTTTTTTTTTTTTATAAATAAGACAAAGTGCAAAATAAAAGGGGCGTACTTCCCCACGCCGTTAAACTTGCACTCTGCCCGTCGCAACATTGGCCATGGATAAGACGTCACACGCATAAAATAAAGCCAGATACGTAAGCATCAGGCAGGAGCGCTCATTGTCATGCAGGAAAGAGGCTGCTGTTAACATCAGAAAAGCAGAACAGGGGGGAGCAGAAAAAGGACTAACATCTCACTATGTCCTCTAGATGAGGCGCTAAAAGCCTCTCTCGTTAGAGCTGTTCACTTTACCTTGCATGACCTTTTGAGGCTTTTGAAATCCCAAATAGTGCAGAAGACAAAAAAAAAAAAGCTCCTTGGAGATGTTAGTCCATTGGGAGTAAATCCTTGTGGAAAGTCCAGGCAGGCATGTGGAGCTAGCTGTGTCTCCTCTCATGACACACACAGTCAAGTCAGTCAGGCTGCAATGGGAATCTTCCTCTCTCGCTCTCTCTCTCCCCCCCTCTCTTGCTCTCTCTTGCATGCAAACAAACACACATAGACCCCTCCCCCTGCTCCCCCTTACTCCCCCGAGGTGCCCTCCTCTGAACTGCCTGTGCCATTTGCCAAG